>NC_140579.1:489844835-490444835 GCF_964204655.1 Triturus cristatus
GGACTTGACACAGCCGAGGGCCGCGCCTCGTAGTCCGGCTTGTTCGACACGGTGTAATAAGATGGTATGGTCCACTGTGTCGAACGCTGCCGACAGGTCCAGGAGCACCAAGGCCTGGTGTATGCCCTTATCTGCATTAGCCCTCATTGTGTCCAGGACAGCGAAGATCACTGCCTCGGTAGAGTGCGCCTGGCGAAAGCCGGCTTGGTTAGGCTCCAGGTAGTCGGATGTCTCTATAAAATTAGAGATACAACTGGCCACATGGGCTTCTAAAATCTTTGCAGCAAAAGGGAGGAGAGATATGGGCCGATAGTTCGATAGATTAGATGAATCGGCACCTGGTTTTTTAATCAATGGGACCAACGTAGCATTTTTGAACGAGTTGGGGACTATACCCTGCAATAGGGACTCGTTTAAAAGGGGAAGTATTCCTCGGGGGAGTGTAGAGTAAACTTCCTTTAGTACATGTGGGGGACAGGGGTCGTTGGGAGACCCAGACTTTACGCGCTTCATTAATTCGGCTAGCCTGGATTGGTTTATGAGAGGAATAGCCTCGAGTTTGTGAGGATTTCTACAGATATCCACTCTGTCCGTCATGGTAGAGCTGAACTGGATGCTTTCTTTTATAATGGCGATCTTATCCTTAAAGTCATTTAGCTGATTGCACATCAATTGAGTGGGGGGTGGCGAAGGGGAGGTTCTGACATTACATAGGTCATTTACGACCCTAAAGATTTCTCTTGATTTATTTTGGGCATTGGAGATTTTTTCGGAGAAAAAAACTGCCTTCACAGATAAAATGGAGTTCTTGTACTTCCTACGGGCAGATGTATATAATCTGTCTTCGTCCGAGTACCCGTGTCTCCATTTTCTCTCCAATTGGCGCACTTCTAGTTTTTGTTCTTTTAGGTCTGGGGTGAACCACCTATGGGCGTCCATGCGGCGAGCACGTGAGAACTTGGTTAGGGGAACGTGCTCGTTGCAGGTCTCAAGAGCCATTCCGTAAGATCCTTATCCATAATGTTAATATCTGGAGAAGATGCTGGGATGGAATTAGCCAAGGTGGTCAGAGTCTTGGTTATTTAAAGAACTCCATTTCCTTACTAGCCCCCCCGCGGAAATGGGGGGCCTTCAAATGGCCGTAAAAGGAGATGGAGAATTGCAGTAGGTGATGATCGGACCATATGCAAGGCATTATCATCGGGGTGGATAATGAGACATTGTGTGACCAAATCTGGTCCAAAATGTGACCCTTTTCGCGAGTGGGGGTCAGGACTGATTGAGAGAAGTTCATATGGGAAAGAAGCTCAAAAAGTTCTGTGGCCTGGGGTCCTGCTTCCAGGTCATTATACCAATAATTCAAATCCCCAATCAGCATAACCTTATCATAATTGACTACTAAGCTAGCCATTTGCTCAGTCAGAGAAACTGGGAATGTAAGCATAGTTTTAGGTGGGCGATAGATCAATACCAGCACCATAGTTCCCTTGTCTGTATCGGATTTGATTACGAGATTTTCAGTGTCTGGTAGATCCAAGGAAGGTAGGGTGGTGAACGTGTAATCTTTATGGATAATGGCGGCGACGCCACCCCCAGGCTTTCCTGGTTTTCTATTTGCTGACATTAAATAATAGTCTGCCGGTAAAGCTGTAAGGATATTCGGTAGAGAGTACGCAGTGAGCCAGGTTTCAGAGACGAATAACATGTCAGGTCTGTCCGATTCAAGCAGTAAGAAAATATCTAGTTGGTGTTTTACCAGAGATCTGGTATTAAGGTATAGGCAGCGAAGTGTCAAGGCCTTAGGACTAGGAGAGGAACTAGTGGACTTAGAACCTTGAGACATGATAGAAGAAGTCTCCTGCATTAGATGGAGAGGATAGATGTTATTAGCCTTTAGGCAGGCGCGTAAGGCGGGATCGAGATGGAGGGGACCAGGGTGTTGCAGAGCACGGAGTTCAAGGGCGGTGTAACAATACTTTTCTCCATTCTGCCTAGTGCCTAGACCCGGCCGGGCGCAGACGGGCTTGCCTTAGGCGCGCAAACGGCGCGCCCGCTGCGCGTCCTTGGTAAACACATGAATATAAGGGGAAGGGGGGGCGTGGCCGCCATCTTGGGACCAATATACATGATAGCACCTCATTAAAAAGCCTTGCAGTTAATAGAAGATTTTAAGACTTTAGTTACATTATAAATCATTTGTTGATGGTACCATACTCATTTTAGGAATTGTGGTATGTTCTAAGGTGATTTTACCATGTGAAAAAGCCTTCTGCCGGGATATCATGAATCATGTTGAGAGAACTATTTTCACATGCTTTTCCCACAGAGGTTTGGAAGGTGATCTATAAGCTAAACTGAGAGCATATTTTCTGTAAATTCACATTATCTTTCTTAGTCATGTGAGAATGAAGTCTGACATTCTCAGTAAAACATGTACATCCAACAAGGGCAGAGACTGTCAGTTGGTTCCTTTGTGTTCTACTGCAGCTTCCCAGAGTGTTCCAAAGAACAACTAGAGCGCTAACAGTCCTACTTATGACAAACGTATGGCACACCTGAAGCCATCTTGATTGGAATAAAGTGGTAACACTTAAAACATTTAATTTAAAAAGGAGAAAAATGAGGGGGTTCATTTTGCCATAGAATGTATGATTAGTGCTGCAGAAAGAAAAATGAGGGCACATTTTGAGAGACTTCTCAAATCCTCTTCTATTTCATTAAAGAATTCTGACATGCAGACTGAAACATGCACTTTGAATACCAGCAGCAGACTTCCCTGGTGAGCAGTAGCTTTACTACAGTGATCTAATGAGGAACTAGAGTGCTACCATTCAGAATTTATGGCAAATGTGTCACATCTGAATGCCTTCTTGATGGAACCAAAGTAAACAACCATTGACAATGCAATAGGTCTCGCCCTCGTTTAAGTTAAAGCAATTCTGTTTGTAATTGGGTGGCTTTTTAGCTTTGCTTTTATTAGTGTTTTTCAAAATTTCATGTACATAACGTGCATATATGTATATGTATTGATGAAAATTCCACCGCAATTAATCCAAAGGAACACTCGCACTCCAAGGTCCGGTATTTCAATAAAGTTTTATTGGCTACGCGTTTCGAGCAGACGCTCTTCTTCACTGGCCACAAAAAGTATGACACTCGTCCTCCATTTAAAATGAATAAACATAGAAAGTGGACCAAGCGTAGCTCGCTATTCGAGCGGTGTAATAAACAAAAGACTTCAAAACACTCAAAGTGAGAAAGAAAGAAATCCTTGAAGTTTACAAACGCAAGTGCGTAAACAAAAGAGTGTAAATAATATCAGAAAAGCCAAGTGGCTATAAACTGAGAGAGATAACAAATATACTCTTCACAGGCAATTATTTCCATATAAACACTCTAGTAAACACTGGTCATGTGACCATTGAACACATGGTCCCATCAAATAAAAATTTTTTGAGTGAAAAACAAAATCACTAACAGTTGTTCACTACGAGATAATGAATGTAGCAGAGGAGAACCGGGGGCACTGATTGGACACCATTGTCCTAGGAGTGAAAAATAAATCACACAACCAAACTGAAAATTCAGAAAACATTTCCATAAATTGTTCATCCAATATGTACATAAAGTTCCAAGGAGGCCAATACACAATTGATTCTCTCTGGTGATTATACCAAATCAAGCAGGGAAAATTATACCTTGGCAGTGAATGTCTACTACAACAAACTTGGGGAATGGAGGAAGAATGGCCTTTTAGAGGAAGATGAATATCGTTTTCTCTATGTTAAACATCCGGTGGTACCCTGTTTTTATATGTTACCAAAGGTCCACAAAAATCGAACCATTCCCCCTGGTAGGCCAATAATATCAGCCAAAGGTAGTTTCCTTGAGAACACCTCTATCTTTTTGGATGCTGTCCTCTCTCCCTATGTTCTGTCTCTTCCTTCATACTGCAGGGACAGTACAGATTTCTAAAATTGAAGGTATAGGGTGGCAAGAGGATTTTTGGTTGACAACAATTGACGTGGTTTCTTTGTATACCTGCATCAGACACTGTGATGGCGTAAATGCATGCAAACATTTCTTTAGGGATAGGTCTATCTTCCTTTTTGACCAGACTAACATGTTTTTGGACATGCTGACTTTTTGTCTAGATAACAATTTTTTCCTCTTCGAGGATCAATGGTTTAAACAGGAGGTTGGCACGGCGATGGGAAGTTGCTTTGCGCCGAGTTACGCATGTATGATGATGGGATGGTGGGAGGAGCAACTACTGTGGACGGAGGTGAATGATTTTTTGACGAAAAATATCGTCTTTTACACGAGGTATATTGACGATATTTTTCTGATATGGGGTGGATCAAGGCCGGATCTTGATAAACTTTTTGAAACTTTTAACAACAACAGTGTCAACCTCCGTTTTACACATAAAGTTGCCCAGGATGAGATGGACTTCCTGGATGTATGTGTTAAGATTGAGGAAGGCGTTTTGACTACTAGCCTATACAGGAAGTCCACTGCTGGGAACAGCATTTTACATGCTAGAAGCCACCACCCCTCTAGATTGAAGTGGAGTATCCCTTACGGGGAACTTTTGAGGGCCAAACGCAATTGCAGTTCTGAGAGCAGCTTTGAGAGAGCAGGAGATAATGTTGCAAAGGTTCCGAGAGAGGGGTTACCCTGAGGATGTCCTTTTGACTGCTCAGAACAAAGTAGCCAAACAAAAAAGAACCACGTTATTAATAAAGAGACCTGTCTCGGAAGAAAAATGTAACACCATTAGAATGATTACCACATTCAATGTGGCGGCAAAAGCAGTCACCCACACGCTCAATAAACATTGGCATTTGGTCAGAAGTGACCCTGTGGTGGGTACAAGTGTCAATGTTTATCCTCAAGTTACTTATCGCAAAGCACGTTCCTTACAGGACATGCTGGTAAGGAGCTATTTGGGAGCAAGTAAAAAGCTGACATGGATTCAACAACAAAAAGGCTTTTTCAAATGTGGTAAATGCAAGGCTTGTACTACTAGCAAAAATGTCAAGACTTATCCCTTACCCACAGGGAAGAGTGGTATCATTAAGAAGTTCATTAACTGCAATTCTGATTTCTGTGTGTATGTCATCAGGTGCCCATGCTCCAAATTCTATGTAGGAAGTACGATCTTTCCTGTAAAAAAACGTATTTTGGAGCACCTAAGAGCAATCAGAAATGTTGATTTGAACTACTCAACAGCTAGGCATTGGTTGAAACATCACAACAAGGATGCTAACTGCTTTTCATTCTTTGGCATTGACAGGGTGCCGGCTAACCCCAGAGGGGGAGATCGTCAAAAACAACTAAGAATCCTGGAGTCACAGTACATTATTCTTCTTGAGTCGAAGAATCCCTTTGGTCTCAATGAAGATGAGGAACTTTATGTACATATTGGATGAACAATTTATGGAAATGTTTTCTGAATTTTCAGTTTGGTTGTGTGATTTATTTTTCACTCCTAGGACAATGGTGTCCAATCAGTGCCCCCGGTTCTCCTCTGCTACATTCATTATCTCGTAGTGAACAACTGTTAGTGATTTTGTTTTTCACTCAAAAATTTTTTATTTGATGGGACCATGTGTTCAATGGTCACATGACCAGTGTTTACTAGAGTGTTTATATGGAAATAATTGCCTGTGAAGAGTATATTTGTTATCTCTCTCAGTTTATAGCCACTTGGCTTTTCTGATATTATTTACACTCTTTTGTTTACGCACTTGCGTTTGTAAACTTCAAGGATTTCTTTCTTTCTCACTTTGAGTGTTTTGAAGTCTTTTGTTTATTACACCGCTCGAATAGCGAGCTACGCTTGGTCCACTTTCTATGTTTATTCATTTTAAATGGAGGACGAGTGTCATACTTTTTGTGGCCAGTGAAGAAGAGCGTCTGCTCGAAACGCGTAGCCAATAAAACTTTATTGAAATACCGGACCTTGGAGTGCGAGTGTTCCTTTGGATTAATTGCGGTGGAATTTTCATCAGTATTTACCGGGACCCGAACCCGGGAACTCGCACCGACCCCGAGAGGAGTGGAGCTGACAGTGTCGGGATTCTTTCTACCACATATGTATATGTATGCATGCATTTATATTTGTATTTATATAGATATGCAGATTATATATATATATGTTTATGTATGTGTATATATATATATATATACATACACATATATAAATGCATATGTGTGCGTGTAGAGAGGTAGAGACGTAGAGGTAGAGAGTAGAGGATGAGTGAGAGAGTAGGAGAGAGATAAGGAGAGAGAGAGTGAGTAGCAGAGAGTGAGTAGCAGAGAGTGAGTAGCAGAGAGTGAGTAGCAGAGAGTGAGTAGCAGAGAGTGAGTAGCAGAGAGTGAGTAGCAGAGAGTGAGTAGCAGAGAGTGAGTAGCAGAGAGTGAGTAGCAGAGAGTGAGTAGCAGAGAGTGAGTAGCAGAGAGTGAGAGTGAGTAGCAGAGAGTGAGTAGCAGAGAGTGAGTAGCAGAGAGTGAGTAGCAGAGAGTGAGTAGCAGAGAGTGAGTAGCAGAGTGAGTAGCAGAGTGAGTAGCAGAGTGAGTAGCAGAGTGAGTAGCAGAGTGAGAGTAGCAGAGTGAGAGTAGCAGAGAGAGAGAGTAGCAGAGAGAGAGAGAGTAGCAGAGAGAGAGTAGCAGAGAGAGAGAGTAGCAGAGAGAGAGAGTAGCAGAGAGAGAGAGTAGCAGAGAGAGGTAGCAGAAGAGTAGTGGAAAGTAGTAGCGAGAGAGTAGTGGAAAGTAGTAGCGAGAGAGTAGTGGAAAGTAGTAGCGAGAGAGTAGTGGAAAGTAGTAGCGAGAGAGTAGTGGAAAGTAGTAGCGAGAGAGTAGTGGAAAGTAGTAGCGAGAGAGTAGTGGAAAGTAGTAGCGGGAGAGTAGTGGAAAGTAGTAGCGGGAGAGTAGTGGAAAGTAGTAGCGGGAGAGTAGTGGAAAGTAGTAGCGAGAGAGTAGTGGAAAGTAGTAGCGAGAGAGTAGTGGAAAGTAGTAGCGACAGAGTAGTAGAGAGTGAGTAGTTTAATTTAAAAGGAACACAATGAGGTGGTTCATTTTGCCATAGAAATTATGATTAGTGCTGCAGAAAGAAAGATAGTGCACATTTTGACTTCTCAAATCCTCTTCCATTTCATTAAAAAATTCTGACATGTAGACTGAAACGTACACTTTGAATACCAGCAGCAGACTTCCCTGGTGAGCAGTAGCTTTACTACAGTGATCTAATGAGCAACTAGAGTGCTACCATTCAGAATTTTATGGAAAATGTGTGACACATCTGAATGCCTTCTTGATGGAATCAAAGTAAACCAGCATTGAAAATGCAATAGGTCTCGCCCTCGTTTAAGTTAAAGCAATTCTGTTTGTAAATAGGTGAGTTATTAGCTTTGCTTGTATTAGAGTTTTTCAAACTTTCATGTACATACCATGCATATGGATGCATATATGTATATGTTTGCATGCATTTATATAGATATGCAGATTATATTTATATGTTTATATATGTGTGTGTATATATATACATATATATATACACACACATACATATATATTCACTTAAAAAACCATAGGTTTCACACACGTTATAGTTAGGAATTAGCTTTTAAAAAACCTTGCAAATTCACTTAAAAAACCATAGGTTTCACACATGTTATAGTTAGCTGGACATTTCACTTGTAAAAAACCAATGCAATTCCCCCGTTATAGTTAGTTCAGATAACTATAACTCGCGCGCCCGCAATCCACTGCTCATGACGTCACATATTACATCACTTATGACCTGCTCAGTGGCCTCACTCATGACATCATCCTTGTGATAGTGGCGGTCGCGCGAGTTATAGTTGCCTGCACTAACTATAACGGGGGAATTTCAATGGTTTTTTACGAGTGAAATGTCCAGCTAACTATAACATGTGTGAAACCTATGGTTTTTTTAAGTGAATTTGCAAGGTTTTTTAAATGCTAATTCCTAACTATAATGTGTGTGAAACCTATGGTTTTTTAAGTGAATTTGTAAGGGTTTTTAAATGCTAAGTTATGTATGTATTATATTTTTTATATATTTATTTTACAATAAACTACATATGTATATAGTTATAGATTGACTGTATCCTGTAATATGGAATGGCTCGTTTAAAATGTATTTTTTTTTTTTTAAAGGTTTTTCACCGTGCGCGCACGGAACGCGCACCCCGCGAATTTTTGAAAAAAAAATAAAATGTTTTTTTCACCCTCCGGGGTCCTTCAGGGACCCCCTGACAAAGGCTAGGGGGTCAGGAACTCTCTACCCTGCCCCCTTTTCACGTTCTCCACCTTTCTTTTTCACTGTCACACACAAAATGGCGGCCGACACTTCCTGATTTCGACCGATTCGAATGTTGACTGACATGTAACCACCAATCAGAATTGCGCTCGCACATACTTGGGTGCGCGCACGGTGCGCGCTTATAGATATTTATGTACTGTTAACTGCAATTTTCTCAGGAACTACTGAACAGATTGACACCATATATGCAAAAGGCACATGCCTGACCTGAGGACTACCTCTTTGCCAAATTTCAAGTAATTCTGTTCAGCCGTTCGGGCTGTACCTTCGACTAAAGGTCCTATGGGAAAATGCATGGGGAAAACGCGTTTTGGGACCCCCCTTTTTCTAAGCCCCCGCTTGACGAATCACCCCGAGACTTTCATGGTAGGAGCTGAGCGGAGCGCCCCATTAGTTTTGAAAATTTCGCGAGGATTCGTCAACTGGCGCCAAAGTTATTTAAAATAGAATTTTCAGATTTCCTATGGAAACACGGTCCTAACTATAACTATCTACTGGCGACCGCCAGTAGATAATAAATGCATATATATGTGTGCGTGTAGAGGTGTAGAGTCGTAGAGGGTGAGTAGTAGAGAGCTGTCAGTCAGTCGGTGTCAGTCAGTCGGTGTCAGTCAGTCGGTGTCAGTCAGTCGGTGTCAGTCAGTCGGTGTCAGTCAGTCGGTGTCAGTCAGTCGGTGTCAGTCAGTCGGTGTCAGTCAGTCGGTGTCAGTCAGTCGGTGTCAGTCAGTCGGTGTCAGTCAGTCGGTGTCTGTCTGTCAGTGTATGTATGTCTGTCAGTGTATGTATGTCTGTCAGTGTATGTCTGTCTGTCAGTGTATGTCTGTCTGTCAGTGTCTGTCTGTCTGTCAGTGTCTGTCTGTCTGTCTGTCTGTGCTAGAGCAGCTCTGCTGACCTGGTTCTTAGGCTCTAGAGCAGCTCTGCTGACCTGGTTCTTAGGCTCTAGAGCAGCTCTGCTGACCTGGTTTTCTGCACTCACGATGCACGCACCCGACTTCGCGAAAATATATTTAAAAATAATATACGTTTATTATAAGTACAAATATATTATTTTGATGAATATCTTACATAATCTCTTGCCTTAATATGTATATTAAAGACACTTGCATATCATTTTGGAACATAATTTTTTTTTGCGGGAGTTGCGCACCCAGCGCGCCCCAGCACGTATATGATGTCACGCGGGACCCGCAACCGCGCCAACATCTCGTACCGTAATGCGCATGTGTCGCAAATGCGCGGGAGCAGGAGTCGCAGACTGGTCGCATACCAATCGCGCATATCACGTGATATTAAATGTATATGATGTAACTGAAAAACACGCAGCCGTCGCACACCATACGCGGATCCTTGATGACTTTTCTAAAATTGCGGCTAGAATGCGCGCACCCACCGTGTACACTTTGAGTGCGCGACTCTGAAAAAAATTGGAATTTTTTTAAAGAGAATAATATAAATATATCAAAATAAAAAATGAAAACAAGAAAATTAATCAATATTTCAGTTTTAATTAAAAAATAAAATGTTGTTGCAATTTTCAGAAAAATATATAATGAATAAAATATGTATAAATAAACAGTTAAGAAACTGTAGAAAATCAGTACAAAAAAATCGATATAACTACTATCACACTTAAAAGTTAGCATTTCAGAGACGTTATAGTTAGAAATTAGCATTTAAAAAACCTTAGAAATTCAGAGAAAAAAACCATAGGTTTCAGGGGTGTTATAGTTAGCTGCCCATTTCACTCATACAAAACCATAGAAATTCCTCTGTTATAGTTAGTTCTTCTAACTATAACTCACGCGCCCGCAATGCACTGCTGATGATGTCACATATTGCATCATTCATGACATGGTCAGTGACATCACTGATGACATCATTGATGACATTTCAAATGACATCATCCACTTGACAATCTGATACACCTCATTATACACTAGTATAACCTTTCATCACTCACTGTAAAATACAGAGTACCATATTTGAAACCATTGACACACCAATACCAGTTACTACATACCCACTCACTGATTCCTAAGTCTACACACACAACTACCCATTCAACAACAGAATCATCTATACATGCAGTCATTAATTAATAGAACACTATCAAATGCACT
Organism: Triturus cristatus; assembly: GCF_964204655.1. Lineage (NCBI taxonomy): Eukaryota > Metazoa > Chordata > Amphibia > Caudata > Salamandridae > Triturus > Triturus cristatus. Next base: position 489,855,309 of record NC_140579.1, read on the forward strand.
TCTATACATATATAGACATTGACAGATCAGCAGTCATCTTAGTCAGTTATGCAGTCATCCTACTCACTCATGAAAAAAATGTATCGCACTTAAATTTACTCACACAATTATCCAACAACACCTCATTTATTCAAACACATAGTAACTCATCGTTAATATGTTACAAAAGCACCATTACAATTATACACTCATTCATATAGTTACTCTCACAATCACGGACCCTTACACATACTTATTTATATACACCAACTCTCACATACAATGCCTTTTATTGTTTTACTTTGTTGAAGATGTACAACTAAAACATATATTCGCTCACCAACACACAAATACATACACTCAGTCACCCAAACAACTGTTTCCACGTGTACTCTTAAACCCATACACCTAGTCAATCAACCATTCACACATCTATGCATAGAGTTAAAAACACCCCATCCAACCACACACAAACTCAGTGTCCCATACAAATAGTGACCCAACTAATCAATAACTGATATACACTCGTAGTTAGTGACCAACTGATGCAGCATGTTATACAACAGAGACAGTGCTGCACACATTCACATAGTTTAGTTACTAATCCATGTATTAAGTGAGACACTTTTAATTACTCACTTAAAAAGACAGTCAGACAGCTACTAAATCCTCCATCCAGACAGTTATATATCCACTCAATCTTCAATAAAGATTGGTATATATATAATACATAAATTTCAAACTAAACCACATTCAGTGGATGATGTCATTTGAGATGTCATCAGTGATGTCATCAGTGATGTCACTGACATGTCATGAATGATGCAATATGTGACCTCATCAGCAGTGCATTGCGGGCGCGAGAGTTATAGTTAGCAGAACTAACTATAACGGAGGAATTTCTATGGTTTTGTATGAGTGAAATGGGCAGCTAACTATAACACCCCTGAAACCTATGTTTTTTTTCTGTGAATATATATATATATATATAGAATCTGTTCAACATATGCAAAACAATTTCAAGACAGAAACAGTATGTAATAAGAGTCTTATAAAAAAAAAAGAGCATAGTGGAGGAGGCAGAACAGAGGCTCACCTTATTTGAAAAGTTTGTGGAGAACAGCTTGTCCCACTGATGCATCTGCATCGCTTGAGGCCTCCAAACAGTAGTGTTTGGTAAAAGTGTGTCTATTGGACCAAGTTGCCGCTCTGCAGATTTGATGAAGAGGCAGACCGGCAAAGAGAGCGATAGATGAAGAAATTACTCTCGTAGAATGCGCTCTTGGGGTTGCCTGCAAAGATCTTCCCGCCTGTTTATGGCATAGACAACTTGCAGCAGAAATCCAACGAGCTATGGTTGGTTTGGAAACAGAAAGTCCTTGACGTAATCTAACATAGGCCACAAACAGTTGGTATGATTTACGGATTGTTGCAGTCCGTTGTAAATAGAACTTGAGACATCTTCTGATGTCAAGGGAATGCAAGGCCCTTTCCGCAGCTGTCAGCGGATTTGGGAAGAATGTCTTTAAAATTATTGGTTCATTAAGGTGGAAATCCGCAGGTACTTTAGGCATGAAGCTGGGATTGGTGCCTAGCACTACTGATTTTGAGGTCAATTGAAGAAAAGGTAGATTCATAGTGAAAGCTTGAAAGTCACTGACTCTCCTTGTTGATGTCAGAGCCAATAGCAAAGAAACTTTCCAAGAAAGGAACTTTAGGTCCACTTTATGAATAGGTTCGAAGGGGTGCCGCATAAGTTGTGTAAGCACTACATTAAGATGCCAGGATGGAGGTGGACGCCGAATAGGGGGAAACATCCGAAACAATCCCTTGAATTGCTGAATGACTCTATTTGAATAAAGAGAATTAGATCCATCCTGCCGAAACCTTGAAATCGCCGCCAAGAACACTTTCAAAGTAGAATGAGAGAGGCCCGATCTCGCCAAATGAAGAAAGAACGGTAAAATGTGTTCCGGTTTTGCATGAATCGGGTGTATATTGACAGATTGACACCACATGCAAAATCTCTTCCATTTTAGCTTGTATGCTTTAATAGTAGCAGGCGCTCGAGCATTAGCTAAAACTTCCTGACAGGCCGCAGGAATATTTAGGTGTGCGAATTCAAGGTGTTGAGGAGCCATGCCGCTAATCTCAGATGCTGGGTCCGGGTGACAGATCCGTCCGTTCTGGATAAACAGAAGGTTCGGTATTGGTGGAAACTGAATGGGATCGCACTCCGAGAGGAGGAGAAGTTCAGTGAACCAGTATTGGCGAGGTCATCTGGGGGCAATGAGTATCATGCGGCAAGGTTGTTTCTTGATCTTGCCGAGAACTCGTGGATCCAACGGAATCGGAGGAAAGGCATAGGCATATATCTGCGACCAATTCATCGAACGTATTCCCGCATGAGTCGTTGTGGGGAACCCAACTTGCAAAGGATGGGCATTTGCAGTTCTGGCTGGTCGCAAACAGGCTTAGAGTTTGGGGTGGCCCCACTCTCGAAAGACTGTTTAAAGTTGGTTGATGTAACTCCCACTCGTGATTGGGTATTGTTGACCTGCTGAGGGAATCCGCTAGAACATTGGCGACTCCTGGAACATGAATAGCTGAAAGGCTGATCTTATGACGAATCGCCCAGTTCCATATCTCTTGAGCTTGTTGAGATAGTAGGGCTGACTTCGTCTCTCCCTGCTTGTTCAAGTAATGCATACTTGTATTATTGTCTGTTCGAATTAGTACTGAGGCTCCCCGAATGATGGTTCGAAATGACTTCAGGGCCAAGAAAATGGCTCGCAACTCCAGAAGGTTGATATGCTACTTCTTTTGTTGGAAGCTCCACTTGCCGTTGACCGTCATCCCTTGAAGGTGCGCCCACATCCCTCGAGGGAAGCATCTGTGGTTATAGTGAAATCTGGCAGTTCAACCAGGAATGCACATCCTTCCCTTACGTTCTTTATTTGATTCCACCAATGGAAGGCTTCTCGCATCCGAGGAGTGATGCGAACGATGTCGTCAAAGACCCTGAAATCTGCAACCATTGAAGGTTGAGTTCTTCTTGCAATGGTCTTATTCTGAAACGGCAGTTGGGTATCAAAGGGATGCAGGAAGAAATCATCCCTAGGAAAGACTTGTACAAACGGACTGAAACGCACTCTTTTGATAGCAATAAGCGAGCTAGTTTGCAGATCTTGAGTTGTCTGTCTTTTGAGATGAAGGCCTGAGTCAGCTGGGTGTCCAATGTGGTTCCCAGAAAGGTCTTTCTCTGTGATGGAATCAGATGAGATTTTTTTAAATTTATGCAGAGACCCAGAGATTGGAACAGTAACAGACATTTCTGAATATGTGCGTTTGTGGTTTGACAAGAATTCGCCTTGATAAGGCAGTCGTCCAAGTATGGGAAAATTTGAATTCCTTACAGACGAAGGTGTGCGGTCACTGGTGCTAGGACCTTTGTAAACACACAGGGTGCTGATCGTAGACCAAACGGAAGGACTCTGAATTGAAAGTCTCTGCCAGCCGCTCTGAACCGTAAACATTTTCTGTCTGGGTAGGATTGGCACATGAAAATAAGCGTCTTGGAGGTCGAGGGTGGTCATGTGATCCCCCGCCGAAAGCAGTTGAAGGATTTCTTGAAGTGTTAACATTCGGAAAGATAACTTTTTCAGGTATTTGTTGAGGGCGCGAAAGTCGAGAATGGGGCGCCATTCTCCCGACTTTTTTAGAATCAGGAAAAATCTTGAATAAAATCCTGGTGCTCTTTGTAAAGGAGGGACCTTTTTGATTGCTCCTTTCCGAATCATCAGATTTATTTGGGGGAAAAAAGCTCCTTGAGCTTAGCAGGAGGTGGTCCTTTGGGAGGAGAGTTTGGGGGAATCTTTAGGAACTCCAGAGCATGGCCTCTGGCCACTATATCCAGAACCCACTTGTCTGTTGTAATTGCGGACCAGTTCAAGTAGAAGTGGGATATTCTTCCTCCAACTTTTGACTGGGTAAACGGCAGAAATGGTGGCAGGTGGCGGATCTCAATGTTTGTTAGTTGAATCCCGTCCACGATAGGAGGGCTTCCTTCTTGATTGCGAGTAGGAGTTACCTCGCTGTCCATATGACTGCTGCCTGTAGGGCTGATATCTTTGATTACTTTGAGAGGTTTGATATGACCTTTGCTGATTGTAACCTCCCCTATTGGAGAAGGATCCACGTCCTTTAGCACCTCGAAAGGACGACTTCCGAAATTGAAGGCTACCAAGAGATCTTGCCGTCTCCGTGTCTTTTTTTTTAATAGCCTGAAGGACCTCATCGACATGTTGGCCGAATAGTGACTCCCCATCAAACGGCATGTCAATAATTTTGTTTTGGACCTCTTGGCGAAAAGATGTCGATTTCAGCCAACCTTGTCTCAGTACCGCTGCACCCGCCAACTGTCTGAATCCTGTGGATGCAACATCCACGGCTGCGTCAATGGTTTCCGCAGAGGTACACTCCTTCCTGTAAAATCTTCAAGGCCTCGGACTTGGAAGGTTCTGGCAGCATGTTAATGTAGGGGGAGATGTCTGACCACATCTGCCTATCATATCTCCCTAATATGGCTAGGGAATTTGCAGCTCGGACAGTCGTCGCAGCCATCGTGGAAACCTTCTTCCCAATCGAATCCAGCCGTCTGCCATCCCTGTCTGGCAGAACTGTTATAGGCGAAGAGGGGTTCCTGGCCCGTCTCTGCACCGCTTGGGCGATGATAGTCTGCTTTTGGCTGACTTATGAGGCATGCAGGTGAGTTACTTGGTGCCTTATATTTTTTGTCTAACTGAGGCAAGACTGCAGGAAGAGAATTCGGTGCTGCCATGATCTTCAACCCTTCCTTCCAGATGAAGTCTATGATGGGAATTGTCCTTATTTGCCTTCGTGGTTGATCTTTAAAATCATAAAGAAAGCAATCCTCTTTCTTTGTCTCCACTGGTATGAGAAACCTTTTTGTCGCCCTCTCCATAAGGAGATGATAACCTCCAATGTCTACAGGAGGAGAGTCAACCGGAGCTGGAGCTGACGGTGATGGAGTTTGAATTTGGTATTTGTCCCACTCCGAAAGAACAGACCTATCATCCACTTCTCCCTCTTCCCTGTCATAGTCTGTGGTATTAGCATCATGGGAATGATGAGATGGTACTGGAGAAGGTGGTCTAGGGGATCCTAAAGAAGATACAGGAACCCTTGGCATGGGCATTGATGGAATAGACTCCGCCGATTCAGAAGGAGGAAAACGACGATAATAGTCTTGCAACATATATTGTAAATTTATTAAGCAAGGCCAAAGGCATTTGCGCTGTGGGAATCAGGAGCTGGAGCTTCAGGCTCAGGGAAAGGTTCTTCCTCCTGGTCGTCGTCTTGATACTTTATAAACAATTCCGACGGACTTCTAGCAGTGCGGAATCTGTCATCCTCTCCGGATTCCTCTTCCTCCTCAGAATCCAGTTATTGCTCAGGCAACTTTAATGGGGAGAGAGCTTCCAATGAGGAGCCTCGTCTTTGTAGCAAAGAAGCCGCCGTTGTAGGCAGGGCAGAGGAGGCAGTAGCCGATGTTGCAGACCAAACTTGCAAGTCTGTGCAAGAAGACAAAAGAGGCATTGACGAGTGTGCCGTCGACGAGATCGTCGTCGATGGGGCTGGCATCAGGAAAGTGATTGTCGACGAGGCAGCTGTTTTCGTCGATGGCGAGGCAATCTTCGTCATCGAGGAGGTCGTCGATGGCGAGGCAATCTTCGTCGTCGAGGAGGTCGCCGACGACTAAGCAATCTTCGTCGACGAGGTCGCTGATGACTAGGTGGCCGTCGACGAGGCAGTCGGTGACGAGGTCTTCTTAACCTTTGCCGTCGACGGAGCGTTGACGATAGATGAAATCTCCTTTGTAGACGAGATGGGCCGAACAGAGACCAGCGTCGACCGCGATGAAGCTGATGACATGATCATCTTGGGTCTCGGCGACGAGAAGGGAACCGTTGACGTAGAAGTCGACGACTGAGCTTTTTGTTGAGGGAAATCTTTCTCCAGAAGTCTTTTTGATGCCAGAGACTTTCCAGTCTTTCTCAGGGGCGTAACAGGCTTAGACTTTGCAGGTGGAGGAGCCTTTTTTGAAGAAGGCAAGCTAGAACCCTTAGCGGGCTGAACTTTTCTCGACACCTTAGCCCCAGGAGATAAGTCTTCCTCAGCCATCCTCTTTCTAGAGGACATAGATGAACCAGAGGCCACACTTCCCACCTCATATAAGGGGTTATCCTTGTCTTTAATCTTCTGTAGCCACAGAAGTAGGCGCCCTTTATCTCTGAGGGTCTTCTGAGGGAAGGTCCTGCAGATTTTACAATCTCTCACCTCATAATCCGGATAAAGGCAGTAAATGCACTTCTTGTGGGGGTCTTGTGAAAATAGCCCGAGCTTCCCACAAGATTCACAAGGCCTAAAGAGAGATCTCTTAGATGACATTCTGAAGAGAAGCAAAAATCCAGAAAAAATTGTGAAGTACTGAGCAGACCTCAGGTAGACTCCCTTCACACGACGTGCGGTAGAAAATCTAAGAGCCTGAGCCTCTGAGGAGAACATTCTGGTGGGTGCTGTTGCGTGATTGGCTGCAGTTTGGACTGTACATAATGACTATGATAGTCATAAGTGTGGAAGTTTTTTCTTGTAGCTTAGGGCTACTTTACTTCCTGTTTTTATGTTACCAAGGTTTTTTGGGTATTATATGCATAATGATTGCTTTTTAAGGACCGTGGGCCTCCCACTCCGACGACGGGGAAAGATTCAGGCATGTGAATCTATGAAAGACACCCAAAATACTGGAGAAATGGTAATTTTTAGTAGTATGTGTAAATAATGTAAGTAGTGTTAAAGTTAGATATTTTAAAATACTTAGTTATAAATTGTGTCGTGGTGTACCACAGTAAGTTCACGGTATACTACTGTACATGCGGATGAGAAGGCAGTATGTAATTGGCTAATGGCTGTGTTTACCAAACATGTACTGCAACCATGTAGTTTTTAGCACAGTTTGGATGGGTTCTAGGTTATTTTTTAGATATAGCTAAGTAGTAGGTTTTATTGTTGTTCCCTACGTAGTACCACTTTATTAAACTGGTAATAGGTAAGGGAATTTTATTTATACATTCCTATAGATTTTTACAGAAGTTGAGGAAGAATTGTGCATATAAAAAAAACTAAAAAATTAAGTAGCGCTGTAACTTGTAGGTATTACTACAGTACTCTGTAGACATTTTTGTGCAGATTAAAATAGAAAATACACAGTAGTACACTGCATTTGCAAAATAAAGTGCAGTAAAGTACATTTTTAATTTATTAACATACATTTAAAAAAACATTTTAAGTATCGCAGTAGTCCAGAGGTAGTACTGCTGTACTTCATGCATATTTTTTCTTCTATAGAAACTTCTAAATATTGTTCCCTATCTATTACCTCTTTAATTAAGTGGTAATCGGTAGGGGAAAAATATCAAACCTAATACCTATATAAAAAGGGCACAGACAAATCTACCTAAAAACAACATGGGACCCTTTACTTTTTGTAAATGCAGTTAATTGTCAATCACATAATGACTTGTCACTGCTATGCACCATGGTACTTCCGCAAAATACCACGAAATACCATTAAATTTGCGAAAAGTACAGCGACAACAATTATTACTAAGTTAAAATGCCTTTTAATTTAAAGAATACTTACCCTACTTGCCTGCAGTACCTAAAAGGATCATCTGCACACCATAATATGCAAGCCTGCCACATTTCATAGAAACCAGTTCAGCCCTTTTCACGCTGCATGAGATCCAAAAGTCTATAGAATATTAATTGGTGGAAAAATGCATTTTGCGACCCCTTTTTTTATTTTTGCAGCCCCTTGACTAGCCACTGTGAAACGTTGCATTTTCCACCGATGTAGAAAAAAGCTATAGATCTAGAACATTTTGTGGAGATTCGTCAAATGGGGGCCAAGCTATTCGCGCTTAAAAATCTGTTGAATCCTTACTAAACCCACTGTGTAAAAAAAATATATATAACAGAGAGAGAGAGATATGCATGTACATTATTGCTGAGTGTCAGGAGAGGCCATGACTCATGACAGGCGTAAGCCTTGTAAGAGTCATAATATGCCACTTCCCTCCCTCAACAATTGTAATAAACAGAAATAGAATCTTATAAAGGTATTTTTTATGTATACTTGTTATAATGAAAGTTATTTATTAAAAGCACAGTACAAGGAATTAAATTTGCGTAGTACGGCAAATTAAAACTCTCGTGACTAATAGGCGAGTTGTTTCCCCATGTAAGGTAAATGTATGTTATCTGTGAGGCAGTATAAAGTGTTTTTCTCATGTTCATTTTGATGAACTAGTAATAAACTTGAATTTAAGTTTTACAATGTAGTGATAAAAGGGTGTTTAAGTAAATGAATGCTCACCTGCTGCCACTCTGGATCTTGCACAGCGAGCTCTAAAAGAGAAGATAAAACCAGTCTTATGGTCAGAATAAGAAAGTTGGTGGAAAAAACCCTGTGAGCATGCTTCCAAATCAAAAAGAGAATATTCCATTTGAAGGATAAGAATAAAAGTTACTTTCCTGTTGTGAGAAGTTGGCCTGGTATATGCTGTTCACTAGTTCTAGTGACCACCTTGTACCATGCCAAGCAACCCTTATGGTGTGGTTGTAAGTCAACCTTTTTGGACTAGCTGCCCTAGTGGTAGCGTAGGCTAAGCAGTCTTTGAGGCTAAACTCGTGATGCGTGTTAAGCAAGCTGTTTTACCAATAGTAACCCCCTTTTATACCAATGAAAGGACACCACACAGATATATATTCAAAATATATATGTATTTATTTCTCAAAGTAACCCCTAGTCTCTTTATGAGCACAGGAGCACAAATCGTCAAACAAGATTATCACAGAATACACAGAAGTTGCACTTTATATGGATAGGCCCTGGTGGCCACTCGAACCATATACTAAAATAGTGGTATAAGTACCACGAACAGAAAAGGGAAAAGGCCTAGGGCCTCTAGAATCGCTGGGCCTACAAGGAGCTAACGTCAGTTAGTGACCAGGAGGTCCACGGGTGGCGTGTGCAGAGCAAATAGTCACACGCGGGCTCCCATAGGTTTCAATGGGTGCGTAAAAAGTACAAAGTTACTGCAAAAGGAATCTTCCGGATGACCTAGGAACTTAAGATTTGGAACACAGGCACTAGAGATGTATTACTACACATGGGCACCGGAGTACCAGCTTTACCTCACCCACAGGAAGCGGGTGCATAGGCCTCAAAGTGCGTCTGGTTTCTTCTATCTGTTCCGTTGAGCCTGGGACAAAGATGCTGCAGGCGGTCGGTCGGGAAGAGATGCAGTGGGTCCAAGAGTGGATCGGAGATGTTGAAGACCTGTAAGCAGAGGGGACAGTGTTCACAGTCACTAGCCAGTGACCAGCGTGGCACCAGGTGGGTACCAGGCGATGTCGGGTGCAAACAGGTGATGAGGGGTAGCTTGTCTCCGCAGCCACGTGGTCCCTGAAGGTCGACGACGTCCAGGAGTCGGCTCACGAGCTGTCCCACGCAGGCTCTCGCTGTCGGCGGTGTCGGCGACTTGATCGAAGCAAACAAGCCTTGGCAAAAGCAATTGCAGGAGGATTCGGAAATCAGCTGTTGGTTCTGACCAGCAAGGTCAGAGGGATTGCTCCTTTGGAGGGGAGCAAGGGCCAGTCTGGAGCAACCAGACCAGCGGTGTTTGTCGTAGATTTCGTCGCCAAGATGGCCACTAGCCAGCGGGCCAGCAACCGGTTAGGCGCGTCGAGTGGCAAAATGCAGAAGGGCCCCACGCAGATCGTGGAGATGCTGGAGGGCTCACCTTTGGTGCAGATGCTGCTCGAGGGTTGGGCTTCTCAGGACCCAAAGCACAACTTGGAGGGAGCCTCGGTTGTTGCACTGGTCAGCTTGTCGTAGTCGTTCCAAGATGGCTGGCTCCACGTGTCTCGGTGCCTCCACGGGTCTCCTCTTTTCAGGGACTGTGGATCGGGCGGTGAGAGGTCTGGAGGTCCAGGTCTTGTCAGTCTCTGGGCTCGGGCTCCGGCGGGAGGCGGCGGCAAAGCAGACGGTGATTCGCTGGATGGTGCTTGCGTTAGCAAGGTGGTCACTCCCTGACCACAGGGGAGATTTTCTTCAGTCTTCTGTGCAGCAGAATGTCGAAGTTCCCGTCTTCTTCTTAGTTTCAAGTTGATTCCAGGATGTCTGAAGTCTTAGGACACAGCTCCTACCTTTAAGCGGATTCTAGGGGCCGGACTACCTGCTAGGTCCCTCCCTATGGGTGGGACCAGGAAGGGGGGTGGTTACACCCCCAATCCTTTGTCCAGCTCGCCCCAGGCCCGGGACGGGTGTGCCCCAGGACCGGTTTGAACTGGCATATGCACCGAGGCTCCTTGTGAGCCACAGGCATGTCTGGTTTCTTTCAAGCCCTACCTGACCAATACACAAAATCCTGTCTGGGGTGGTGCACGCACCTCCCCTGGCAGGAAACCCTTTGTCCACACCTCCCAAGCTGGAAGGACTCCCAGCAGCAGGAGGGCAGACTTGTGTCTGTGGTGGCAGCATCCATTTTGTGGAGCTGAGGCTATGTCTGATTTTACCCGGGTTTCAGGTACTGTACATGTCGTGTCCCTCTAGAAGGGTGGAATGCTAACCCCGTCGCCAGAATTGGCGAGGGGTTAGTATTCCAATTCGTATGACACCTTACTCGACATGTTTTGATAAAGCCAAACCAAAGATAGCATTTAACCGCGAGGTTCATAATGCACTTAAGAGTATATGGTATGACGATATCTGGAAACAGTAGAAGGAAGTTGTTCCGACCACTGCAGACAGGCTCAGCTCATGCCAGAGCACCATCTCACATGGAACCAAGCACTCTGCCTTCAGGATTGTTAAGGCCTGCCATAGGAGTGACTTAGAGGTTACCAGGTGTCCCATTTAAGGTTAGGTATAGGTATACTACACCTAAGTAAGAGGTGATTACACCAACTTACCCCAGCTGAGTGATCAGCCAGTTGTGTCAGATTGTTAGGCCAAGCCTGGGGTGGCATAATACATGCTGCAGCCCCTGGCAGGCCTTGGGTACACCAATGCCCTGGGTACCTAGTGTACACTGGTACAGGGGCTGACAGGGTGATCCACTTCCAATTGGTTATGCACCTAGGGTGCATAGTTTTAATTTAGTAGAGAGAACAGCAGGCTGGGGGTCTGATTGGCAGGCCCACAGCCTCAATATGTCAAAAACCAGTGAAGCAAAAAGCAAAAATTTGGGGTGACCATAGGATAGCAGACCCTACTCTCCTACACAACCCCCCCCCAAACGCTGGGACATTAAACTAGCCTTGACCAGTCTCGTCTTCATGTCCTAAGTGGAAGTACCTGGAGAGACCATCTGCATTCCCATGGTCAGTACCTGGCCGGTGCTCCACTGTAAAGTCCATCCCCTGTAGGGAAATGGACCACCTAAGCAGTTTGGGGTTTTCACCCTTCATCTGATTTAGCCACAAGAGGGGCTTATGGTCGGTCTGAATCTTGAAGTGAGTGCCAAACAAGTATGGCCTCAGCTTCTTCAGGGCCCACACCACAGCAAAGGCCTCCCTCTCAATAGCTGACCAATTCTTCTCTCTGGGGGTCAACCTTCTGCTAATAAAAGCAATGGGTTGGTCTTGACCATCTACATTAAGTTGTGACAGCACAGCTCCCACACCCAACTCAGAAGCATCTGTTTGGACAATAAACTCTTTGGAGTAGTCAGGACTTTTCAGGATAGGTGCAGAGCACATGGCCTCCTTCAGGTCATCAAATGCCTTTTGACAGCTTACTGTCCACTGAACCTTTTTGGGCATCTTCTTGGATGTCAGATCATTAAGAGGAGTCACAATGGACCCATAGTTCTTAACAAACTTCCTGTAATACCCAGTCAAGCCCAAGAAAGCTCGAACTTGAGTCTGGGTGGTTGGAGGGGACCAATCCTTGATGGACTGTATCTTACTCTCCAGTGGTTGAACTTGGCCCCCACCTACAAGGTGGCCCAAATACACAACCTTACTCTGCCCTATCTGGCACTTAGTAGCCTTGATAGTGAGGCCTGTCCTTTGCAGAGCCTCAAGAGCCTTCTTCAGGTGGATCAGGTGATCCTCCCAGGTGGAACTAAAGACAGCAATGTCATCAAGATATGCTGCGCAAAAGTCATCCAACCCAGTAAGGACTTGGTTCACCAGCCTTTGGAAGGTGGCAGGTGCATTCTTCAGACCAAAGGGCATCACCACAAACTGATAATGCCCACCTGGGGTTGAGAATGCTGTTTTGGCCTTAGACTCCTCAGCTAACCTGATTTGCCAATAGCCAGCTGTCAAGTCAAATGTGCTCAAAAACTTTGCAGAAGCTAGTTTGTCTATGAGCTCATCTGCCCTTGGAATAGGGTGTGCATCTGTCCTGGTGACAGCATTGAGTCCTCTGTAATCCACACAGAACCTCATCTCTCTCTTGCCATCTTTGGTGTGAGGTTTGGGGACCAGAACCACTGGGCTAGCCCAGGGGCTCTCTGAGGGTTCAATGACACCTAATTCCAGCATTTTATGTACCTCAGCCTTTATACAGTCCCTGACGTGGTCAGGTTGTCTGTAAAGTTTGTTCTTTACAGGCAGACTGTCACCAGTGTCCACAACATGGGTACACCAGTCAGTTTGACTAGGTATCAAGGAAAACATATGTGAAAATGATTGTAGAACCTGTCTACATTCAGTCTGCTGATGGGCAGTGAGGTTGCCTCCAAGGGTCACTCCTTCAACTGAGCCATCTTCAGGGTTCTGAGACAACAGGTCTGGGAGAGGGTCACTCTCTTCCTCCTGTCCCTCATCTGTAGCCATGAGCAAGCCCATGTCTGCCCTGTCAACATATGCTTTAAGCCTGTTAACATGGAGTACCCTGTGGGGACTCCTGGGAGTTCCTAGGTCGACCAAGTAGGTGACCTCTCCCTTCTTTTCCAGGATTGTATGGGGTCCAGACCATTTGTCTTGGAGTGCTGCTGGGGCCACCGGCTCCAACACCCATACCTTCTGTCCTGGCTGATACTCAACCAAGACAGCCTTTTGGTCATGCCAAGCTTTCTGTAAGGCCTGGCTTGCCTCAAGGTTTTTAGATGCCTTCTCCATATACTCAGCCATCCTGGAGCGGAGACCAAGTACATAGTCCACTATGTCTAGCTTAGGCTTTTTGAGAGGTAACTCCCATCCTTCCTTCACCAAACACAGTGGGCCTCTCACAGGGTGCCCAAACAACAATTCAAAGGGGCTGTAGCCAACTCCTTTTTGTGGGACCTCTCTGTAAGCAAACAGAAGGCAGGGTAGAAGGATATCCCATCTTCGCCTGAGCTTTTCAGGTAATCCTTTGATCATACCCTTTAGGGTCTTGTTGAATCTCTCAACAAGCCCATTGCATTGTGGGTGATAAGGGGTGGTGAACTTGTAGTTGACACCACATTCCTTCCACATAGCTGTCAAGTATCCTGACATAAAGTTGGTACCTCTGTCAGATACTACCTCCTTAGGAAACCCCACTCTGGAGAATACTCCCAGCAGGGCCCTGGCCACAACAGGAGCTGTAGTGGTCCTAAGGGGAATTGCCTCTGGATACCTGGTGGCATGATCCACTACCACCAGTATAAATCTGTGTCCAGATGCAGTGGGAGGATCCATGGGACCCACTATGTCTATTCCCACTCTTTCAAAGGGGACCCCCACCACAGGTAGTGGTATTAGGGGGGCCTTTGTTGTGCCACCTGATTTGCCACTGGCTTGGCAGGTAACACAGGAGCGACAAAACTCCTTTGTATCTTCATTCATATGAGGCCAGTGAAAGTGAGGGACAAGCCTGTCCCAAGTCTTGTTCTGGCCTAAGTGTCCTGCTAAAGGAATGTCATGGGCCAAGGTAAGAAGGAAGCCCCTAAATTGCAGAGGTATGACCAACCTCCTGGTTGCACCAGGCTTGGGGTCTCTAGCCTCTGAATAAAGGAGCCCTTCATCCCAATACACTTTATGGGTACCTTGAGCATTCCCAGCAGCCTCAGCAGCAGCCAGCTGTCTGAGGGGTTCAAGAGAGGGACAGGATAACTGAGCCTGCCTCAAGTCAGCCCTTGAAGGTCCCCCTGTCCCCAGAAACTCAACCTGATCAGGTTCAAGCTCTTCAGGGACAGTTCCTTCAGGGTCCTCTAGATCAGCTTCCTGGGAAGGCTGATCATCACTCTGAGGCAGGGGGGAAGGCACAGCCTTGACCCTCCTGTTCTTCTTCTTGGTAGGTGCTTGGTCCATTGTTCCAGGATCCAAGACCTGTGGTTCAGTGAGGCACTTTTTGGCCTGTGACCTGGTCACAGCAAGGACATGTGATGATATACCTAACATCTCTGCATGAGTCCTGTACTCCACTTCTGACCATAGAGAACTCTCTAGGTCATTGCCCAACAAACATTCTACTGGGAGGTCTGCACTAACCACAACCCTTTTGAGGCCAGTTACCCCTCCCCATGAGAAGTTAACAACTGCCACACTATGTGAAGTAGTGGCATTGCTGGCATTGGTCACCAGGTAGTTCTCACCTGGTATGTACTGTCCAGGATCCACAAAGCCTGGTGTCACCATAGTGACACTGGCACATGTGTCCCTGTAGGCTTGAGCCACTTTGTCATTAATTAAAGGAGTCTGTCTGTACTTGCCCAGGTTACTGGGGCTCACAGTCAGGGACAAATCAATGTCCCCATCACAGATCAAGACTGCCTGTGTAAGGGTTCTGTCTAAGTCAGAATCTCCTTCAGTTCCCATAGTGATTCCCACTACACCCTTTGTCTGGGGACCAACACTGCTAACAGTAGTACTGGGAGCAGGTGCCTTAGGGGCAACAGTGTTGGGGGCTCCACCCTTTTTGCAATCACTAGTCCAGTGAGTTGTATTTTTACAATGATTGCACCAGGGTTTCTTCTGACCTTCTTTCTTCTTTTTGGACTGTTGGGACCCACCCTCCTTAGTAGTAGTTTGGGGCCCTGTTGAAGACTTCTGGTCTTTAGGTTTCTGATCTCCACCCTTTTGGTCTGTTTTCTTCTGATCACCCCCTTGGCCCTGGTTCTGGTTCTTTTGCTTAACCCTGGTTCTGACCCATTTGTCTGCCTTCTTTCCCAATTCTTGGGGAGAGGTCAGATCAGAGTCAACCAAGTGTTGATGCAGTTGCTGGTTTTGACAGTTATTTAAAATCTGCTCTCTCATCATCAAATTATACAATCCTGTAAAATCAGATACCTTACTTCCCAGCAACCAACCCTCCAAAGCCTTAGTGGCACATTCAATGTATTCAGACCAGTCCTGAGTCTGTGTCTTTTGGGTGTCTCTGAACATTAACCTGTACTGTTCAGTGGTTAAGCCTAACCCATCTACCAGAACACTCTTCAGGACTCTGTAGTTTCTGACATCCTCTTCTCTAACAGTGAGGAGTCTGTCTCTGCCTCTTCCTTCAAAGGAGAGCCAGAGGATTGCTGCCCACTGGTCTTCAGGAACCTGCTGTACTTTGCAGGCTCTCAAGAGCAGTTATCCATTTGTGGATGTCATCCCCACTTTTGTAGGGGGGCACAACCTTAGACAGGTTCCTATTGTCAAAGACCCTATCTTTGTCCTTAGGGACAATGCTGCCACCAGTGGGTATAGACCCACTCTCTTTATGCTGTCTAGCCTTGCTAAGTTTCTCTTCCATCAGGGCTACTTCTAGCTCCTGCTTCCTGATCCTCAGCTGAGCCTCTTGCATCTTGGCCTCATGTTCCCTCCTCTGAGGGGTGGTCATCCTTCTCCTGGAGTGACCTTGAGAGCCTCTAGAGCCATGGGAAGCATTGGAGTCACCTGAGCGATTCCTTTGCCTTCCAAGCCCTGTGTTAAGTCCACTGGGGAGATCCAGTGGGTTGAACCCACTGTCAGTCCCCAATAGCCTTGGTTTAGCTGGGCCAAGTATAATACTTGGCACTGGGCTAGTTCTCCCTTCATCCTCACTACTGTCAGTATCCTTTTCACTCTCATCCTCTGTGGTAGGCATCCCATCTAAGGGGTGACTATTGGGAAGGGGTACTTCAGTGGCATCTTTAGAAGGGGGGCCTCCTGTTCCTGTCCCTAAGGGGGCTAACTGGGAAGCTTTCTTGAGTGCTCTCTGATTCTCATCATTCTGTAAGAGCTCTCTGAGCTCAGCAGAGTTTGGGTTCTTGGGCTGTTTAAGGCCTCTAAGAGTTGCCAAATGCCTGAGCTCATTCTGATTAAGGGTAGCAAAGCTGGATGGTGCCCTCTGGGGGTCACTCTCAACAGAGATGGGTACAGTGGACCCCTCTGCCCCGGCCATTGCTCTTAAGTGTGGGTGGATGTGTTGCAATCTACCTACACTTGGGTTTACCTACTAAACCTATCTAGTAGTTGTAGTCAGGGTGTGCTACTCCCTTTGCTCTACAACAACTAAGTTCAGTAGAACTTAAGTATATCTAATCTTGTTTTATATGTACCTACAGGTACCTATGTGATCTTTCAATTGGTAACCAAGAGATTACAATGGTAAAACACAGCAAGCTCAAATCCAACCGCTGCTCACCAATGTGAGAAGTTGGCCTGGTATATGCTGTTCACTAGTTCTAGTGACCACCTTGTACCATGCCAAGCAACCCTTATGGTGTGGTTGTAAGTCAACCTTTTTGGACTAGCTGCCCTAGTGGTAGCGTAGGCTAAGCAGTCTTTGAGGCTAAACTCGTGATGCGTGTTAAGCAAGCTGTTTTACCAATAGTAACCCCCTTTTATACCAATGAAAGGACACCACACAGATATATATTCAAAATATATATGTATTTATTTCTCAAAGTAACCCCTAGTCTCTTTATGAGCACAGGAGCACAAATCGTCAAACAAGATTATCACAGAATACACAGAAGTTGCACTTTATATGGATAGGCCCTGGTGGCCACTCGAACCATATACTAAAATAGTGGTATAAGTACCACGAACAGAAAAGGGAAAAGGCCTAGGGCCTCTAGAATCGCTGGGCCTACAAGGAGCTAACGTCAGTTAGTGACCAGGAGGTCCACGGGTGGCGTGTGCAGAGCAAATAGTCACACGCGGGCTCCCATAGGTTTCAATGGGTGCGTAAAAAGTACAAAGTTACTGCAAAAGGAATCTTCCGGATGACCTAGGAACTTAAGATTTGGAACACAGGCACTAGAGATGTATTACTACACATGGGCACCGGAGTGCCAGCTTTACCTCACCCACAGGAAGCGGGTGCATAGGCCTCAAAGTGCGTCGGGTTTCTTCTATCTGTTCCGTTGAGCCTGGGACAAAGATGCTGCAGGCGGTCGGTCGGGAAGAGATGCAGTGGGTCCAAGAGTGGATCGGAGATGTTGAAGACCTGTAAGCAGAGGGGACAGTGTTCACAGTCACTAGCCAGTGACCAGCGTGGCACCAGGTGGGTACCAGGCGATGTCGGGTGCAAACAGGTGATGAGGGGTAGCTTGTCTCCGCAGCCACGTGGTCCCTGAAGGTCGACGACGTCCAGGAGTCGGCTCACGAGCTGTCCCACGCAGGCTCTCGCTGTCGGCGGTGTCGGCGACTTGATCGAAGCAAACAAGCCTTGGCAAAAGCAATTGCAGGAGGATTCGGAAATCAGCTGTTGGTTCTGACCAGCAAGGTCAGAGGGATTGCTCCTTTGGAGGGGAGCAAGGGCCAGTCTGGAGCAACCAGACCAGCGGTGTTTGTCGTAGATTTCGTCGCCAAGATGGCCACTAGCCAGCGGGCCAGCAACCGGTTAGGCGCGTCGAGTGGCAAAATGCAGAAGGGCCCCACGCAGATCGTGGAGATGCTGGAGGGCTCACCTTTGGTGCAGATGCTGCTCGAGGGTTGGGCTTCTCAGGACCCAAAGCACAACTTGGAGGGAGCCTCGGTTGTTGCACTGGTCAGCTTGTCGTAGTCGTTCCAAGATGGCTGGCTCCACGTGTCTCGGTGCCTCCACGGGTCTCCTCTTTTCAGGGACTGTGGATCGGGCGGTGAGAGGTCTGGAGGTCCAGGTCTTGTCAGTCTCTGGGCTCGGGCTCCGGCGGGAGGCGGCGGCAAAGCAGACGGTGATTCGCTGGATGGTGCTTGCGTTAGCAAGGTGGTCACTCCCTGACCACAGGGGAGATTTTCTTCAGTCTTCTGTGCAGCAGAATGTCGAAGTTCCCGTCTTCTTCTTAGTTTCAAGTTGATTCCAGGATGTCTGAAGTCTTAGGACACAGCTCCTACCTTTAAGCGGATTCTAGGGGCCGGACTACCTGCTAGGTCCCTCCCTATGGGTGGGACCAGGAAGGGGGGTGGTTACACCCCCAATCCTTTGTCCAGCTCGCCCCAGGCCCGGGACTGGTGTGCCCCAGGACCGGTTTGAACTGGCATATGCACCGAGGCTCCTTGTGAGCCACAGGCATGTCTGGTTTCTTTCAAGCCCTACCTGACCAATACACAAAATCCTGTCTGGGGTGGTGCACGCACCTCCCCTGGCAAGAAACCCTTTGTCCACACCTCCCAAGCTGGAAGGACTCCCAGCAGCAGGAGGGCAGACTTGTGTCTGTGGTGGCAGCATCCATTTTGTGGAGCTGAGGCTATGTCTGATTTTACCCGGGTTTCAGGTACTGTACATGTCGTGTCCCTCTAGAAGGGTGGAATGCTAACCCCGTCGCCAGAATTGGCGAGGGGTTAGTATTCCAATTCGTATGACACCTTACTCGACATGTTTTGATAAAGCCAAACCAAAGATAGCATTTAACCGCGAGGTTCATAATGCACTTAAGAGTATATGGTATGACGATATCTGGAAACAGTAGAAGGAAGTTGTTCCGACCACTGCAGACAGGCTCAGCTCATGCCAGAGCACCATCTCACATGGAACCAAGCACTCTGCCTTCAGGATTGTTAAGGCCTGCCATAGGAGTGACTTAGAGGTTACCAGGTGTCCCATTTAAGGTTAGGTATAGGTATACTACACCTAAGTAAGAGGTGATTACACCAACTTACCCCAGCTGAGTGATCAGCCAGTTGTGTCAGATTGTTAGGCCAAGCCTGGGGTGGCATAATACATGCTGCAGCCCCTGGCAGGCCTTGGGTACACCAATGCCCTGGGTACCTAGTGTACACTGGTACAGGGGCTGACAGGGTGATCCACTTCCAATTGGTTATGCACCTAGGGTGCATAGTTTTAATTTAGTAGAGAGAACAGCAGGCTGGGGGTCTGATTGGCAGGCCCACAGCCTCAATATGTCAAAAACCAGTGAAGCAAAAAGCAAAAATTTGGGGTGACCATAGGATAGCAGACCCTACTCTCCTACACAACCCCCCCCCCAAACGCTGGGACATTAAACTAGCCTTGACCAGTCTCGTCTTCATGTCCTAAGTGGAAGTACCTGGAGAGACCATCTGCATTCCCATGGTCAGTACCTGGCCGGTGCTCCACTGTAAAGTCCATCCCCTGTAGGGAAATGGACCACCTAAGCAGTTTGGGGTTTTCACCCTTCATCTGATTTAGCCACAAGAGGGGCTTATGGTCGGTCTGAATCTTGAAGTGAGTGCCAAACAAGTATGGCCTCAGCTTCTTCAGGGCCCACACCACAGCAAAGGCCTCCCTCTCAATAGCTGACCAATTCTTCTCTCTGGGGGTCAACCTTCTGCTAATAAAAGCAATGGGTTGGTCTTGACCATCTACATTAAGTTGTGACAGCACAGCTCCCACACCCAACTCAGAAGCATCTGTTTGGACAATAAACTCTTTGGAGTAGTCAGGACTTTTCAGGATAGGTGCAGAGCACATGGCCTCCTTCAGGTCATCAAATGCCTTTTGACAGCTTACTGTCCACTGAACCTTTTTGGGCATCTTCTTGGATGTCAGATCATTAAGAGGAGTCACAATGGACCCATAGTTCTTAACAAACTTCCTGTAATACCCAGTCAAGCCCAAGAAAGCTCGAACTTGAGTCTGGGTGGTTGGAGGGGACCAATCCTTGATGGACTGTATCTTACTCTCCAGTGGTTGAACTTGGCCCCCACCTACAAGGTGGCCCAAATACACAACCTTACTCTGCCCTATCTGGCACTTAGTAGCCTTGATAGTGAGGCCTGTCCTTTGCAGAGCCTCAAGAGCCTTCTTCAGGTGGATCAGGTGATCCTCCCAGGTGGAACTAAAGACAGCAATGTCATCAAGATATGCTGCGCAAAAGTCATCCAACCCAGTAAGGACTTGGTTCACCAGCCTTTGGAAGGTGGCAGGTGCATTCTTCAGACCAAAGGGCATCACCACAAACTGATAATGCCCACCTGGGGTTGAGAATGCTGTTTTGGCCTTAGACTCCTCAGCTAACCTGATTTGCCAATAGCCAGCTGTCAAGTCAAATGTGCTCAAAAACTTTGCAGAAGCTAGTTTGTCTATGAGCTCATCTGCCCTTGGAATAGGGTGTGCATCTGTCCTGGTGACAGCATTGAGTCCTCTGTAATCCACACAGAACCTCATCTCTCTCTTGCCATCTTTGGTGTGAGGTTTGGGGACCAGAACCACTGGGCTAGCCCAGGGGCTCTCTGAGGGTTCAATGACACCTAATTCCAGCATTTTATGTACCTCAGCCTTTATACAGTCCCTGACGTGGTCAGGTTGTCTGTAAAGTTTGTTCTTTACAGGCAGACTGTCACCAGTGTCCACAACATGGGTACACCAGTCAGTTTGACTAGGTATCAAGGAAAACATATGTGAAAATGATTGTAGAACCTGTCTACATTCAGTCTGCTGATGGGCAGTGAGGTTGCCTCCAAGGGTCACTCCTTCAACTGAGCCATCTTCAGGGTTCTGAGACAACAGGTCTGGGAGAGGGTCACTCTCTTCCTCCTGTCCCTCATCTGTAGCCATGAGCAAGCCCATGTCTGCCCTGTCAACATATGCTTTAAGCCTGTTAACATGGAGTACCCTGTGGGGACTCCTGGGAGTTCCTAGGTCGACCAAGTAGGTGACCTCTCCCTTCTTTTCCAGGATTGTATGGGGTCCAGACCATTTGTCTTGGAGTGCTGCTGGGGCCACCGGCTCCAACACCCATACCTTCTGTCCTGGCTGATACTCAACCAAGACAGCCTTTTGGTCATGCCAAGCTTTCTGTAAGGCCTGGCTTGCCTCAAGGTTTTTAGATGCCTTCTCCATATACTCAGCCATCCTGGAGCGGAGACCAAGTACATAGTCCACTATGTCTAGCTTAGGCTTTTTGAGAGGTAACTCCCATCCTTCCTTCACCAAACACAGTGGGCCTCTCACAGGGTGCCCAAACAACAATTCAAAGGGGCTGTAGCCAACTCCTTTTTGTGGGACCTCTCTGTAAGCAAACAGAAGGCAGGGTAGAAGGATATCCCATCTTCGCCTGAGCTTTTCAGGTAATCCTTTGATCATACCCTTTAGGGTCTTGTTGAATCTCTCAACAAGCCCATTGCATTGTGGGTGATAAGGGGTGGTGAACTTGTAGTTGACACCACATTCCTTCCACATAGCTGTCAAGTATCCTGACATAAAGTTGGTACCTCTGTCAGATACTACCTCCTTAGGAAACCCCACTCTGGAGAATACTCCCAGCAGGGCCCTGGCCACAACAGGAGCTGTAGTGGTCCTAAGGGGAATTGCCTCTGGATACCTGGTGGCATGATCCACTACCACCAGTATAAATCTGTGTCCAGATGCAGTGGGAGGATCCATGGGACCCACTATGTCTATTCCCACTCTTTCAAAGGGGACCCCCACCACAGGTAGTGGTATTAGGGGGGCCTTTGTTGTGCCACCTGATTTGCCACTGGCTTGGCAGGTAACACAGGAGCGACAAAACTCCTTTGTATCTTCATTCATATGAGGCCAGTGAAAGTGAGGGACAAGCCTGTCCCAAGTCTTGTTCTGGCCTAAGTGTCCTGCTAAAGGAATGTCATGGGCCAAGGTAAGAAGGAAGCCCCTAAATTGCAGAGGTATGACCAACCTCCTGGTTGCACCAGGCTTGGGGTCTCTAGCCTCTGAATAAAGGAGCCCTTCATCCCAATACACTTTATGGGTACCTTGAGCATTCCCAGCAGCCTCAGCAGCAGCCAGCTGTCTGAGGGGTTCAAGAGAGGGACAGGATAACTGAGCCTGCCTCAAGTCAGCCCTTGAAGGTCCCCCTGTCCCCAGAAACTCAACCTGATCAGGTTCAAGCTCTTCAGGGACAGTTCCTTCAGGGTCCTCTAGATCAGCTTCCTGGGAAGGCTGATCATCACTCTGAGGCAGGGGGGAAGGCACAGCCTTGACCCTCCTGTTCTTCTTCTTGGTAGGTGCTTGGTCCATTGTTCCAGGATCCAAGACCTGTGGTTCAGTGAGGCACTTTTTGGCCTGTGACCTGGTCACAGCAAGGACATGTGATGATATACCTAACATCTCTGCATGAGTCCTGTACTCCACTTCTGACCATAGAGAACTCTCTAGGTCATTGCCCAACAAACATTCTACTGGGAGGTCTGCACTAACCACAACCCTTTTGAGGCCAGTTACCCCTCCCCATGAGAAGTTAACAACTGCCACACTATGTGAAGTAGTGGCATTGCTGGCATTGGTCACCAGGTAGTTCTCACCTGGTATGTACTGTCCAGGATCCACAAAGCCTGGTGTCACCATAGTGACACTGGCACATGTGTCCCTGTAGGCTTGAGCCACTTTGTCATTAATTAAAGGAGTCTGTCTGTACTTGCCCAGGTTACTGGGGCTCACAGTCAGGGACAAATCAATGTCCCCATCACAGATCAAGACTGCCTGTGTAAGGGTTCTGTCTAAGTCAGAATCTCCTTCAGTTCCCATAGTGATTCCCACTACACCCTTTGTCTGGGGACCAACACTGCTAACAGTAGTACTGGGAGCAGGTGCCTTAGGGGCAACAGTGTTGGGGGCTCCACCCTTTTTGCAATCACTAGTCCAGTGAGTTGTATTTTTACAATGATTGCACCAGGGTTTCTTCTGACCTTCTTTCTTCTTTTTGGACTGTTGGGACCCACCCTCCTTAGTAGTAGTTTGGGGCCCTGTTGAAGACTTCTGGTCTTTAGGTTTCTGATCTCCACCCTTTTGGTCTGTTTTCTTCTGATCACCCCCTTGGCCCTGGTTCTGGTTCTTTTGCTTAACCCTGGTTCTGACCCATTTGTCTGCCTTCTTTCCCAATTCTTGGGGAGAGGTCAGATCAGAGTCAACCAAGTGTTGATGCAGTTGCTGGTTTTGACAGTTATTTAAAATCTGCTCTCTCATCATCAAATTATACAATCCTGTAAAATCAGATACCTTACTTCCCAGCAACCAACCCTCCAAAGCCTTAGTGGCACATTCAATGTATTCAGACCAGTCCTGAGTCTGTGTCTTTTGGGTGTCTCTGAACATTAACCTGTACTGTTCAGTGGTTAAGCCTAACCCATCTACCAGAACACTCTTCAGGACTCTGTAGTTTCTGACATCCTCTTCTCTAACAGTGAGGAGTCTGTCTCTGCCTCTTCCTTCAAAGGAGAGCCAGAGGATTGCTGCCCACTGGTCTTCAGGAACCTGCTGTACTTTGCAGGCTCTCAAGAGCAGTTATCCATTTGTGGATGTCATCCCCACTTTTGTAGGGGGGCACAACCTTAGACAGGTTCCTATTGTCAAAGACCCTATCTTTGTCCTTAGGGACAATGCTGCCACCAGTGGGTATAGACCCACTCTCTTTATGCTGTCTAGCCTTGCTAAGTTTCTCTTCCATCAGGGCTACTTCTAGCTCCTGCTTCCTGATCCTCAGCTGAGCCTCTTGCATCTTGGCCTCATGTTCCCTCCTCTGAGGGGTGGTCATCCTTCTCCTGGAGTGACCTTGAGAGCCTCTAGAGCCATGGGAAGCATTGGAGTCACCTGAGCGATTCCTTTGCCTTCCAAGCCCTGTGTTAAGTCCACTGGGGAGATCCAGTGGGTTGAACCCACTGTCAGTCCCCAATAGCCTTGGTTTAGCTGGGCCAAGTATAATACTTGGCACTGGGCTAGTTCTCCCTTCATCCTCACTACTGTCAGTATCCTTTTCACTCTCATCCTCTGTGGTAGGCATCCCATCTAAGGGGTGACTATTGGGAAGGGGTACTTCAGTGGCATCTTTAGAAGGGGGGCCTCCTGTTCCTGTCCCTAAGGGGGCTAACTGGGAAGCTTTCTTGAGTGCTCTCTGATTCTCATCATTCTGTAAGAGCTCTCTGAGCTCAGCAGAGTTTGGGTTCTTGGGCTGTTTAAGGCCTCTAAGAGTTGCCAAATGCCTGAGCTCATTCTGATTAAGGGTAGCAAAGCTGGATGGTGCCCTCTGGGGGTCACTCTCAACAGAGATGGGTACAGTGGACCCCTCTGCCCCGGCCATTGCTCTTAAGTGTGGGTGGATGTGTTGCAATCTACCTACACTTGGGTTTACCTACTAAACCTATCTAGTAGTTGTAGTCAGGGTGTGCTACTCCCTTTGCTCTACAACAACTAAGTTCAGTAGAACTTAAGTATATCTAATCTTGTTTTATATGTACCTACAGGTACCTATGTGATCTTTCAATTGGTAACCAAGAGATTACAATGGTAAAACACAGCAAGCTCAAATCCAACCGCTGCTCACCAATGTGAGAAGTTGGCCTGGTATATGCTGTTCACTAGTTCTAGTGACCACCTTGTACCATGCCAAGCAACCCTTATGGTGTGGTTGTAAGTCAACCTTTTTGGACTAGCTGCCCTAGTGGTAGCGTAGGCTAAGCAGTCTTTGAGGCTAAACTCGTGATGCGTGTTAAGCAAGCTGTTTTACCAATAGTAACCCCCTTTTATACCAATGAAAGGACACCACACAGATATATATTCAAAATATATATGTATTTATTTCTCAAAGTAACCCCTAGTCTCTTTATGAGCACAGGAGCACAAATCGTCAAACAAGATTATCACAGAATACACAGAAGTTGCACTTTATATGGATAGGCCCTGGTGGCCACTCGAACCATATACTAAAATAGTGGTATAAGTACCACGAACAGAAAAGGGAAAAGGCCTAGGGCCTCTAGAATCGCTGGGCCTACAAGGAGCTAACGTCAGTTAGTGACCAGGAGGTCCACGGGTGGCGTGTGCAGAGCAAATAGTCACACGCGGGCTCCCATAGGTTTCAATGGGTGCGTAAAAAGTACAAAGTTACTGCAAAAGGAATCTTCCGGATGACCTAGGAACTTAAGATTTGGAACACAGGCACTAGAGATGTATTACTACACATGGGCACCGGAGTGCCAGCTTTACCTCACCCACAGGAAGCGGGTGCATAGGCCTCAAAGTGCGTCGGGTTTCTTCTATCTGTTCCGTTGAGCCTGGGACAAAGATGCTGCAGGCGGTCGGTCGGGAAGAGATGCAGTGGGTCCAAGAGTGGATCGGAGATGTTGAAGACCTGTAAGCAGAGGGGACAGTGTTCACAGTCACTAGCCAGTGACCAGCGTGGCACCAGGTGGGTACCAGGCGATGTCGGGTGCAAACAGGTGATGAGGGGTAGCTTGTCTCCGCAGCCACGTGGTCCCTGAAGGTCGACGACGTCCAGGAGTCGGCTCACGAGCTGTCCCACGCAGGCTCTCGCTGTCGGCGGTGTCGGCGACTTGATCGAAGCAAACAAGCCTTGGCAAAAGCAATTGCAGGAGGATTCGGAAATCAGCTGTTGGTTCTGACCAGCAAGGTCAGAGGGATTGCTCCTTTGGAGGGGAGCAAGGGCCAGTCTGGAGCAACCAGACCAGCGGTGTTTGTCGTAGATTTCGTCGCCAAGATGGCCACTAGCCAGCGGGCCAGCAACCGGTTAGGCGCGTCGAGTGGCAAAATGCAGAAGGGCCCCACGCAGATCGTGGAGATGCTGGAGGGCTCACCTTTGGTGCAGATGCTGCTCGAGGGTTGGGCTTCTCAGGACCCAAAGCACAACTTGGAGGGAGCCTCGGTTGTTGCACTGGTCAGCTTGTCGTAGTCGTTCCAAGATGGCTGGCTCCACGTGTCTCGGTGCCTCCACGGGTCTCCTCTTTTCAGGGACTGTGGATCGGGCGGTGAGAGGTCTGGAGGTCCAGGTCTTGTCAGTCTCTGGGCTCGGGCTCCGGCGGGAGGCGGCGGCAAAGCAGACGGTGATTCGCTGGATGGTGCTTGCGTTAGCAAGGTGGTCACTCCCTGACCACAGGGGAGATTTTCTTCAGTCTTCTGTGCAGCAGAATGTCGAAGTTCCCGTCTTCTTCTTAGTTTCAAGTTGATTCCAGGATGTCTGAAGTCTTAGGACACAGCTCCTACCTTTAAGCGGATTCTAGGGGCCGGACTACCTGCTAGGTCCCTCCCTATGGGTGGGACCAGGAAGGGGGGTGGTTACACCCCAATCCTTTGTCCAGCTCGCCCCAGGCCCGGGACTGGTGTGCCCCAGGACCGGTTTGAACTGGCATATGCACCGAGGCTCCTTGTGAGCCACAGGCATGTCTGGTTTCTTTCAAGCCCTACCTGACCAATACACAAAATCCTGTCTGGGGTGGTGCACGCACCTCCCCTGGCAAGAAACCCTTTGTCCACACCTCCCAAGCTGGAAGGACTCCCAGCAGCAGGAGGGCAGACTTGTGTCTGTGGTGGCAGCATCCATTTTGTGGAGCTGAGGCTATGTCTGATTTTACCCGGGTTTCAGGTACTGTACATGTCGTGTCCCTCTAGAAGGGTGGAATGCTAACCCCGTCGCCAGAATTGGCGAGGGGTTAGTATTCCAATTCGTATGACACCTTACTCGACATGTTTTGATAAAGCCAAACCAAAGATAGCATTTAACCGCGAGGTTCATAATGCACTTAAGAGTATATGGTATGACGATATCTGGAAACAGTAGAAGGAAGTTGTTCCGACCACTGCAGACAGGCTCAGCTCATGCCAGAGCACCATCTCACATGGAACCAAGCACTCTGCCTTCAGGATTGTTAAGGCCTGCCATAGGAGTGACTTAGAGGTTACCAGGTGTCCCATTTAAGGTTAGGTATAGGTATACTACACCTAAGTAAGAGGTGATTACACCAACTTACCCCAGCTGAGTGATCAGCCAGTTGTGTCAGATTGTTAGGCCAAGCCTGGGGTGGCATAATACATGCTGCAGCCCCTGGCAGGCCTTGGGTACACCAATGCCCTGGGTACCTAGTGTACACTGGTACAGGGGCTGACAGGGTGATCCACTTCCAATTGGTTATGCACCTAGGGTGCATAGTTTTAATTTAGTAGAGAGAACAGCAGGCTGGGGGTCTGATTGGCAGGCCCACAGCCTCAATATGTCAAAAACCAGTGAAGCAAAAAGCAAAAATTTGGGGTGACCATAGGATAGCAGACCCTACTCTCCTACACCTGTGATCCTAGTTTTCCTCCAGGGGAATCCTCCTCAAAGTCATAAGCACTGAATTGTGAGGTGCATAGGCCCAGCCACCTCTTCTTCCCTCCCACCCCGACTTACCTGTGACCAGTCCCCTGACTGGTCAAGGCCCTTGTGGACCTGGCTGCAGCACCTCAAGGTACTCGCCTTGGCTCTCTCCCTCTCTTGCTTTTTCTCTCACTCTTTCATGACTTTTCTCTCGCACTTTCTGCAGCTTTTTGTGCCTTTCCTCTCGCACTTGCTGCCCCTGTGTTGCCCGCTGTCCCCGCCCCAGCGTTGCCTGCTGCCCTTGCACTGTCTCCTGCCCCGCACTGCCTGCTGCAACTGCATTTCCTGCGTTGCCTGCTGTCCCTGCGTTGCCTGCTGTCCCTGCTCTACCTGCATATGAACCATCTACCAGGACCACTAATGGAGGCTTCCATTGACCATGCAGCGGACGCGTGCAACGGGTACGCCGCTAACACAAGACCAGTTGGACAGCACCAGGACACCTGGCTCTCCCGCCACCCGACGATACACCGCCAAGGAATTCCTGGACCTGGACCCCAGGTGCCAAAACAGCTGCGTCTCCTCCCCACAATACACCAAAAGACCCTTCACCTGTCAACACTTACCCATCTCCTGCGACACAACCTACGAAAGATACCGCACCACTCCTGCCCACGAGACCAAGAACACCCTGCAACCACTCAACTGTATCCTGCTCAATGCCCGCTCATTATCCAAACACACTAAGGAAATCTGGAACACCATTACCATCCTCTCCACGGGCGTTGCCTTCATCACCGAAACCTGGCTCAACCCCTTCTCAAACCCTGACACCACCACGCCATTTCTGATGGGTACAAGATGATACACCGTAACTGCGCTAACAAACAAGGCAGAGGCATTCCAATATCTTCAAGGAAACCATCAGATGCACCATCACCAATAATGACGCCAAACCTCTCATGGAACGCCTCAATTTCCTACTACAAACCGACGCGAAGACCATAAGAGGCACCCTCGCCTACAGAACCCAGGGATCCTGAGCAACATTATGCGACACCACCCCAAACTTCATCGCACCCCTAGCAATCGAATCTCACCACTACGTCCTACTTGGAGACTTCAACTTTCACATAGACGACCCCAAGAATGCCAACTCCATTGCCCTCCTGGAGAACCTGAGCAACATCAGCCTCACCCAACTGGTCACCGAACCCACGCACAAAGCCAGACACACACTCAATCCCAGCTTCTCCTCCAGCAACATAATCAAATTCAGCCATACTACAGAACTCACCTGGACTGACCACACCATCGTACACTTCTCTATCACCAGTACCCAGTACACCATCACCAATTGCCAGATCTTCTAACACCACAGCCGGAGCAAGGTCACCGAAACTCAGTGGCCACAGACCATCCCCACCTCCCAAACCAAGGCCTCAACAGACCTCAACCAGGCCATCCAGAACTTCGCCGCCTGGATCACCAACAGTGCCGACAGAATTGCGCCAATGAAACCTACAAAATCCAACAAGATCCCCAAACATGCCAGCCGGTACACCCCAGAACTCAGAACCACCAAGCACAACTGCCATAAACTGGAGACATGATGGCACACCACTAAGAACCCCGCTGACAGAGCAGCTCACAAAACAGCCCTCAGCATCTACAACCAGCACACCAAGAAGCCAAAAAAGCAGTCATCACCATCCTCACCGACTCTGCAGCCAACCACACAAAGAAACTTTTCAAAATAGTCAAAGAATTATCCAACCCGACAACCATAGGGAATACCATCCACCCCTCCCAAGAACTCTGCGACACCCTCTCAGACTATTTGCACAGCAAGATCACCAACATCTAAAACAATTTCTACATCCAACATCCAACCCACCGCCGTTGACACCAACTACTTCAACCAATCAGCGAACACCAGCAAAACCATCACCACCTGGTCACCACTCACCGCCCTGACCACCTCAGCCATCATGTCTTTCATCCACTCCTGGGCTCCCACCGACCCCTGCTCCCACCACCTCCATAGCCATGCAACAAACCCAAATCAGCAGGCAACTCACTAGCTTCCTCAACACTTCCATCTCCACAGCAACCTTTCCGGACAGTTGGAAACACACAGACGTCAGGCCACTCCTAAAGAAAGCCTCCGCTGACCCCAACGACCTCAAAAATTACCGCACGATCGCCCTGCTCCCCTACCTGGCCAAAGTTTTCAAGAAACCCATCAACCAGCAGATCACCAAATTCCTGAAACAAAACCACCTACTGGACGCCTCTAAATCAGGATTCCATGCCAACCATAGCACTGAGACCGCGCTGATTGCTGCCACAGAAGACATCAGAAAACTCCTCAAACAGAGAAACTGTGGCCCTGATCCTTCTTGAACTCTCTACGGCATTCGACACCGTCTCCCACAACACCCTAATCAACAGACTCTGCAGCATAGACATACAGCAAGATGTCCTCCTTCCGCACAGAGCATCCGGCTGACTCCTTTCACCGCCACACCGAAGACCTCATAAGCGGTGTACCACAAGAATGATCCTTCAGCCCCACCCTGTTCAACATCTACATGACCTCCCTTGCAGACGTCACCAGATCCCACGGAATCAACATAATCTCCTATGCAGATTACACTCGACTGATCCTTTCGCTCACTGAGGACCCCGCCAACGCCAAAACCAACTTCTGAAACGCCATCACCAACATAGCCGAATGGATGAAAGACAACTGCCTCCAATTCATCTCCGACAAAAGTGCGCGTGAGACTACAGCTGATCTTACTTGGGTACACTTGCCAAGAAACCAATACTGATATCACAAAGGGCTACCCCACTGCAGTGGTTAACCTTATCTGGGGGTTGGGTTGCTGGGGAGGGAGGTTAATGGCTCTAAAAAGGTTGTGGTATCCTCAAACATTCTTGTAGAGTGTCTCATGGGCAATGATTTGGAGACTTCAGCATGGGCTAAAGTGGAGGTAAGGACACATGTAGCCATAATTGGTGTCTCTGAAAGAGTGTTTGTGGTAACTAGAGAACAGGTCAAGATGAAGGGAAATCAAGAAGCATTGGAGCCAGAAATATTGGCCCAGACTACTACCAACAAGAGAGGTAGGGAGGGTAAGAAATTATCCTTCCCCAGACTCCATATGAGGATCAGTCTTCTCAGGTAGATGGTTTTGCACCTTGTGAGGGACCTTCCCCAGATGAGCTTTGGCCTCACACAGCAGAGCTGCTGGGAACAGGCAGACCCTCCAGGGAGGAATTCAGTCTGAAGCAGAAATCCTGCCCCTCTTTTGAAGGCCTCAGACAACAAGCTGTTGTAGAAGAGGCAGGGGATGTCAGTGGATTTACTTGGATGATGCATTAAATTATTCTGAGGATAGGGACCCCAAACCTGGTGCTAGCAGGATGTTGATTGTTCCTCAGAAGTTTAAGGAATTCCTCTTAACCACGGCTCATTACTTGGGAAAGGCTTTTTCAACACTTTTACATGTCTAAAGATACCTAGGAGTTTTGTCACTCCTGTGTCACCAGCCAAGCCTGTGGTAAGTCAGGTGGCACTACAAAGGCCCCTTTAACCCCACTACCAGTGCTCGGGGCTCACTTTGAGAGGGTAGGGATTGAGCTAGTTGGGCCCCTAGACCCTTCAACAGCCTCTGGTAACAGTTATATCCTTGTGGTGGTGGACCATGCCACTAGATACCCAGAAGCTATTCCGCATAGGACCACTATAGCTCCTGCAGTGCCCAAAGCCATCATAGGAATCTTTTACAGAGTGGATTTCCTAAGGCGGTGGTGTCAGACCGAGATGCAAACTTCATGTCTAGCTACCTGAAAGCCATGTGGAAAGAGTTTGGAGTAAATTATAAATTTACCACACCTTACAATCCACAGTGCAATGGGTTAGTTGAAAGATTCAACAAAACCCTCAAAGGTATGATTATGGGAATATCTGACATGCTCAGGAGGAGATGGGATATCCTATTACCTGGCCTTTTTTGCCTACAGAGAGGTTCCACAGAAAGGAGTGGATTACAGTCCAATTTAACTTCTGTTTGAACATTCAGTTAGGGGTCCACTTTGTCTAGTCTAGTGAAGGAGGAATGGGAGCAGCCTCTCAAACCTTCCAAGCAAGACAGTGTGGACTATGTGCTAGGCCTGCGTTCAAGTATGGCTGAATGCATGAAGAAGGCCCGCAAAAACCTGGAGGCCAACTAAGAACTTCAGAAGTTATGGCATAACCAAAAGGCTGTTCTGAATGTTTACCAGCCAGGGCAGAAGGTGTAGGTGTCGGAGCCTGAGGCCTCAAGAGCACTCCAAGACAAGTGAGGTGGCCCCAATAACATCCTAGAGAAGAAAGGTGAGGTCACCTACCTCGTGGACCTAGGTACTCCTAGAAGCTCCCATAGGTGTCATGACTGGTAGCTTGTATTGTCTTCTTCGTTCCTATACCACCAATGCGTGTGCCCATACTGCCTTTACTGTGATTGGCACACGTGTGCTTCTTGCCAACCATGCTTATTGTCAACCATGTGCAACCATGCATGTTTATATTCTTGGTGCCTTACTATAACTGTCGCTTGCATGTTTTATAAAGGCCATCTTGCACCGATAGCTTATGTCATAGACGCCTCCTGATCCTGTTATTAACCGGCATCTGTTATGCTTATGCCCGTATGTTTTCCTCATAGCTGGCGCCATCTTGGGTGTGGCACTATTATAAGTACCGGCCGCACCCAACGCCAACCGCTTGTGATTGCGGATCATCGTGGAGGACGGAGGTTCCTGCCGTGGTCCGAGTAGACTGGTGATTTCATCCCTCGGCGCCGGTTCCCCAGTTAGTGGCTTCAGGAGGACAAGGTAGGAACTTTTATTTTAAATTTAGTGTCATAGTGAAGCCTCAATAGCAAGGACATCGCATTGTCACGTTCGCCACAACATTTCTTGATCACATTGTTTCCCGTTAATGACGATTGGAGATTTCAGTCAAAGGTGAACAAGGTGGGCTTTCAGAGTTGAAGAGAAAAGATTTTAAGAACCTGAGTATTAATAATTGTGGACCAAGAACTAATAACAATAGAGAAAAGTGCATAATTATAATTTGACAAAGGTACAGATTAAATATTTGGAAATTACAATACCATATAGTCCAGTTCACAGATCGAAGCAGTGTCCATGTCAACCAAGATATATATATCTCGCTGAGTGGGCTGAATGTAATTTGGATTCATCTCGGCGGTTGGTGCAGATCTTAATTAAATATGCGGAAAGCGATCGCATAGCCCTCCAACTTCAGATAGATAAACTTAATGATGAAATAGGCAAAATTGATGCAACGGCATTGATAGAGCGCCCCCGTGAGGACATGCTGGTTCGCTTGCAGCGAGAAGAGGCTATCATAAAAAAACGCAAAATGTTCAAATTTCAAAGAGACAAATGTGATTTACGAACAAGGACGAGTATTCACATTTGCGAAGAAATTTGACTCGGCCTAAGTCGCAAACAGTAATACTTCTATGCCAGCAGCCTATCCGATACCAAGTGGCAATACAGGAATGTCATCTTCAGCATCAGATCTGAGCTCTGCTATTGAAAGTGGTTCGGAAACAGATCTAACAAGAGCTGGACGTCCGGTGGGGTTTCCAAAACTGTCCTTGGCTCAAGAGGTCGATTACCTCCGCCAGGACAGAAGGCAGACCCTCCGACCTCGTGTGCAAAATGCCAACGCAGCAAAAGTAACAACTGGAAACGTCGATCAAGGCGGAGACGAGCCAGCCAACGCCAAACCAAACAAAAGAAAGACAACAAGTGGAGGCGCAGACAATAGGTGAAAATACGAACGCCAACACCATGATCAACCTAACCAATATGACACTCAGTTCAGATGAAACCAATATACTTGCTCTTGGTTTATTTTACAGTCCAAAGATGAATTTCAACTATGCAGAGACTCGAATTGATATGTTTAAATTCGTTCGAAAATTAAAACTAAACAAATTCCTTCAAATACAAGGTGTATCTAATAAAAAAAATACCGTTGCCTACATTGGAAACAACAAATGTAACAACTCTGGCAGCAGGGGATGTAGAACTGTGGAGGAATTTGCCGGATGAAACAGAACCATTGTTGGCCAGTCAAGATGAGCCAGAATTGGGTAGGTCAGTGCGTACCCACTTTAAACCAGTTTCTACATTTTGCCCTATTATGATTCGTGATAATCTAGACTTGTTCAATGACAAAGTAACAATGGATTTGAGAAAACTTTATTCCAAAATCAATCTTGTTACCAGAAAATACACGAAACAGGACAACATTTATGTTCAACTGATAAAGAAATTACAGGCTGATGACAACACCATCATTCGTCAGTCCGATAAAGGGGGAAATATAGTCTTGTGGCCACGTGAGATGTATGTGGAAGAAGCACAATACCAACTCCACAATACAGATTGCTATAGAAGATGCACAATGCAAACTGTTACATCTGCGCGTCTTGAATTTTACAAAAAATTGCTGGCGTGGAAGTCGGCAGGTTTGTTAAGCAATGACGAATTCAGGTTTTTAAAAGTTGATCATCTTGTGTTTCCTACAATATATCCAAACCACCAGGAAGGCCCATAATATCGGCTTGTGGTAGCCTACTAGAGAACACTTCTTGCTATGTGGATTATTTTTTGTATAACTTTGTAAAGAACCTTCCCTCATATGTCCAAGACACTGGTGACTTCTTAAGAAAATTGAGTATTATTGATTGGGAAGCAGATTATGTTTTAATTTCTCTTGATGTTACCTCCTTATACACCAGCATTCACCATAAAGATGCCGTCAAAGCCATTGAATATTATCTAGGTACCAGACCTATGTACATGTACATGCACAATAGGATGCTAATCACCATGATTTTAACCGGTTTAGAAAATAACTTCTTTCTTTTTAATCAGGTTTTTAATCGGATCAGGGGCGTAGCCATTGGGGCCTGTTTCTCTCCTAGTTATGCCTATTTGCATATGGGACTGTGGGAGGAACAGGTCCTCATGGCATCCTATGGTGACATCATGAATAAACAAGTGGTGTGTTGGTTCAGGTACGTAGACGATATATTCATGATTTGGAAGGGAACAAATGAAAGTGCATGTGATTTTGTGAAACAACTAAACTGCAATAATTTAAACTTGCAATTCAGAGCTCAGATGAGTAGGGAATTAATTTGTTTCCTGGATGTTGAAGTGTTTATTATGGGAGGGAAACTTCAAACAAAACTGCATAGGAAAGCAACAGCGGGCAATACGGTACTACATGCCCTTAGCCATCATCCTAGACATCTGATAAATGGCATTCCCTACGGGGAAATGCTTCGCATTCGTCGTATATGCAGTTCTGATAGTGACTGCATAGCAGCCCAACAGCAAAGCAAGGAAAGGTTCTTGAACAGGGGTTACTCCCAAGAAGTGATAAAGCTATTATTAGCACCACTAACATCAACAGGCTAGATGCACTTACCTATAAAACTGACAAAATAAGAAAGAATTAACATCAGAACAAGTCAGAGGCACCAACTAGACTGATCTTAACGTATAATTTACAACATAAAGCTATACGTAAGATAGTCAATAAAAATTGGGCCCTTGTCCAGAATGATCCAGTACTAGGTAGTCGCATTACCAAATCTCCTAATATCACTTTTAGGAAGTCTAAATCTATGAGTAACTCCTTGGTAAAAAGCAGCCCAGAGGTAAAATTGAGTAAAAACTGGTGAAACTCTGGGAGAGGGTTTAGAAACTGTATTGGTTGTAAAGCCTGCAGGTATGGGATGAATACCACTTCGTACTGCACACCCTTTTCTTCTAACCCTATACCAATCACCAAGTACCTTAACTGCAAGACTGATTATGCTGTTTACGTCCTGGGGTGCTCATGTGGCCTGCAGTATGTGGGAAGCACCAAGCTGCAGGCGCACATTCGGATACTCCAGCACTTAAGGGCCATTACAAACAAAGACGATACATATCCGGTTGCCAGGCACTTTAAAGATCACCACGACAGTAAATTGGACGATCTTAAATATTTTGTCGTGGACACAATCTTGCCCCTCAAAAGAGGTGGCAATCGAGAACTGATGCTAAGATGGCTGGAGACCAAATACATTCTTGAATTAGATAGCAAGATGCCTCAAGGTCTTAACTCAATTGAAGATTTCTACACATGGTTATAAACATCTTTTACTCCTTTAGAATAATTGCATCAAATGTTTCATTACCGCTACCTCTAATGATAAATACATTTTAGCTTTCACTTAAATTCATCTTTAGCACTTTAGTAAATCACGGATGCGATTTCTAACTGACTTTTCTTTTGCACTATTGGCAACTTTGCACTTTATTGATGATGTGTCTTGGGCTATATATTAAGGCCCACTTGGGCAGGATTATGTAAGGTGGACATTGCAACAAGTTTATTTATTGATTGTTGACTGGTTTGTAAGGATATAAACACGAACAGTGTTAACTTTTTTTTCTTGTCTTAAATCATTACTTTACCTTGGCAGTACAATTATTAGCATGTCTTTTATGAAATTTTTAAAAGTGTGCTTTGCTTGATGGTTTTTAAGTATTTATTATTATATAAATATTTTATAATCACTAGCAGTGCTGTATATACTATATTGATTTTTACACATGTATTTAATCAAACAGTATATACTTTCAAGGTTGTTTGCGATGAAATGTTGCCTAATTTTTTTTTATTGTCTATGCACTAATTCATGGTTGAATTTCAGTCACATGTTTTGCACTGGCACATTAAAAAGGTGAAAGCACTCCACATGCGCGTCATGTGATCAAGGGCACTTTGTTGCCCGAAACGCGTCATGGCGGTGGTGCAGGGCATTTTTAAATAAACACATACGCACCATTTAAAAGGGTCTGCATTTGTCTTTGTTTGGGACTGAGTGGTCTTCGTGAGGAAGCTAGCTATATATATATATATATTTACACACAATTGTCCTGCACGGAAGGAGCCCCCAAGTGAACGAGGCGGAAACCGCACCCAAAAATTACGCAGACTTGAGTCGCGCCTAATAATGAGGTTCAAAACTAAACAGCCGCTGGGCCTGAATGGGGACGAGGAACTTTATGTGCACCTATAGACCTTCTCAAACATTATTGTCATGTAACAATACAGCACATGGTTCCAACAATTGTAACATCTGGCTACAACTGTATCAGGAAATAACCTCGTTGCATCTCTACATATATATGACATAATTTTTTCATGAAATTGCATACAAATTTGTATTAGAGTTTTGCTTTGAATCCATACAGACACACACAAATGCAGACCCCACTGCACTCACAGGCACTTAGCCTTAACTTCCTTTATTTAGTATGATGTATAGTTTGCATACAAACAATCAACCCTGTGCTCTTAGGTGCCTTGCACTCAGCAATCAATGTTGTATATACTCAGAAAGGTATTGAATTAATAATATCCCCTTTCTTTGTAAAAAAGTATCATTATCTTGAAAGGAATGATGTTAATTCCGTATATTTTGCATTTTGTTTAACTACAATACCCATAATGCAATAATAATGGCACCTTGAAGTAATTGTATAAAGCCAAGAAATGGAAAAAGGACCAATGTAACAGTCTACCGTGACCAGGAACTACGGTTCGAAACGCGTAGGGAGGGTTACTATCTGAGATTAAACTAACATCTTAATCGTCGAGAGGAGTGCCGCGTCATTTTTCACTTGTGTTTGACATATATATATATATATATTATTCTGCTGTCAAGAAGAAATAGAGCTAAACATTAACCTGGAACTCACATGAAACTGTTAATGGAAACATTCTGCTGTTAACCCCTTTGGTGCTTGCGTCCGCCATTGGCAACACGCAAGCACTACCTCCCTGGTGCGGCGCACGTTCAATTTCCATCACCAGAGAGGGCCCCCTTTAAACCTCCGGATGTGTTTTTTTTTTTCTTTTTTAAAAATTCCCCCTGGGGAGACACAGAAGGCTTTCTGCGTCTCCCCCGCCCCCCTACTCCCTCCCTCCCACCTATCTGTGACGTCAGCGTGCCGCTCTGACGTCACTGATTTCACCACCGGAGCCGAGGACAGCAGCAGGTATATTTATTAAATGTTGGCTTTCCTTGGGGGGGCATGATCGCCCCCCCAAATATTAAAAAAATTCCTGCTAGATAGAGATGACTTTTGTCTAGTAACAGTTTTGACGCCATAAAGGGCATGCTTGAAAGAACAGTTCTGTATTATGTGGATAGCGAAGTGGATTTGTAAAGTCACGCAGTAGAAACACTTTGAAACTGATGAAATGTATGTGAGAGAGGGGCTATGGAGAGATGACAGGTCACCAATCCTCACGTGGTTACGGCGATACTTTGGCCGTATTTAAATAGATTCCGTGCCACTGCGCCGTTACTTTCCAACTGTGTGGAGCTTCCCTAGCGAGTAGCGGTGAGTTCAGTAGCCTATGTGTGGGAATGCGAGATGTTTTTCACTTCGCAATGAGATATTTGGAAGTATGTCTCCATAATGGAGTCACTGATTTCTGTCTTTCTCTGCTGATTCAGCACCGCACTACTACCATCGCTTACACGGTTCATCCGGTAAACACGGTGAGTTTTGCCTATCGTTTCGGGATAGCGGAACCTTTTATCCAATTTTTGATACAAGATGTCTTTCTGCAATAGAGGAGTTCTGATATTCCTTTTACGTTTTGTTTACAGATTGTGGTGAAAAAGGGTTTGATTCTTTATTTGATGAACGGACAGGTATTTATTACTTTAGCCAGCTACATGTGTTTGTAATAAACTAGCGATAGTTTGCCTTGTGGTATGCTAGGGTCCTTTTATAAGCAGTGATTATTGTTTCTTCTTCCTCCTTTTATCTACGATTTTAGATTTAACCCTTGTGAGGCAACCAGGGTTCCCTATTCGAAAGTTATGGATTAATACGAATGGAATACTAGAGTTATGGATTGATACGAATGACATTGATTGGATAATTAAGACTGGACTCACCCACCTAGTAAGAGAACTTTTAACCAATACTATATCTATACCATATCATAGGTGAGGGTTTTTTGACAGACACCTTATTCTTGCAGGTGTTTTCCGCTCTTATCCACTTGGAGCTGCTGAGCCCGATCAGTCTCACCTTTAATTCTTGTGAGGTCCCTCTTCATTTAGTC
The DNA here is from genome assembly GCF_964204655.1 of Triturus cristatus. Taxonomy (NCBI): domain Eukaryota; kingdom Metazoa; phylum Chordata; class Amphibia; order Caudata; family Salamandridae; genus Triturus; species Triturus cristatus. Next base: position 489,894,018 of record NC_140579.1, read on the forward strand.
ACGGTAACTATAGGGATTGTTACACTTATTGATGCATACTTTCCTTGTATAGCATTTAGAAGTGGTAAACTTTTTTGTATTCTACTCTTTACTACCCCACCCCCACCTTTCCTGGCCTACACCCACTATAGTCCTGAGGAAGACCCCGTTAGTAAGGATTACAAGGACCTACACTCATTCAGGGGTCGAAACATCGACACTTCATTGTTGCCAGTATTATCGACAGTACTTGCTTTACTGTGATTTGTTGTTTTCTGTACATGGCTATGTGCTACACTGTATTAATCATTGGAATTATGAAATCTTTTGGCTAAATGACATGCCAAGTAAATAGTAAAATTGTGACACGCACTATACTCTAACTTAACGTACCCCACTACTCTCACCCAAATCGCCAACTTTCCTTATTCTTTTTCCCTTTCCAGCTGGGCACTCAATTTTTTAAAATGTTTTCTCAATTGAAATTTGTGTTCAGTGTGATTAAATAACACTGTTGCATAAATAAGTTAATTTTTTATTGTGTTTGTACATGATTATATATCTTTTTGACATTGTTAGATGTACTATTACTGGGACCACTTCTTATTATACTCCACCAGGGATTGAGAGCGCTGACATTGGGAATTAATTGTTTGATATATATTTACAGAGATTTCCCAGTGCTGAAAATATGAGACTGTGAAAGAACTATAGTGAGTCTCTTTGAAGTTACATTAAAGGCAGTAAAGTGTGGTACTGCTGCAGAGTACAAAAAAAAAATCCTGCTAGATAGAGATATCTGACATTTGTCTAGTGTCAGTTTTGACGCCATAAAGGCCATGCTTGAAAGAACAGTTCTGTATTATGTGGATAGCTAAGTGGATTAGTAAAGCACGCAGTAGAAACAATATGAAACTGATGAAATGTATGTGAGAGAGGGGCTATGGAGAGATGAGGGGCACGTTTGCAAGGATGTTAGTGAGGGAGTCAAAGGAGGTCACAGTGTGCAATTGTAAAGCACACGTTCACCCGTAGGCATCTTGATGCCAAAATGATGGTCGCACTGGCTCCCACCAGTGCTGAAAGGCTGCGAAGCAATGTGTCTTTTTTCTCTTTCTTAGTCTTTTTGGAGAGCGTACGGATAAGGTGACTTCGTCATTATTGACTGTTAACCACTTCACTCATGCATACACCCACCTACACTTTAAAACCAACAACCTATCTGCCTTCTACGTAGGATAGTGTTTTAAAAGGATACTTTTAGGTATAGCAAAGATGGCATATCGTTGGATGAATGCTGCCCAGGCCCCAAGTCTGGTTCTGGAGTCCAGCTCTGAGGCAGGATCAGAGACTGATACTGAGACAGCATCTGAGGGAGAGGACAATAGAGCCAAATCTGGGAGTGATTTTTCAGTCGGCGCACTTCCATCTGACTAATCATCTTCCAGCGATTTTGAAGGAGACAGTCAGTCGTGCTGTCCCTTTGCCATCAGTCTGTGCAGCAGGACACCATTGACAGGTTTGAGCAACCCAGAGTGCAGGCACGTGCAGCCGCAAGCACAGACGGAGTGCTGTCTTGGCAGCCTCCCAATTTAGTTCAGCCCCAAATTCCGCTTTTCACTGGTGACTCTGGATGTAAAGTCAATACGGCAATTTTTTTGCCAATTGACTACTTGCATCTCTTTTTGGATGTTGACTTCCTTGACAAAATTGTGCAGCAAACAAATTTGCGTGCCGAGCAATTTCTGAGGGAGCAAGGAGGCACTCTTGGGCCTCATTCTAGGGCACGCAAGTGGACTCCCACTTCTTTAGGGGAGTTGAAGATATTTTTCGGCCTCATGCTTAAAATGGGGGTAGTGCATAAACCAACCTTGCTATCCTACTGGTCTACTCGCATGGTTTGGTTAACCCCCATCTTTGCACCATACATGAGCAGAGATCGTTTTTTGCTATTGCAGCGCATGCTGCATTTCAATAACAATTCTGCTGCATTGCCCCGGGACCATCCAGACCATGACAGGTTGTTCAAAATTCGGCCTGTCGTGGAACATTTGTCTGCCAGGTTTCTAGAGGTTTATACTCCTGGAAAGAATATAGACATTGAGTCCTTGATCTTGTATAAAGGGCGGCTGCTGTTTAGGCAGTACATTCTGAGCAAACTCGCTCGCTATGGCATCAAGCTGTACATGCTGTGTGAGAGCTCGACTAGCTATGTGTACAGCTTGAGTGTATACAGGGGAAGGACACAACTCTTAACCCTGTAGGTTGTCCTCCCACGCTAGGGGTCACAGGAAAGATCGTATGGGAGCTTGTCCAGCCACTTCTTCACAAAGGTTCTAACTTTTATGTGGACCATTTCTCTACAGGAGTAGAGCTGTTCAGTGAGCTCTACAAAGCTGGCACCGTGGCTTGCAGTACAATTCGTTGTTGCCGCAAAGGATTCCCGCAGGAGCTTGTTTGCAAGTAGCTCCAGAAATCCCAGAGCACTGCGCTGCGTTCCAACGAACTGTTCGCAGTCAAGTTCTCAGTAGGCGTGACGTGTATGTGCTCACTACAATTCATGCTGAGAGCACTTCCCCTGACACTGTTTGGGGTCAGATGGCTGAAGTCCAGAAGCCCACCTGTATACTTGATTACTGTTAGATTTGGGGGTCTCTAGTTGGTAGAGGTAGGTACCTTTGTCCAAGTAGGGGCCCTTGCGTCTAGTCAGGGTAAGGAGGTACACTCCTAAAATAACCCCTGCTCACCCCCTTTGTAGCTTGGCACAAGCAGACAGGCTTATCTCAGAGGCAGTGTGTAAAGCAATTGTGAACACATACAGTAATCAAGTGACAACACTACAGATGGACACCACACAAGTTTTATATCAAAAATAAGTATTCTTTATATAGACTTATCCCAAGACCACAAACGACAAAAATCCACAATACTGTACTTAAAATGGTAGAATTAGCTTAGTTCTCTTTAGATGTTAAAATGCGACACTTTGAGTTCAATGTACCTTAAGATGTGTAACGCTATACAACGAAAGTGTTGCAGAGAAGGTGATGCGTCGGTTCCTTACATGCAAGAACGGTGATGCGTCGGGTCCCTACTGTTGCGTAGGGGATGCATTGGTTCTTCTCTGCGAGGGGAGGTGATGTGTCGGTTTCTTACTGCGCTTCCGTGGCGATACGGCACGCAACGCCGTGATGCGATGAAGAAACGGTGCAATGAAACCAAGATGGCGTCTTTTCTTGATGCGACACGATGCGGACCGCGACAGGCCCTGCAACACGCTTCCCGGTGATGCGGTGGCGTCTGATGCGACGTCGATCCTCTTCTCCGGCGATGCGAGGCGCTTTGGGGACCCTGCGATGACTTGACAGTTCTTCTGGGCCACGACAGGCCCTGCGACACGCTTCCCGGTGATGCAGCGGCATCTGATGCGACATCGATCCTCTTCTCCGGCGATGCGAGGCGCATTCTTGTTGTGAAGCAACAGTTCGGCGACATGCATCTTGCTCGTGAGTCGTGCTTCCAGCTCCTTGCGACACAGTCCCTCAAAGCCTCGCAAAACAGCAGGCACGTCCAAAGAACTCTTGGGGAGCTGGTTGGTGAAGTCTGTTGTCCCTGAGACTTCAGCAGGAGGCAAGCTCTTTTCTCAAGCCCTTGGAGATCCTTCACAAGTTGAAAGTACACAAAGTTCCTTTCTCCTCTCTTTGGCAGTCAGGCAACCACTGCAGGCCAAACCCTCAAGATTAGGGATAGTCTCTCCTCAATCTCTCTGGTTCCTCTCCTCAGCAAAGGTTTCTTCTTGTTTCCCAAAGTGATCTAAAGTTCTTGGGTTTGGGTCCCAATATTTATACTCCGTTTGTCTTTGTTCTCTGAAGGCAGAGAGGCATTTGCCTAGTCCAAACCAGTTCTGGTCAGTCTTGGAGCACTTTGTTGACAATTTCTTTCCTTTCACAGTGTAGGCCAGGAGCATCAGACACACCACAGGAGGTGGAGCCAACATTGTGGAGGGAAGGCACAGCCCTATTCAGGTCCCAGGTGCAACTCCTCCCACCCATCTACATGCAGATGGAAGGAAGACCCACTCCAAGGTGCCAGGTCTAACACGTGTCCCTTCCAGCTGAAATGTGGGGAGAACTACCGTACCTCCTGTGAGTTCTCATCACGAAGGCGGAAAAATCTGGACAGACCATCAGCATTGGTGTGTTCTGTACCAGGGCGGTGTTCCACTGATTTCCATCCCCTGTAGGGAAATGGACCACCTCAACAGCTTTGGATTCTCACCCCTCATCTGCAACAACCATCTGAGGGGCCTGTGGTCTGTTTGAACCCGGAAGTGAGTCCCAAACCGGTATGGTTTCAACTTCTTCAGTGTCCAGACCACAGCAAATGCCTTGCGTTCAATAGCACTCCACCTCTGTTCATGTGGAAGTAACCTCCTACTGATGAAGGCTACGGGTTGATCTAGGCCCTCCTCATTCATCTGTGACAAAACAGCCCCCACACCATGCTCTGAAGTCTGTCTGAACGATAAACTCTCTGGAGAAGTTGGGTGCCAGGAGCACGGGCGCCATGCACACAGTCTTCAGGGCCTCAAAAGCTTTCTGACAGGTGTCAGTCCAAATCACTTTCTTGGGCTGCTTCCTGGAAGTCAGCTCTGTCAAGGGTGCAACAATGCTGCCATACCCCTTGACAAACCTTCTGTAACACCCAGTGAGTCCTAAAAAGGCTCTCACCTCTGTCTGGGTTTTGGGGGTTCCCAAGCCAGGATGGTTTCAATCTTGGGCTGTAGGGGCACCACCTGGCCGCTCCCAACCTGGTGTCCTAAGTACACCACGGAACCCTGCCCGATCTGGCACTTACTCGCCTTGATCGTGAGGCCTGCCCTCCGTAGCGCCATCAACACTTCCTAGAGGTGGTGCAGATGTTCTTCCCAACTGGCGCTGAACATTGCAATGTCATCCAGGTAGGCGGCACTGAACTCTTCGAGTCCAGCCAACACCTGGTTGACCAACCTCTGAAAGGTGGCAGGGGCATTCTTCATCCCAAAGGGCATAACCCGGAACAGGTAGTGCCCATCTGGTGTGGAGAATGATGACCTCTCTTCCCCATCAGTCAAGGCGATCTGCCAGTACCCAGACGTTAGGTCAAACGTGCTGAGGTACCGGGCAGACCCTAACCGACCTATGAGCTCATCCGCTCTGGGGATGGGGTGCGCGTCAGTCCTCATGACTGAATTGAGCCCTTGGTAGTCCACACAGAACCGGAGTTCTGGTGTGGCGCCCGGTGCGGCAGCCTTTTGGACCAAGACCACTGGGGTGGCCCAAGGACTGTTGGAGGACTCCATCACCCCTAATGCAAGCATCTTGGAGAACTCCTCCTTAATGCAATTCCTCAAACTGTCAGTCACCCTGTAAGTTTTGTGCTTCACAGGAGGACTATCTCCAGTGTCCACATCATGGACGCACCAATCAGTGACACTGGGGATCAGGGAGAACAGATCAGAAAACTGTCCCAGCAACTTTCGGCAGTCATTCTGTTGTTCAGGGGTCAGGGTGGAAGAGAAGTTGACACCATCCACTGACCCATCTTGCTCTGTCGCCGACAGGAGGTCAGGAAGAGTCTCAGTCTCCTCCTCCATTCCAGCATCTGTCGCTAAGAGCATGCCCACTTTGGACCTCTCCAAGAGGGGCCTCAGGCGGTTGACATGCAGGACCCGCAAGGGGTTCCTGGGAGACCGCAAGTCCATCAAGTAGGTAACAGGACTCTTGCGCTCCACCACCTCAAATGGTCTGGGCCACATATCCTGGAGCGCACAAGGCTCCACGGGGGCCATGACCCACACTTTCTGGCCAGGCTGAAGCTCTACCAGAGTGGCATTCTGGTCGTACCACCGCTTCATCTCCTCCTGGCTGGCTTCCAGATTCGCCTCAGCGAGTTGCCTGAAACGCCTAGTCTGGTTCCTGAAAGCCAACATGTAGCTATATACATCCTGGGGAGGTTTCCTGGGAGATTGCTCCCAGCCTTCCTTGACCAGACTCAGAGGTCCTCTCGGGGGGTGACCATAGAGAATCTCAAAGGGACTGAACCCTAGAGATTTCTGTGGTGCCTCACGGTGTGCGAACAGCAGGCATGGTAAGAGGACGTCCCACTTATGCCTCATAGGTTCCTCAAGACCCATAATCATGCCTTTTAGGGTTCGGTTGAATCTTTCAACCAACCAATTTCCTTGGGGGTGGGAAGGAGAGGTAAACTTGTAGGTTACCCCACACTCCTGCCACAGGGACTTCATATACTTGGAAATGAAGTTTGTACCTCGGTCAGACACTACCTCTCGGGAATCCCACTCGTGAGAAAATTCCCATCAGTGCCCGTCCCACCACGGGGGGCCTTCACTGTCCTCAGAGGTGTGGCTTCCGGGTACCGGGTGGCATGGTCCACCAAGACCAGGAGGAACCTGTTGCCCATGTCTGTCTTGGGGTCCAGTGGCCCCACAATGTGAATACCCACCTGTTTAAAGGGGGTTCTGACCACAGAGAGTGGCTGGAGAGGAGCCTTTTGCTTCCTCCCACTCTTTCCACCTGGTAAGTCTGACACGTCCTGCAATGAGTGTCTGAACTCTTGCGCATTTGGGGCCAATAGAAGTGGGTGACAAGCCTCTCAAAGGTCTTGTCCTGCCCCAAATGTCCTGCCAGTGGCACATCATGAGCCAGCCCCAGTAGGAAGGCTCTGAAGCACTGGGGTACCACCAGCACACGGGCTGAACCAGGCTCAGCAACTGTAGTGGAGATGGGGTTCTATGTGCACGCATTGCTATGTTAGCATAAGCGCGTTAGATGTAAAACGCCATCTTGCCACTTTGCTGCTTTTGCACACGACACTGCAGGTAGCTTTTATTACAAGAACAACTGCTTGCTTGCTTTTTCTTCACATGAGAACGGTCGGTTCACATCCCTAGACGTGCACCGCGATCTTAGTCTGAACACTGTGTGCAGAAGCCGTCAAGGTCAAATAATGTATGCTTTTGAATTCCGGTTGATCGGCCCACGCTCTAGACATAACACGCACACAGCTGCAAATATCTGAAACTCGGGTGCCTTTAATATTGCATTTGCATGCATGATTCAGACACTTGGAGAAAACCTTTCCTGACGCAGAGCTGATCCTGTGATGTGATTCACCTAAGCTGATATTTACGGTATGAGGTTCCCCATTCAAGCCTAGAGACCTTCTATTAGTTTCATAAAACTAGTTTACTAGTGAAGGGAGGGTAGTTGTTTTCCACTATCATTTGTAATATGATTTCTCCCTTAATTTCCTATGGAATTGTAACAATGCTGATGGTTTTGTTTTTAATCATTTGTCTGCTTATGTTAGCCAAAGTACTGCACCTTAGAGCTCGTAGTTAAAAATAAATATTTTAAACTTTACTGTGTCTCTGATTACTTTTGTTGTGGACTGATATGAGAATAATACCGAAAAGGTGTTTCTAATTCCCCCATTTGAAGTACTGGGTTTTTCAGAACCCAGCGGTGCCAGGGAACACACCCTAAGACTTCGAGTTCTTCCTGTTTCAGACTACAGAAACAGTCTTCTTGGTGAAGTCAAAGATCGTATTTATTGGCTGCAACCAGTAACAGGTATCTTAAAAGTACAACACGGTGTATATTCTCAGGAGACTGCTCAACCTTACAAAGCCAGCCTTCTCTTTTTATACAAAATATTATGCTTTAGGCAAACATTCCTTATTTTACAGTTGACCATTCACATATTTTCACTACAAAGAAAAAGCAGAGTCATGATGACAAGCCCATATTTCAGTTTGTCCAACCCTTAATCAAGTATCCAGCAAGGTTCAGTACTTTCATCAGATATCGACGGACCCCCAATAAAAACGGGCACCACCTCCTCGTAAAGCAAGTCATAAAGTAAGAAACAGGGACAGGTGTGTGTAAGATTAGGCATGGTTTGTGTGTGATGAAAGGTTTTATGGTATGTTGTGCCTTGATGCTAATCTCATTCGGCCACTGAGAAAGGAACTGGCCGAACAGGTTTGGCTTCAGGCAGTGGAGCCGGCTTGCCCAGGCCACAGAGGAGTCAGCAAAGGTGTATGTGTCCTTCAGACTCGATTTTTGGCCTAGTCATTGGCCTATGTGAGGGCAACCACAAAATGGCTGCCGTTCAATGGAAACCGAGGGTTCAGAACGGAAACTATGATTTCAGGGTGATTTCTTCACCCGAATATGGCGAAAATGCTTGTGCATAGTATCCTAATCATTCTCGGTCTGCTGATAACAAAATCGTCATGATATGACTATGTTTATAACACGGGTCCAGAATGTTCAGTACCACAGACCCTCCTTTTGCCCTTACATAGGCAATAACCTATACTCATGTTAATCTGAGTCCAGGTCTGAGTCCAGGTCTATGTTTATGAAGTCGTTGAGATGTTGCTGTAGCATCATCCTATTACTTAGCTCGTCTCTTGATACAGGTTTCCTTACACACGATGTAGCACAGAGGCCACATATTGCAGGAGCACACTGTACACACAGACAGAACAGGAAAAGAATGGCTAAGATCATCCCAATGACTATCAGAATCTTCCATCCCCAGGCGGATATCAGTTCCTAGAACCACCCCATCAATGACCAATCTCCTTTATCCACGTGAATATATTCGGAGATCTTATGCAGTTTGGAAATGGCCTGGTAAACTGTCGGAGCGTTATCTGGAATGAAAGCACAGCAACTTGATTGGATCACTGTACATACCCCACCTCGGTCTGCAAGTATGACGTCTAATGCGACCCTGTTCTGAACAGTCATAAGGCGATCCGACTGGAGCTCAGCTGTCAAATTACTAAGGGCACCGGCGGTTTCATCTACCGTGGATTCAACCACCCTTGTCAATTGCCTTATGTTCCTGCTGTTAACCATAGGCCCCCAAAACGGCAGAAAACCCTTTACGAAATCTCCAAGTTCTTGTCCTGTAGTGTCTTCTTTACTGATGACACCTCTAACTATCCTTGTCTTATGGTAATCTGCCGCGGCCGTGTAGGTGGGAGGCAACAGGAACTAAACAAAACATGTGCCTGAGAAGTTAGGGGGCAACCATGTATAGACCCTATTATGGCAGATGAAATGGGTACCCTTAGCTGCTAAGAACGTAGGGGAAGTCTGAGACGTAAAAACATATGTTTCAGTGCAGATACTTTTCCCTAACTGAGCTCTGGGATTCTTGCCATTACCTTGCAGTCATAGGTGACCCTGATGGGGTACAATCCAAATCGGGGAGGATCTCTTTGCTCGCTGGTTCTCACTCAGAGTAACTCCATACCCTGTTATGTTCCATCCAATATATGCTAGTGTCTCATCTCTCGGGATAGTCTCATAGGAAATATCTTCCCTAATCATATCTACTATACCCTTAACTAGAGCACTATTCTTAGCATTATCTTTCACAGAACGTAGGGGGTTGGCTTCATGAGCGTATATGAATATCGTTCTATATGCCCACACAGAACCATTATGGCTGAAAGGCAGGACCAGATAAGGGATATCTTTATCAGTAGTATGAGGCATAAGACCACACACCCAACAGTTAGTTGTGTTAACTACTAATTGGTGTTGGTGTAGAAGCTGAACGAATGAATTATTGACAAATTCTAATCTTCTAGCGGACTCGTGTTCAGGCAGAGGGTGAAAAGAATGTGAGGAAACAGTAGAAGGAGGTATGGGCTGTGTAGTGGGTGCAAATGTCACTTGAAAAGAGAATAAAACATATCCTATTAAAAACGTCATTACACTAAGCAACATGAAAATACATAATATCAAAAATCGTTTCTTTGTCATCATTATACACATTCTGGCTTTAAAGTTCATCTGTTTGGCAGGTCTCTCATTCTCGAGAAACTCCATCCTCTCTAATTGCTGCTCGTGGTGGTAGGGTGTTCTATGCTAAGGAATGCTTCTGTCAGTCCAGGGCAACTCCCTTAGACCGACCAGAACTGTCGACCTAACGTCTTCAGCTGCACGCCAAAGACTTGGGCAACCACGACCCTACAGCTGAACCCGGATGGTGGTTCGAAAAAAACAAAAATAAGGAAGTTTCTCAGATGAGAGAGCTGCACTTTCAAAAATAGCAAAGATTTTTTTTTTTATTTGTCCATAGTTCTCGGCCTCAGATTGTAGCAGCTTCTTCCAGCTCCTGTCTGGTTCTGGAACAAGAGTTCAGGCTCTGTAGTGTTCAATCGAATTGACGGTGGCACAGCTTCTTGCAAAATATTGTCACTTTCTTGTTCAGAAAGTGTTTCTTTTACACGTGCATCGCTAAAAGGCAGGAAACGAGGCACAGTCTCAGTCTCAGAGTCGGCGATCCCCTCCTGGACCCACCGGTCGTACGGTAGAGGCAAAGGGACTCTTGCAGTGTACGCCGTGGATCCAGTTCTTTTTCCCTTCCACTCGAACAGCTGATCTTGTTGAAAGAAGGACGAGATGGGTGCCGGTCCAGCGGGGCTGATCATTGCTTGTCCGTTGGAAGTTTTTGACCAGCACCCATGATCCAGGATCGATAAGATGTCCTGGAGCTTCAGAGACCTGAGGCAGAGTATCGTGAACCTGTTGGTGTAAAACACGCAATTTAGCCGTCAAGTCATACAGATAATCAAGAAGTACCGGGTGTTCTATCTCACTGAATTTTGTCGGTCTTGGCACTCCCCATATGTTGGCCGGGCGGCCGAACACAATTTCATAGGGACTAAGTCCCACTCGCGAATGCACAGTCATTCTTGTTGATTTGAGTGCTAAGGGCAGAGCATCAGGCCATTTAAGACCAGTGCTCGCTTGTATTTTTGCCAACTTCAATTTTAACGTGCCATTATAGCACTCTACTAGTCCAGCTGATTGGGGGTGATTTGCAGCGTGAAATTTTTGCTGGATACCTAGCCCCTCACATACTTTCTTCATCACACGACCCACATATTCACTCCCATTATCACTCCAGACCATTCTCGGCATTCCAAACCTAGGGAAGAATTCTTTGACAAGGGCTTTAGCTGTGGATAAGGCAGTGTTGTCTTTTAAGGGATATGCTTCTACCCATCTTGAAAAGGCACAAACAACGAGTACGTATTTCAAATTGTTGCACCTTTCCATGTGGATGAAATCTAGCTGCAAAACCTCAAACGGATACGTTGGAGGCGCAAAATGACCAGCTGGAGTTGGGGTTCCCCTACCAGGATTGTACTTCAGACACACCATGCAATTCTTGACCACATTCTCTACACATTTAGGAATTCCAGCATTTTGCCATACTGGAGCCAACAACTTACAAATCCCTTTCACGCTGATATGGGCCATCCCATGAGCCATTGTCACCACTGCAAGCACATACGCATCGGGTAACAACCATCGCTGATGTTCTGACAAGTCAACCCAACAACCATTTTCATCCAATTTACCCGTACTTTCTCTCCACACATTCAACTCTTTCTCTGAAGCTTCAGCTTGAAGAGACTTCACACTCTCTATCGTATCTTCACACATTCCAACATCACCAACCCATCTTGCAGGGCCTGCAACATACATTTGATTCATCACATCTTTTGCTGTTTCTTTTGCGATTTCGTCAGCAAATGCATTACCACGACCAACATCATCAGTAACCTTCTTGTGTGCACTGAATTTCACAATCGCAACTTGTAACGGCAAGGTCAGTGACTCAAGAAGTTCATTCACCAACTGACCATGCTGAATCTTAGCTCCATGCGAAGTCAGGAACCCACGTTCTTTCCACAATCGTCAAACTATGGGCCACACCAAACGCATACTGGCTGTCAGTATATATGGTCACTTTCATTCCTTTCGATAACACACGCTCTCGTAAGTGCAATCAACTCTGCTGCTTGAGCTGAATTACGTGGTATACGTGCAGCTTCAACAATCGTATGCAAAGTCGTGACAGCATATGCTGCAGTCGTATCACCATTCGGAAGCTTGAAGCATGAACCATCCACCCATAAGGTACCATCACACTTTACAAGAGGAGCATCTTTAAGATCTACTCTCCCTTTCGTTTCTTCTTCTGTCCTGAGCAAACAATCATGCTGTTCAACATCATCTGTCTCTACTGAAATTGGCAATAACGTGGCTAGATTAAACGTATTTCATCTCTTTATGTGCACATGACTCGCCAACAGTGTCAACTCGTAACCTGACAATGGAGCACTAGTTAAGTGCTGTGTCTTGGTCCTGTTTGACAACGTGTCCACTGCATGTGGAACATCACAATCAACATATTATTCATTACTATATTTTTTTTTTTTTTTTTTTTTTTAGTTTCAAAAACCTTTATTTCAACTTTCAGCAACCATACAGTCATTCGCCTACAACCTCACCGGCCGGCTACAGTAGATATTGCATTGAGATTTCAAACCTCGTTTACACAGCCAATCTGCCGACAACCCGGGGGCCCATGATCGCTTCCCGTATCTCATCGAGCTCAAATGGGGCTCACAGAAATTGCCTGTGTTCATCACTCAACCAGCATAAAGCTATATCGTCTAAGAAGTCCCCAAACTGGACCTCTCCAACGTCACGGGCAGTGTATAATCCCTTGTAATGCTCAGCCTTAGTGGCGTCAAGGAATATAGCCGCGACAGGCATTTCCGGCGCGATCGTTTGAATCAAGGAGAAAAGCGTTCGCAAGTTACTAGCGGTAGATCTACCCGGGACAAACCCTGCCTGATCAGGAAGGGCAATTTTAGTCATTAACAATGAGTCGCGTGGCCAGCACCTTCGCCAGAATCTTGGCATCACAATTTATCAGGGACAGTGGTCTATAGAAGTCACAATCCGCCGCCTTATCAGGTTTCAACAGGGAGGTGATCACCACCTCTCTCATCGAACCCGGCAACACGCCTGCCTCCAGAGAGTCCTCATAGACATCTCGAAGCACAGGAGCCATTATGTCAATATAGCATTTATAAAATTCCGCCGGCAAGCCATCCAGCCCAGGCGCCTTGCCATTACTCAAAGACATGATCGCTTCCCGTATCTCATCGAGCTCAAATGGGGCTCCCAGAAATTGCCTTGTGTTCATCACTCAACCAGCATAAAGCTATATCGTCTAAGAAGTCCCCAAACTGGACCTCTCCAACGTCACAGGCTGTGTATAATCCCTTGTAATGCTCAGTGAATTGCCGTAATATCCCCTTTGTATCTTGATATAGAGCTCCGCTCTGCGCGCGTATCTCTAATATGTGCGAGGCGCCCCGTAAGTGCCTAGTGATGCCCGCTAATGCCCGTCCAGGTCTCTCCCCCTCACAATATCGACGGGCCTGCCAGTGCTTCCCCCTGAAATTGGCCTCTCTTTCCGCCTCTCGCTCGTATTGCGACAGCTTGTCCCTAAACTCCTTGTGGAGTGGGCCCATCGGCCCTCGGGCCATGGCAGACTCCAGCTCCTTAAGTTCGGCCTCCAGCTTGGTAAGCGTGCTGCGTATCGACTTCAATACTCCAAAGCTCTTGGCGATGTAAAAACCACGAATCGTGACCTTAAACGCCTCCCAGATGGTCTCAACACTGGCCACTGACCCCTTATTACGTGGAAAAAATTTGGCAATCTCCTCCCCCAATTCCGTCTGAAATAGTGGATCCAAGAGTGCCGTGGGTTGCAAACGCCACTGCGGCGCTGCCCTGCCGTACCCCGGGATAGCTACCTGCACCGGACAATGGTCCGAGTAGGACCGTGGCAAATGCGTCACCCTGCCCAAATCAACCGCCAGTCCACGGGACAGTAAGCAGTAGTCGAGTCTAGACCAAGTGTTGGCATACACCGTGAAATGCGTTCCCTCACGGACTCCAGCATGCGCAAACCTCCAACTATCGATTGGGTCACCTTCCATCATTATACCCGCCACCGCATCTCTCGCGTTTCTGTTATATTGGGGGCTACCATCCGATCTATCCAGCCCAGGCGAAAATGTGATATTAAAATCCCCACCCCATATGATATGCATGGATCCAGTATTCAGTATCTCGCCCCACAGTTTAGTGTAAAACGCAGGCGAGTCCACATTAGGCCCATAACAGTTGACAATTGTAATCGTATCAGTACCCAGTCGGCCCCACAACAATACAAATCTCCCCTCATCATCCATGCGTTCACCCAACCGTACGAACGGCACAGTTTTTTTAATCAGAATCGCCGTACCTCTGGCATACCCAGAATATTAGGAGAAGCAGCGCACTGCTGCCCACCTACTCGCGAAAGTGTAGGTAGACCGGGGGCTAAGATGCGTTTCCTGCAACAGGGCGACCTGCACCTGATGCTGGTCCAAATAGGCCACCACTCTCCGACATTTTCTCGCATCATTCAGCCCACGGACATTCCAGGACATAACCGTTAGTCTAGTGTTATGACTTTGTTCAGTCATCCTCGGTCAGCCACTCCTGATCCAGCCTGCCACCCCATCTCAACCTCATCGTCCGCCAGGGGGAGCAGCCATACCACGCATCACCCCAGCTACATCCAGCCAATGCGGCCACAGGAGCCCCCGCAGCGTCAGCGCTGTACATTCCTAGCTTTTTCCCACTCCATAGCCGACCAACACCGTGCCATTTAGTTGCACTACTCTCAGTTTGCAAGTTCCAATCATACAGACATCCACTACTACCCTTGTACCCACCCCCCTCCCACTGAAGCAATCCCCAACCTGCCAGCAGCGTTCCCTCCCCATTCCTCCCACACATCCCCCCATAACTAGGGCTAAAACAACCCTCAACCTCAAACATATTCTAGGGTACTTCCCATCGGGTAACGTATCTAGGCGGCACCACTATGACCCCCCCCCCCCCATGACAGCCCGCCCGAACCACATCACGTGTAGCCCAGCAACCTGGAGGGGGCGTCCGGCGCTATAATCAGAGGCAACCTGAGGAATACCGTCAACCCCTAATGATATCCTTATACCTGTTACAGAAATACGGTCCTACATCACATACTACGAGGGACCCCCTACCATAGGGACCCCGGAAACAACGTCTAGCATACTAACCCCTTGTCCCCCACCTCAAACATACCCACCCGGAGATCATTACAATGTCCATCAACGATAGGTTCCAATCGCAGCTCTGAAGCAGCGTTCCACGCTCACCTATGAGTCTATATGCAGAGACAGTACTGGCCACTCACGGTTCCCCATCTGCCAGCGGCTCTTGATTAGGGGCCAGATCATCGACCGCTCCTGCTTCCAGCCTCCGAGTCCGTTTGAGCTGCTTGAGAAAATCCTCCACCTGCTGTGGGTTGGTAAAGAATTTCTGCCTCCCTTGGTGCGTGACCCGCAGGCGTGCAGGGTAAAGCAAAGCATAGTTTATTTGCAGGGTGCGCAGTTTATTCTTGACTGCAAGGAATTTCCTACGTTCCTCTTGAACAAGTGGGGTGAAGTCCGGATACAGCGTGAAGGAGTTGCCTTCATATGACAATGACCTCGCACTTCGTGCCGCCCTTAAGGCCGCGTCCCGATCCCGGTAATTTAGCATCCGGGCTATAAACGGCCTAGGCGTCGCCCCCGGCTTCGGTCTGGGTCCCAGGGACCGATGCGCCCGCTCCACTATGAAGTGTGTAGAGAATACCTCTGAGCCCATCGCCGGCACCAACTTCTTCTCGACGTACTCCTCCATTTTGCCCACATTTGTCGTTTCCGGAATACCTACGATGCGTACATTGTTTCGCCTACTCCTCGCTTCCAAATCCTCATTTTTAGCTGCGATGACACGTAGGAGGTTATCCATTCTGGATAACTGCGACGAGTGTTGGGTTACCACATCCTCTGAGTCCGATATGCGCTGTTCCGCCTCTTTCAAGCGATCCTCGTGCGCATCCAGCTTATGCACTACCGCATCCATACGCGACGAGAGCCGGTCTACCTTGTCCGCGATGGACGCGAACCCTTGGCGCACCTCGCAAAGTACTGCTTGTAAATTCATCGCCGCATCCGCAACGCTCCCCGATGCTTCAGCAGTCTCATCCGGGGGGCGCGACTTCTCTTCAAGCGCTATCACTTTCTTACTCGCCGCAAACGTGAGTTTGGGCTGTCTAGTGTCCGTCTTGCCCATCGTTGTCCCAGGGCAGAGGTTTCCAACACCACCAACTCAGGCCCCGCAACACTCCCCTGCGTGAGTGTTCAAAGCGCCGGTCCGAAAGTCCAGGGGGTCTCCGTGCACGTCCCTCTATGCTGACAATGCCTGTCGCGCCCAGGCCTCGAGTGAATCGCCCTCGCTACTGCACCAGTTTCACTTCCGTGTCGCAGGCCACGTGTGATCCAACTTCACACCCACACAACCAGGGGGCACTAGCCGTAATCTTCAGACCTGGGGGGGCAGTACGCCAACACCGGTGATATCTATCACAGCACGGTCTTCCCCCCCGCCAGGCCCACTGCCCATCCAATATTGCCCCTGCTGCGTCCGAAGCACTGCGTGCTATTTCTCTCCCAGTGACCGGGGGGGGGGGGGAAAGAGATCGACGCCCCCGCCGTCCCCGCTTCCAAGAATATTCTCGCCTCAGGGGTCCTTCACCCAACACCAGCCAGCGCCAGGTCAGGCTCGGGTGCTCTGACCCTGCGATCACTCCGGGGGACTAGAGGGGGGGGGAGGATTCACCCCCGCTCGCTCTCACCCGTCACTCTGGCCGTCAGGTCCGCTCCCGCCGTCCCTCCAGGTCTCCACGGGTCCGGGGGGCCTTCCAAATCGTCTCCGCTGTTCGCGGCCTTCCACCTCGTTGCCAGCCACGGCCTCGCCTACCAGCCCGATCCGGGGCCTCCGCGCGGCAGCTTCCGGCATCGCATCCGCCGCAACTTTCGATTTCTCTCGCGGCGGTCTCCCAGCAGCTAGGACCTTCTACTCCCGTCCGCACACTCTCGCCATCTATCTGGACCTTAGAAGGCAATGATGGCACCCAGGTGTGCCCGCAAAAAGGATAAATTACCGGAGTAATAGCACCGGACTGCGGGAGCCCTACGAGAAGGCGTCCATTCGCTAGCGCGCCACCTAGCGTTCCCCCAACATTATTCATTACTAACCCAGCAGATTGTCGAATAGAAACACCTGCTGCCGCTGTGGCTCTCAAGCAACTCGGCAATGCTTTAGCTACCGGATCCAAAGTCGACGAAAAATACGCACATGGATGCTGCTTGTCTCCAAAAGACTGTCAGCACTGACAATGCACAACCCTCTTTCTCATGGACATACAGTGTAAAGGGCTTACTGTAGTCGGGGGTACCCAACACAGGAGCCGAACACAATGCATCACGCAATTCGGAAAAACTTTTCTGACAATCTTCAGACCATGGAACGGGATTCGGTGTATCTTTACAGGTCAAAGCTACCAAAGGTTTGGCCAGCAAAGAAAAATTCGGTATCCACTGTCTACAGTATGATGTAATACCCAAGAAAGCACGTACTTTTCTCTGTGTCCTTGGCACACTCAATTTTGCAATTGCCTGAATTCTTTCTGGGGTCAGTTTCCTTCCCTCCTTCGATAAGAGATGACCTAAGTAGGTCACTTCTTGTCGACAATATTGCAGTTTTGAAAGTGACACTTTGTGACGTAAATCAGACAAGTGACGCAACAACGACAAGCTGGCTTCTTTACAAATCTCCTCAGTATCTGCGGCGATTAGCAAGTCATCGACGTATTGAATAAGGGTAGCGCCATCAGGTAAAACAATTGCATCAAGCTGTGTTTTTAAAGCCTGACTATATATTGACGGACTTTCACAGTAGCCTTGAGGAGCGCGTTTGAAGCGGAAACTTCGGCCTCCTAACTGAAGCCAAAAATATCCCTGCTCTCCTCGGCAATCGGGATGCTGAAGAAAGCATTCAAGTCAATCACCGAGAACCAGGTGGCGGAAGCTGGAATCATAGTCAATAGGGCAGTGATATCAGGAACAACTGGAAACTGTGGCACAACTATTTTATTGACCTCTCTAAGATCAATCACGAACCTGTAAACAGGTGGCTGAGAAGGGTCAGTACGTTTCAAAACAGGCAGAACAGGACCATTACAAACGTTGCCTCTTGTCTCTTCAATTACATCTTTTTCAATCAAATCATAAATGATCGCTAGCAACGCTTTTTCACCTTCACTAGAGATCTTGTATTGGGGAATGCGTGGCAATTTAACATTGGCTTTCAATGTCACAACATATGGCGGTATTTCCAAAAGACCCACATCATTAGGACCAGTAGCCCAAAGAATATCAGGAAGAAACGACAATTCTGCCGGAAGTTTATCCTTCGACAAATACATTGGAGAGATCACTTTCCTACCCAGTGTAAGTTGTACTCCCGAAGGAGAACAATATAACGTCGCATACAATCTTTTCAACAAATCCAATCCTAACAAGTTTTCACCACAACCTGTCGTCAGAATAAGGGGTGCTTCCAATTCACAAGGTCCAACAGAAAGGGACATAGGACTAGAAATCGGATTCTTAACCGTGGCGCCAGAAAAACCTACTGAAACATTCATCTTGCCAGACAAAGGTGCTCCAGGGAGTTTTGAGTTCATAATAGAACTCTTTGTTGCACCAGTATCCAACAGAAAAGGCTCTGACACACCTGATGTAATCACCTTAACATATGGCCCACTCTGATCTACTGGAACTGAAACAACTCCCTCTCTTTGTCTTTGGCTGTCCTAGCAATCATTACCTTCCATATTCTCATCTTCTGCATAATAGTCGTCAGCATAGTACTGAGCCGTCCTACCAGACGCGTTATTTTGCTGGTCAAAACTATTCATTGAATTCTGAGGCGGAAGGGAACGCGCGTTCTGGGGGACACTTCCACGTCCTCTACCTCTAGGGGCTTGTTGAACACCTCAACCTCTTGCGCCAGAAGCACCATTCGTGCGCTGTAACAAAATAGGACAACTATACTTGAAATGACCCTCTTCTTTACAATATGAACACTGATTGGGACCTACAGGAACACGTGGTTGAGAATACTCGAACCTTTGCAAGTTTCTCTGAAACTGTTGAGGTTGCTGATAGTTACTCTGACCACCACGTGGTGGATACGCTTGTTGTAAAAGAACCTTCGTCTTTAACTCTTTAGTTTTCTTTTCTGCCCTATCCTTCTCATCTTTATCCCTATTTTCATAGTACTGTGCAGTAGCCAATATTTGTGCTGAAGAGGAAACGGCCCAAGAACTCTCTGAATCTTTCAATTTCTTTCACTCGGGAAGCAAATTGTGCACAAACTTGTCAACGAACAACCGTTGACCACCTTCTGTACTCATATCTTGACCACTGTGGTCGATAAACGTTTCTTCAAACCTGGTGAAGAAATCAGACACGGTCTCATCTTTCTTCTGCTTACACGCAGATAATTTATCCCAATTCACACGCATTGCAGGCATTAAAGTCTTCATGTAAGTAATGATCCTAGCAGGACGTTCTGCTACCAAAGGCTCAGGCTTGGCGCCACCAACTTGTCTATCATTTGCAGTACTAATATTAGCCCATGAGTCACCCAATTCCTGCGCGTGATCTGCATGGCGAATCAATCTTCACAAAGGCTGTGGAACAACATTCCCAAATAACATGTCTGTCGGCTAATTTCATAATGCATGAGTCTGCAGTCTGTGATAATTCCTTATAATACCCTGCAGGGTTTTTACGGGGGTCAGGCAAAGTCTGCTTAAGCGCTAAAACTTCAGCTCGCTTCCAAGGAACATGTACCCAAACACGCTGAAAATGAGCTGGAGCAGCAGCAATTTGACGAGCGGCATCAGCCGCAACGGCCTCCTTCCATACCGGAGGGACTTCTCTCATTGGGTACTGTCGCACTTTTTTCCTAACTGAGGAGTCCGGCTCAAACAGTGATTGGGAAGGATCCTTATTCCTAAAGGACAACAACGTCGCAACTGCTTTCTCAACATCAGAACCCACAATCGCGCCCTTTGAAAACTCAAACCGTACACGGCACAATTCAGGCGGATTTGTTTCCAAATCATTATCCTCCAATTCCTCACAAAGGAAAGCACACATTTTCTCAAAAACGTATCTTTGTTTTGGTGCTTCCCATTGACGGAAGACATCCATAACAGACTCTACATCATATTTAAAAGGAAAAGTAACCCATTTACGCGCCATATGGTCAAACACTTCTCTCTCTCTCGAATCAGGCAGTTGACTACGTGACTGCTTACGCTCCGAACCAGGGGTCAAACCAGATGACCCGAAGAGAGGAAATATAAGGCTAGAAACAGTATCAGTCATTCTCTGTCGGATAGAAAGAGAAGTTGACAAAAGAACAGGAGGAAAAACAGAGGGAGGCAAGGCAGACGCAGATACAGAGGCAGTATCAGGAAGAACACCAGAAGAGGCAGTCGATGTAGTAGACAGTCGTAGGAAGTACAGATGAAGCAGGTAGCAAAGTCGGCGGCCCTTGAGGGGGCTGCGCCATAGGAGTAGGAGCCAACTGAAGAGGAGCTGGCGGCTGTGGAAGAACCTGAGGCACAATAACTGGGGGTTGCACAACTATAGGTTGCGGAGGTGCTGTAGCACTCTGCGCATAAGGGGGTGGCGAACTCAACAAGTGTGACATTAAAGGATCTTTCTCCATTTCTTTTGCTGCATCTTGCTGAAGAAGCGGCAAAACTGGATAACATCTATCGATCACCATTTTACGTTGCCTGTGCAACTGCTCACTCATCTGTTATTCTTCATTATCTTTAAACTGCATAGCAGCTTGCATTATCGAGATACCCTTTTCTCTCTTATTTCTCTTTGCTAATTTAATTTCCTTCTGTTTGGCTTCCTTACGCCATAGGCGGAAAGAGTCAAACATCGCCGGCCGGTCTTTCTTCTTAAAAAGTTTAACCTCCAGATTATCCAGAATCTGTGTCAAAACTACCATATTGGGGCCATTTTTAAACACCATCTTTCCTGGTGTATCGGATCCATACTTCATTATATGTGATGGGGCCTACGCCATGTTTCACATATAGTTCATAGGTTGGAGTTCCAATCGGAGGAACCGGACACGAGTCCTCCAATCGGGAATCACTATTACAACCAAGACAAAACAAATTTCCAAGTCTGCTAAGACCAGGCATCTTCGCTCTCTAGTCTAGCTTCAAACTTCAAAGGATTATCGAATACGATAGTCTCGTGAATACACGAGTCCCTCGGCTTTGGTACTTGCAAGTTCCAAATCAAAGCAATCCCAAGGGGATACCAAACTAAGGACTGGGAGACGCTCCACTTATACTTAACTGAGGTATCGATGACGTCACCAGAAGACTTGTCTATCGTTTCGCTCTACCAAACATCAAGGGTCCAAAACAGGGCGATAGTCAGGGCAGCAGTCCTTCGTAGCCGTCGGGAAGCGGGGAACCTCGCAGCAAAGACTTTCGGACCACGTCGACATGCAGGGGTCGAAGTGGCGGCCTTCCTCCAGAATTTTCACACGAAGCTCCTCACGAACCTCTGGCTTGGACCGGTACCGCTGAAATCGCCCGATGTTGGGCGCCAACTGAAGTACTGGGTTTTTCAGAACCCAGTGGTGCCAGGGAACACACCCTAAGACTTCGAGTTCTTCCTGTTTCAGACTACAGAAACACAGTCTTCTTGGTGAAGTCAAAGATCGTATTTATTGGCTGCAACCAGCAACAGGTATCCTAGAAGTACAACACGGTGTATATTCTCAGGAGACTGCTCAACCTTACAAAGCCAGCCTTCTCTTTTTATACAAAATATTATGCTTTAGGCAAACATTCCTTATTTTACAGTTGACCATTCACATATTTTCACTACAAAGAAAAAGCAGAGTCATGATGACAAGCCCATATTTTAGTTTGTCCAACCCTTAATCAAGTATCCGGCAAGGCTCCGTACTTTCATCAGATATCGACGGACCCCCAATAAAACGGGCACCTCCTCCTCGTAAAGCAAGTCATAAAGTAAGAAACGGGGACAGGTGTGTGTAAGATTAGGCATGGTTTGTGTGTGATGAAAGGTTTTATGGTATGTTGTGCCTTGATGCTAATCTCATTCGGCCACTGAGAAAGGAACTGGCCGAACAGGTTTGGCTTAAGGCAGTGGAGCCAGCTTGCCAAGGTCACATAGGAGTCAGCAAAGGTGTATGTGTCCTTCAGACTCGATTTTTGGCCTAGTCATTGGCCTATGTGAGGGCAACCACAAAATGGCTGCCGTTCAATGGAAACCGAGGGTTCAGAACGGAAACTATGATTTCAGGGTGATTTCTTCACCCGAATATGGCGAAAATGCTTGTGCATAGTATCCTAATCATTCTCGGTCTGCTGATGCCAAAATCGTCATGATATGACTATGTTTATAACACGGGTCCAGAATTTTCAGTACCACACATTCCTGAGAGTACTCTAAGTCGCTTGTTCTGGGTTGTCTAATCATTGGTAGCTTTGAGATGATACAGAGACCGAATGAGACACTGATGCTAGTCGGATAGGGGTTCTGGGTACTGAGTTGAGTTTTTTGGTACACCACAATTCACTGAGGTCCTGGTTTCCTGCGCATAGTTCTGTGCATGGCGCTCTTAACGTTTTGGTCTTATGATTGAGACGCCTTAGTAGTGCTTATATTAGTCTACAATACCCTCACACTTGTTTCCGGTTGACGGGAGTGACGGTTTAAACCTACCTAAATAGATAATGTATAGGTTCTCTCAAGCTTGACAATTAAAAAGGTTTCATTTTATCTTATACCCTTTTTGTGCTTGTGAGAAGTTGGCCTGGTATATGATGCTCACTAGTTAAAGTGATCACCTTGTACCATGCCAAGCAACCCTTATGGTGTGGTTGTAAGTCAACCTTTTCGGACTAGCTGCCCTAGTGGTAGCGTAGGCTAAGCAGTCTTTGAGGCTAAACTCGTGAAGCGTGTTAAGCCAGCTGTTTTACCAAATGCAACCCCCTTTTATACCAATGAAAGGACACCACACAGATATATATTCAAAATATATATGTATTTATTTCTCAAAGTAACCCCTAGTCTCTTTATGAGCACAGGAGCACAAATCGTCAAACAAGATTATCACAGAATACACAGAAGTTGCACGTTATATGGATAGGCCCTGGTGGCCACTCAAACCATATACTAAAATAGTGGTATAAGTACCACGAACAGAAAAGGAAAAAGGCCTAGGGCCTCTAGAATCGCTGGGCCTACAAGGAGCTAACTTCAGTTAGTGACCAGGAGGTCCACGGGTGGCGTGTGCAGAGCAAATAGTCACACGCGTGCTCCCATAGGTTTCAATGGGTGCGTAAAAAGTACAAAGTTACTGCAAAAAGGATCTTCCGGATGGACTAGGAACTCAAGATTTGGAACACAGGCACTAGAGATGTAATACTACACTTGGGCACAGGAGTGCCAGCTTTACCTCACCCACAGGAAGCGGGTGCATAGGCCTCGAAGTGCGTCGGGTTTCTTCTATCTGTTCCGTGGAGCCTGAAGACAAAGATGCTGCAGGCGGTCGGTCCGGGAGAGATGCGGTGGATCCAAGAGTGGATCGGAGATGTTGAAGACCTGTAAGCAGAGGGGACAGTGTTCACAGTCACTAGCCAGTGACCAGCGTGGCACCAGGTGGGTACCAGGCGATGTCGGGTGCAAACAGGAAGGAAGGTGTAGCTTGACTCTGCAGCCACGTGGTCCCTGAAGGTCGACGACGTCCAGGAGTCGAGTCACGAGCTGTCCCACGCAGGCTCTCGCTGTCGGCGGTGTCGGCGACTTGATCGAAGCAAACAAGCCTTGGCAAAAGCAATTGTAGGAGGATTCGGAAATCAGCTGTTGGTTCTGACCAGCAAGGTCAGAGGGATTGTTCCTTTGGAGGGGAGCAAGGGCCAGTCTGGAGCAACCAGACCAGCGGTGTTTGTCGTAGATTTCGTCGCCAAGGTGGCCACTAGCCAGCGGGCCAGCAACCGGTTAGGCGCGTCGAGTGGCAAAATGCAGAAGGGCCCCACGCAGATCGTGGAGATGCTGGAGGGCTCACCTTTGGTGCAGATGCTGCTCGAGGGTTGGGCTTCTCAGGACCCAAAGCACAACTTGGAGGGAGCCTCGGTTGTTGCACTTGTCAGCTTGTCGTAGTCGTTCCAAGATGGCTGGCTCCACGTGTCTCGGTGCCTCCACGGGTCTCCTCTTTTCAGGGACTGTGGATCGGGCGGTGAGAGGTCTGGAGGTCCAGGTCTTGTCAGTCTCTGGGCTCGGGCTCCGGCGGGAGGCGGCGGCAAAGCAGACGGTGATTCGCTGGATGGTGCTTGCGTTAGCAAGGTGGTCACTCCCTGACCACAGGGGAGATTTTCTTCAGTCTTCTGTGCAGCAGAATGTCGAAGTTCCCGTCTTCTTCTTAGTTTCAAGTTGATTCCAGGATGTCTGAAGTCTTAGGACACAGCTCCTACCTTTAAGCGGATTCTAGGGGCCGGACTACCTGCTAGGTCCCTCCCTATGGGTGGGACCAGGAAGGGGGGTGGTTACACCCCCAACCCTTTGTCCAGCTCGCCCCAGGCCCGGGACTGGTGTGCCCCAGGACCGGTTTGAACTGGCATATGCACCGAGGCTCCTTGTGAGCCACAGGCATGTCTGGTTTCTTTCAAGCCCTACCTGACCAATACACAAAATCCTGTCTGGGGTGGTGCACGCACCTCCCCTGGCAGGAAACCCTTTGTCCACACCTCCCAAGCTGGAAGGACTCCCAGCAGCAGGAGGGCAGACTTGTGTCTGTGGTGGCAGCATCCATTTTGTGGAGCTGAGGCTATGTCTGATTTTACCCGGGTTTCAGGTACTGTACATGTCGTGTCCCTCTAGAAGGGTGGAATGCTAACCCCGTCGCCAGAATTGGCGAGGGGTTAGTATTCCAATTCGTATGACACCTTACTCGACATGTTTTGATAAAGCCAAACCAAAGATAGCATTTAACCGCGAGGTTCATAATGCACTTAAGAGTATATGGTATGACGATATCTGGAAACAGTAGAAGGAAGTTGTTCCGACCACTGCAGACAGGCTCAGCTCATGCCAGAGCACCATCTCACATGGAACCAAGCACTCTGCCTTCAGGATTGTTAAGGCCTGCCATAGGAGTGACTTATAGGTTACCAGGTGTCCCATTTAAGGTTAGGTATAGGTATACTACACCTAAGTAAGAGGTGATTACACCAACTTACCCCAGCTGAGTGATCAGCCAGTTGTGTCAGATTGTTAGGCCAAGCCTGGGGTGGCATAATACATGCTGCAGCCCCTGGCAGGCCTTGGGTACACCAATGCCCTGGGTACCTAGTGTACACTGGTACAGGGGCTGACAGGGTGATCCACTTCCAATTGGTTATGCACCTAGGGTGCATAGTTTTAATTTAGTAGAGAGAACAGCAGGCTGGGGGTCTGATTGGCAGGCCCACAGCCTCAATATGTCAAAAACCAGTGAAGCAAAAAGCAAAAATTTGGGGTGACCATAGGATAGCAGACCCTACTCTCCTACAGTGCTACTGTTTATATTGATTGTTCGCTATTGCAGCGCATAGTCGCGCACCTCTCCGGCGTCATTTGACGCAGTTCGGGGTGCCTGACGATGGGATGTCTATTGTCTTTGTAATGAGTGCCGATGCATCGCATCCCTATGAGCTATTTTACTCTTGGGTTACTTTGCCGGAGGTGAATGCGGATGATAATACACTCATACACTCCTACGGCAGTCCCAGCTAAATACACGCCGTATAGGACGCAGGAAATTCCCATTTCTGCTTGGCAGCATCGTATTTGGTTCAATGGCGCCCTCCTCCCACATGGTTGCAATGGTTTGTTTGGGTCCCTTGTCTATTCCAGGGGCCACTTGGCCGGGTTTACACCACATCCACGTTATTTGCAAGTCCCGGTGGATGACTTGCGTCCGCTCCATACCGCCTTAATTACAGTACATAGGGCTTTAGTGCAATACGTTTCACGCAATGTCCAGGTGGGGGCACCTGGGGTTGCGGCGTAACCAGCTGGCCAGGCCGGGATTACCATTAGTCCCGTCATGGTTAATTCGGTAATGGGCAAGCGCCCCCAGAATAAGGACGATATGCCTTATTGGCTTGCTGAGAAATTTGACCAGCTGGAGGCAGTTTTTCCGAATTCTACTCCTGTGGAAAAACACAGGATCCTCACCATTAGTTTGCAGAAAGACTTAGTCCCAGAGGTAGCTGATTGTGATAACTGGGGTAAAGTGTTTGCGGCAGTCCACTCGAAGTGCTTTGGCACACCGTCTATGGATGTTCTGCCCTCCGTGATCAAGCGT
Organism: Triturus cristatus; assembly: GCF_964204655.1. Lineage (NCBI taxonomy): Eukaryota > Metazoa > Chordata > Amphibia > Caudata > Salamandridae > Triturus > Triturus cristatus. The sequence continues at coordinate 489,920,303 of NC_140579.1, forward strand.
GTTCAGGATCAACACGGTCCGGAGGCGGCGGTTGAGTTAGGGATGAGGCTTGTCGGCGTATTCGACGTAGTGGCCACGCTCATCCTGGCTAACGTCACGGGAGATACGGTTAACTTTCAAGTGTCGAATGCGACTTCTATAAACCCCGGCAGTTACCAAAGATTATTGCGGAGGCTTATAAGACCATTGGCCACAATAGTTTAGGGGTTAAGCCTTTTGTTCAAACAACGCAACCGCAAACGAAGACAGGGACGTCTTCTAAAGACGACCGTCCAGCTTTTCCTAAACAAAATTGGAAAGCTAAAACAGGGGAAGCAGCAACATACGGGGGTCTCGTCCCGCGTCGCCGGTTCAAGCGACTACTGAACGCACATATGATTTGCGCGATCGCACTAGGATTAGGTCTCCTGATAGATTTTAGGTTCCTGAACAACGTTCTCCTCGTGGCAAAGGTCGAGGTGCCCAACAAGGACGTGAGCAGCCCCGCCCGGCTGACGGTAAAGGCAAGCAGGACTAATTTGCACGACAGCGACCCCCGTTTCAGAAGAAGAAAGTTGCTGCACTAACAGCGAGGTATGCCACAGATAGTGAGAACGCAGCTTCGGAACCTGACATGGGCACTAATGCTGCTAGACAGCGCAGCGGAGGTTACAGTAATGCGGCAAGCACTGCGTCCATATCTGAAGGCGACAGCAACTGACACATTCATTACTGTAGAAACTGGTGACACTAGAGTGGCTCCCCCTGACAGACTATATGACATAGTCCTTTTAATAGAAGGTGACATACAACGTACCATAAAAGGGATATTTTGGGAAAATCTGACCTCTACATATGACGTTCTGGTAGCAGAGGCAGACTGGTCCCCAGCTTTCGTTTTGGCCGCTCCTAGAGGGGAGGAGGTAATCCTCCCATCTTTCACACACACTGTGCCGAAGGATCAAGCTCAGAACTTTGCAGAAGAGTGGGCTCAGGTGCTTGCTCCGGCGTTGTACTGTACTCTGGTTGGGTGGAATAAATTGTCGCCAAGCCATGAGATTCCATTACGGTCTATGCCCCAGCCACAACCCCAATATCCCATGCACCGCGAAGCTAGATCTCACGTCGCAGAAATCCTTGAACAATTGGAATATCAAGGTGTAATTGAAACATGTTTGTCACCCATGAACAATCCTCTTTCACTGTAACCAAACCTGATGGGTCGTACCGCCTAGTTTTGGATTACCGACATTTGGACTCTCATTGTCGGACCTGTGCCGTACAGAAGACCCACAGTTCTCCCCTCGTTGATAGTCTCGTGAGAAAAAGGTTTAAAACACTTGACATCTCCAATGGCTTTTATAGCCATAATCTGTCCTCTATCAGTAGTCAGTGGACAGCCTTTACTTCTGGCGGCAAACAGGAACAGTTTAAAAGATTAGCCATGGGCTATAAAACCAGTCCAGGTGTCTTTGCCGCACGTGTATTCTCTCTGTTAGAGAGCATTGACCCTGATGCGTACTCGTATGTTGATGATATCTATCTCACAGACGACGAATTATGGTCACATCTGTGTTGTGTTGACCGCATCATTGTCATGTTTGCGGACTTCGGTTACAAATTCAACTTTGCAAAGTCGCACATTGCAGAGTATACAGTGTTGTTTTTGGGCTATGAACTCAACGACTAAGGACTAGGTGTAGCACCTCACTTCCTGGAGAAGTGCTCATGTTTGCGTGCTCCCAACAACACTGAAAAAACGACAATCTTTGCTGGGTTTTTTGAATTTCGGACGTACTTACATTCCCGATTATGCCCAGCGTATCAAGCCGCTATATGCCTTGGTACAACCTACTTTTTCCAAATTGAGCTGGCTGCCAGAACATTCAGCTATCCTACAATCTTTGCAGGCTGATCTTCTTGCTTCGAAATACTTACTGACGCGTGATAACCACACTAACCTGGTGATAAGAATTGTGCCTGGCGCAGTGGGTTTCACGTACTTAACGTTCAATGAGGGGGACACAGTCCCCATTGCTTACAATTTGCACTTGTACATTTCGGCTGAAATGCGCTTTTCCACTGTCAAAAGTTTTGACTGCAGTCCAGATGGCTATTCTGAAGGAGAGCGCTGTCGCAAGGGAAACGCATGTTAGTTGTTACACCATATCCTTCCCTAGAGGCAGTGACGAAAGCCAGTGTACCTAATTCTAAAGCTTTGCATCCACGTTGGATACAATGGGCCACTTCTTTGACATCACCGGATGTCACTTACATCTTTGATGCCTCATTGCAGACTCAGGAGTACTTGCAGTATGAATTTGTTCATCCAGCTCCTTTTGTCCTTGCGCCCGCTTGAGGATTACCATTGTATCATTTACACTGACGGTTCGGCGCAACCGGCGAAGGAATCTAAGCATGCTTATTTGGCAGCCTGCGCAATAGTGGCTGGTACTTTCGTGAATGGTCAATTCAAATCTGATGTCGTGCACGCAGACATTGGGGTGATTGTACCGCCCAGTTGGCAGACCTATGTGCTCTAGTACTTGCACTGGAGTTTGCTGACCCTCGAGTTACTACTCTTATAGTGAGTGACTCTTTTTACTGTGTTCAGTCAACGACAATTTATTCTTTTGGTCTCAAAACGAGTATCGTGATTCCAAAGGTAGCACAATCAAGCATAAAATGCATTGAGTTCGAGTCGGACTTTAAACAACGTCTGCCGCTCGTGAATGTAATTCATACTCTTGGGCACCAGCGAGTAGGTATCCACGCTGTTGGAAACAGCTTAGCTGATGAAGCAGCGAAAACAGCAGTGGCAACATATCTAGTAGCAGCAGTTACAAGATCCAAAAGTAAAATTGATGATGACATCTTGCCAGCTATTGCTGCGACAGAGAAGGTTGATAATTACCCTTGTGGTTTCCCTTCTAAATACTTTTATCATTTAAGTCCTGATAAAGTGCCCTATGTGAGAATTACCGACGTTGGTGACAGACTGATTCCCAACGCGGACTGCAGACTTTCATTGATAACAGCAGCTCACGAAGGTATGGCTGCTGCCCATGCCGGCGTTTTGGCGACTGTTACTCTCTTACAATAACGTTACTGGTGGCACAGATTGTATAAACAGACTCGTGCTTGTGTTCTTAATTGTGACATCTGCCAGCAGATAAAGCCTTCGACTGCTGCGCGCCCACCTCAAACACAGTTGTACAGATCTAATAAACCACTTGGGTGTGTTTATTTAGATCACTGCGGTCGTTTCTCCTCTGATACTGCGTATAAGTACATCTTAGTTGCAGTGGATTCGTGCACACGTTTTCTTTGGGTATGGCCACAACAGAGTGCTGATGCTCGAACTGTCATCAGGGACTTGCGTGTCTTTGTGGGAATTTTTGCATGTGGTACCCTTCGTTCTGACCAAGGTCCTGCATTCGCCTCTAAGGCGTACAAAGATGCCATGAGATCTTTGGGGGTCAAAGTCAAATTTCCGGCTCCATACCGGCCTGAGGCCAATAGTGTTGTGGAGCGAATGAACCGTGACTTAAAGCAATCCCTGACAGCTAGGGTTTTAGGTACTGGCAGGAACTGGTTGGCCCATTTGTATAGTGTTCAACATGCACTTAATAATCTCCCTAGAAGGTCTCTGGGTGGGCGGACCCCATACGAAATGCTCTTTGGCATAAAAATGTTTGTCCCAGACCTTGATGGTCTAGACATGGCGGCGTCGGCCGCACCCTTTAATGTAGATGATCACTCTGCTATATTACAGAATCTACAAGAGACCAGAGACAGTCTTGCAAAAGAACACTTGCCCTCCACAACTGATGCTGCGCTTCAGATTCCGATAGTTGGCTGGCTACCTCGAGTTGGTGACCTGGTCCGTGAGAAGGTGGAGAACAAGAAGGAGTTCGGCCCCTATTATCATGCACCGGTTCCAGTGCTTGGCGTCCAGGGTACAAGAACAGTCATTTTACCTCCACTTCCTGGTCACAAGGATAACAGGTACATCTCCATTGACCATGTCAAACTATGAGTGGCCGATTCTTCTTAGTATGACTCCAGCGGTCTCTTGTCCAGCAATGCTGAGAAATTCTGTTTTGGCTCCGGCAACTACCAACAGGTCTGACCTTGCCATCGAGCTGCATAGTTACTAATCCTTTATTGCCTCCACCGGCTGTGGTCCACTTGAAGATACGGAGTATACTTATCCCACAGATGTGTCGTTGACTGGTTTACATTCAAGTGCAGTTGACCAGTCACGTTTTTCATTTGACACTAACTCTGACTTCCAATGCCCCATCAAAAATTTCTATTTTTGCTGTTTGGTTTAAAAATAAAATGTAATTCCCCCTTGGACGTACATTTGGCTGGTGCTTATATCTATTTATTTGTTTGTCGATTGGATTTGTGGTTGTATTTTTTCGTCTAGTAAATAGACACTATCTCACCGAAAGATCTACAATTAGATTAATTGATGGAACTTTTGCCCCCCACTCCTCATCGCACATCATGAAAAGTGACCAGAATTTTGTGAATATTACTGCCTGGCTTGTGTTAGATGGGATTGTATGGAATGCTGTTAAATTTCAAATTCATGGTCCCACAGAGGTGATTAATGTCCGCAATGTACTTCGTGTTTCTATGGGGGATGTTGTGAAACAAAACATCCGCTCTGATGATTGGGATGTCCAAGCCGTGGAGGCTCTTTTTTCCAGATTTGAAATATTATGCAGCTTGTTATGCTGAAGATTTATATTTAGACACAGCTAACTACTGAGTTGTTTTGCTACCAACACTATGGCAATCATTTCCTGCACAAAGCGAATACATTTAGAAATGTCAATTATACAAAATGGGAACATTGTCCAGCACCAATTGACGGCAGCTCCAAAACTCGACTAGACAAATTTACATATTTTACTGACTTCAGCGTATCTAAACCTGAAGCCTATTTTAAATTGGCTGCTGAGTCGGCTTCCAAAGTTAGACTGACCCACACAATTATTGTATTCCAAGTCCTTTATGAGTGAATTAGCTATAGGGGGCTATGAGCTGTGAAAAGATACCGTTGATCTTAAATCTGTTTGGGGTTCTAAAGAATGGCAGGTACAAGGTACAGAAGCTCTGCATCGTGCTTGCCTAATACCGAAACGCATGTTGTTTTTGAATTCTACCATTTTTCAAACCACCTGCTTTGGATTGGTTACTTCTAAAAAGATTAATTCCCCTACTATTCCTGATCTGGGCGCTTATCCAAGATGGGATAATCGCACAGATCTGTCCCTTGATGCATTGCAGTCATTTATTACTAATACATCCTTCAACATTTCCAACCTAGACCCTGAAGGGTGGTTAATATGGCAGAAAAACTCAGATTCATGTCAACATCGTTTTCTGGGTCTGTACCCTGGCTATACACAGGTTAGGGTGGACTCCCGATTTGAATCTTCCCATTCTGTAACTACCTATTCTGTTGGGAAGTTATGTCCGACCTGGCTGCAACATTCCGCCTTGGCATCTGTTAAACTTCATTTATCAAAATTGAATGACAAAGTGGATTTGAATGATTTTGTTAAGGGTCCTGTGGGTGGCAGGTCCAAAAGATGGGTGTATGCTGTTTACAACGAAGTTTGGAAATTATCTCAAATTGAAGCTTCTTCCAGACTAAGGGCTATTGATCAATCCAATTTAGTAAAGGTACTAGCTGTCATCGATAATAGCATTAACACCCTTTCTTCCAGAATTTACACATTAGATAATATTATTTCATCTGTTGTGGATATTGTACAGGATGATATGTCTGTTTTATACCATGGTCAAAATTAATTGCCTTCTATAATGCAGTTTGCATGGACTTTGCAAACATTAAAGGCTGGGAAAGCTCCCTGGGACTACATGACCGCACTATCTTTATTCCTACAGTTTAATCTGACTGATAAACGGTTCATGTCCATGAAGGATGCAACCTACTCATTACTGCATATTGAAAAGTTGGAACCTTTACCTTTCTCTGTGGCCGAATCGAACTCAGCTGTGTGGCTTATCCACGGTTTAATCACCTTACCATTTCCATTGTTTAAGTTCAGATCATGTATGAAACATTATGCCCTAGGCAGATACGAACCATTGGGTACTGCTTTCCTGCATGAAGTTTGGTCACTCCCATTTACATACAGGTGCCTGAGAGAGGGTAAAGAAGTTTATTTAAAAGGAGAGGAATGCACTTCCACACCTGATCACTCAGTAGTCTGTAGGAACATCCAATTGCATGGTGCCTGCATCGTTCAGGCACCGAATTTAGCTTGCATTCTGAAAGGGAATCCTGTGCCAGCAATTACACCCACTTTTACATTATTAGCTAACGGTAATTATTTGCTTTTAAATAATGAGGCATGCTGCGGAATGCTAGTGGGGATTCCGTACATTGTCGCTGTCTCACAGCGCGTAGTCTGTTGTAAAAATATCCTTTTCCCGCCCCCGCATGGGAGACTGGATGTATCCATCTGGCCTTCCATCCCAACCTTGAAAGCGGAGTTCAACAAGATGAGCAGAATAAGGGCTCTATTGTCTCAAAAAGAAGTCGCTCTGACTTCCTCCCGTGAAACATTCGTCCTTCACGTGGCAAACACCTGCACCGAGGCGCATGCGCTTTTAAATGCTGATCTCCCCCTTAATTTCGGTGCCCTGATTCATACTATATTCAAAGCCTCGTCAACAACTTGCTTGGTGCCTTTTTTCAAAGTTGTGGTCTCCGGCCTCGTGACCTCCTTCCAAACAATATTTGGTGTGATACCGGCATTTTTTCATTCTATTTTTTTCCAGCATCTTCGGCGGGCTACCATTGATTCTCGCACTGACTGCTGGTGTGCTCCTGTTGGTTTGCTTGATTCGCAATGGCTGCACGATCTGTATCACAAGACAGCCTGCCCCGGCTGCTTCAACTGCCTAACCGGATGCTTGAATACTATGGAACATTACCACTGGCCACTTTAAGCGTAGCCTATGGATTATCCTTCCGGTTCTCTTACTTTACTTGCGTGCAACCTGTTTTCCATTGCCTAGATTGTCCATTCGAATGGGCTCTGGATTTGTGCCTCTCGAACATGGTGTCTCCTGCCCCGGATTATGATCGACTGAGTCCCTTGGTGGCTCATGAGTTGGACTGTTCTGGCATCGGGATTATGGCCTGTGGAGAAGCACATGGAGTCCTAGGGAATTGGGATATATATGCGGCAGCATATGACTTCTTGGCGAGAAGTTATCTTGAAAAACATGCAAGTTGTCATCTGATTGTGCTAGAGGTTCCAGTTATTGAAGAACATGTATGCTCATTTAATTTACTTGACTGAATGGCAGACTCTTTTACTGAACATTATAATGACTTCCTCTTGGAGGCAGTTGCTACTTATTGTGCCTACATGTTGATGGATTAACTTGGAAGTTGTCCATCTTCCGCACGCCCAACCCAGATTTTTTTTTTTTACTCCACATTAGGCTGTGTCACGCCCCTGTGAGATATTTTAGTTTTTTAAAACTTTTTTTCCAACAAGTTTTTCGAACTGTCACTAACAATTATATGAATTGGCAATACATGAACTTGGTTCTGTCTCAATCGAACTTGAACTCAGCGTTCCTACATTGCTTCCCTATTTTGTTTGTGGTCCGATCAAGGAAGGGTGTAGTGGAGATGGGGTTCTATGTTAGCATAAGCGTGTTAGATGTAAAACGCCATCTTGCCACTTTGCTGCTTTTGCACACGACACTGCAGGTAGCTGTTATTACAAGAAACTGCTTGCTTTTTCTTCACATGAGAAGGGTATGTTGTTCAAATCCCTAGACATGCACCGCGACCTTAGTCTGAACACTGTGTGCAGAAGCAGTCAAGGTCAAATAACAATGTATGCTTTTGAATTCAGGTTGATCGGCCCACGCACTAGACATGACACGCACACAGCTGCAAATATCTGAAACTCGGGTGCCTTTAATATTGCATTTGCATGCATGATTCAGACACTTGGAGAAAACCTTTCCAGACAGAGAGCAGAGCTGATCCTGTGATGTGATTCACCCAAGCTGATATTTACAGTATGGGGTTCCCCATTCAAGCCTAGAGTCCTTCTATTAGTTTCATAAAACTAGTTTACTAGTGAAGGGAGGGTGGTTGTTTTCCACTATCATTTGTAATATGATTTCTCCCTTCATTTTCTATGGTATTGTAACAATGCTGATGGTTTTGTTTTTAATCATTTGTCTGCTTATGTTAGCCAAAGTACTGCACCTTAGAGCACGTCGTTAAAAATAAACATTTTAAACTTTAATGTCTCTGATTACTCTTGTTGTGGTCTGATATGAGAATAATAATGAAAAGGTGCTTCTAATTCCCACCATTCCTGAGAGTACTCTAAGTCGCTTATTCTGGGTTGTCTAATCATTGGTAGCTTTGAGATGATACGGAGAATGAATGAGACACTCATGCTAGTCGGATAGGGGTTCTGGGTACTGAGGTGAGTTTTTTGGTACACCACAATTCACTGAGGTCCTGGTTTCCTGCGCATAGTTCTGTGCATGAGCAGAATTCCTGCAACACAACCTTAGGCTCACTATACAGGAGACCATTCTCCCAGTAGATCAATGTGATCCAGACTGATCACCTGCTGCCTGGCTTGCAGCCTGCTGCTGCAAACCCACAAGAGAAGGGCATTCCTTCTGCTCCTTGCAGGACTCTTCCCTGGAGGGTCCTCCTTCTTGCTGCCAATGGGTCAGCTCAGGCAGGTCCCCCAGTTCAGCTACCTGTTCCCCTGTAGGCTCCAGGGCATCCCCCTCAGGGTCTACCTCCTCCTGGACCGTGGAAACTTCCGGGGCCTGTTTCCCACGCCCCCTGCCTCTTCTCTTTAAGGCAGGCACCTGGGCCTCCCTCTCAGGCTCCAGGTCCTCTTGAGAACCCTTACTGGCTGCCATGGACCGCGTGGTGACACACGCCCAGTCAGGCAGACCCAACATCTCCAAATGAGCACTCCGCTCCACCTTCGCCCAAGGTGAGCTCTCCAAATCGTTCCCTAACAAACAGTCAACAGGCATGGCGGGCCTCACAGCTACCTGAAGAGTACCAGAGCCCCCCCCCCCCCCCCCCCACCCCACCCACTCAAAGGGAACCTGAGCCACCTTGCTACAACTGGATAGAATGCATTGGGGACAACCTGCTCTTGAGACACCAGTCTTCAAGAGCCTCCACTCTATGGCCATTGATGGTCACCCACTGCCTGGTGTTATCATGCAGTTGGGTCCGGGGGACCACCTCAGTCTCCTAAAGAGACAAGGGACATCGCTGCTGGCCCCCAGCCACCTTGGACACCCCCTCTCCTCCCCCATGGCTACATTCGCCATCTGCCGGGGTGGAGCACCAGTGGGTGCTGTCTTTCCAAACTGTGGGCACCAGGGATCATTAGCCTTATGGCCCATTTCTCCACACTTGTAGCACTTCAGGGGTCCCTTAGGAACAGGGTTACCTGTCGGGGCCCCGTGCTTCTCAGGGGGAGGCTGGGAACCTTTCCCTTGGTTCCCTTGGGAATTACTTTGGGGCCCTTTATGGAACTCCCTCTGTTTACCCTTGCCCCCCTACTCTTCTGCTGGGGGCCCTGCCCACTCTTGGCTGAGTCTCCCACGTGACCCTTGTGGACGCAGGTGCTCACCCAGCGGTCCGCCTCCTCAGCAAGCTTCCTAGGATTAGTCAGCCTACGATCAATTAGGTGCTGGCGTAGCTCTGGAAAAAAATTACTTGACAAGTGCTCCCATGCAATTAAATCAAAGAGCCCCTCAAAATCATTCACTTTGCTACCCTTCACCCAACCATCCAATGCTCTGCAAAAGAAAGTTACATACTCTATCCAGGTACCTGACTCCACCTTCTTGCAGTTTCTAAACCTTTGTCTATACAATTCAGGAGTCAACCCATACGTAGACATCAATGCTTCCTTCATGTGGCTATAAGAACTATGGCTTTCAGAGGGCAAGTCTAACAGTGTATCCCGCCCTTCACTAAGGAACCGCCCCCACAACCCCGCTTCCCAATCTTTCCTAGGGACCCGGTGGGAAGACATGGCTACCCCACAGGCCTTAAACCACTGCCCAATGTCGTCATTCTTGTAAAACTCTTTCACCACATCTTTGGGAATATACACTCTAGCTTCCACAGGCATTGACGGTGTGCTGCCACCAGAGGGAGTAATCTCTAAGCTCCTGGCTTTCAATTTCAACTCCCTCAAACTTTTCTCCTGATCCAACTGCATTCTCTTTTCCTCTAGGGCCAATTTCCTATTTTCTAACTCCAGTTGCCCACTCAACTTGGGCTTGGCCAGCTCAATTTCATGCATCCTACAGCTCTCCCTGTCCTCCAAGTCTTCTGGAGACAGGCCTTTGGCAGAAACACTGCTACCCAATGGGGAAGTTACTCTCCTCCTCCCCGCCCTGCCGGACCTAATGGCCCACCCAGCTGCTCCTCTGCATTCTCAACCCCTTCCACATCCTCAGGGGTACTCCTTGCTGCGACCCATGTCCTCAGCGCCTTCTGGTACTCCTCCTTCTTGGAGAGACCGGCCATTGCAACTTTGAATCTCCTGCAAAAGTGCTTCAGCTGCTTGACATTGTAGCATTCCAGTTTCTCCTCTTCTCAATCCTAATCAATGGATGCTATGGATGCTGCTTTACTCATGGTGGTTAAACTTGGCAGTTCTTGGCAAAAATAGAAAATCCCACAAAAACAATCTACCAAAAAGTATGTGGTTGTGTTTGGTCTGCACTCACTGGTAGTGTTCACCAATCACTGTACATGAGTCACAAATGCAAGTCCAGAATCTTCACCCCTGACCACCAATGTTAGATTTGGGGGTCTCTAGTTGGCAGAGGTAGGTACCTTTGTCCAAGTAGGGGCCCTTGCGTCTAGTACGAGTAAGGGGGTACACTCCTCAAATAAACCTGAATACCCCCTTGGTAGCTTGGCACGAGCAGACAGGCTTATCTAAGAGGCAGTGTGTAAAGCATTTGTGAACACATACAGTAATCAAGTGACCATACTACAGATGGACACCACACAAGTTTTATATAAAAAAATAAGTAGTCTTTATATAGACTTATCACAGAACCACAAACGACAAAAATCCACAATACTGTACTTAAAATGGTAGAATTAGCTTAGTTCTCTTTAGATGTTAAGATGCGTAACGTTATACAACGTAAGTGTTGCAGGAAAGGTGATGCGTTTGTTCCTTACACGCAAGAACGGTGATGCGTCGGGTCCCTACTGCTGTGTAGGGCATGGGTCGGTTCTTCTCTGCAAGGGGAGGTGATGCATCAGTTTCCTACTGCGCTTCCGTGGCGATGCGGCACGCAACACTGTGATGCAATGAAAATCCAGTGCAATGAAACCAAGATGGCGTCTTTTCTTGATGCGAAACGATGCGGACCGCGACAGGCCCTGCGACACACTTGGTGATGCGGCGGCATCTGATGCCACGTTGATCCTCTTCTCCGGTGATGCGAGACGCTTCGACAACGATGCGAGCCGCGACAGGCCCTGCAACACGCTTCCCGGTGATGCGACGTCTGATGCGACGTCAACCCTCTTCTCTGGCGATGCGAGGTGCTTCGGGGACCCTGTGATGACTCAACAGTTCTTCTGGGCCGCGACAGGCCCTGCGACACGCTTCCCAATGATGCAGCGGCATCTGATGCGACATTGATCCTCTTCTCCGGTGATGCGAGGCGCTTTCTCGTTGTGAAGCGACCGCAGCAGTTTGGCGACACTATTCTTGCTCGTGAGTCGCGCTTCCAGCTCCTTGAGACACGCAGTCGCTCAGAAAGCCTCGCAAAACAATCAGGCATCTCCAAAGAACTCTTGGGGAGCTGGTTGGTGAAGTCTGTCCCTGAGACTTCAGCAGGAGGCAAGCTCTTTTCTCAAGCCCTTGGAGATCCTTCACAAGTTGAATAAAGTACACAAAGTTCCTTTCTCCTCTCTTTGGCAGTCAGGCAACCACTGCAAGCCAATCCCTCAATCTCCTCAGTCTCTCTGGTTCCTCTTGTTGGACTTGGCCCTTTTCCCAGAAATTTTTCGCTTTTCTGTGGAACCACATATGAATGCTGTATGAATGTGTGCAGACTGAGTTTCCCCATTTTAAAAATGTGATTTAAGATGGATGCCAAAGCTGTGTGGTTGCGCCGTTTGACTGAGCTAGGTTGACAGTCTAGGCGTTATTTCCCAGCAGCCCCAGCTTTTGGAGGGAAGCCTGGCACCCAGGGTGCTCTACCCCTCCCCCTAGGCCAGTTAGAGCCAGTTTCCCCAGACGCTTCTGGAAGCTTCTGGCACTGTCTGGAAGGTGGGGTGAGGGGCGTCTAAAGGGCGGAGCTGGGCTGCCATGCAGTCAGTCAGAGGGTGGACCTGGGAGAGAGGGGACCTGCTGCCAGGGGTTACCGCCACATAGGCCTGTGTGCTGGGCCCTGAGCCTACCTACCCCCCCCTACTGTCCACAGGGCGAGGGAAAGATATAGTTGGGGCAACGCAAACCTGGAGAAGCCCTCGCAGGAGTTTAGGCGGTAGGATCAGTCCGGGACCTATGCCTCTGAAGGTGACAGGGTTTAGGCACTGCCCTTTAAGTGAGTGAGGGATCCTGAACTACCCACTGATCTGGCCCGGCGAGATGAGAATCCAGGGACGACAGGCAGAGACTGAGTAGTCCGCCTGCAGCCACCAACGCAACTTCCCCCCCCTCAAGAAACCCTCAACCAAGGGGCAGGAACCAGAACGCGCTATTTACCAGCCGCCTGCAAAGAGAGAGCGCTATTTACAAGCTGCCTGCAGGGAGAGAGCGCTGTATTCAAGCTGCCCAAGGAAGGAGAGCGCTATATTTGGTGAGCGCTATCTGGGGACAGACTGCAGTCCCTGCAGAGAGAGAGAGAGCGCTATGTATAAGCCGCCTGCAAAGAGAGAGCGCTATATTCTAGCTGCCCGTGGAAGGAGAGCGCGATAGCTGGTGAGCGCTACCTTCCTAATTGACTGTGCCTGGCTGGTGAGTGTGGGAGAACTGCCTTGGTCAAAGCGGGTGCCCACCCCGCATTTGTGGCGCCGCCGCATATTTACAACCTCGGGAGCCCACCCCGTGTGTGTGCTGCCACGCGGTGTTGTTTATTTATACTAGCGGGTGCCCACCCCGCACTTTGTCACTGCCGAAATCACCGCCGCGGCCCCCGGAGCGAGCGAGGGAAGGACTGACGCGGCTGGAATCAAGGCCGCGCGGGCCTCAAGAACGCTTCGAGGCATTGCCCGGCAACAGGAGCCCCGGCCGCGTCATCGGCCGCGCCCCCGCGACAGCCGCGCACGGATTGGCTGCCGGACGGCAGGAAGCCAAGAAGCAGCCCGGAGGTCGACGGAGACTTCGCTCCGTGGTGGGGGCCCTCCGGAGCCGGAGGAGAGCCCCGAGTGCTGCGTCGAAGTCCCGGGTCCCAGGAGGGGGCCTCGGGGGAAGCAGAGGGAAGCCCCGTGTGGAGCCGCGAAGCGGGAGCATCGTCGGAGTCCCGGGTCCCCGGCGGGAACCCGGGCGAAGTCCTTCAAGAGTGCCGGTGAGTGGAGCCTTGGTCCGCGCTTGCTGGGGGAGGCATCGGGGCATTGTCGGTGCTCGCCTTCCCCCCCCCCCGGGACCGCCTGAGTGTGGGTGGTCCTCAGCTGCCCCACTTGACAGCGGGCAGCTGCATCGGAATCGATTTAAAGCACCTGGAGGGCAGGCTCCCCCCACGAAAGGGCCTTTTTGAGGAGCGGGGGATGGTGGGCGTGACGGGGCACATTGTCGGTGCCCGCCCTTCCCCCTGCACCAGTGTGACTCCAGAAAGGCTCCGAGCAAGTGCCAGGGGTAGGGGCTAGCAATGTTTAATGCCCCCACCTCTTGCTTCGTTTAGGGCTCCAAGAGCTTGCTACTGTTTGGGACCTTGAGGGGGTGCATTTGAAGCGAGTCCCGGAGTGGGGCCCCAGTGTCCCTTCCTCCTCACAACCTTGGATGCCCTGACCTACTGGAATTCCGGGGACTATAATTAAATGCATTTCTGGCCTAATGTTATGCTATGTGCAGCGCCAGATTTACAGGCCATGTTTGAAGCGCTATTGATTGGCAAGAAGCAACGCTATGTTCATATGTCCTGGTTTTAAGGCGCTATTGAATTGATATGGGCAGCGCTAGGGTAAATGCCTGATTTAAAATGCGATTCAATTGCCCCGGGCAGCGCTATGTTTAGTTGCCATGCCCTGCGCGCTAAGGCCTTGTTTTACGCGCTATGTTAATGGTTTTGTTCAGATGCCAGGGTTTGATGTATTGATGCTCTGCCTAACCTAATTTCCTGCTTCAGGGGATGCCCAGGACGGTCATGTTTATTGTGATGCTGTGAGGCTTCCGTTACAGGTGTTCCGGCCTAATGTCTCACGTCATGCCCTGATGTATTTTATTGCAGGATTAATGTGGATGGATGGGAGCTTTATTTCTCACGTACAATTATTTTATCTGTAAATCGCAATGATTCCGGCAGGGGCCTGATTGGCCCTGCCCTGTACATAATTCCCCCCTGTAAATTGGAACCGAGCTCCAGTTGGCGCAGTGTAGAGATTACCTGACACCTAGTGGTTTTGACAATACAATAGTTCTTTTACCTAAACTGGTGTAGTGTCTCTTTTTGTAGTGTGCCTTGTGTGTCGCCTGTGTGTACTGCGTGGATGCTTTGCACATTTCCTCCGGAGTTTGGCCCGCCCGCTCTGCACCACGCTACCCGTTTCCAACACCTCTCCTCGGCAAAGGTTTCTTCTTGTTTCCCAAAGTGATCTAAAGTTCTTGGGTCTGGGTCCCAATATTTATACTCAGTTTGTCTTTGTTCTCTGAAGGCAGAGAGGCCTTTGCCTAGTCCAAACCAGTTCTGGTCAGTCTTGGAGCACTTTGTTGACAAGACTCCTTTTTTCCTTTCACAGTGTAGGCCAGGGACATCAGACGCACCACAGGAGGTGGAGCCAGCATTGTGGAGGGAAGGCACATCCCTATTTAGGTCCCAGGTGCTACTCCTCCCACCCATCTACATGCAGATCTCTCTATTCAGCCTGTGCTGACTCACCCAGTCTCCTGGAATCCCCAGCCCCTGTCACCCAAACTCCAGACAAGGAATACACAACCTAGCAGAGGCAGGCTTGGATGGTTAGACAAGAAAATACCTACTTTCTAAAAGTGATATTTTCAAACACAGAATGTTAAAACCAACTTCACTAAAAGATGTATTTTATCATTCTGAGTTCAGGCATACTAAACTCGAATTTCTACCATATTCCCTGAGTCAGTTAGGATTATAAGATGTAATCATCAAACTGCCCATTCTGGGCTATGGGGAACAGGTAGCCTTGCAATAGTGAAAAACGAAAATGACTGTTTCACTATTAGGACAGGCCACACACACCAGGGCATGTCCTACCTTATACTTACAATGCACCCTGCCCTTGAGCCTACCATAGGGGTGATCAATATGCAGAAAAGGGAAGGTTTAGGGACTGGCAAGTGGGTACACTTGCCCAGTCAGCATGGCAGTACCAGACTGCACACAGGCTCTGTAATGGCAAGCCTTAGACACACTTTAACAGGCTGCTTCTGTGGATGGCACAACCAGTGCTGCAAGCCCACTAGCAGCATTTGGATTACTAGCCCTGGGCACTCCTGGTGCACTGTACTAGGGTCTGACAAGTAAACCAAATCAGTCAATCATGGAAACACTAATCCATACATCAACTTACAATAGGGAGCACTTGTACTGTGGCACTGGATAGCAGTGGCACAGTGCCCAAAGCATCTAACACCAGCAAAAACACATGAGGCAACAGCAAAAAATGGAAGGGAGACCCACGTCAAGGTGCCAGGTCTAACAATTACAACAAGTACATGGGCGGAGTGGACAAGAAAGACCAGGCTCTTCAGCCATACAATGCGAGTCGTAAAACTCGCACTTGGTATAAGAAACTGTTTATGCACCTGATCCAGATGGCAACATACACTGCGCATGTTGTTTATCGTGAGACCACCACAGGAAGACTCGTGTCTTTCCTTGACTTTCAGTTGTCTGTGATTGAAAGTCTCACTGCTACAGAAGCAACAGCCTCCACTTCATGTGTTCTGGAGGACGTGGCAAGGCTGCAGGAGCGACACTTTGCTGATAAAATTCCTGCAACACCCAGAAAGGAGCGACCATGTCATCGTTGTAAAGTGTGCTCGATGCAGGGAAAGAGGCAGCAGACTGATGTTTACTGTCCCCAGTGCCCAAGTAAGCCTGCCTTCTGTTTTCCTACTTGCTTTATGTTGTATCACACTAATGCAAAATACTGGGAAATTGACTTGGGTGGAGCTGCCAATAGGTAAACCTTTCAATTGGTGTGAATGGATACCTATTGTCTGTGGGCCACTCCTTCACTACGCAAGCAGCTGCAGAATAGTTCTTCCTCTACTTCAGGAAATCATGGGCTTCTCAACACCTTTATCTGCTTTCAGAACATGGTAGTTGTTCTGTTCGCCAATTGACAAGTGCATTATAGTCCCCACGCTGCACATACTGGTGGACAGAATATATGCCACATTGTCATGGAGTACCCGTGTTTCACATTCAACCGTTCTTTGTAGTTTATGATCTCTTTAAGAAGCTTTTGAAAATTTCCAGTATGTTTGCCTTAGTTTCAAAGGTAGATGTGCTTGCTCAGCTCAATGTATTTGCGGCATACTCGGGCACCCCCCAACTTGCATCCACAAACTGGAAGGAGTTGGATAGAGCATTGTGAGAGCATATTGAGAGCACGTGACAAATGTTCACTCCAGCTTCAAGTAGCTAGAGATGGAAGGCATTAGTATAGGGTCTCTTAACAATTGGACAGGATTAGTCAGGACTCTGAGGACAGACACACGAACTGGTTAGAACAGCTTTAGGTAGGTGCGCTTTCCGAGGAATATTGCAAAGGTAGAAGGCAGATACTACAGGTAGTATAGATACACGTCCTGACTTCATCTTCACCCATAGATTCAAATCCATTGCTCTCACACTGAATTTACTGTAGTACTTATGGGTCAATGTTGCTTGCCATGTTCATCCTCCGTTACAACTTAGTAGATGGTCAGTTTGCTGTATGATAAGTGCATTACAGTCACTGCACAGAACGGTTGATTGGACATATGCTACGTTGTCACGGACTACCCGTGTTTCACATTCATCCGTTCTTCATAGTTTGATATCTTTTGAAAAGTTCCAGCATGTTTCTCGCTCAGTTTGAGATATGGCCTATAAGGATACTCTGACACCCCCCCCAACTTGCATCCACAAACTGGAAGGAGTTGGATTTAGCATAGTGAGTGCGCCAAAGGCGCATGAAAAGCCATGTCTTCCTGAGCCTCATGTGGATATCTTGGAAGCCAGTAGTAAAGCCTCACTCTGCATGCGTTCGGTAACGTTCAGGAAGAAGGAGGGGGAGACTTGACAGGTGGTAAACTCATTATGTCTTGTGGCATATGAATGTGATGGGCCCTTGCATGGCGGCGGTATATTTGTGAGTGTAAGTGATTTGGTTGTTTGGGCCCGTGGCTGGCGGTATGGAAGTCTTGTGTGTGGTGTGTGACTGGACCATAAAGCGGTTGGTGCTGTGAAGTGGCTTAATGGCTCACCTTCAGAAGGCTTGGCTTCAATATTTTTATACTTTGATAAGTATTTGTGCTTTGAAGCCAGCGTTTCTGGAGGTGCTAAAACCAACCAGTGTAAGTGGTGGATTAGCTTTATCAAATTAGTGTTAGATTTATAGTTGTGGCGGTATAATGGCCTTTTGTAAGATTTTTTTATTGTCAAAATGGGTAGCAGGGGACTTTCTGCCCTAGGCCAGTCGTCACCTTTTGAGTAGTAGACAAAGGGGGGGGGGGGGGGGTTAACTTGCGTGGCTCTCACTGCTTTTTTTACCCAACATGCCCTGCTAGCCTCATATTTAGCTGAAACTTTTTCCACACTTTTCTGTGTGGGCAAGTTGTGGGATCACTGGGCTGACACGAATTTCCTACTACCGAGCGTTCCCCCAGGTCTCCAAATAAAAATGGTGCCTCACTTGTGTGGGAGGCCCAAGTACCCGCGACAGGCTAGGGCCCAAAACGTATTGAGGTGACATCAAAATTGCCTATCACAAAACAACCTGGTTTTACAAGGGGGGTCACCTGGGTTTTTGGCCCCATGCTCGGCGGCCAGCTAAGGAAACCTACCAAACTCACACATTTCTGTAAACTAGACACCCAGGGAGTTCCAAGGAGGTATGGCTTGCGTGGATCCCCCAATGTTTTCTTACCCAGAATCCACTGCAAACCTCATTTAGCTGAAAAAAATCACTTTTTCCACACATTTTTGTGAGGGAAAGTTGTGCCATCAACAGGCTGACACAAATTTCCTACCACCCAGCGTTCCCCAAGGTCTCTCGATAAAAATGGTGCCTCACTCATTTGGGAGGCCCAAGTACCCGTGACAGGAAACGGCCGAAAACATTTTGTTGTTGTCTCAATACGTTTTCGGCCCTTGCCTGTCGCGGGTACTTGGGCCTCCTACACTAGTGAGGCACCATTTTTATCGGGAGTCCTTGGGGAACGCTGGGTGGTAGGAAATTCGTGAGAGCCCGGTGATGCTACAACTTTCCCACACAAAAATGTGTGGAAAAAGTGATTTTTTTTTTCCAGCTAAATTTGAGGTTTGCAGGCGATTCTGGGTAAGAAAACGTTGGGGGATCCACGCAAGCCATACCTCCCTGGAACCCCCTGGGTGTCTAGTTTTCAGAAATGTATGGGTTTGATAGGTTTCCTTAGCTGGCCGCCGAGCACGGGGCCAAAAACTGAGGTGACCCCTCCCCTTGCAAAACCAGGTGGTTTTGTGAAAGGCAATTTTGATGTCCCCCTCAATACGTTTTGGGCCCTAGCCTGTCGCGAGTACTTGGGCCTCCCACACGAGTGAGGCACCATTTTTATTAGGAGACCTTGGGGAACGCTGGGTGGTAGGAAATTCGTATCTGCCTGGTGATACCACAACTTTCCCACACATGTGTGGAAAAAGTGATTTCTTCAGTTAAATTTGAGGTGTCTAGTTTTCAGAAATGTGTGGGTTTGATAGGTTTCCCTAGCTGGCCGCCAAGCACGGGGCGAAAAACCCAGGTGACCCCCCCTTGCAAAACCACCTCAGAAATGTGAGGAAAATGTGTGGGGTTTTTTTTTTTTCTTTTTTTTTTTACAATGGTTTAGGTTTGCAAGGGATTCTGGGTAACAGAACCTGGTGAGAGCCAGCCAAGTCATCCCATCCTGGATTTCCCTGGGTGTCTAGTTTTAAAAAATGTTTAGGTTTGCTAGGTTTCCCTAGGTGCCGGCAGAGTTAGGGTTCAAATTCTACAGCTAGGCACTTTGCAAAAAAAGGGTCAGTTTTCACTGTGAAAATGTGGTGTCCACGTTGCGTTTTGGGCCGTTTCCTGTCGTGGGCACTAGGCCTATCCACACAAGTGAGGTACCATTTTTATCGGGAGACTTAGGGTAACACAGAATTGTAGAGCAACTGTTATTACCTATTGACTTTCAATGCATTTCTGCCTTCCAAATGAAGACAATATATAAAAATGAAGTCCTTTTGAAAAATGACCTATAATTCTCATGCTAGTATGGATACTCACAATTTCGAAAATGTGCAAAAATCTACTGTTTCTAAACTCTATATTTTGTTTCAATTTCAGAAATACATAGGTGTTTTTCATACCGATTTTTCCATGTATATATTTACCCAAATTATTTGCTATATACCCGGTACATAATAAAAAAAAAAAAACATTGCAAGACGCTTCTCAGTTGTTGGCTCTGGGTTTGTCGGGTTCTTGGTGAACCTACAAGTATATCACCACAACCATAAAGGTCCAGCGGATGTAACGGTATATTGCTTTCAAGCAGCTGTCATAATTAGAAGTTACTGGTGAAAACGTTGACACAAATGTCTTTTTTTCTAACTAATTTTTTATTTTACCTATATTCAATGGTTAGTTTCTATAAAGAAACCTTTAAAGATCAACACAAATGACCCCTTGATGAATTCAGATTTTTTTTTTACTTTTCTAAAATGTATAGCTTTCCAGGATCCACTATTGCTTTCATACACATTAATACCATTAACTGGGAAGAGCTTGAAAGCACAAAAAATATCAAAAATGGGCTACGTCCCAGAAAAATACCAAAACTGTGTAAAACATTTTGGTTTTCTGACAAGTCTGCTTGTCCCTGAAAGCTGGCAAGATGGTGATTTCAACACCACAACCCCTTTCCTTGATACCATTTGCAGGGAAAAAAACAGACGCTTTCATTTGTAGCCCTTTTTTCCAATTTTTCCCCCAAAAAACTAAATTTACCTGTATTTTGGCTAATTTCTGGATCCCCCTTCAGGGGAATCCACAAACCCTGGTTACCTTTAGAATCACCATGTTGGAAGAAAAGGACGCAAATTCGGCGTGGATAACTTATGTGGTCAAAAAGTTAGAGGCCTAATCGCGAACTACCCCAAATAGCCAAAAAAGGGCTCAGCACTGGGGGGGGGGGGGAGGCCCAGCAGTTAAGGGGTTAAGAGTGCTGAACTTAACACTTCTCAGAATCTAAGGATAACAAACTGTCCTTGTGGAATCACTCTGCCTTTTTAAGAGTGTTTAAGTACAGAACAGATTTACTTTATTCTCACAGGTAAGAGACTATTATGTTCTGTCACATCCTTTCTGTCTATAATTCTTGAGTGGCTATTTATGATTCACATTAATTACGAGTAAAGTGGTTCTGTCTCTTGTTCTAGGTCTCCCTCCCTGCAGTACCCTCCCTAATTCCCTTCCCCCTCATCTGGCCACTCCGATCTTCTGGTATACTTGACCAACAGAATCTGTGCTGCCAGAAGGTGGGCATTTTAGGGGTACTGCTCCTGAGGAATGCTTCCTGTGACAATAGGGCGGTTCATGTGAACCGCCTGAACCCTTACTTTGACAGTGGTGACATGAGCTTGCTCGTGGCTACTGATAAGGGACAGGAGGAAGAGTGACCCTCTCCCTCATCTACTCTCACACAACCTCAGTTGATGATTCAGTTGATGGAGTAGTCTTGGCAGACAGCCTCACTGATCAGCAACACACTTATTGCAGACAGGTTCTCAGTCAGTTCCCATAACTCTTTTCTCTGACACCTAGTCAGACTACCTGTTAGGCACTCTCACCAGGTAATGCACAAGAGCAGAATGATGAACTTTTCCCCAACGCCCCTCTCCAACTCTCCGTCTTTCAATTATTTTTAGAGTGACAGAAGAATTCAAAGGGTGGAAAGGGAATGGGGAGAGAGAAGAGACAGCCAGATCAGTCTACGGGTTCTTTTATTTTTTCTTTCTTCTGAGCTCCACTATCGCCACAGTTTAATCTTTTGGTATATAATTCAATGAAGTGTTGAAGGAAGAGCTGTAAAAGAAATTGTATGCAAGCAACCTTTATCACTACTTTTATTATTCTCTAACATAATTATTTTGAGAGATAATAGGAAAAGTAATAACACCTATGAATACTATGTACATACCCCAATTGACTATGACTGTTGCCACTCTATTTATCTCTACTTAATGAGAGTTCTTCGAGGTAGAGATATACACCTTCTAATAATCTTCCTTATTAACTTCAAAATATTCTTGTCTTTTTTTATGATAGGCACATTTTCGTCACATACTAAACTTCTTTTCTCTCTTTTTATTTTTTATTTTTAGGTACTTGTGTGCCTTGGTGGTTAGGGTGAATGAAGGCAGAATCGCTGGGCACTGGTAAGTTGCATGTTTGAGTACATTGAAGCTGCCGTCTGTCAGTACTGAGGAATCATGCCATGAACTATTCTTGTCTTAAACTACATACACCTAATAAGCGCGCCGCATAACTTTATATTTCTCTAAACTTTACCTCAAGAATTAGTATTGCAACAGAAAAGCAGCTTGAACTACTCTCGCTGCTTGTGCTGACACTAGAAATGGGTGAAGAGAACGCGCAGGAAGAGATACTTTAGCTCCCTTTGAGACAGAAACCGCTCACTCTCCATGATGTTCAGGAAATACCAGGGAAACCTTACTTGCGCTTCTCGGAACTGAGACACTACTCTCCCTCTGCTGCTGAAGCTCATACGTGATGAAACCAAATGCCGAACACTCAACGTAACTACTCTAACTTTAGCGCTGATAAAAGAAAAAAGTCGAACAAAGGTAACCAGGCAACCCTACTCACTCAGAACCAGGGTGTACATGTTATATTCGGAAACAGTGGTTTCTTTGGTGGACATGAATCTGAAGAGATAATGGTACTCTGTAAACAAGGAATGCTAAATGAATTGGCAGCGCGTGCAGCCGCTACGCGCTGAGCGACCTGCTTCAGTCTGTCTCCCTCGTTGCACACAGCAATGAGGGAGACAGACTGAAGCAGGTCGCCCAGCGCGTAGCGGCTGCACGCGCTGCTAATTCATTTAGCATTCCTTGTAGACAGAATTAATTACTGTCACAAGACTAAGAAGATATCGAGACTCCAAACTAAATACTGGTTACCCTAACACGTGCATTACCGCATGTTTCAGCTATCAACCTGCCTACTGGATGTAATACAGTAGTGCCTCTGTCATCCTTCCTCCCCTCTATGGGCACCTGGCCGGGTCCCATGTGAGTTTTTCTTCCTTGTTCACGTTGGGTGTCACACTAATCCTATGATGACAATGATTCCAACCTAGTCCAGAAGTCCCTAAATCGCTAGGTCCTGAAGAGACCCCCCATCCACATAGGGGGTCAAAACGCCGTCGACGACAATAAAGCTAACCGCTCTTACTATACATTGTTTTGGAGGGTCGACTTTATAAATATATTGGAAACTGCTTTGTATAATTGTTCACCAATTGTCACAATTTTAATGGGTTCCATTGTTTCACTGGGGACACAATACACTGGACAGAAATGGCTCAGCACACAACTCAAATTCAGATGTAATAGACAGAAATGCATGTCAAAATCAATAAACAACCAAAATTGTAAAGTATCCCCAAGGATTCACGGTAGACTTCAGTATCTGAATGTTGACATTTTCTTTATTTTGTTGTTCAAGTTATTCTCAGTTAAAAGCACAGCATACAATTCATAGCCGACGCGGCGCGTTTCATCCCAACGGGACTTCTTCAAGGCTCACAGAGTGCTTATACGGTCCAACGCGAATCAATATTTTCCCTTTTCCTTTCTGTGATTAGTATTTTCAAAGGTCTACAAACTTCTTACTTCTTACTGACAGACACCTTTATATTTGACACAATACACTGTTTACAACTGAATTGTATTCCAATTCAATAATATAAATAGATTTTTCTTTATCTTTTGATGTATTGTGTAGGTCTCTTCTCCATCAGACATCCCATTAACCCTATAATATACAGCGATTGTGCATTAGAGTACCATTATCCCATCAGATTCATGTCCACCACAGGAACCACTGTTTCCGAATATAATATGATAAAAGAAAAAAGGCTACTTATTCCAGAGGAATTTCAAGTGAAGTGCAATGTTCTGAGGGAGACCTTGCTGGGCTTACTATCTCTGCCTTCAGATTTGCAACACTAGTATGCTGCACTGGAGGTTGTTTTTTGGCGGCTGTTAGAAATGGGATTTCTGGTTGGCTAGGGCTTGCGCCAAAGCCCGGCAGAAACCACCACTCTAGTCAGGGCTGGGGAGTTACACGCCAAAGATAACCCCTGCTCACCCCCTTGGTAGCTTAGCACGAGCAGTCAGGCTTATCCCGGAGGCGATGTGTAAAGCGTTTGCGCGCGCACCCAGCAACAACACCAAAGGCCCACCACAAAAACTCCACATAAGGTATTATATAAAAATAACCTTTGTATTATACCAAAAACACATTAGATAAGAACACACACTTTACAATGTGCCAACAGGCATGGGCAGAATTTACAAGGGATTATATATACAGGGGACAGGGCCACATGGACCACTGTCAGGAATTAGCATTTGGTAGAAATTAGCACTTAGAACATAAGAATAATACTTCAGAACATAGCACATACAATCACTGTAGCACTAAAAATAGAACATGTAGCACACAACCAGTAACTACTGGTAACAGGTAAGTACCACCTACGCAACCCTAACCACCTTAGGAAAATATTGCGCAGGGAACCAGGACCTCACTAGTACCACCTGTACTAGGAGAAAAACCACCTAAGTATCACAATACCTGTAGGGGTAACAGCATAATACACATGACGCATAAAGCACAACCTAGACTAGGAAAGACCTTCCCCTACGCATAGGTACAGCTAGCAATCAACATAGCATAAAGGCATTGCGCAGGCGCAAAAGTACATATGTAAACATCGACAGGTACCCTAGGTGAGGGCACGACACAGCAAAACTGTCCCCAGGCCAACCTGGCCTTTCAGGGGCTCAAACGCCCTTCGTCCACAAAGTCAGGGCTGGACTGCGCAGGCTGCGCAAGCCAATGAGCGCAGGGGCACAACCTAAACGTGGCAGCTGCCCACTAAGTGCTGGGCAGCTGTAGGAATGAGCGTGGGCACCACTGTGCCTTCTTGGGACAAATAGGGCAGGTGTTGGAGCCTCCCTGGGCTCTAAACAAACGAATATGGCCCCCAATAACGTGGAGCGCACCAGCGCTCGAAGAAAACCATGCGGGGTGTTGGAGCCCCACGAGCGCTCTAAAATAATATGCCCCCACGATGGATTGGAGCCCTCAGGCTCTAGACAGGGAGAAATGCCCCCGTAGCGTTGGAGCGCAGGAGCGCTCAAATACCACCATGCCCCTAACGTTGGAGCCACGGGGCTCTGAAACAAATATGCCCCCAACGTTGGAGTTCCGCTTCGGGGAACTCGCGAGCCTCGCAGGCTCTAAAGCAATGTGCCCCAAACACGTTGGGGTGGCCCGCTGCCTTCTGGGGCCGCCCGATCCTTACAATGCTCCGGTGCCTTTTTGGAGCCTTCAGGTTCTAGAACTAATATGCTCCCCCTCGCGTTGGAGCGGCCCGCTGCCTTCCGGGGCCGCTCGTAGCACCAGAGTGGTGCCCTCGTGGGGGGAATCCCTCGGGACTCTGTACAAGTGTGCCCCGTCGTGGGAGCGGACCGGCACTTCCAGCACGCGCACGGAGCCCCCCCCCCCCAGCCCTGCTCAACTCACCGGCTGTGGCTCTGGGGGCTCCCGCGTCGTCCCCGCTCTCCGCTCTCTCTTCAGGGACCGGCAGCACCGACGCTGCTTGGACGTCTCCGGTGGCGGCGGCGTTTCTCTACTCGGTGCGGGGCTTCCCTCGATCCGGAAGTCCCGCCCACGGAGTCCCTGCCTTCCGGGTCGCGCTGGGCAGCGGCCCGGAGGGAATCCTACGCGCTGCTCGGGCCGCGGCGGTGATTCCCCGGCCGTGAGAGGGGTAGGCTCCCTCGTAATCACCACCACTAAGCGGGGTAGGCACCCGCCAACGTGCACATAATGCGGGGTGGGCTCCCGCCTTAAAACCGGCAAAAGCAGGGGAATCCCTATGTCGGGGTTCCCTCGCAGCTTATCGTAGCGCCGCGCTACGGGCCTAAACGACGGCGCTCTTCAGGGAAAGCGCCTCTCAATGCTGGGGCCACAACCCAAGCGCTCCTAGCGCTAGAAGTGAAACAAGAGCGCTTCCAGGCGCTCTAGGGGAGAAATAGAGTCCAGCAAAGTTTTAGGAAGGTAGGCAAGGGGCCAGGCTGGGCCCAGAGCCAGCTCACTGGGCCTCCAGGCAGGGAGGTAGTCCAAGTGGCGATCCTCTGGCCCAGCAACAGAAGCAGCCCCCTCAGGCAGGATCCTGGAAGAGAACAAATTGTAAGGGGACACAGCCCCTTTTTATACAGTAAAAGTCTGTCTGAATGTGCAGGGAAGGGGCGAACCAGTTACAACCGGTTCCTGAGCACTTTGTTTTGTTCAGCCCCTCTCCCTATTCACTGGGCAGGCCAGGGTCATCAGACGCACCACAGGGGCCGGAGCCAGCATTGTGTGGGGAAAGCCCTGTCCTATTCAGGACCCAGGTGTACTCCTCCCCAGCCATCAGTATGCTAAACTCCCCATTCACCACTGGGTGACTCCTCCTGACCCTGGGGATTTCCCTAGTCCGTCACATGACCTCCACCAGCCAATCGCCAGACAAGCCACACATTTTACACTGCACACCGAAGTGCCCACTTCTAGAAGTGGCACTTCCACTCTAGGTACATGCACGCCGCACACATCATCGCGCAGCATTCAATCACACGAGTCCGCACATACCAAACTCGGGCCTGCACACCCCACGCATCAGGAACTACTAGGGACACATACATTCCCCATGCATTCCTATGGGAGGGCAGGCCTATCTCACCACATGCACTCAGAGCGCGCACGCACTTTACCCTGGGACACAGGGAAAGTGCGCAGAAACCAAAAATCACCACACCAAGTCACCAATAAAAAGCAAAAAGTTCAGGGGTGAACCTGCCAGAATGGCCAAGTCCAACACAACCCCCTTCCAGCCAAAACGCAGGGCAGACCAATTACCACCGTGATGGACTTCCCTGCTTGGGGCGATAGAACACGGACGCGGGCCCGCAACTGCAGGGACACCCTCCGGTTCTACGCCACGGTGAACCCATGGAATTTCTTCTAAACCCACTGTCTGGACCAACTGGGCAACCCCACTGGTACTCCCAAGCTGTCCGCGGCCAAGACCAGGCCCTAGGCCACCCAGGTGCCACCGGTCCTTGCCTAATCACAGAGTGGGGGGTAGTAACCCCTGGCACATAGCGGCCATTCTCCACTCTTCCTGTCTGCAAGACAGGAATAGACTGCCACTGGTTCTCCGGCCTAGGGTCTGCACCCTCAGGCGGATCAGGAGTCTCAGGGAAGGCTCTCCTCCCCCTACCTCTTCTCCTAGGGTTCCTCCTCCTCCGGCGAGGGGTACACCTAGAACGCCATTCCAACCCAGGGTTTAACCCCTCAGGTTGCACCGGGGTCAGAGGTGGGCTCTCCCACCCTCTGCACCCCCTTCCAGAACCCTGCTCCCTACCAACTGGGGCGGTACCTCTGGAAGAAGAACCGGTCGGGACGCTGGTTACAGACGTCCCACCCTTCAGGTCAGGCTGATCCCGAACCTGGCCTTCCAACCTCCGGCCTAGAACCTTTGGTGGAATAAATGCCTGGCACTCCAGGACTTCTGGGGACTTACACTCCATCCCCCTGAGGCTATCAAATGACACATATGTCGAGCGACTGTCTGTCTGGCGCTGATCTCCCGTCCCCTGTCCACCTGACGGTGCGCGGAGATCCCCCAGAAGCGCGGAGATCCCCCAGAACAGAAGTGGTGTTACCCTGGTCACTACACGGGATCCTAGCCCAACTGGGTAGTCCCTGACCCACCGGCTCTTCCACTGGGGAACTCATCCCCCAATCACTCCTCACGCTGGACTCCTGTACCCTCCCTACCGGAGCGGTACTGCCAGACTCAAGAACCACAGGAGCCCTGTTTACAGGCGCTCCAGGTCCTCTACTCACTAAGAGATCTTCCTCAAGTGGACTAACAGGACAGCCTAGGACCCCAACTTGGTGTTCCCTCATGAAACCATCCAAGTCCTGAGGCAGGGTTTCGGGCGTCTGGGGACCCTCGGTCACCCCCTCACTCCTGCTCCACTGAGCCAGGCAGTGAGCCCCTACACCCTCCTCGCTATCCTGGGACCTAGCTGGGCTACACTGAGCCTCCTCCACCATGCTGGGCTGGAGGATCTCTGACCCACTATTGTTGGAATCACTCACTAATGACTCTAGAGGACCTCTGGCCCTTTCCCAGCGGTCTGCTTCCTCTGCAAGTTCCCATGGATAAAAAGAGCCATATCTCAACAGGTGTTGGCGCAACCCTGGCGAACAACTACGGAGCATCTGCTCTTTCATAACCAGAGTATACAGTTTATCAAAATCATCTTCTGCGTTAACACTTACCCAATCAAACAGTGCATCATCGCATTCCCCCAAAAACTCCTCCCAAGAATGGTGGGACAGCTTCCTACTGCCCCTGAACGTCAACCTATATTCCTCCTCTTGGGAAACCGGTACCATACTAGGGGAACTGGGACTGGGACTCTCTGTACTGCACTCTATATCGCTGCCACCACTGGACTCCACCCTCACTGGGGAATCCAGAAAACTACCACTGTGCTCAGGGGACAGGGAAAGGGATGAGGCGCTATCTCCTACGCTGGACCCAGCAAGGGACTCCCTACCTACGGGGTCCTCACTCTCTACTGACGTCCAGGTACTGTCATCTTCTTCTGAATCTTCAGGGCTCCCCACAGACCCACCACCCTCCAGGTGTGAGGCCCGGGCCCTTTCTTCCTCACTGCGCTCACGTTCCCATTCACCTGCTTGCCATCCAATCATGTGGTTCCTCAGTTCGTACACAGTGTCTGACTCTCTCACCCCTATGTTTCTCTCTCTACAGAACCTTTCCAACTCCTGCATACTGTAATAAACTAGATCACTGGGATCAAAAGCAGGCTCCATTCTGGCAGACGTTCTAGAGAAAAGATCACACAGGGAACCTAGGGGTCTGCGTTTAACACAGGAGTACACAATTCACAAAGGATTCAGTAAGCTCTCTATCCCAGAGAACTCACACTCACTTGCCTAGTGCCACACACCACTCATCCACACACAACCCTCCCCTCGGACTGGTAAGGCAGTTTCTACCACCCCTGATTCCTCAACCTGACCACAAGTGACACAGGTACCAAACTCTGGGCGCAGGGCGGGGGACAAATGTACAGGACACTATTACGCTGCCACCACTGGATCCCACCCTCTGGTGAATCCAGAAAACACAATGCACTTGGGGGGGATGATCTACCCTCCCGAGCTAGGGACACTTAACTCACAGTGCACAAAAACACATTTCCAAAGAAATGACAATTAAAAACAAACTTAGAACAATAATCCCTATACCATGTGATTTATCTAAATGCAGAGTTTTGTAGTGCGGCCAGTTGCCGCTGCGGTACAGCGCAAACGCAAGTCCAAATCCCACCGCTGATCACCAATGTTAGAAATGGGATTTCTGGTTGGCTAGGGCTTGCGCCAAAGCCCGGCAGAAACCACCACTCTAGTCAGGGCTGGGGAGTTACACCCCAAAGATAACCCCTGCTCACCCCCTTGGTAGCTTGGCACGAGCAGTCAGGCTTATCCCGGAGGCGATGTGTAAAGCGTTTGCGCGCGCACCCAGCAACAACACCCAAGGCCCACCACAAAATAAACTCCACACAAGGTATTATATAAAAATAACCTTTGTATTATACCAAAAACACATTAGATAAGAACACACACTTTACAATGTGCCAACAGGCACGGGCAGAATTTACAAGGGATTATATATACAGGGGACAGGGCCACATGGACCACTGTCAGGAATTAGCACTTGGTAGAAACTAGCACTTAGAACATAAGAATAATACTTCAGAACATAGCACATACAATCACTGTAGCACTAAAAATAGAACATGTAGCACACAACCAGTAACTACTGGTAACAGGTAAGTACCACCTACGCAACCCTAACCACCTTACGAAAATATCGCGCAGGGAACCAGGACCTCACTAGTACCACCTGTACTAGGAGAAAAACCACCTAAGTATCACAATACCTGTAGGGGTAAAAGCATAATACACATGACGCATAAAGCACTACCTAGACTAGGAAAGACCTTCCCCTACGCATAGGTACAGCTAGCAATCAACATAGCATAAAGGCATTGCGCAGGCACAAAAGTACATATTTAAACATCAACAGGTACCCTAGGCGAGGGCACGACACAGCAAAACTGTCCCCAGGCCAACCTGGCCTTTCAGGGGCTCAAACGCCCTTCGTCCACAAAGTCAGGGCTGGACTGCGCAGGCTGCGCATGCCAATGAGCGCAGGGGCACAACCTAAACGTGGCAGCTGCCCACTAAGTGCTGGGCAGCTGTAGGAATGAGCGTGGGCACCACTGTGCCTTCTTGGGACAAATAGGGCCGGTGTTGGAGCCTCCCTGGGCTCTAAACAAACGAATATGGCCCCCAATAACGTGGAGCGCACCAGCGCTCGAAGAAAACCATGCGGGGTGTTGGAGCCCCACGAGCGCTCTAAAATAATATGCCCCCACGATGGATTGGAGCCCTCAGGCTCTAGACAGGGAGAAATGCCCCCGTAGCGTTGGAGCGCAGGAGCGCTCAAATACCACCATGCCCCTAACGTTGGAGCCACGGGGCTCTGAAACAAATATGCCCCCAACGTTGGAGTTCCGCTTCGGGGAACTCACGAGCCTCGCAGGCTCTAAAGCAATGTGCCCCAAACACGTTGGGGCGGCCCGCTGCCTTCCGGGGCCGCCCGATCCTTACAATGCTCCGGTGCCTTTTTGGAGCCTTCAGGTTCTAGAACCAATATGCTCCCCCTCGCGTTGGAGTGGCCCGCTGCCTTCCGGGGCCGCTCGTAGCACCAGAGTGGTGCCCTCGTGGGGGGAATCCCTCGGGACTCTGTACAAGTGTGCCCCGTCGTGGGAGCGGACCGGCACTTCCAGCACGCGCACGGAGCCCCCCCCAGCCCTGCTCAACACACCGGCTGTGGCTCTGGGGGCTCCCGCGTCGTCCCCGCTCTCCGCTCTCTCTTCAGGGACCGGCAGCACCGACTCTGCTTGGACGTCTCCGGTGGCGGCGGCGTTTCTCTACTCGGCGCGGGGCTTCCCTCGATCCGGAAGTCCCGCCCACGGAGTCCCTGCCTTCCGGGTCGCGCTGGGCAGCGGCCAGGAGGGAATCCTACGCGCTGCTCGGGCCGCGGCGGTGATTCCCCGGCCGTGAGAGGGGTAGGCTCCAGAAGGGCCAAGTCCAACAATACCTTTGATTCCAATTCAGCCTCCAATGTGTAGATTTTGACCTTATTTTACTTTTAAACTGTTTTCTGGGAGATCACATATACTGACTTATTTCTACTTTTATGAGGGATCTGAGGGGCTCTGACACTACCTGGTGTACCCATGAGGTGGGCACATGTGATAGTCTGCCTGTTAAGACGAAAATCTACAGGAAACCTGACCATGTTAGAGACTGCATCAGGACAGAGATCCAGAAGATGCTAGAGTTGGGGGTAATTGAACCTTCAGACAACCCTTGAACTCGTCCAGTAGTCCTTGTGCCCAAATCTTATTCCCAGGGCAGAAAGACAGAGATGAGGTTTTGTGTAGACTACAGAGGCCTCAACGCAGTCACCATCTTTTTCCTAGAGGGGATGAGCTTATAAAATGCTCGCTTTAGCAAAGTATCTCCGCACCATTGAGCTGACTGTAGGGTATCGGCAGACTAGGCTCTCAGAGGCGGCTAAACCCAAAACTGCATTTTCAACTATTGGTGGGCACTATCAGTTCACAGTAATGCCATTTGGTTTAAAATGTGCTCCTACCACATTGCAGAGGGTGGTAAATCAAGTTCTGACAGGGCTGGAAGACTTTAGTATAGCATATATAGATTATATTGCTGTCTTTAGCACCACCTGGCAGGATCACCTGGTCCATCTCAGGAGTATACTTGATGCCCTGCAGAAGGCAGGCCTTACTATTAAGGCCAAATGCCAGATAGAGCAGAGCAAAGTTGTATAATTGGGCCACCTGGTAGGTGGAGGCCAAGTTCAACCTTTGGAAAGCAAAATCCAAACCATTACGGATTGCGATGTTCCCACTACCCAAACTCAGGGCAGAGTGTTTCTGGGCCTGACTGAATATTACAGAATATTTGTTAAGGGGTGTGGGTCCATTGTGACACCCCTCAATGATCTCACCTCTAAGAAGATGCCTAAGAAGGTGAATTAAATAGTTAGTTGTCAAGAGGTCTTTTATGCCCTGAAGGTCATGTGCTCAGCTCCCATTCTGCAGAGTCCTGACTACTCCAAACAATCTATTGTTCAGACAGAGATTGGAAGTGGAGCAGTGTTATCACAGCACAATGAAGAGGGCCAGGATCAACCACTAGAGTTTATCAGCAAAAGGTGGACCCCCCCAGAGAAAAATGTAGATCAGCTATAGAGAGGGAGGCCTTTGTTGTGGTCTGGGCCTTGAAAATGTTGATGCCATACCTGTTTGGCACTCAATTCATTGTCCAGACAGACCACAAGCCCCTCCAATGACTCAAACAGATGTAGGGTGAAAATCCTAAACTTTTGAGGTTGTCAATTTCCCTACAGGGAATGGACTATTCAGAGGAACATAGACCTGAAAGTAACTATGCCAACGCAGATGGACTCTCCAGATATTTCCACTTACAAAAGTGAAGTCTTTGAGCAAGGTTAGTCTTATCTTGTTTTCTTTGGGAGGGGGTTATGTAGGATAAGTAGGAACTTTCTGGTATAGTTACCCCCACTCTTTGCCTGGTGTCAGTGGGTTTTGACTGTAGTACACTGGGATCCTACTAATCAGGACCCCAGTGTCGGTACTCTCTTTCCTCAAGTCATTGGTAAGTACTTTGTACACCCCACAATTGGTATGTTGGTTTACCTCTGTATGTTCCTAGTATATGGTACTAAGGTACTTGGGGCATTAGTACACCAGGGGTCTCCCATAGCCTGCAGCATGTCTTTCACCCATGGGAGCCCATGCAAGCTGTGTCTGCAGGTCTGCCATTGCAGCCTGCATGAAGGTGCATGCACCTTTCACTTCAGATACAAGGTTTTCCTTATATCCTGGTAGATGCACTTAAAACCTATATGTCACCCTTAAAGTAGGCCTCACAGCCCACAGGCAGGGTGCATGGTTCGAAGTGTGAGGGTATCCCTGCATGAGCACAGGCACCCCTACACACCCTGGAGTCCATTGTCTAGCTTGGTAAGTGTGCAAAAGCCATTTTAAGGTATGTAGTGGACATTGGCAAAATCGAGATGTCCAGCTACATAATGACTTCACCGAACCCAGTCATGTTTGGCATCAAACATGTTGGAATAATGTAACTACAATGATACCAGTGTTAGTTGCATCATACCATGTACTGGGGGGCTCCTTAGAGGACCCCCTATGTATACCTATGTAGCATTACTGAGTCTGCATGCAAGCTAGTGCTGCCGCCAATCCCATACATTGTTTTGCCCTCTTGCTGGTGAGCTTAACTCGGGTAGGGGAAGCAGAACCTAGGATTTCCTGTAGATGAGAGGTGTAGTCACCTCTCATTTAGAAATGGGTGTCTTGGGCTAGTGTGGGGTTGCTCCCGAGTGCCTCCAGACTACTTTGAAGGGCACATTTGATGCCCTCATTTTATAAACCGGTTTGCCCCAGTTCAGGAGCCATTGGCTCTTGCTCTGGGGTGAAACTACACAAAGGACACAGGAGTGCCCCCCTCCCCCCCCCCCCCCCTCCACCCCTCTCCCACTGCCAGGTGGCCACTTGATTCTATCTTCTTGAATCTTAGATGGGCAGGGGCCCTGGAAGCATCTGACTAGTCAGTCCACCAGAATAGTGTCCCATACCCCACCTTGATAGGTGGGAACCGCAGATGTAGCCCTACCCTCTTTCTGGGTTACTTAAGGGCTTCCCTGAGGGTGGATCCTTGAATTTGCCCAGACTTAATCTTCAAAAAACAACTGGCTTTGCCTGAAGATTTGTCTAAAGACTCTTTTGCTGTTGAACACTAAACTGCGCTGCTGGACCGAGCGAGGAACCAAGACAAGGCTGCCTCTGGTAGGAAGACTCCTACTGCAACTTTATCTATGTGCTCTTCCACGTTTTACAACCCCTGTGGCCCCCACAACTGTGCATGCATCACTCCCCTGCATCCACAGGCACCTCAACAACGACTGACTTGTGGTCCCATGGACACCTTCCGGTTCTACAACATAAGTGGTGGTTTGTTGGGTTTCCAGAGGCCTGACCAGTCTTCCCTGCAACTTGGGAGACTGTAATCCCTCTCCAGCCAACTGGAAGCGCATCCCTGTGCACAGTGTCTGTGTGCTGTTGCCAAGGCTTGTTTTTTTTCTGACCAGTCTTCTAGCTCCAACAAGCCCCAGCCTCCAGCATCACACAGCTCCAAGAGAGACAGCCTCCCTGCTTCTCCAGCGACATGGGCATCCATCTTCCATGTGCTGCAGAGGCCTCCTTGAGACTCCCTCTGCCTGCTGCCAGAGGGTCCACCTGGGGTCTCCACCAATTCCTGCTGTCTCTCCTGCTTGCTGAGGGCTAGCCCTGACTTACCCTTGCTTGGTGAGTACCACAGACCTTTCAAGTCTGCAACTAAGCATTGTTTCCTGCAACACGTCTGTTACTTTTGCCAAGGCTTGTTGGTGGCCCTGCTGGACACTGACCGTCCTGCATTTTTCTACCGTCGAGGGGCTCGTGGACGGCTCCTGTGCTCCTGCATCATCAGCGGGGCTCTACAACTGCATCTTCAATAATACTCCACATTTGTAAAGCGCGAACAATCACCCGTAAGGGTCTCTAGGCGCTGGGGGCCGTCGGGAAGATTAAGCAAGCTATTGCCCAGAGTCACATGGTGCTGGGTTAATCTGCCGCCGGTGCTGGGGATTGAACCGTGATCCCCAGATGCCGGAGTCAGTCGCCCTGGCCGTGGCGCCACACCTCTTCCACTAACTCTTCAAAACCTTTCTGCTACACCAAAGTGCCTCCGACCAGGGCTGGAATCATGCTCCTGTGCCTCCTGCACACCTCCGGGTGGTTTGGACTCTCTCCCCTCTCTTTGCAGGTACTTCTTGTCCGGTATCCATGTCTGAGATCTGCCAACCTGTACCACAAGACTCTGTAGCAGCTGGACATCCAAGGTTCCCCAATGACGTCAACGAGCGGTTCTAACACCACTTCGTACCTATGAACCCAGGCTCCCTGGTATGGTTCTCAGGGTATTCACAGGTGGGGGTGTCCTCCAACCTCCCTGATTCCAACAGGTTTCCTCAGGGTCCTTCGTGAAGGGTCCTGAAACAGTAAATCTCCAACCAAAACTTCCCCACATTAACCTATGGACACTGACCCGGGGTATCACCTCTGCACACGAGCGCCGAACAACTCTTAGTTATTTAACTGCGGTGGTTCCGGTAACCTTTTCTAGGCATGGCAAATTATATTAGAAGCTGGTCGGACTTTTTAAAAGCCCTTGTTCTGACAATATAAAACTTTAAGTGTCATTTGACAACCAGAGAATGTAGGAATCCTTCAGCTGTGGACAAAGGGTTTTTTAAAAAAAATGTGTTAACACAATTGGTTCATTCAAGTGAAACGAAATTGGAACTTTCAGAATGAATTTAGGATTAGTTCTTATTATAATTATAACTCGGTCACCTTTGAATTTCAAGTAAGGTACGTTAACCGTAAAAGCTTTTATTTCACATATTCGCCTGCCTGGTGAGAGCCAGGAGAAGGGCCATTTTCCCCATACATATTTCATGTGTGCTTTATGAATAAGTTCAAACTGACTTTTCATAAGCTGTGATAGAACAGTATTTAATTGCCAGGTCACTGGAGGGTTCTTTAAAGGAGGATAAACTCTGAAAAGACCTTTCATGAATTCCTTGATTAATCTATATGACCATAGAGACTGCACCCCATTGACTCCGAAATCTTGAAATAGCTGCAATGTGAATTTTATTGAAGTATGCGCTAGATCTGTCCTCCCTTGGTGGAGAAGGCAAGGTAGCATCTGTTCTGAGAGAGGACGTAAAGGGGTGTAGATTGGTATTTACACACCAAAAGCAAAATCTTTTCCATTTCGCTTTATAGGATTTACTTGTGGCATCCGCTCGCTACTGCTCAAGAATTGTTTTACATTCTTCTGGTATATTCAGTGATACGATTTCATTGTAGTGAGAAGCCAAGCTGATAAGTTAAACAAATGTATTTGGTGGTGAACAACCTGACCTTTGTTTATGGAAATGAGGTTCTTTGTAGGTGTGGACATTTTGATAGAAGAAGCTCTGTGAACCAACATTGCCTTGGCCATGGTGGAGCTATCCGAATGAGGCAGCACTGTTCCTGTTTCATTTTTCGAATAACCTTGGAAGGTAGAGGGGGAAGGAGGAAAAGCGTAAGCGAACATTCCTGTCCAGACTAGAAGAAATGCTTTTCCCCAAGACTTTCCAAGGAAACCTGCTTGCATACATTTAGCATTTTATGTTCTGAAGAGTTGCATGTAGATCTCGATTTGGGGCTCCCCACTGTTTTGAAATTTGGAGTAACTGCTAATTATTTAGTCCCCATTGATGGCACTGTTTTGCATTTCTGCTCAGGGGATCTGCCCATTCATTCTCCACCCTAAGGACATGCTTCACTTGTGATGAAATGTTGTGAGTAAGCACCCATTCCAATATATGCTAGGCTTGAGTGGGCAAGAACTTCAATTTTGTTACTCCTTGTTTGGTGAGATAGAACATGAATGTGATGTTGTCAAGACATGGAATTGTGCATCCTGGAATGAGAGAACTGAAGGCATAGGAAAACCGAATTTAACTCTAAAAGATTGATGTGCATCTTTGCCTATTGAGAAGACCATTCTCTGTGAATTTCTAGGTCTTGACGGTGAGCTCCCTAACCCTCCAAGGAAGCGTCAGTTCTCATTATGAAATGGGGATGTACGAGTATGAATGATAGGCCTAAAGAGAAACTTTCTATTCTTCCCCACCATGCCATTGCTAGTCTCATAACTGGGGTAATTGTAACTGTGTCTTCGAAAGCTCCTTGGGTTTGAATCTATTGTGCGTCCAATTGTTCTTTCAACGGTCTCATGACCAGACTGCAATTTGGAATTAACGGAATGTAAGAAGACATCATTCCCAACATTGATTTGAACATCCAAGCAAAAGTGAACTTTGTTTCTTGACAGGGAAGCTGTTATTGCAATTATGCGTTGAACTCTTTCCATAGCTGGATACGCTTTGGAAACTTTCGTATTCACAACTGCTCCCAGGAAAAAGGTGTTGGGGATGACTTTTCTCTATTCAGCTTAAGACTTAACGTTTTGAATTGCCGAAGACAGGCCAAAGTAGATCTTTTTGCTGAGTGGAATGTGGGTGCTTTGATAAACCAGTCTCCTAGGTACAGGAACACCTGGTGACCCTTTCTTCTCGAACGCTGCCACAGAAGCCAGGCTTTTTGAGAAGACTGTGGGAGCTGATCGAAGTCGAAAGGGAAGCCCTTTGAATTGGTAATGGCACCCACACCCTAAATTCATCTGGACATTAAACAACAACATCTTGTCCCAAGTGGAAAAATACAAATACTTGGGGGTTCAACTAGACCTCCATCTCGAATACACGCAACATTTGGACCTAGGGCAAGTAAAAGCAAAACAACTGAAATTTGCATTTAAAATCCTGCCGAAAAAATTGTAATTAGTCAACAAACGACCTATTAAGTCATAGCTGCAAAATTCTTGCCATCCATTTCGTATGGATCAGAAATATTAAATACTAAGGACTCAACAGTTTTAAACACAGCACAATCTAGCCTTTTTAAGACACTCAATATCACGCCACATTTCTCAAGCCCAAATAAGATTGGAATTCGGATTGAAAAACCAGATACCAACAAGAGAAGGAATCCTGGTCAAATATTAGTGGAGAATGAGGGCAGCAGAGGAAAACACTTTAGCCCACCTCTGTTGGCAGGAGGTCGAAGAGCAATACAGATTGAGTAGGTAAGTATATCCAGTTTTAAAACAATCCCTTTCAGCATAAAAGCTAGAGGATGCTTGGCTCACAATACCGGTCTACACTGAGTTCAAACAAATGGCCAACAAAGCCATCAAGCAACAATCGCTTTTAATAGATAAAGCCTCCTTGGCCCTCAAAACACACGTGTGATTCGTGATTCAATCTTACAAAACGCTGAAACCTCAATCGTATTTGTTAGAACACTTCTCAAAACAGAACAAGTGGAACCTGACCTTATTGAGACTGGGATTCTTTCTATCAAAAGACTTTACCCCAAAATGGAAACGGCCCTGGCCGACAAAGGAATGCCGCCTTTGCGGTCATGGAGAAGAGTCACTTCTCCACCTTTTATGTAACTGCCTGGTGCTTCTTAACCTTCGGAAAACTCTTACGGCCATTACTGAGGACAGAACAAATAAGGGCCTAAAGAGCGGCTGTTATAAAATGCCTACGAGGCTCGACTGTCCAATTGTCTTGCAAGGCAATAAAACTTTTGAGCCTAGCGGCAAAAGAACTAGAAAAGAACAGATGAAGTGAACTTCACTTCGCAGAATTGCCTTGTTCATTTAATGTAAATTCTGCAGTTCATATGCCCACAGCACTAGCACTTTATTATAGCCCGGAGAACTGTGCATGCTTGTGTACGGTTAAACAAACTCAGCTAGAAGTTTGCTTTCCTAGTAGGGCCAGACATTACATAGAAACAGCCCTAATACTATTTTACCATTTATATAAATGAGTTTTTTGTAATTTTAAACCAGAATAATTGTTTGATACGTTATGTACCCAGGTGGTTTGTTCCACCCTTTTATGATTTTACAAGTGATAATGGCACCCTGCCACCTCAAACCTCAAACATCCAATTTTTTCACACATCAAGACGTCGAAATAAGCATCCAAGTGATACAATGAAGTCATGTAATCCCCTGTATTTAGCAGTTGTGGAATCTCCTGTGATGTCAGTCTTCTGGAAGGTTGTTTATTTATGTATTTGTTCAACAGCCTCTAATCTGTAACTTTTCTCCATTTTCAAGACTTTTTGATGAGGAAGAAGTTGGAATAGAAGTCCTTGTTTCAATGTATGAGCGGAACTTCCTCTATTGCACCCTTGGAGATAAGTGATTGAATTCTCTGCTTTAACAGACTCAGATGATGATAACTCTTGCAAGAAGGATGATTGGGAGGCTTTTGAACAAGTTCCAGGGTGTGACCGTGTTGTATTACGTCTAACACCCTTTTGTCTGAAGTGATGCTCTTCCAATGATAGTAAAAGTTGGAAATATGTTTTCCTAGATGCTACTGATGAGAGACTGAGGTGACTAGTGCCTGCATATTGTCACTAAAGTCTGGAGGCGTCTTGGGCTTTTCCCTCAGCCAAAGGACATTTATCAATCAGCTGCATTGAATACGTGGAGGTTGTAGTGACTCTGTACTGCTGTTGTGAAGCAAACTGAGGACGATATCCCATTTGGGAATAGGGTTAATATTGATAAGTTTGGTAATAAGCTCTGGGCATAAATTGGCCTCTTCCTCTGCCTCCCTGAAAGGTAATGGTGTTGTAATGTTCCCAGAGAACATGCCGTATCCATGTCCATTTTGATAGATTGAAGTACATTGTCGACATGTTTTCCTAAGAGGTTTTCCCCATCCAAAGGCATGTCTAAAATTGTTGCCTGCACTTCTTGATGAAAGGCCTTCTGCCAACCTTGCCAGCATAGGACTGCTGCACCCTTCATTTGTCTGAAAGTCATGAAGGACAGTCCATTGCTGTGTCTATGATTTTGGAGAAAGCTTTCACCTTCCTGAAGTATTTCCCTAGCTTCATCTTCTGGTAAAAGTTCTAAGAAGGCCGATACATCCAACCACATCTGCCTGTCATACCTTCCTAAAATGGCTAACACATTAGATACCCTAATAGATGTTGCTGCCACAACTGAGAAACGTTTGCCAATGTTATGCAGCTTTCGACCTCCTTTGTCCAGAGAAGCTGAACACAGGGCGGAAGTATTCCTGGACCACTTTTGGGCTGCCTGAATGACTGCAGAATCTGGACGTAGAATTCCTATCAGACATGAAGGCGAATTTTCAGGCGATTAAACTTCTTATCTAGTAAAGGTACGGCCGCTGCAAAAGAAGCTATAATTTTCATAAGCTTAAATGCTTCTTCCTAAATGTAATCCACAAGGGGAATTGATCGAATCGATTCTTAACTGAATCCTTAAAATTGTAAAGGAAACATTCCACCTGTTTAACTGGCAAAGGTAAGTCAAAACGCCAAGAAACAGGTTCTAAGAGCTCATGAGGAGTAGAGTTAGTAGGTGATGGTATGGGCAATGGAAACGGACAAGCAATATATTCATCCCATTCCTGACCAGAACATGATGGATCCTGACAAATTTCCCCTTTTTCTGGCTGTTTTCCACATCACTCTCAATATAATCGTCTCCTATAGTAATCAGAGCTAAACATCTTTTTTCATTTTGTGTTTGCAGGTCCATAGGGATTTTAGGAAAAGACACATACTCCAGGGCATTCTGATCCACCCGGTGCAGACGTACTGGAGCATTTGCCTCAGGGAACATCCCTGTAGTAGTCATTCAACATGTGGCATAAATATGTTACCAAGGAAATGGGCACAGAAATTGTGGCTTCTTGTGAGCCATGATGTTCCTCATACAGATTATCGTATGGGTAATGTTCCTGGAGAGTCCTAGTGATGAGTGGCAGATTGTTGCCAATATTGAAAAGAAAAAATCTCCTTCCAGTTATGTGGAAGTGTCTATTTCAGGGTCTTTGTCATCAGTGTCTTGGCATTTTCACATTAAAGGGCCGATTCCAATTCTGGAAAAAGGCCGTACGAATCGTCGTGCGGAGCGTTTTCTCCGTACGACTCGTACCCGGTAAACTGTCCCTACAACCTAGGAAGTACAATTCGTACAGAAAGCCTATTTCCGTACGAATCGTACAAAAGACCGTACGTGTAAAAAAAAAAACAAAAAAAAAAACCTACGATTCTGATCCGGGACAGCCTGTACGCGACGTCCGGACCTATTCAGGCACCGGTTTCCGGCCCAGCAAGTACGATTCGTCCCTACGTGACTCCGTATGGCTCTTTTCTTACGGGAGTCAAACACAGCCGGAAAAGTAGAGTCTGACGCGAACCGCTACGCAACGGAGTCCCGGTACGCGACGTACACGCCTTGAACCCCGTCGTACGTTGCATCCCGGTCCTCTTGGCCTACGACCTGGTGCACCGCACCCGATGCACACGCCGCAGAAGGTGAGAACACCACCCAGGGGCCAGGGTGGGGGTGAGGGGCAGGAAACAAACCCCATATTCAAAGCCAAACCTATAATATGGAGGCCCTACATTACCACCAGGGTCTGGTCACTTGGGGGGGGCGTGGCAAGCAACCCCAGCGTACCGCAACAACGGAAGTGGATGTGTACGGTGCATTGCACACGTACCCCTACGGCACCAGTAGAACAGTGATACGGACCGTACACACGCTATGAATGCGTGGGTACGGTGCATACCACACGTACCCCTACAGCACAGTAGAACAGTGATACGGACCGTACACACGCAATGAATGCGTGGGTATGGTGCGTACCACACGGACCCCTACGGCACAGTAGAACAGTGATACGGACCGTACACACGCAATGAATGCGTGGGTACGGTGCGTACCACATGTACCCCTACGGCACAGTAGAACAGTGACATGGACCATACACACGCAATGAATGCGTGGGTACGGTGCGTGTCACACGTACCCCGTTACGGCACCATTACATTTGGGATACGAGGTGTACACACGCCAGGAATGTGGGCTTAAGGGACTGGCCCAGCATGTTACCTTCATATTGGTGTGTGTAGGTCCAGGCCAGCAGTGTACTGCTCCAAGGGGGTGCGTGGGTGGCTGCATACGACTCCCAGCAGTGGCCTGCAATATAAGGGGTGTGTGCAGAGGACTCCCAGCAGTGTCCAGACATATGAGGGGTCGGTGCAGAGGACTCCCAGCAGTGGACAGAGATATGAGGGTTGGGTGCAGAGGACTCCCCAACAGTGGACTGAGATATGGGGGGTGTACATCATTATCATATGACCAACAGTGGACTGAGATATGGGGGGTGTGTATCATTATCATATGACCACACCTAGATGGTGGTATGGACGCATCCCTAACTTTGGACTATGATTTTAGTGCTATTACAACACATCACTGACAGCAGTGTCCCACTCCCAGGAGGATGGATGTCTTTCACACACTGCATGACACACCACATGTGGGTGTGAGGACATATAACACATGCATACCCACCCATGGCGGATGCAGCACAATACACACCCTGATTTCATGCCAACAGATTGTATAGTCATGTAACTGCATACAAAACTAAGATAGCCAAAGGGAACACACACTATCACGCACATCCCAGGAGTGATAGGAATGTTCAGGTGCTGGTCCAGCCACCAAGATGTTGTCTCTCATGGAAGCAATAGGGTTCTATTCCACTAGATACAATGCCCACAATTGTGGGTGTACCTACATCCCCCTGAGTGTGCGTGCCAGGAGGTGTGCGCTGTGCCTTACTTGGGGGTGTGCGCTCGTGACTGTCTGGGTGTGCATTGGGCAGGCATGGGAGAGGGCAGTGTGGATGGGTCCGGGGTAGAGGGGGGACGGAGCGCTGCAGGAGAGAAACTGCTGCCGTCAGGGAAGAGTCCATGGACCGCAGAAACCTGCATTGGTCAAACATCGT
Organism: Triturus cristatus; assembly: GCF_964204655.1. Classification (NCBI taxonomy): domain Eukaryota; kingdom Metazoa; phylum Chordata; class Amphibia; order Caudata; family Salamandridae; genus Triturus; species Triturus cristatus. Next base: position 489,962,854 of record NC_140579.1, read on the forward strand.
TGCTGACATGCCCTCCATGAACAACACCATCTGTGTGAGCAGTTGAGTGTGTCCATGGAGGACATTCAGCACCGATGCCTGCCCAACCTGCAACTGCCGCAGTATGTCCACAGACTCTTCAGTGAGGGCAGCAGTGGTGGCAGGGGGTGTGGTGCCTGGGCTGAAGGAGACATGGTGGGCCTCTGCACGGACAGAACGGACAGGGAGCACCTGGGAGGGCAGAGATGGTAATGGAGGAGGCGGGGACAGATGTGGGGATGCTGCCAGTTGGTGTTGCAGCCTCCGCCTCCTCAAGGATGTCAGCCTCGGACCCATCGGCGTCGTAGCTGCTCTCGCCTCCAGACTGGTCCTCCGACTGACTCCCCTCGCCCTCCGTGCCACTGGGTCCTTCTGAATCCACAGCACTGGTGGCACTGTCACTGGGTCCCTCCTCCAGGTCCATGCAGGTGTCTCCCTCGGTTGCGGATGATGATGCTGTGGGCAAGGAGAAGAAACCGAAATGCATCAGTCACCTGTATACATCTGACACATGAGCACAAAAACAATTGGTCACAGTGCATATCCGGCAATGCATCATGAGTAACAGCTAGATAACTCCGCACATATGTAAGCCCTGTACTGCCCAGTTGGTAGACCCACTATGCCACTTGGACACCAGGAAAAAAAGAACACAAAAGGCCACAACTTGACTGAGAAATACACTGAGAAGCTAGTGTCTGTGAACCGGTGAGCACAGCAATACAATGAAGTCATGCCACCTCTTGTTTACCCTGAAAGAAACAGTAGTGGTGCACCCAACGTAAACTGACACACCTCAATACTCAAGGTGTCACCACACTCAGAGACCTGTAAGTACTTTGGAACACAAAACGAAAAAATGTTGCTACCTTGGGACTCACAATACTTTACACAATCGACATGTTTGGAATGTGCCAATTCGCCATTTCGTGAAAAGAACACTCATGTGCCTGCATGAAATATGTCGCACAAGGCAGTGCACACAAAAGTACATTTACACTGTCATTGAAGAAGCTGGCACCTTTTCTAAGAAGCCACTGTTAGAAATAAATGGTGTTGCAGAAAGTACATGTACATGGGCCCACGGAGGTCTTGATGTCTTGAGACTAGTCAGTTTGTATCACCAACAACAAAGGAGTCTCACAAAATCAAGAGCACTGTGGGAACATGTATATGGAGAATCTGCAACACCATTTAATTCTAACTGTGGCGTCTTAGAAAATATGCCAGTGTGTTCCATGAAAGTGGAAATGTCGTTTGGTGTGCACTTCCTTGGGAGACTTTTTTCATGCAGGCACATCAGTGTTCTTAACACAAATCATCAAATTTCCACATATAAAACATGAAGAACTGTTGACAAGTGCTGTGAGTGCCAAGGTACAATATTTTTTTACTAACAACTTGAATTATGTCAGTTGTCACATGGCCATCCGTCACCTGATTACACAGTTGGCTACACAAATGACCTACTGCCTGTCATCTTGAGTGGCACATATGTCCACACCCAGGACAATGCATAAGCTAATGGGCCTGCAATTGGGTTGAAAAAAGCCTAGCTGTACTGTGGGGACACCCTCATGGCAAGCCAGAATGTCCACACAGATGTCAGCACACAAAGTCCAAACTGCGTTGCATCTGAACCACACACAGGTGCAAAAAATGTATGAGCAGGAATCATGTTTTTAAAAAACTGACACAGGCTGCAAAGCACAAACATTAAGCACTGGCCAGCCTCACAGGGGCACTGCACGGTGATTCTTTGTACAGCCAAGTCTCACACACAAGTCAGAACTGGCAATGAAAAATCAGGGTTGCACATGCATGCCTCTCCCGCACACCCCACCCCATACCAGAGTCAATGTGATTGATACAGATCAAGAAGTGACACCTCTTATTCAGGGTTACAATAACTGTGCTGGAAAAATAGCTTAATTTACACAACATCACCTCGTGGGGCTGGCAACACATATTTGTGACAAACAACCATCAACAGATTGTGGGGCTAGCCACACAGGCACTGCCCAGTGTGAGTATGCACAAGCAAAATGGTGTATCCCTGTCCAGAGGACACACGTAGCACACATTTGCAAAATACTAACTAGGCCAGGGAACAATGCCACAGAGGCAGACCTATGCTGAACCCACAGAGAATGTGCACAGTGTTGGATGACACACATGATTAGGAGGCCAGGGTGTCTCAGGGGACTGTAGTGGGCACACTGCTCCGTTGTCCTGGAATGAGCTAACTGTACCATGTTCAACCGTCATGGCAATATGCATATCTCCCACTCATGCACATCATGTCTGAAGCCACAACATTGGTCATGCATGCTGCAAGGGTGTTCAGTTGAAACCTCACACTCCATGTTGAGAATCATCATCAGTGACAACAAATATGGACCCCCAACATAGTCAACAGGTCATGGCACAGGCAAGGTACCAACACAAGTCACAGACCACCCTCCCACATGATGCAGAAAGCAATGTGTACTTAGATTTACTGGCACCCTAGATGACCATGTGCAAATGTGATTACACACAGACAAGGGGACACATGTCAAGGAGGGGAAGGGATGAAAAAGAGCACCAGGTGACATTGGGGAACAGAAAATGCACTGCACATATAAACTCTGGGAGTGTATCCAGGCTACAGAGCACTTCCAAAAGCTGGTGACACATAACACGACAAACAGCCATGTACCTGCTGCAGTCTCTCCTGTAACTGCCTATCGAGCTCAGGGAATACCACCGCCAGGGCACGTCTCATGTGGGGGGTCAGGCGTCGGCGGCTGCCGTGAGGGCGAGGACTGTCGAGCCCCAGCTGGACCCGGGCGATCCGCCGGGTCCAGCACCGGATGTCCTGCCACCGCTTGCGGACCTGTGGCGCTCCCCCTCAGATCTCACGGCCCTGACTGTTTTTCCAGATCACCCCCTGCTCGTAGGCAGTTACCTGTCAGGATGACAAAGTGACACAACATCAATACACCTGCTCCATGTCCCAGAGACACACATTTGAACATCATTGAAATGTTGAACAGGGCATAGGATGCAGACAGGAATTACATCATACACAATAAGAAATTGGCCTGTATGCAAGCCCCAATGCACTACATGGCATTGAAAGTCAACAGGTTGGCATGAGGGGTGCGACACACTCACTGATCATGCCACACACTGTGCAGCACATGCAACAGCAGGCTGAAGGCCAGCACGTGCCAAGCAGTCCCATATCCCACTCCACTGATGCACCATCAGCATACTAGACAGACACACCCAAGCACAGATCACTCGCCTGTCATTGACAACCGCAGATACAACCCTCACTCTGCACATGTGCCACTTGCCAGTGGGGTGTCACAGGTGTAATGCTAGCTCTGCAAGTCAGACACACAGCACGGCTTACTTGTCACATCAGATGGGTAGATCTGTTGCCTCCTCCATGCAGCTGTGGTGCAACACTTCACATAGACACTCACCCACATGACCAGGAACATTCACACACTTCAATGTCCATGAGGTCGTACACATCATTTGGACACTCACCACAGGTCCACTCAACTCATACACATCTGTGGGTACAGTCACCTGTCACACCGGGGGGACCACTGAATCACCTCAGGACAATAGGAAAAAAAGCCACCAAGGATTTGCCAGGCTGAAAGTGTCATGCACTATGCAGTGAAAGTCACAGTAAGCACAATGCAAGTGAGGAGTGCACACTTGAACTACATCATGCTTTGCATGAGAGACATCAGCATGTTCCCCCTCCCCCCCGGGACCCACTCTAAGCAATGCATGTCTGTCCCACCTGGACACAATATTGACAGTCACACAACAGGTGCATAGGCAAAGGTAGTGGACTCAGCACTCACCTGCTCCCCTGGTCTCTCATACAGCTTGGTGTACTGTGGGAGGAGGCAGTCCAGCAAGGCCTCATCCTCCTCCTGGGTGAATGGCTGGGCCCTCTCCACAGTACGTGACATGGTCCAGAGGAAGCAGAGACAGCAGCAGTGTGGTCGACTGGAAAGTTGTGTAGGCAAGTGCCCTCTCATGGGTTCTGGCTGCCTTATATCTGTCTTGCTGAGGGGCATTCATTTAGAGGAGTACATAGTGATTGGTCAGACTCATTCGCATCCTACGTTTACTCCAATCCCTTTAAACATACACCAATGACTTTAAACATGCGCCAATGACAGCATTCGCAGCGTTCAAATTTTGAGCATCATGTCAAGTCAACAACCACTTTGCAACATTGTATTTTGTGGCCAACTGACTGTTCCACGACACATGATCAACACTTTTCAACTGAAAACTCTGTCTCCATGACAACCAGCATGCATTTAGGGCCTAATACGTGTCCCTTATGTGTCCCCTATGTAATTTTGAAATCCATACACAGGTACGGTGCGTTTCACACGTCCCCTACGGCACAAGTACAATGGTGAAACAAAGCATACACACGCGATGATACCGGGTTTACGGTGCGTTTCACACGTACCCCTACGGCACAAGTACAATGGTGAAACGAAGCGTACACACGCGATGATAGCGGGTGTACGGTGCGTTTCACACGTACCCCCTACGGCACAAGTACAATGGTGAAACGAAGCGTACACAAGTGATGATAGCGGGTGTACGGTGCGTTTCACACGTACCCCTACGGCACAAGTACAATGGTGAAACGAAGCGTACACACGCGATGATAGCGGGTGTACGGTGCGTTTCACACGTACCCCTACGGCACAAGTACAATGGTGAAATGAAGTGTACACATGCGATGATAGTTCTAGTAGTACAGTGCGTCTGACACGTACGGGTACGCACTAGTTAACACGTACGGGTACGCACTAGTAAACACGTACGGGTACGCACTAGTAGTACAGTGTGTCTGACACGTACGGGTACGCACTAGTTCACACGTATGGGTACGCATTTCACACGCTTATAATGGTAATACAGGCGCACACATGCCAGGAATGGAGGGCTACGAGTCGCACAAGGATGTCCATCAAGTACTTGTCATTGCATACTGTCATGTGCAGGCCCTAGGAGTGGCAGCCAGTGATATTGCACAGGTCATCGCATCTAGTTGCACAATTGATGTGTGACCTGTGGACACATGTCATGTGTGATGGGGCACTATGTGGCACACATCACCTTGGCACTTGCCACATGTGTGTCTGTAGTCCAACTGTGTCATGCACAGCAGCAGTGGGATGGCACAGTCATCAACACCCGCACCTGTCTCCTGATGCCAGGGACAGGGACACTCTATCAACTGACATGTCACGATCAGTGTGCCCCGTTGTGACTGTCAGGTGTGTGTCATGTGTTCCCATGAGCTGGATGTCAGTGTTCCATCAACTGCATCTGCTGTTAGTGCCTCCAACATGGGTCTGTGTGGAGATGGGCATGGAACACATCTACGCACACCATGCCACATGTGGATTCCCACGGTTGTAGGGTCTGTGTGCATTGGACATCATATTTTCCCAGGCATACATGTCTGCGTTGTCTCAATGGCTGTGTCTTTCTCTTGTCACGTGTACCCCTTCATCGCAATGTGTTTGATATGTACATTTGACATTCCATGTGACCTGTGCGTGTGCCTTGTAGTCAGCTGTGTGGATGAGATGACATCCTTCCAATGCAGCTATGTAGTTGTGTGTCACTCCGGTGATATCTGTGGCTCTTCACTCAGACTGGCCACCAACTCATTTCAGGGCATGTCATGTAGACTTGACAATCAACAGGTGTATCTGGCTTTTTGTAGGAGTGCCAGCAAGCTGGCATATGTGTCCTCTATGTATTGCACACACCAGACTCCATAGTTACCTGATGTGTATTAGCAGTGTAGCATGTGCTATGTTCAGTGACATTGATATTGGCAGACTCTCAATCTTCATTCTTACAATGTCTTGCAGGGCACAGCCTGTCCCACGAACAATGCCAGACTTGGGTGCCATGAGGGAACGTGCCTGCATCCGCCGTTACAGATTCACTCTCAAGTTGATTGAGGACTTGACAGACAAGCTGGCACCACACCTGCAACCGCGACACAGGTATCCTACTGCACTGACCCCCAAGATGAAGGTGATGGCAGCCCTACATTTTTTTGCCACAGGTACGTTTCAATTCACCGTAGCTGATGTTGGTGGCATGTCACAGACAATGTTCAGCCGTGTCCTGCGTGATGTTTTAGCAGCCATGTTAGAGCACCTTGATGAATTCATCACATTTCCTACTCCTGAGGAGTTGACAGATGTCAAGGGTGATTTCTATGCCCTGGGAGGGATGCCCCATGTAATTGGGTCCATTGATGGTACACATGTGGCTTTGGTACCACCACAGGCACAGGAACAAGCCTATCGCAATAGAAAACATTACCACTCGATAAATGCCCTTGTGGTGTGTCTTGCTAACATGCTGATTTTCCATGTCTGTGCACGTTTTCCAGGATCAGCACACGATGCCTACATCATGAGGCGTAGAAGGGTGCCACAAATGATGCTGCGGCTGCACAACGAACGAGCATGTGTTGTTGGTGGGTATACTCTGTTTGTCCTGTGTGTTGCGGTATCTTTGGCTCTTACGGAATCGCCTGACCCACTTTTTTACATGTTTCCATGTAGGGGACTCTGGATATCCCAACATGCCATGGCTGCTGACACCTCTCCGCAACCCAAGAACAGCTGCAGATCACCGGTACAACAATGCACACGGGCAGACCAGGCGAGTGATTGAGAGGACGTTTGGACTCCTGAAGAGCCGATTCCGGTGCCTGGACAAGACAGGCGGGTCCCTCCCTTATGCCCCGGAGTCGGTCTGCCTTATCTTCCTCGTGTGCTGCATGCTGCACAACATGGCAGTTGAGAAGGCAGTGCCACTCATCCTGGATCCGGATGAGCAGGAACATCCACCCGTGGAGGATCAAGGGCTTGCTCACGAGGCTAGTGATGAGGAGGAGGAGGATTATATCCGGAGTCAGCTCATACACAACTTCTTCTCATAATGGTGAGTCACTGCGTATGAGTGTGCAAGCTTGTAGCATTTAGTGGCATGTGTTTCAATGTGTGTGTCCAGCTGACTGAATGCAGAGTGACTTTGATGTGTGTTCTGATGTGTCACTCGAGTGATGTCATGCCACACAGTTTTGCGGAGAGACTTTCTTTGAAATTTACATCTGTCCAACATTGTTCATGTTTTGTAAATGTCCATGAGTGCTTCGAGAATTGTTTTAGGTGACTTCTTGTGTGTCAGTCATTCCCAGGTTTTTGCGCATGTTGTCTGCTCGTGTCATCGTTGTCCTCCTGCCATTCCTCACGAGGATTGCAACGTGTGCTGAATCAGCGTTACATGCATGGACATGTGGATATGTCAGTTTGGGTAAGGATTGCAGCAAGGCTTTTTGGTGGTGGTACGGGTAGGGAATGTGTGGGCCTGCTTCTGTGCATGTTGTGGTACCATGCATACATGTCTTCTCACCATGGAGCATATAACATGTAGCATCACTCCCATGACATGATAGTCACCCTTCTTGACAGTCATCTGTAGTGGAGTGTGGCGTCTGATGAAGGCATCAATGTGTGTAAACCTTGCCTCTGAAACATTGCGGATGCTACGGGTGGACATAGTGTGGGACATTACAAAAACAACCGGCTCTATGGGGAATTGCAGCCTCTCCGTGTGCAGCAGGATGTGTTTGGCTCATCCCCTTAACTTGTGTGCCAGTTTATTGGGATTGACATCATCCGTGTCGTGAAGTGGGGGGGGAGGGGGTCCAGCGTATGACCCACATGTTCTGTCAACTGACCTGTGAGTCTGTTCACATGGATGCATTTCCCTTTGTGTGTGTATGTGGAATAAAGGTGTTCAGCACAATCCAAAGTGCTTAATCTGTCACTGCAGCTCTCTTGCCAGTTTGCATGCATCATCTATGGCATACTTGTCAAATATTGAGCATATGTGTATGTGTATTTCGGCAACATGCATGCAGTACTTCATGGCTAATAATATCTATTGTGCAAGAAGTCCCTGGTTGTGTATGTATTTGTGCAGGTGGCTCCCCACAACGGGACGTGAACACATGCTGATGGTGTGTCTCCTGTGCGCAGCTCCGCATTTTGTTGCCTGACCCTGTGACCGTCATTTTTGGTGATTGGTCATACATTTTCTCGTAGTGACCCATGAGTTACCTGACACTCCTTCCTTTACATACACCTGTTGCACTGTGCCTTTCTGACCTCCTTGTCTTTGTGTGCTACTTTGTGCCTAGTTTCTCACCCCTTCCGCCTGCTGCTGCCTCACCTGCGGCACCGCCCCGCCGAGTGCCCAAATTCTGCAACCCACACGCATCCAAAATGCTCCTCCCTTCCCCCCTCCACCCATTCTTAATGCATCCAGCAGCTTGTCTGTGCCACTGTTGCGCCAACGCCATGCCAAAGGCAGGACCGTCTGCGCCTGCAACGTGCACAGTGCACGAGCCTCTGGTCTTTGCATGACCCACGTCACACAACAGGCTGATGCTGCAGCCAACCTCCAAGCAATGTCCTCCAGACAACCATCCGTCTGGTATCAGGCAACCCCTAAGCGCACACACGACACCTTCGCATGCTGAGTGTGCAACTCCAACTGCCTACACAGCGCTGCCCAGCCTACCAGACCCTGTCAGAAGAACCAGGTCATGTGCCTCCTACTCCACACCCGCTCTGTCCACCAGCACGCCATGTTACCTCCTCAACACAACAGCCCCACACATCACCTTCATGACAGTAACCTGGACAACAGCATCCTCAGCACATGACGTCTTCATTGCCATCTCAGACGGATACAAGATCACCCGCAGGGACGGCACCAACAGTCCCGGAGGATGAATTGCAATTTATTCACAAGTACACCCTCAGAGTCACAAATCCGGGTTTGCAGCAACTCCCTGGCAACCCTCAGTGTAACACTCCTCTACAGATCTCCAGGCCTACATCCACAATTGCGCTAAGCCATCGAAACGTACATCTGCACGCACGCCCTTACCTCCACAGGCTACATGTGGCTGGGGGCCAGTAACTTCTGGTTGGAGGAGAACCACACCACCATCCATCATTGGTCCATCAACATTTTACTCGACGTCTCAGACAAGCAACACACTGCCCCACACCCTGCTAACGATCCCCCAAAGATGCTTGATGCAAGTCACCACAGACAAGCTTTGTGGGACACTCAAAACAACACCAACGCAACACCCTGAAACCTTGCGCACTGGATCAGCAACTGATCCAACAATCTTGCCACATAGACGGACTTTCCTGTGAAGCACAACAACAGTTAAGGCACCTGGGACAAGGCAGACCTACTGGACTCCTACAGACCTAGCCGGACTCTTGTGCAAACCTTGCAACACAAAGAGCCATCATTTACCTTACAGGCCTGGAAAAGACCACACACAGGCATCACCATATCAGCAAGGACAAGTGGAGATCCTTCAGATAGTGCTGAGACACCAACACACACGACATCAAGGAGCTCATCAGCATTGTGAGTGAACTGCCGGCAGATCTCCATCCAAGACACCCCACCCTTGCAAGGCAGATCACATCCCTTGCAACTTTGTACCACTGCTAGCTCATGGCCATACACAACAGCCTTGGCACACAGAGACAGACAGCACTATTATCCGCAGGACAAACCCCCCTCAGGTTCTGGACTCCCGTCAGCAGCAAGTACACCACCTGGCTCAAGTGCACCATCCACTCTGGCTCTCCATCAGGCCCCTTCCCACACAACATCTCAACCACATCATTCCCATCCTTGAAGCCCACGTCCGGCGTGTCATGAATGTCTCCTTTGAGTTATCCACATTCCATGGGTGCTGGAGGCATGCAGAGACCCAGGCCCTTCTTAAACACCGGACGGCAGTACCGCAGGATCTCCTGGTACATCACCCTGCTTCCCTACCCAGCAAATGTAATCCGGAAGACTCAACAAGCAACTGACAAATTTCCTCCACGCAACCAGCTCCAGGCAACCAGCACCAGACCATATTCCACAGTAATCACACCACTGCAACCGTCGTTATTGCCACCACCACCGACAACTTTGCCCTGCTCAACAATGGTGAGCCCACCCCCCTTGACCTCTCAACGGCATTGTAAACCATGTGCTACCACACTGTCAGCTCACACATCTCCAACACTGGTATCCAGAGGAGGGCCCAGGATTAAATCAGAAAGTAGCTCACCAGCAAGGCCCAGGGAGTCTGCCTGCAGCATGTAGTACACTGGGGTCATGTGCCACATGCCCCAGGGCTCTTCTCTCAGCGTGACTATCTTCAATGTCTCCATGACCCCCCCCTCTCCACCATCACATGCGCACACGACCTCATCATCATCTCGTATGCCATTGACACCCAGCTGCTCCTCAAACTCACCAAAGAGCCAGCCATTGCCAGATCCAGACTTCAAGAAGGCATGAGATCCGTTGACGAATGGCTGAACATCAGCCACCTGAGGCTGGACTTGGACAGGACTGAGGTTATCATCTGAGGATTGTCCCCGTACGGCTGGGTCAACTCCTTGTGTCCCACTGGTCTGGGCACCGCACCAGCACCCAGTGGCCACGCACGCAAGCTGGTGTTAATCATGGACCCATCGCTCACAATTACCATGCAACTCACCACTATCTGTACCTCATGCTGCAACACCCTCCGTATGCTGCAAATGATCCACAAATAGATCCACTACAAGGCAAGACAGACCGTCCCCCAGGTCCACGACACCAGCCGGCTCAACTACAGCAACGGCCTCTACGTAGAACAGCAAAACTGCAGGAGAACTTGTCCACATCCAGAGTGCATCCGCACACCTCATCTTCAACATCCCCAGCCACATCACCGTCCACCTGAGATAGCTAGATTGGCTCACTGTGTGCTGCAGGATCACCTTCAGACTCCTCAACCACACCCAGGAGGCAGTCCACAACCCCAGACCCAAAACAAACCTTGGACGTCTGTCATCCAACACCCCGTTGGCCCAACTCCATGCAGACCACCTTGCCCTGGCCACCATTCATCACAGCCACATAAAAACTGCATGCAGGAGATAGTTCTCCCACCTCGCCAAACAGACCTGGGACTCCCTCCCGGGCACATCAACATGACCCATGACCTCTACACCTTCATGATACTCTTCCAAATTGGTCTGTCTGAGCAGTATTGCAAGCCCCCCTCAGCAGCTTGAGGCCATCACGGGTGAGTATTGTGCTCCATGTCTGTATTTGGTGATACATTGAGACACGTGTGTCCTCGACCGGACTCAAATCCAAGTGTATGGATGGCTGGAGTTAGTTCCACACTCAGGCATACTTTGACATATCCCCACACATATGTTGTGGACTCATGCTAAATGACTGCAACATAAAATTTCACGTATTAATTATTTAATTATAGCTCTGTGGCGTGATTTGTGCACTGAAAAAGGTGCAATGCAGGGACCATAGAATCCAAAGTTCCCAGAGGGAGATGGGATCCTTGCCATGTGAAGTCATCAGAGTCCAGACCACAGTGTTTGGCATCATTAGTCAGACTGTGACCAGCAGGTCCATGTGGCAGATGTCAGTCAATGAGGTGATGCTGTCGCACATGAAGGCCAGGTGCCAGGCCAGGTGACATGGGAGATGTGGATGTGCCGCTGCCTCTCACGGTCTTTTCCGTGGACGACCCACCTTCCTCGGGGGACCCTCAGATGCAGGCCTTGACGATGCTTGGGACGCTCCGTCGGACGAATCCTCCTCCTCCCTCCCTGTGGCTGGTGGTGATCTTCGCCTGGTGGCATAGGGAGGGTTTCCCATGTCGGCGATCCGACGTAGTGCACCGCCAGGAGCTCAGCCAGTCTTGCCTCCATCCGACTTGGTGTTCTTGTTGACTGGCGTGTTGCTCGGCCTGCTGGTTCTTGATCTCTGTGAGGGTCACCACTACCTGGCTGAACTCCCTGGTGTCACGCCAGTATGCCTCCATGATGTTGTGTATGTGTGACATACCGGTCCCTTCAGCTGGCTAGTCAGGTTCTCGCCTCTGCCTGCCTGCCTCCACTCCCACCACCCCTGCCCACATGAGCCTGGCCTGCCGTTGTGGGCGCATCGGGTTTACGGGACCCCTGAGGGATGGCAGTGGCGGTGTTGTCTGCCTCCTCCTGGGTGCCCGGCGCTCCTTGTCCCTCCTGGTCAGACTGGCTCAGTTCACTGCGGGCAGGGCTCCTCGGTGTCTCCTGGGATGTGGCAGGAATGGGGGTGGTGGTTGGCACAGATGGTCCTGAACCAGGTTCTGCAGGGGCTTGGACACCAGAGGGTCCAGGTCGGTCGGGGTCATCGCGGAGTGTTGAGAGGCGTTGCTGCCGGTGGGATCAGGTTCCTCCCGGGCCAGGGACTGTGAATCTTCACCCCCATTGTTGGGGGTAGATTCATCACGTTGCCCTGTGTGTGAGACAGACAATGTTAATGCTGTTTCATGCAACATGCATGTATCCTACACATTCAAGTTGGCACTGTTCCTCCAGGTAGTTGTATGAGCCTAGCATTCTCCTCAATGTTCACTTGTGGATGGGTATGTTGCGGGGGACAGATTGATATGTTCTCTTGAGTCTTTGACATGTTGATTTTTGGCTTGGATGCTTCTTCGGCTATGTATTGGTGTTGTTGTGTTACATGTCCATTGTGACAGTGGGTAAATCCATTGCCTGTCGCGGGGTGTCTGCTTGTGTAAGGGGTGTGTGTGACGGGGCCTGCTGGTGGGTGTAGTGTTATTTGACAGTGGGGCTCCCAGGTGATATAGCTGTCCCCCATGGAGCATGCTGCCATGACAGTGAGTGTGAGTTCCTGTCCTAGATATCTGAGCTTGTTGTCTTGGTGTTTGTGTTTGCACTGGTCACAGGAGGGCCTTGTGCTGCCTACACCCGGGCCGAGTGTGAGCTATCTTGTCAGTACTTTCCCAATCCCTGTGCATTGCGCATGGGTATGTACCTGAGCCATATGGGATGAGGGCAATTGTCTGATTTGGAGTTCAACAATGTGTTTTGTGCCACCCACCCTCCTGGCATACCGGACATCCATTCTTGGGTTGCTGCTTCGTGTAGCATGGGACATAGCATGGCCTTGCTTTCTCAATGGAGCCTACACATGTTAGTGGCATTAGCGTTATTTTTGACTGTGGTTCTGGCCGGTGAGGGCTTGGGGGTAGTTGCGTGCATTTGGTGTAGATGCCATTACCCCCATGTTACCCAAGTTGTTTGTGTACTCACCAGGCTCTGGAACTCCTTGCAGTCCATGTACTCCCACCGGCGGAAGCAGGGCCATCACCTTCTCCTCCCAGGGATGGTCTGCGGGGCGCACCACCTCCAGTGATGTTGCTCTGGGCGTAGTCATCATTCATTTTGCGCTTGACCGCCCTTCGCAGATCGTACCACCTGGCTTGGCATTCATTCCTGGTCCTTCTGATGGGTGCAACAGCATTCACCCTATGGACGATCCTCTGCCACAGGCGTGATTTTCAGCTATGCTGGTCTGTCTGACCAATGTTCCAAACAGCTGTGGCTCGACTCTGATGACTTCATTGACAAGGATCTCCAGCTCCTCCCTTGTGAACTTTGGATTCTTGTCTGTGGGGTGAGGGTGTGGATGGTTGTGGGTGTGAATGTGAAGAGGGGGTATGTGTGAAGGAGGTTGTGTGAAGGTGTATATGTTAAGGTGGATGGGTGTAGTTGTTGGTGTGTGCTCTCTAGCTGCAGTGAGTATGTTGCAAAGGCTCATGGTTTGTGTGTGTGGGCCCTTTTTATTGGTCCATTTGTGGGTGGGCCTCAGTTTGAATTTTTGGTGGGTGTGTTATAAGGGGTGGTTGTGAGTTTGCCCCTCTGTTTGCCTGTTTGGATGTGTCCAGGTCAGTCATTTCCATTTTTTGTGCTCTGTAGACTTGTTTTGTGGTGTTGTGAGAGTCAAATAGACCCTCCTTGTGCTGTTTTACAGTGTCCGTGGTTCAGTATGGTACAGGGGTACGAGTCGTACAGGCACACACCCCCATGCGTTGTGTATGTACGGTAAGTACACGGACATTGCTATGTACGGTGCGTACACCGCCAGTGCATATGTACGGTGCGTACACCGCCAGTGCATATGTACGGTGCGTACACCGCCAGTGCATATGTACGGTGCGTACACCGCCAGTGCATATGTACGGTGCGTACACCGCCAGTGCATATGTACGGTGCGTACACCGCCAGTGCGTATTACGGTGCGTACACCGCCATTGCGTATGTACGGTGCGTACACCGCCATTGCGTATGTACGGTGCGTACACCGCCATTGCGTATGTACGGTGCGTACACCGCCATTGCGTATGTACGGTGCGTACACCGCCATTGCGTATGTACGGTGCGTACACCGCCATTGCGTATGTAAGGTGCGTACACCGCCATTGCGTATGTACGGTGCGTACACCGCCATTGCGTTTGTACGGTGCGTACACCGCCATTGCTATGTACGGTGCGTACTACAACATTGGTGCATACAACAACATTGCGTATGTACGGTGCGTACACCGCCATTGCGTATGTATGTGCGTAATACAACATTGGTGCGTACAACAACATTGCGTATGTACGGTGCGTACACCGACATTGCATATGTACAAGTCATTCCCCGTGTACGGGACGTTTTCCGTACGAATCGTAAATCGGAAAGCCGGTCCGGATCGTACTTGTACGCTCGGACTGTATTTTTACGATTCGTACGGAAAAGTGTCCGGGTCCGTCTCGTACAACTTTTCCCACTACGATTCGTACCGATCGGGCCGATCCGTATGTACTTTTTCCCGTACGAATCGTACTTCACGGGTCGGGCGTGAGTTGTACGATTCGTACGGAAAAAAATACGGATACAAGTAGTACGGGAAAAAAAATACAGGATCGGAATCGACCCCAAAGTTGCATGGGACTATTACCTGACCCAAATGGTCCGTCATCAACAGGCTTCTATCTCTAGTATGCGTACAGGAGACAAAGGAGACACCTTACTTAGAGATGTCTGGTCCGGGCACGAAGTACTGGAATCCCTTCCTCATTAATTCTTTCTTTTTCTGTGCCATTGACAGGCTCATCGACAAGGAAAGAGTTGACTTTTCTAAAACCAACTGCGACAGTGATGTTGGCCTCTTTGTTGCTGACGTAAATGTTCCTGTTTTCGGTTTCTTCATAGATGAGGAAGATGTTGTTGATGCCGGAGTCACCAATGCTGTAGTAATCACTGACAGGGTGGAGGACATTGCCGTCGACGATCTACCAGTCGACATGTCAGCCATCGATGAAATAACCCTCAGCGTCAGGTCTGTCGATGAACAGATTTTTCTTGATAAGGGTTACTTACAATGAGTCACAGGGACTGATAAAGGAGAGGAAGCCTTTTTGAGAGAAGAAGATGGACTGGAAACTCTTTTACTAACAGATCTTTCAATCACAGAGTCCTTGCTATGAGACTTTATTTTCTTAGTATCTCTATCATATGACGTTGAGCCCTCATTTTTACAGCTCCTTCCTGGTAGGGAATGGCTGCACTTGCCTCTCTTCTTCATTATTAGAGTCCGTATGAGACTTGGTTTTTTGAAGCTTTAGAAGCAGCCTGACCTAATGATCTTGTAACGTTTTAGCAGAAAAGGTTCTGCAGTGTTTACACTTCTTTGGTTTATAGTGAGGATGTAAGCAATAAAGACATTCCTTATGGTGATCCTTAAAGAATAGTTTTTGTTTCCTACAAGATTTTCAAGGCCTGAAAAGCCTCTTTTTAGATTTCTCTGACAGTGTTATTCAGGATAAGAACACAATAGCAATGGAAGAGTGGTGTTTCAGTGGCTGTGTTCTGGTTGAAGTTTGGTTCTTATAAAACAATGTAAATTGGTTACCAATTTCACTTGGCTTGTCTATGGCTTTTAATGAATCGCTGACAGAATAGCAACATCAAGAATATCGACGTCAAAAATATCGGAGCCGAAATATCGATGTCAAGAATATCGAAGTCCTATCTACATTATGGTAAGTACAAAAATAACGGAAAAAAAATATCGTTGTAAAAAATATTGTTAAATTGTTTTTTTTTATGTTAAAAATGAATTTAAAATAGTAAATGATACACATATTTAAAATAAACATACTTAAAAATGTTTAAAATTATAAGTAATACATATAATGTAAAAAGAAATTAAACATATACATATAAAATATAATGTATACTTAATAATATTTACAAATAATTATTGTAATCACTTATAAATTGTTAAACATTTTATAAATTATGAATACATACATACACATACAACAATAATATAAATAAAAATATAAAATATATATATATTTTTTTTTAAAATGGTTAAATAAATTATACACTACATTAACTTAAACGGTAACTTTTGGATAGCGTAGAGGTTAAAATTACTATTCCAAAGCCAGAGAGTGCAACAGTAGGGAAAGTGTTGGATAGCGTAGGGGTAAAAATAACTCACTAATAATTACAATATATATTTTTTAAATAAATAATTTTATTATTAAATAACAATAAATTAATCAATAACAAATAAGTACTTAAAAATAATTACCAATTAATTAACAATTGATGATAAATACAATTAAATAATAAACAATTAATTACCACATAATACAATAAAAAATAATTAATTTTCAATACCAAAAAACAATAATTAAATAATATTTAGCAATTAATAATTAACAATAAATTATTAATAAATCCCAATAAATATGAATTAATGACAATTACTTACCAATTATTAATTAATGAACAAATTAATTTTCAAAACATAAAAATATTTGTTAAAATGTTATTGCCAATTAATAATTAATTAACACTAAATTATCAATACTAAACAATAAAATAATTACTTGGCCCAGTCCCTCGTCTCCGCAAATAGCTAATCTAAAACGGACTTGCTCCCCACTGCTTACTGCTGCTGCCGAGCAAGACCTGCTGCCTTCTCGGGCAGATATGCAGGAGAAACTGACCAACACCCTGACGAAAAAGTTACAAACAGTTAAGACCGATATGCAGACCTCTTTTGGTGGGCTCACCAGAGAAATACAAGCAGTAGAGGATAGAGTCAGCAGCAATGAGAACTTCATGAACAAGCTGCTTACCTTCGGTACCGCCTTATCTGGTAGAGACATAATCTAACAGCAGATTTCTTACCTTTGAGTTCTCCATGCGTCAGACTAGATCTGGAAGATTTTTCTTTGAGCAATACCCTTGCGTGCCGGTAGGTGGCGTCTGTTGGCTCCATGTGGCGGCGCCTGCGATAGAAGTGACATCCACGTCCCCAATATAGGGGTCACCTCGGCATGCTGACATCAGTTGCCTTTTCATGACTTTCCAAGTCAGGAGCGCGCAGAGCAATGAAGTGTATTGGCATTGGTGTGTTTAAAAATTAGGGTCCTGAAAGGGAACAGCCCTGACTCTAGAAACTTAACCGCAGAGCAGGAAGGATAGGTTGTTCAGTAAGGAATCTGCAGCTAGATAATGTCTGTACCAGATAGATATGGTGTCACCGAAGGTAAGTAACCTGTTCATCTGACCGACATCTAGCCTCAGATTCCTAACTTTTGTATACATACCTAAGCAATACCATCCCTGGAGGACGGACTGCAAACACATTTCAGACTAAAAGGTTCTGCAGGACTAAACGGCCAAAATGGACCTCCCTGCGGACCTGACTGTCCAGGCAGTAATGCTTGGTAAACGTGTGCAGGGATTCCCATATTGCTGCCTGACAGATGTCCAGGACTGGGACTCCATGTGCTAGCGCAGTGATAGCAGCCTTAGCTCTGGTGGAATGAGCCTGTAAGCCTTCAGTTGACTTCCTCTTTGCCAGTGCGTTCCATTTTGATGCAGAGATCAACCCATCGTGAGATGTTCCTTTTCTGCACCGTTCGACCTTTCTACTCACCCAAAAAAAACCCACCAAAAGTTTGTCATTCACACAGAACTCTTTTGTGCAGTTAAGGTAGAACGACAGCAGTCTTTTTGAGTCCAGATGGTGAAGTCGCTCCTCCCTTCTTGCATGGATGTGGAGGAGCGTAGAAAGTGGGCAAGGTGACAGATTGTCCCACATGGAAAAGTGTTAACACTTTGGTAACGAAATAGACCCTAGTGAGAAGCACCAATTTGTCTAGGAATATTGTCAAGAAAGGAGGCTTGGACAATAAAACCTGCAGCTCACTCACCTTCCTGGAAGATGTGATTGCCTCTAAAAAGGCTGTTTTGATGGTGAGCAGCCAGAGTGGACAATTATGCAGGGGCTTGAAGGGAGGATATATCGGAGTGAGAACCACATTAAGTTCCCAATGAGGCGTAATGAAACAGGAGGGTGGAAACGTATGTACAAGGCTTTTCAGGAATCTATGTACAATGGGTGACTTCAATAAAGGGGGTTGGTCTGGCAGACTCAAGAAGGTAGACAAAGCAGAAAGACACCCTTTCAGGGTGCTCCGAGCAGAGTCCTACTTGACAAGGGACAAAATAAAAATCAAAACATCAGAAAGGGAAGCAGAAATCGGGTCAATAGACATTTCTTTACAGTACATTACAAATTTCTTCCATCTGCAGGCGTATACCATTTTAGTGGAGGGATGCCTGGCTGCCAGAATAACATTACAGACTTGGAGAGGGAGGTCAAAAGCTATCAACAGCTGCCACTCGAGTGAGAGTGTGTGCCTGACTCCGGCGTATGAGCGGTGTGGTGTTGCGTGTGGTTGGGTTCCCCCTTTCGTGAACAATGGACTGGCCTCCTTCCTTCCTCATCCGTGGGCTTGGGGTGGGGTTGTCCTCCGCTCCGGCTCGCCATCCCTTGTTTCTTCCCCCCAATCCTCCCCGGAGGATGCTCTGAGTCCCCCAGACTGAGACTGCTTACTTTGTGGCATGGTTGGGTATGGAGGGTGGGTTCCGGGTGGGATGGGGGGTTGTGGGACAGTTGAGCGGACACCGCTCCTCTTGAAAACAATTGTTCATAGGCTAGGAATGTGGAGCACAACACTGGGATAGAATGGTGACCATCCTAGCGGTCTTGTGATATATTGTGGACAACAACACAATTGGAACGGATGACGCACAAAGTCTGAATTGTATCCGATGTCTCCGGAATACTTAAATGTTTACTGTGATGTGTACTATGTTATACCCGCACATGAAAATCCCAATAAAGTTTGTTTAAAAAAAAACAAAAAAAAACAGCTGTCGCTCAATCTCGACACAAGAAGGAATAGAGTTGGCAGGTTTGGGTGGAGGACCCTCCGCTGCTGTTGGGACAAATGATCCTTCTGAAGGGGCAGCCTGATCGGAGGATCGATGCTCATTTGTAGGAGCTCGGAATAACAGACTCTCCCTGCCCAGTCTGGAGTCATAAGGATGACTTGGGCCCGGTCGTTTCTGATCTTCTTGAGGACTCTAGGCAGGAGTGGTATGGGCGGAAAGGAATGCAAGACGCCTGAGCTTCACTCAAGATGAGCGTTTCAAAGAGAGCTACCTAGAAAACTCCAATGCATAAAACTGCTGACATTGTGCATTCTCGGAGAAGGCAAATAGATCTAACCAAGGCTCTCCCCACTGGTGAAAGAGAACTTGCACCACCTCGAGATGGAGACGCCCCTCATGATCTGCTAGGCATCATCGGCTGAGTTTGTCTACTCTGGCATTCAGGGAACCTTCTAGGTGTTGAACCACCATGAAAATACCCTGCTGTTCCAGTCATGTCCAGAGACACAGGGCCTCTTGACAAAGCACCCACGACCCCACAACACCAGGGATCCTGCTAGGTGTTGAACCACCAGGGAAATGCCCTGCTGTTACAGTCATGTCCTGAGACACAGGGCCTCTTGTCAAAGCACCCACGACCCCACAACACCCTGTCTTTTGCAGTACCAAATGGCTGTGGTGTTGTCCATGAACACTTTAACTAGCCTTCCCTTGATGGAGGGTAGAAAGGCTTTCAACGCCAATCCAATCACTTGGAGCTCCAGCATGTTGATGTGGAGTCCAAATTCCGCAGGAGACCAGAGTCCTCGAGGACATCCTATCCCAGGAGAGACTTCTCCGTCACTATTGTGAGATCTGTTTGGTGAAGGGAGAGGGGTCTGCCTCGGACCCAATCACGGTTCGTTATCCACCACTGCAGGTTTCGTGCAGTTCCCTCCGGGATCTATACCATGCCGGAGAAATTCCCCTGATACTGTGCCCACTGTAACTTCAGGTCCCAATGCAGGGCCCAGATATGCCATCTGGCATGTCACCAGCAGGAGACCATGAGGCCCAGCAGCCTCAGTCATTCTCACCGAAATCCAGGCTAGAGGCTGAAACATCGGTATCATACCCTGAATATCCTGGACCCGTTGCTTGGGAGGATAGGCCCGAAACAGCGCTTTATGCAGAACTGGGACGGTCTGAGAGAGAGTCCGGTGTGACTTCGGCAGGTTGATAGTAAACCCCAGCATATGCAGGAGGTTCGCTGTAGTCTGTAGGTGGGAGAAGTCACCCTGGGGTGAACCCGCCTTCAGTAGTCTGTCGAGATAAGAGAATACTGGTGCCCCTAATCTGAGCTGATGAGCTGCAACCACTGTCATGAACTTGGTAAACACCCGAAGGGCGCTAGAAAGGCAAAAAGGAAGCACGGTGAAATGAAAGTGCTTGTGCCCTACCATAAACTGCAGGCAGAACATGGATGTGAAAATAGGCGTCCTGCAAGTACAACGCTACCATCCATTCTCCCGGGTCCACAGCAGACAGAACCAGAGTTAATGTGAGCATCTATAATTTTCCTTCTTGAGAAAGTAGTTGAGGACTCGGAGGTCTAGGATAGGACGAAGGCCCTTGTCCTTTTTTGGGATCAGAAAGTAGTGGGAATAGCAACCTCAGCCTATGTCTGGAGCCGGAACCCTCTCTATGGCTCCCTTGACAAAGAGTGCCATGACTTCCTCCTGGAGCAAAAGTACATGATCCTCCATCAGCCGGTCGTAGGATGGAGGCATCGAGGAAGGGTTAGTCTCGAAGGGGAGGGAGTAGCCTGTTCGGATGATCTGGAGGACCCACCTTTCTAATGTAATGTTTTGCCAGTGGTGAAGGTGATGGCTGATCCTACCATCAACCAGATGCCCATGGTCTGGAAGGGCGAGACTAGGGGGGGCTTGGAGGCTGAAGCTGCCAGGGGAGTGCTGGATTGACCGGACCACTGGCTACCCAACCCATGTGGTCGGTACAAACAGTGCTCTCGTCTGCGCAGTGGTTGTGAAACTTGTGCGGCTCGATGGCTGGGGTAGGGTTAGCGTGGTAGAAAGCCCCTTCTGTAGCCATGAGAGGCAGACTGGGGATGGGCGGTAGCTGAGAGGCCCAAGGACTTGGCCATAGCCTGAGAGTCCTTAATGCGTTTCAGCGCCGTGTCTGCCTAGTCTCCGAAGAGAGGGGTGCCATCAAAGGGCATGTCCATAAGTGAAGCCTGGATATACCCTGAAAAGCCAGATGTTCTCAGCCAGTCGTGGAGTCTAACAGCCACCATTGTGGAAATCGCTCTGCCCAGTGAGACAGTCGTGTCTAAAGCACATTTAATGAGAACTTTGCTGCGTCTCTCACGTCTGATACTGCTTGGGAGAGGATGGCCTGGGCCTCCTCCGGGACCTGTGGCAGCACTTGCACCACAGTTTCCCACAGACAGTGGGAATAACGGCCCAACAAGCATGCGGTGTACTCCTGGTTGTAGCACCTCTATAAAGATGTTAGCCTTGACTGTGACTGAGGATTGCAGAAGATGCTCCTTCTTCTGCAGCCATGGTAAGGAGTGGAGAAAGCATGCCAGTATTTGGAGAGGTATCCAGTCCGCTGGCCTCACCCAATTCCTCATACCAGTTAATATCTTGTTAATAGTGCTGGTATTCCAAAGGTTATAGTGACCCTTCCCATTCTTCTGCCAATCCTAGCCCCGCTGAATAAGGGTCAAGGAACAACCTAGGACTGTTGAAGCCAAAATCGGCATTGTTCGACGCGGCTCTGACGCTGTGGCGAATGGGATCAGAATAGGGCTGGCACCGCTGGTAGCACAGGGAGCATCGGTGTCTGGACCAGTGCTGGGGAAGGTCGCAATGGTACGACCGGCATCGTTAAGGATACATGTCTGGATTCATGGGGGGCCATCGGTATGGGGGTCCTGAGCCACCTGGGTGGAACCTGATGAGCCTCTGTAGGCTTAGTATATGGTGCACACTTATTTAAGTGATGCATCTTGCACTAATCCAGGTAACTCTTATGGGGATTTTAGTGGTCTTTGATAACCATAGAAAGCTCTCAAAGTGGTAGCTGTGGAGAGCAGCCTTCAGGTTTATTTTGAAGGAATGTTAAGCTGCTTGTTTTACCAGTTTAATAAACAGTGTTAGTTAAAAGAACAGAACCTCAGTGTTTATTGAAAATACTTATATTTATTACACAACACTCACTAACCCATTGGTATATCTCCTACCCGGAGATATCAACACAATACACAGGAATACTTCAAATGCAATTGTGAGAAGTTGGCCTGGCATATGCTGGTCACTAGTTATAGTGGCCACCTTGCACCAGTCCAAATCGACTCTTATGGTAGATAGGTTTAAGACAACCTCTTAAAGAAAGCTATCCTAGTGGTAGCTGTGGAGAGCAGCCTTCAGGCTAAGTCTCAGAGGAATGTAAAGCAGCTTGTTTTACCTTATAATCTCTTGAATTACCAAATGAAAGGGCACCACACAGGTATATATATCAAATATATATGTATTTATTTCTAGACACACTCTACTAATCTCTTTATGAGATTAGAAGCCAGGTACACATTCAAATATTAACGTTTCACAATAAGTTAAGCACAAATATGGCTGGGCCCTAGGGGCGTACCAGACCATATACTAAAAAAATGGGTTAGGAAAGTCGACTTGCAAAATGAAAAGGCCTAGGGCCTGTAGAATCGCTTGGGCCTCAAGACTGCAGTGTTAGCAGGTAAGTAACAGGCCCACGGGAGACGCGTGCAGTGTGAACACAGACACTGGTTTCCTATTGATTATAATGGAGCAAGTCGCGGTTTGATTTTTAAACTTTTAGGGTACTTCGAGGAAGTCTACAAGCAAGCCACTTACAAGGTAAGTAATTTGAGGGCCAACACACACTGGGGCACCGGAGTGCACGAGTTACCGCACCCAGGGAAGCCGGGTGCATAAGTGTCTTTTGGTGTCGGGTCGTGTCGCTGTTTTCTATGGAGACCAAAGAAGACTTGCTGCTTGCGGCGACGGAAGAAGTGTCCGGTCGAATCAAAGGCTGGATTCTGGATGTAGAAGACCTGGAAATTGAAGGGACAGTGTTCTGTCACTTGCCAGTGACCCGGGGCCAGGAAGATGGATGCCCACGGATGTCGGGTGATTTCAGGTCGTCGATAGTGTTTTGACTCTTCGCTCACGAGGTCCAGGAGGGATCGAAGATGACCAGCAGCTGAATTCGGAGTGTCCCACGACGTCTGCAGCTGATGGCGGTGTCGGCAACCGGATTGGAGCCAACAAGCCTTGGCAAAAGCAAGTCTCGTGTAGAGTGGGAAAAGTCGATGGTGCTTACCAGCAAGGTCTGAGGGACTCACCCAGCGAGGGTAAGTGTGGGCAGGCCTGGAGCAACCAGAGGAGCCCTTTGAGTCGAGAAGAAAGTCTTCGGGGGACCCGCTAGTCAACGGGAAAGGGATCGCGAAGACGTCTCTTGAGGAAATGCTTCACAGGAGCCCACGGTTGCTCGGGACGCGGTAGGCCTCTGATTTTTGCTGCAAAACCTGCTGGAGGCTTGGGCCACAAATGGTCCAAAGCACAAGATCGTTGAATGTCGTGAAGGGGTTGCACTCGACAATAGTGCACGGTTCCCAGGTATTGCAGTTCCTCGCACGCGTGGGGTCCAGACGCCACAGCTTCGCTGGGGACTCAAAATGGCCGACGAGAGGTCAGGAAATCTGCTTCTGGGGTCGCAGGGACTTCGGACTCCGACGGGAGTGGGAAAGTTTGCAACCGTTGATTAGAGTTTCAGGTGCCTGCCAAGCAGGGGTCACTCCTTGACTCCAAGGGAGATTCTTCTGTCTTCCAAAGGTAGTGGAACGTCGAAGGGCCAGGATTCTTCTTGTAAAGCGTCGTCCAGGGTTATCTAACTTGCAATGGCAAGGTGTACCTATCTTATAGTGAAAGAAAGGGAGGGACTAGCTCTGACCATTCATCTAGGAGGGTCAGGGGGGTGGATGGTTACACCCACTCCCCTTTGTCCAGTTTCGCGCCACAGCAGGGGCTGGTAGCCCCTGAACCGGTTTGAGCTGGCATATGCACAGAGGAGCCTACTGCTCCCCCAGTGCAGGACTTCAAAGCACTCTAGGAGTGCACCCACCCAGCAGTAATACACTAAATCCTGTCTGGAAGGTGGTGACACCTCCCTGTGACAGGATGCCTTTTGTTGGGCCTCCTCCACTGCGAGTTTCAGACAGCAGCAGGAGGGCAGCCCAGTGTCTGTGCTGGTGGCATCCATTTTGTGATGCCAGGACTCTTTGAGATTTCTGTCATTTTACTACAGTGGGTACATGTCAAACCCTCTAGAAGGGTGGGATCATACTCCCACATCATGGACTGATGTGGGGGTATGATTCCAAGATGTTTGACACCAAACACATGTTTTGATGCAGTCATTCCAAAGTTAGCATTAACCGGGAGGTTATAATGCACTTAAGAGTATATGGTTTAACCGCCTCCACAAACGGCCACAGGGAATGGACCCTGCCAGCAGCAGAGGGGCCCTGCTCAGGCAGAGGCACCCCCTCACATTGTAAACCAAGCACCCTGCCCTCAGGATTGATAGGGCCTGCCATAGGGGTGACTGATAGGTTTATATGTGTGTGTATGGTGAGATACAGGAACCTATACCTCAGTGAGGAGTGCTAACACTACCTCACCCAGGTTGCAGTAGCAGGCCTGAGGTGTCAGATTTAGTCTGCTTCCCAGGGGTGGCATAATACATGTTTCCCCTGGTAGGCCTGTAAAGTACCTATACCCTTGGTACCTAAGGTACCATATACTAGGGGCTCATAAGGCACCCCAGTAACCAATCACTCGTGCATCTAATATGAACTCCAAGTCGTTTAGAGAGAACAGAGAGACTGGGGCCCTGATTAGCAGGGACCCAGACTGACTTTAGCCAGAAACCAGTGTATACAACAGAAAAAAGTGGGGGCAACATAAGTGCAGATCCTACTCTCCTACAGCAATCAGGTAAGTAGAACAAAATACAGTGGTCTACAGGGGTAGACCAAACCATATACTAAAAGTGAACTGCAAACTGAAAAGGAGGACTGGACTTGTACCAGAAGACTCGTATTTAATTAGTTTTAAGAATGAAATTTCCTAGCTATCGTAACGGAAAGTTTCAATTCTATTAAGGACTCGGAGGCGAGGCTTATGCTGTACTTTCTCCACTTTATTGAACAGCAACCATTTTAAGGTAACAAACCAAACTACTATTCCCATGAAACCAGGGAATAGAGATGAAAACAATAGAGAGTCCACAGGTAGAGCGTCTCCTCCTCTGCACCAATCACAGGCTCCGTCGTGGATAAAGTCCTCTGTCCCTGTTCATTCCTCCTCTTTCGTCGCTGTAAGTCAGGCAGTCAGTAGGTGTTATGAATCCTGTTTTCCAGAATCGCCTGAAGAACAAAAGAAAGTATACGCGACAGCCATGGCTAAGGTTTCACCTGTAGGGGAGAGGGCATAACCAAGTAACAGCTAACAGAGAATAAACAAGACCAGAAAATTGTTACCCCAGTACGAGGGTGGGAAGGTATTACGGAGGAACGAGAACCCTGGGTGGGATAATCCTTGCCTCCGAGTCCTTAATAGAATTGAAACTTTCCGTTACGATAGCTAGGAAATTTTTCATTCTATGTCAGGACCAGAGGCGAGGATTATGCTCATTTAAAGCTTGCTCACCACCAAATGAGCCATATCGATAATCGGTTTGAAGTAAAACCGCTTAAAGATAGTCTGAAGACCAATCTGCTGCATTCAGAATGTCTTCCAGACGAGCTCCCAGGGTAAAAGCCTTAGAGGCCATTGCTCCTCTAGCGGAGTGAGCTCCAAAAGCTCGAAGATCAATTCCCGCTTCTTGCATCACCCATCTTACCCAACGGGCAATGGTGGGAGAAGAAACCGCTTTATGAGGCTTCTTGAGCGCAATAAGCGGCTGTTGTTCGCCCGGCGGGCGGAATTCTTCCGACATTTCCTCGTACGCCTTGAGACATGAGACGACACACAACTTAGGAGCATCAGGAAAAGCAGGATACGAGACGGTTTTCGTCCCACACTTCGTCCGTCTATGGATCGTGAAGGTGACCCCCGTAGGGGGAAAAAACCCTGCTGGAAATATCCAAGGCTTTGACGTCAGACACCCTCCTGCAGGAGAAGGCACAGAAGCATTGCTAGCTTCGCCAATAGTTCCTTCCGCGACAGGAACTGGTTAGGTTGCCAGGAAATGAGCAAGTTCAAAACTTGATTTACATCCCAAAGCTTGGAATAATGGGGCTCAGGGGGTAGAGAAAGGCGAATGCCCCGAAGAAGCCGACACACCAAAGGGTGTTTGCCCACCGGAGAACTGTCTATCACCGCATGACCAGCTGAGATGGCTGAACGAAATGTATTGATGGTTCTATAAGCCAAGCCTTCCTCCGCCAGGCTGGCTAAAAAATGTAAGATGGAAGTTACATCTGTTGCCACGGGATTGAGACCCTGTTGCATACACCGACACTATCTCCTCCAAGTAGAACGGTACCGTTTGATGGTGCTATCGGCCCAAGCCTTTGACATGAACTTCTCAGCTGCTCCCAAAAGGCCTGGGACCGCCCAGCGTCCCCTGTAATCCGCCACGCCATCAGGTCGAGCGAACCCTGCGCTATCAGAGGGTGAGCCATGTTGTCCGGACTGAGCAGAAGATTCAGAAGGCGGGGGAGTGGGATTGGAGAATTCCAAGATAGTTCCAGTAGAACCGGAAACCAGACTTGAGATCTCCAAATCGGAGACACTAGGACCACATCCGCATTCTGGCGGCGGACTTGAGCCAAGACCCTGGTAAGCATCGCGAACGGGGGAAAAGCATTGCCCCGCTCGTCTCTCCAATTCTGAAGAAAAGAATCGGTCTGTGCCGCCAGGGGATCCAGTCTCCAACTGAAGAACCGAGGAAGTTGATGGTCCAACCGGGAAGCAAACAGGTCGACTGAGAACGGACCCCAGAGACTCTGGAGGTCCGAAAAACCCTGGATGCAGCTTCCACAGGCTCCTGTCGTAAAAGTGACGAGAATGAAAATCCGCCACCTGGTTGTCCCGACCTGGCAAGTACTCCGCCGTCACCGACACGTGGTTCTGTAGGCAGTACCGCCAAAAATTCGCCGCCATGTCCGAGAGCGCTCTCGACCTCGTGCCCCCGAGGTGGTTGATGTACCGGACCGCCAATACATTGTCCATCTTCAGCAAAACGCAAGACCGAACGGAGTCCTTGGTCCAGCATTGGATCGCAAAGGATCCCGCCAAGAGCTCCAGACAATTGATATGTAACTGTTGCTCTTGTGGTGACCACACACCGCCCGTCGTGAACTCGCCGCAGCGTGCGCCCCAGCTGGACCTGCTGGCGTCTGATTCGATAATGATATCAGGCGCGGAACCGAAAATCGCCCGCCCGTTCCAGGCCTCCATGTTGGCGAGCCATCACTTAATCTCCTCTCTGCCCTCTGCCGAAAGGGGTACCTTCTGAGAGTAGGAGCAGCCCTTGCGAAGGTGATAGGCTTTGAGGCGCTGCAGGGCCCTGTAATGGAGCGGTCCCAGAAATATGGCTTGAATTGACGCCGACAGCAAACCTACAAGGCGGGCCAGCTGCCTGAGAGAGAGAATATGTTGCGCTAGCGCCCTCCTGAGCTCGTGGCGGATTTTCGCCAACTTGCGGGAGGGAAGACAGAGTCGCCGCTACAGAATCTATCGAAAACACCAGGAAGACCACAGTCTGGGACGGGACGAGTGTAGACTTCGCTTCGTTGATCACGAAGCCCAGACTCTGAAGCAGATTGACCGCCGTTTGGAGCTGATGAGACAAGGTTGAGGGACACTGCGCCATCAATAGGATGTCGTCCAAGTAAACAATGAGGCGCATGCCGGACGCCCGCAGCTTCTCGATGACTGGACGGAGGACCTGAGTGAAACACCAAGGGGCGGAGGACAGACCGAAGGGAAGGGTGGCGAATTCGTAGGTGGCGCCCTGCCAGCGAAACTGAAGAAACCTTCGGTGAGGGGGAAAAATGGGAACAGTCAGATACGCGTCCTTGATCGAGACGCACCAGCCAGTCGTGCGGCCTGAGCAGATCGCGAAGAAGATGGATACCCTCCATCTTGAAGTGACGGTAAACCAGCCACTTGTTGAATTCGCACAAATTGATCACTGGGCGCTGACCCCCGTCTGCCTATGTCCACCACAAACAGGTTGCTGGTAAAACCATTGGGATGGGGTAGGGATTCCACCACAGCCCCTTTGCTCAGCAGGGAACGCACCTCTTGATCGACAAGCGCGGCGTCGGCGGAGGAGAATGCGAGAGGCTGTGGAGGGAATGGCTGGAAGGGGTCCCCGAGGAACTCTATGCGAAAACCCTGAACGGTTTGGAGAACCCACGCATCCCCCGTGAGAGAAGTCCAGGCCGAGAAGAAACGAGCCAGATGGCCCCCCACCCTTAGAAGGGAAGAAGGGAGAACACTCACCGGAAGAATTGGCGTTGGAGGCTCCTCCGCCTCTGTAGCGCCCTCGCCGTCCTCTTGTAGGGTACAAATTACCGTATCGGGCTTGGTCTTGATACTGCCCTTGGTTGGAGCCTTGTCCTCTCTGTTGGTTAGGACGGCCGGACGAGCGGCCCCTGCCAGCCCCTCGGAAAACCCGAGGGCGAAACATCTTCCTGATCGAGGATTGTGCTCTGTCCAGAGATGTGAAGGTGTTGACAAAGCGGCCAAGTTCCTTCATGAAAGGTTCCCCGAAGAGGCCCCCTTGGGCCACAGGGCCAGCCTCTGAATCCGCTAAGTCTCCCAACTTAGGGTCCACTTTGATTAGAAGGACCTGCGCCGTTCTGTAGAAATGGCGCAATTGGCGTTGCCAAGAAACACCACCACACGTTGGGCCCAGGAGGACAGATGTTATGGTGGGGATATTAAAGACCCGGAGGCCTTGGCCTCCTCCGCCATGTCCAGAATTTTAGTAATGGGTCCCAGGGCATCCAATAGCTTGTCTTGGCAAGCCCGCCAAGACCTATCAATGCCCTTTTTTGGGTCTTTTACAAACTTTTGCAGAAAAGTGGCCCTATGCAGATCAAGGTCAGGGGTGGCCGCCACTTTGCCTGCCAAGGGGGGTCGAGGGCACTCTACCCTGAGACAATTCCGAACTGATGCCTCTAAAGGCTGACGAATGTGGTTGGCAACATAAAGAGCGACCTTGTCACAGGGCGCCCATTATGAGGACCTCGGATGCAGGATATCTGCAGGGTTCAGCATATCTGCGCAAAGGTTCCCCTCTCCGGGATCCAGCGCAGAACCTGCAGAGCGATCGGGGCATGAAGGGCCTGCAACATTGTCGTTGTCCCCTTGGTCAGGATCTACAGGAATAGGTGGCGCAGCTGGAGTGGGATTACTTGCCAAGAAAGCCTGTTTTAGGAGAGCGAAGGCGTCCAAGTCCACCCCTGCCTCCCTGGGGCGCTTCGCCGGCGGAGTTCGAGAACCAACCGGGGCAGCACCGGAAGTGCTAGATGTGGAGACCGATTGAGTCACTCAGGCTAATTTATCGCAGGCCTGTTCGATTTTTTGAGAGAGTTGATCTTCAAGGGGCCCCATAGCCTGTTCTACGGCTTTTAAGATGGACGAGTCTACCATTTCGTAGAAGTCGTCGTCCCATGGCAAAATAGCGAGTGGGTCCTCCTCCCACTGTTCCTCATGATAGACTTCATCCTCATATGACTCCATAGTCAGCAAAAGGAGACACAATACAGCTCCGCAATGAAATAATATATATATCTATATGAGGATAAGTGAGGGTAAACTCAATGTGGGGGGCTGGTTGACAGCCAACACTTTAGGCAAGCAGAGCTTGCAATCGGGACACAGCCCTGGCCCAGCAGCCCTGGTGCAAAGTATATTTTAAGGGCGACCTGCCAAATATGGGCCCAGCAGGGAGAACCTGCACTACAGACTCAAGCGAGCGTTATACAAAATATGGCCTAATACAGACCCCAAACTGCAAAAGATTGCAAAGAAATCTTGCCAGGGGCGTTCAAATAAAATGCTGCCTAAAGGCAGTGACAGACCGATCAGCGGTGTAGTGGCAGGCCCAGGCTCAATTACGACGATGACTTCCCGAGATTAACCCAGCACGGAATGCGCGGAATCTCGGGAACGCATGTCGTACGAGGAGAGCGCACACGCGCGCCCTCTAGCGGCCGCAATGCACACCGCGAGCCACACCAACAGCGCAGCCGTTGGGGAGGAACGCTCCCACAGCTGCTCGCGTGTCCGCCGAGTAGCGGCGGACTCGCCTGAGAACGAACTAGAATTCAGGAAGCCTGGTGACAAAAGGAAAGTCACCAACGGGGAAAAAACGCGAGGCGCGCGTCGATAATTACCGGCGTGCGTCTCGCGTCTGAGGCACCATATTAAAATTACGCATTACTGACAAACGGGACCTCTCTCTCACGGCCGGCCCCCAGCAACGGCAAATTTATAAATAGAGTGCCAAATCACCATACGGTATATAACATAACATACATGAAAGCAGGAGAATTTAACTCCTTAAAGCAATGAATGAAACTCAAGCATATTATGACTAAACTCACTATTCAATCAAGAGAAGAAAAATAGGACTTATCTGGCTGCAAGCAGCGAAGAAAGAGGGCGAATGAACAGTGACAGAGGACTTTATCCACGACGGAGCCTGTGATTGGTGCAGAGGAGGAGACGCTCTACCTGTGGACTCTCTATTGTTGTTTTCATCTCTATTCCCTGGTTTCACGGGAATAGTAGTTTGATTTGTTACCTTAAAATGGCTGCTGTTCAATAAAGTGGAGAAAGTACAGCATAATCCTCGCCTCCGGTCCTGACATAGAATTCGATTTTCGCTAGACTTCATAGCGATCTTCTTAATTTTAGGGCGGTTTTACATAACGATGGCTGGTATGTAAAATGTATTACTGAGTGGTTTCTTGCAAGCCGGAAATCACACGTGTTCCGGTGTTGAAGTTTGGCAAGGAACTTTAGAGAGGAGGTCCAAAAGAGGGTCGCGCAGTAGCCTAGATACCACTATACAAGCGCTTGTAAAAACAATATATATCAAGTCCTAATATTCTCTAAGTTTAAATATAAAGGGATATATAAGACCATAAGTTGATATGTGATATTTCATTTAAACAGTATACGGTGGAGGTGAAGTATTTATTTGTCCCTCGAGCGGTTCACCAAACAGAGTTCCGATAGTCGGGTTAGCATCAAAATCTCCTATGGTATGATATTATATCCTATGCATGAGGTATGATAATAACAAAACCGACCTAGAGGTCAAGACCTTTTGATGTTTCATTATTCCTGTATTATATTTTTTTAGATAGAGGATATTATTTGGAACATGTGGTAAAGTGGAAAATACCTATATGAACACGGAGGCTCACACTGAATAGTACGCAAGTAAATCAAAGAATAAGGTATAAATAAATCCATACCTACTAACCATATAAAGAAATGTTCTCTTTTTTTAAAACCATAGTCAATAAAGTATTTTTTTCTCTTAGGTTTCAAATAGGTGGCAGTTCCGTTTTTATATAGTCCCTTCTGAATCAAGATACCAGACGACCTGTTTGTAAAATAGTCGGAACCGAAATCCCTATATAAGGTAACAAATGATAAGGCAAGTTGTATATAATCATATGAGGGATTACCTAAAGTGAAATCTGTTACTTAGAGAAACCTAGAAATACAAGTCCTGAAGGGCACCACTAAACCAAGTATATGAGGCAAATCTCCGAGTTGGGTGAGAGCTAGGCCAATATAAGACAATCATGAAGCAGGGAGTAATGAGATATGAATATAAATACAGAAATGGAACAGAATAATGGCAAAGAACAGGTGCATAATGATTCTTACAATAAAGTATAATGCCACAAGGACCCATTGAAATAGTTTTTATATTGGTTTTAATTACAAAGGGTTTTATATATATCTGTTATTATGTGTGGAATATGCAATTTTGGGATTAAGTATGGGATGTTTTAGACATTGACATGTAGCTACAACGATAGCAAATTGATGATATTGTCTACGTATTTATTCACATGCAGGATCGTGCAGAATCAGGAAACCATAAATTGAGAACTTTATTGTATCATTTGTCTTGAAAAAGATGGAAACAGTTGGAATAATCCATCGAAACGCGTCGACGCAATTCTAATTTACACAATCTCTATTGGAATATGGTCGTGTCATTGTACAGAGAAGTTTTTAACGGACCATTTATTCACTGTTATAGATGATGTGTTAAGACAAAGACCAATGATAGTAGTCTGTGAATTTGTTTTCTCTTTTGTGTTTGTTTGAATGCCTATGTATCTGAAAAGAACATTTTGTCCTACATGTCAAAGTGATTAGTTTGTTGTGATTATAGTTCATGTACAAAGCGACCACTGCTTTTGTGTGAATTCATTGATTTTTATGCAATTTTAATTAAAGAAATATATTTAATAAATGTTTTAGTTTTTGTGTTAATAATTTGTTTTTACCCTTCAGTTTGGGTTTTGGAAAGTGTTGCTTTCCTTCATTTTGTGTTTACATGGTGGCATATGCTAATAAGAATTGCTCCAGAGGGAACTTATATTTTACTTGGACCAGAAGAACCAGAGGGGCTGGGGACACAAGGAACCAGCCAAGGTAATCGCCCAGGAACTCCACGAAGGCTGTGTGCAGAGTGGAAACAAAGCTGTGTGACTAATGGCAGTCAATGGAGAAGTTGTGGTTGCAGTTTTGAAGAAAAGGAAGATTCCCAGAGGACCCCGAAGAATTACCTTGAGGGATGGAAGGTTGGAGAGCCACCCCACCCATGGATGCAATTGGAACAAGGTTACCTACACCAAGGAAGCCAGGTGCATAGGGGTGAAGAGACGCCAGAAACCTCCATAGATGACAATGGAAGTCTTGGAAGAAAATGCCTCTGGAGAAGTTCAGGAAGGAGAGTGGTGGAATTCAAGGGTGGATTCTTGAAGTGTAGATCCTGTAAGCAGAGGGGACAGAGTCTATGCCACTCGGAGTGACCATGGGGCACAAAGTCACAATGCCCACAGATGTCAGGAGGTTCAGGAGAGTGAACGGTGACCTTGCCGGTGCAGCTGTGAGGACCAAGCAACGCTGAGGAAGACAAGCCATGCACAAGTTGTTCCATGTCGGATGTCAGTGACTAGGTGGTTGGTGTCTGGAGGGAGTACCAACAAGCCTTGGTAGCTGCAACTGGCATGGAGAACGAAGGAGCAACGTTGGGACTGCAAGGTCCAAGGGACTCCAACAGCAGGAGGGTCAGAGCAGACCCCGAGCAAGACTGGGAGCCCACTGAAGAAGTAAAAGACCCTCAGGAGGACCCACAGGCCAAAGTCACAGGAGTCGCAAGAGGACCTCGAGCAGCTCACCAAGAATAAAGACCCACGGTGCAGAGTATGTGGTGAGGACTTTAATCTTGAAGGGAAGCGATGCTGGAGCTTCTTGTAGCCCAAAGATATCTGGAGTGCAGAGCCAACAAGCCTTGGCAACGGTAAGTCGACACGGTACACAGGGGTTTGGTCCCAGCGGTTCCGACGAAATACTGGCCTCAAAATTGCAGAGAGAACAGGTGAGGCCTCGGGAGTTGCAGAACCACCACCTGTGTTGCTGAGCCTCAGAAAGTCCATAGGATGACATGAGCAGCAGACCGGTCAGCTTTGTTGCAGTGCCTACAGATGCAGGGGAGTGACTCCTTCACTCCAAGGGAGATTACTTTAGGTGTCCTTGATGCCTGCAGGTCTGATGAAGAACCTGGAAGACGCACGGACACAGGCGACGAAGACTTGCAGAACAGCAAGACCAGGAGCAGTAGGAGTCTTTCTTGGTGCAGTCTCGGTTCCAGTTGAAGTCCAACGAAGGCCAACTGTCCAGATAAGCGAAGACAGATGTGGTTTCAGGCTTGAGTCTTGTTCCACAATGAATCTAAGGAACCACCCACAGGTAAGCCCTTAAGCACCCTAAGGAAAGGCTTAGAGCAACTCAGAGGTCCCTTCCAGAGGAGGGGCTGGACAGAGGGGTGGATACTCCCATGACCTTTGTCCAAATTTGTATCAGAGCAGGAGCCAAGGGCTCCCTGAACTGGCTCAAACTAGAGTATGCAAGGAGGGCACCAAACGTGCTCTTCAAAGCAGTCTGACGCTGGCAAGTGCTCACACCCCAGCCCAATACACCAAGTCCTGTCTCGGAGGTGGTCACACCTCCCTGCAACAAGAAACCTTTTGTTCTACCTTCCCCTGCTCGAACTTTGCTCAGCATCAGGAGGGCATAATCATCTCTGTGGGTGGCAGTAGCACTAGCTTGCTGTCAGACCCTGAAAGGCTGTTACCGGGAGTACAGGCGAGTACCCCAAGGGAGTCCCCCAGTACAAGGGATCATACTTCCAACACTGGAATCTGCATTGGGGTATGATTCAAATATGGTTGATACCAAACCTGATCGAGTTCGGTGCAAACACTATATAGTTAGACATCTGATAATGACTGATCTTTGCTATATGTATTAAAATGTCTGACCGCTCTTACAAAGCCTGTAGAATCGACATCAGGATTTATGGAGTTGACCTACTCATGCAGGGGCACCCTCACACTTATAATCAAGCACCCTGACCTCAGGACTGAAGAGTCTGCCATAGGGGTGACTTACAGGTTTAAAATGCACTAACCTCATGTGTAAGGAAACATATCTGTTGTGACGGGTGCAAGCACCAACTCTCACAGGCTGCAATGGCAGGCCTGTAGTCACAGTTTAAGTGGACTCAGATGGGTGGTGAAATACATGCTTCAGCCCATGGGAGACTCCGGTATACCTATGGCCTGGGTACCTCGGGACCATATACTAGAGACTTACAAGACTACACCAGTGGGCAATTGTGAAGGTAACAAAGTACTTACCATTGTCAAATTTAGGCATTCGAGTGAGTCTGGTGTGAGCAGTGTAGATAAGCTTATGTTTGGGGAAGTGAGGTGAAAGTGTGGAGAGGATTTGGACAGAGTGCAGCGTGGAAAGATGTGGTGGGTGTCAAGTGGGTGTGTGAGTCGGGTTGTGGATAGGGAGGTGGAGTATGAGAGTGGGGAGCATGTGGAAGGTTAAAAGGTAGGTGTGAGCTTCAAGTTGAACGTAGGTTGAGTTAAAATGGGTTGGGAGTTGGGATGGATTAATTATTACGGGGTTGAGAGGGTATGGGATTAAATGAGTTGGGCACTTGGGATTTTTTGGTTTAGTTAATTGTATGAATGGCAATAGATTGTTTATGAAGGTTTTAGTTTTTTCATATGTTTGTACTTCATTTAACAGATATAATAATTGATATTGTTTAATTAAATCCCAATGTAGTAATGGTGATTTTTTTCGATACTTAGTTACCCCTGAAGAAGAGCTTGTGTAGCTCGAAATGAATTGAGTATAAATAAAGAATACTGCTGTGGATGAAATCATGCGTTTCTATCGTGTTTTTGACAGAGGTCTGGATGGGCACATCTTGAACATGTGAAGCTTTGAAATAGGATGACACCTGATATGTGGATTAAATGAAACATAAGCATATTTAAACGGAGCAAAATACAGAGAAAAAGGCGTAAAATGAGTAAAGCATTTGAAACAGTCTTGTAATCCTACAATTCAGCTGTGCTACTGTGTTTGGGGTGAAATGTCACCCCCTGCAGCAAAGTTAAATTTAGGGAGAGAGCACAGTGACTGGGGTCCTGATTAGAAGGATCCCAGTCTGATTAGTCAGAAAACAGAATTACACCAGCAAAAAGTGGGGGTAACCATGAAAGCAGATCCTAATTTCCTACACAACCTCCCCAAATGAAAGGAGATGAGACGAACCTTGCCCAGTTGAGTCTTCCTTTTCTAAGTGGAAATATCTGGAGAGTCCATATGTGTTGGCATAGTTACTCCCAGGTCTATGTTCTACAGAAAAGTCCATCCCCTGTAGGGAAATGGACCCCCTCAAAAGTTTGGGATTGTCACCCTTCATCTGTTTAAGCCATTAGAGGCACTTATTTGATTTGATTTCTTAGAGAGCCTGAATCACCCCCTCGGGGGTATCTCCGCGCTGTCGGATTGCTGCTATCAGTCACATATAGAGAAGGGTTAGAACAGTAGGGTTTTAAGGTGTTTTCTAAATTATAAGTAATCCGGACAGAGTCGGAGGTGCACTGGTAGTGCATTTCAGAGGGTTGAGGCTACATGGGAGAAAGCTTTTCCTCCCAGGCGCTCTTTCCTATAGCGAGGAGTGACTAGGAGAGATTTGGATCCTGATCGAAGGGCTTGGGTCGGCAGGTAGTTGGTCAATTTCTTTGTTAAGTAGCTGGGGCATTTTCCATTCAAGGATTTGTGCACAATGCAGCAAATCTTGAACTGAATTTGCATTCGTATTGGCAGCCAGTGTAACTGTTGCAAAAGGGGCAAAGAAGAAGTTTGTGGGGGGCGGTTGGTTACCAAACGGGCCCCAGTGTTCTGAACTACTTGCATTCTATTCAAAGATGCTTCATTTGCTGAAATCATCAGAGAGTTACAGTAATCTAGCCGGCTTAACACTAACGCCTGGATGAGTGTTTTTCTCGTGTGTAGAGGCAGAAAGGACAATACCTTTCTTAGAAGCCCCAGCACATAAAAACATGATCCTACCGTCGATGATGCGTGCTCTTTCATAGTCAACTTTTGGTCATAGCGGACAACCATGTTTTTTTGCTACTAATTTGGGCATGAGTGCGGTGCCCATTTCCTTGGCCACCACCCAGGAGACCACCTCAACATTGCCTCGCCAAACTGTATTATCTCCGTTTTCCTGCATTAAGCTGGATAAAGTTATTTCGCATCCATCTTTCAATGGAGCGCATGCCCTCTGCGAAGATTGTCTGGGCATTGGGATTGTTCTTGTCAAATGAGAATAGAAAATGGGTGTCATCAGCATAGGACATAGGGACAAAACTTAAGTTCTTTAGCAGTCTTGTTAAGGGGGCAAAATAAATGTTGAATAGTGTGGGGCTCAAACATGAGCCCTGCGGCACTCCCTTAGTCAATTGTGTGGTTTTAGAGTGAAACAGGTCCAGGTTTAGAGTTTGGGTTCTATCAGACAGAAAACTCGTCATTCATTTCAAAGCACTCCCATGGATGCCGATTTCCCCAAGCCTCCTGAGCAAGGTCTGATGAGAGATGGTACCGAAGGCTGACGATATGTCAAACACCAGCAGCACCGCTTGTCTGTTGTCTAGGGACATTCTGATGTTATCGGTAACTTCAATGAAGGCAGTCTACATACTGTGTCTGGGTCGAAAGCCCGACTGAGATGCATCAATGCAGTTAGAGATTTCGACAAAATCAGACAAATGCGTATTCACGTGCTTTTCTAGTACCTTGCTCAGGAGTGGTAATAACGAAATGGGACGGTAGTTGGATAGATCGTCTATGGTGGCTTTGGGGTTTTTCCGGATGGGAATTAACTGCGCCGCCTTCCAAGCGGCAGGGAGAATGCCCTTTTCTAAAGAACAATTTAGAATAGAGCAAATGGGAGCAGCAAGTTGTTTAGCTAGCAGTGAGGTGATCTTAGCAGGGATGATGTCCAGCGGAGAGCCTGGTTTTATTGTTTTAATTAAAGTCTCCACTTCTTCGGGTTTAAGTGCCGTGAATGTATCTAGCCTATGTGTGCTTACACTTACATGTAGGTCAGTCGTGGGTTCGACCTGCGGGCTTCCTGCTGCTGTGATTTTGTTATAAATGAATTCAATTATTTTAGTAAAATGTGTAGCTAATTTGTCACATATGGCTTGGGAGTGAGTTTCTTCTTTGTCACATGCCTTCGGGTTAGTAAAAGTTTTTTAAATTCTGGTAATGGGTTTGGGGTGCATCCCCTGCCTGTTAAAGTTCTTGCACTATATGGGTTCTGCGAGCGTGTTTAATGTTTTTATGATATTGCGCCAATTCTAGTTTATATGTTTCCTTATCCTGTGGGAGATGTGATGTACCCCATAGACGTTTTACAGCTACTCTTTTCTGTTCGAAGATTAGACGAGAACCAGGCTGACTGAGTAGGTCTGGCTACGTTAGTGCATTTTTTCAGCGGGACCAGACAGTTGATGGTAGTTTTAATATCCAAATTGAAACAAGCTAGACGTTCCTCTATATTATCTGTATCGGAGTTATGAGAGCTTTGAAATATTTTTTCAAAATCCTCCGGCGTGAGTTTGGACCATTGTCGATTCCACCTGGTAGAATTAGTAAGAGGAGTGTTGGACTTATGGTCTGTGTGAACAATGAAGTGAGTACCAAACAGGTATGGCCTCAACTTCTTCAAGGCCCAGACCACAGCAAAGGCTTCCCTCTCAAAAGCTGACCAACGTTTCTCCCTGGGGGTCAACCTGCTGCGTATAAAAGCTATTGGTTGGCCCTGGTCCTCTGCATTAAGTTGTGACAAAACAGCTCCTACCCCTATCTCAGAAGCATCTGTCTATACAATGAAGGTTTTTGTGTAATCCGGACCTTGTAGAATGAGAGCAGCACACATGATCTGCTTTGTCATCAAATGCCTTCTGACAGCCATCTGACCACTGAACTTTCTTAGGCATCCTTTGGGAGGTGAGATCATTACGGGGAGTTACAACGGACCCATATCCTTAACAAATCTCCTGTAGTGTCCAGTCAGGCCTAAGAAAGCTCTGACCTGAGTCTGGGTAGTGGGAGCAACCCAGTCAATTATGGTCTGGATTTTGCTCTCCAATGGTTGAACTTGGCTCCACCTACTGATAATGCCCATTAAGGGTTAAAAATGCTGTTTTTGTGGTTTCATGCTTAATACTATGTATGTCTAGCAAATGGGAAAAACTCTGCCTTGATGATGTTATGATTTCTAAACTAAAATAAAAAACTAAGTTTAAAAAAATATATATATTGATTTAACAGTGCAGTGGACTGTAGAGTTCTAAGTATGCCTTTGGTTCTGGAGGATTATAACTACTGTACTGCACTTAATACAAAGCTAATGTAAAATTAACAAAACAAAAAAACAAAAATGCTGTTTTTGGCACACCATCCTCAGAGTTTGATTTTCCAATAGCCAGGAGTCAGGTTAAATGTACTAAGATGATTGGCAGAGGCCAGAGTATCAATTAGCTCATCGGCCCTGGGAATTAGATGGGCATCAGTCCTAGTGACTGCATTGAGGCCTCTGTAGTCTACAAAAAACCTCATCTTCCTCTTACCATCTTTGGTGTGAGGGTTTGCCACAAGGACTACTGTACTAGCCCTAGGGCTATCCGAAGGCTCAATGACCCCCCGCCCCCCCCGCATCTTTTGGACCTCGGTCCTGAAGCAATCTCTGACATGGTCAGGTTGCCTGTACATTTTATTCTTCACAGGTAGGCTGTAACCTGTGTTCACTTCATTGGGAGTCAGAGAAAACAAAGGGGCAAACTGATTGAGGACGTTCCTGGAATCAGCTTGCTGCTAGTCAGTGAGGCTGCCTGCCAAGGCTACTCCATTAGCTGACCCATCAACAGGGTCCTGAGAGAAATCAGGGAGAGGGTCACTTTCTTCCTCCCGTCCCTCACAAATGGCCATGAGCAAGCTCATGTCAGCCCTCTCAACCACAGGTTTTAGGAGGTCGACATGAAGTACCCTGTGGGGACTTCTAGGAGTACCTAGGTCAACCAAAAGGTGACCTCACCTTTTTTTTCAAGAATGGAGTGGGGCCCCCTCCACTTGTTCTGGAGAGCTGCTAGGGCCACAGGCTCCAACAACCACACTTTCTGTCCTGGCTGGTAAACAGTCAGTACAGCATTTTGGTCGTGCCAAGCTTTTTGAAGCTCATGGCTGGCCTCAAGGTTTTTTCTGGCCTTCTTCATGTATTCAGCCATACGTGAACGCAGGTCAAGGACATAGTCCACAATGTCCTGTTTAGGAGGTTTGAGAGGCTGCTCTTAGCCCTCCTTAACCAGACACAATGGACCCCTAACTGGATGCCCAAACAAAAGTTCAAATGAGCTATAGCCTACCCCCTCCTAAGGAACCACTCTGTGGGCGAAGAAGGCATGGTAGTAAAACATCCCATTTTTGCCTTAGCTTTTCTGGGAGTCCCATGATCATACCCTTGAGGGACTTGTTGAACCTTTCAACAAGCCCATTGCATTGTGGATGGTAGGGTGTGGTTGACTTGTAGTTTACACCATACTCTTTCCACATAGCAGTAATGTAACTAGATATGAAGTTTTTACCTCGGTCTGTTAAGACCTCTTAGGCGACCCCACTCTGGAAAAGACTCCCAAAAGGGCCTAAGCCACTACAGGAGCTGTAGTGGTCCTAAGGGGAATAGCCTCTGGATACCTATTGGCATGGTACACCACCACTAAGATGTTACTGTGTCCAGATGCTTCTGGAGGGTTTAAGGGACAAACAATGTCTATACTTACCCTCTCAAAGGGAACCCCAACCACTGAGAGTGGAATGAAAAGGGCCTTAGTAGTACCACCTGACTTACTACTGGCTTGGCAAGTAACACAGGAGCGACAAAACTCCTTGGTGTCTTCAGACATGTGGGGCCAGTAAAAATGAGGGACAAGCCTGTCCCAAGTCTTGCTTTGCCCAAAATGTCCAGCAAGGGGAATGTCATGTGCTGGGGACAGAAGAAAACCTCTGACCTTCTGAGGTATTACCATCCTCCTGATGGCACCAGGCATGGGGTCTCTACACTAACAGAACAGAAGCCCATCTTCCCAATAGATCCTTTGGGACCCACTAACATTCCCTGCCTCCTCATCAGCAGCTTGCTCTCTGAGCTGTTCAAGAGAGGGGCAGAGTTTCTGCTCAAAACTCAAGTCTGCCCTGGAAGGGCCCCCTGCCCCCAAGAACTCTGCCTGGTCAGGCCCATGTTCCTCTGGGACAGTTCTTTCACAGGAGCTGAGGTAATTTCCCTCATTACACTGACTCTTGCTGGGAGCTTTGGAGGAGGATAATTCCTTAGTCGTCCTGTTCCTTCTCTTAAGAGGCACATGGTCCATTCTGTCAGGATCCAGTGCTTAGTTGGCTAGAGATGCTGTTCCCTATGGAGTGGTTTAAAGTGTGGTGAGCTCATATATAAACTTATATCTGTCGTGAGAGGTGCAAGCATCAGCTCACATAGGCTGCAATTGCAGGACTATAGTCGCAGTTTTAGTGGACTCCCATAGTTGGCACAATACATACTACGCCCATGGGAGACCACTGGTATACCTATGTCCTGGGTACCTTCGTACCATATGCTAGGGACTCACAAGGGTACACCAGTAGCCAATTGTGGATGTACAAAAGTACTTACCATGGTCTATTTAGGGAGAAAGCACAGTGACTGGGGTCCTGATTGGCAGGATCCCAGTCAGACTCGGTCAGAAACACACTGACACAAAGTAAAAAGTGGGATAACTGTGAAAGCAGATCCTCCTTTCCTACAGCCCCCCACTGATCCTGTGGGCCCAAAGGTGCACTGAGGGATCAGGCCGCTCAACAATGAGGCACATGTTCTCATAAAATTATTTAAGTTGAGCGGGGTCGCTTTGGCTCCCACAGAAGTGGGGAAGCACAGATCTGACCCAGGCGCACGTTCTGCCGACCGACGGGGATAAGTTAATGAACGTTTCGACTCTTTGTGTTTTATGCCACTTACCGGAGTGTACCGTTGATCTGGAGTGGGATGAAGAGGACCTGGGATCTTGGAGAAGTTCCAGGACCATCCTTTCGACTGAGAGAAAGACCTCCGAAGAGTCTGGCAAAGCCTGCCACTCAGCGAGCAGCTTCAGAGTCTGCTACCTCAAAGTCTTTGGTGCCATGGTCCGGCAGTCGAAGCATGACTTGGAGTCTTGGTCACGCTCCAAACACCCCTGGCAAACCAAGTGTGGGTCCATCACTGACATGGCATGGTGGCAGGCACCGCATGGTTGAGAACGGTTCTCCTCAATGACTTCCTTACACACCGAAAAAAGGGTCGAGAAAAGTCAAAAAAATTGTGCCAAAAAATGACAGAGTGTAGCTCTGTACACCTATCAGGACTTGACTGGCAAGGAAAGAAAAGAACTTAAGTCAGCACGTCGAAGTTGCGCCTATATAGATGACGTGGAGGTCACTTTTGGCACAGAATCCACCACCAATGCCACGCAGAGCCAAACACCACCTACAGGGGTGCAAGGGTATTGCTCAAAGAAAAATCTTCCATATCCAGTCTGATACCTGGGGAATTCAAAGGTAAGGAACCCAGGACATAGGTACACCAGAAGTCTCCCTTGGGCGTATTTATTTGGCCACCTATGGGAGTCCACTAAAACTGTGACTACAGGCCTGCAATTGCAACCTGTGTGAGCTGGTGTTTGCACCTCTCTCAACCGATATAAGTTTTCTTATAACGAGGTCACTATACTTTAATATTGCTGGGCATATCTGTTCGGCCTAATCTACACAATAGATGGTAAGTCTCATACAATAACATTGGCAACAAATGTAGGGAGTGCCTGGGCCTGCTGACACAGGAGAGTTTTTCATCAAACCAATGAGATAATTCAAGACTGCTGAGAACCAATGGAAGGTGGGAAAAGAAGACCTGTCTAAGAGAAGAGTCAGGGGCAAGATATCCCAAGTGACACTGGGAACAGAGGGAACCCTTTAGACATTTAAGCCTCAGAACAACGTTACCAGTTGTAAAATACTTTAGGCTCTTTAAAGAAGGGGTGTTTGGAGGGAATAGCTGTCAATGGGGGAGTGTTCTTTCTCAGACACAGGTGTTGCTATCTACCTATATATACGGCTATTTTTAGAATGAAGTTGTTGCTTCTGTGGGGGGAGAACAGCAGTAGGGAGAAACTGTTCACATACCATTATAAGGTGAAAATATGCTCACTGAGCATAGGCATGAAGGAGCCATGCAGGACCCTAGTGTGAGAAGGTGGCCTGATATATGCTGTCCACTAGTTCTAGTGGGCACCTTGTATCAGTCCAAACAACCCCTTATGGTGAATGGTTAAAGACAACCTTATGTGAAAGCTATCCTAGTGGTAGCTATGGAGAGCAGCCTTCAGGCTAAGTCTTGAAGGAATGTAAATCAGCTTGTTTTACCAGTCTATAATCTCTTGAATGATCAAATGAAAAGACAACCACACCAGGTATATATTCAAAATATATGTATTTAAGATATAACACACCCCTCTAGTCTCTTTATGAGACTGGAGTTCGAAGTACTTAGTTTACAAGTAAGCAAGCATCAGTAAAAGCACAAATACACGTTTCGGCCCTAGGGGCGTACCAAACCATATACCAAAAAAGTGGTATAAGAACCACGACTGGAATAGGCACTAGGCCTATTGCCTCTAGAATCGCTGGGACCCCAAGAAACCACCCAAGGTAGTGACACAGGGGACCCACGGGGACCGTATGCAGTGTGAAAACACAACCGTGGGTTCCTATTATCTTCTATGGGAAATGTCGTGGATGGAAATTTAAAGATTTGGGACACTTCTAATCGAGCCTAGACCAAACCCTTTTGGACTTAAGAAGTTCTAGGGCTAGCACCCACGAGAGCACCG
Source organism: Triturus cristatus (assembly GCF_964204655.1). Taxonomy (NCBI): domain Eukaryota; kingdom Metazoa; phylum Chordata; class Amphibia; order Caudata; family Salamandridae; genus Triturus; species Triturus cristatus. Next base: position 490,006,829 of record NC_140579.1, read on the forward strand.
GAGTACTCTAGTAACCTGACCCAGGGAAGCCGGGTGCATAGGTGTCTTTTGGTGTTGGGTCGCGTCGTCGATTTCAGTGGAAGCCTGCAAAGAACTGCTGCTGCCGTGAAGAGGAGAAGTGTCCGAAGAGATCCAAGCCTGGATCTAGGATGTAGGAAAATTAAAACCGAGGGGACAGAGTCTGGGTCACTTGCCAGTGACCTAGGGCAGGATGGACCAATGCCCACAGATGTTGGGTGCTTCAGGTGAGTTGATGGGTGTCTTGACTCTTCAGCCACGAGGTCCAGGAGGCGTCGACGAAGTCCACGAGCCAGATTCGAGCTGTCTCACGAAGTCTGTCGAGTGCTGCGGTGTCGGCGACCAGAATGGACCCAACAAGCCTTGGCAACGGCAAGTCACTGGAATTCAGAGAAAGGACTGCGGTGCAGAACAGCAAGGTCTGAGGGACTCACCCAGCGAGGGTAAGTCTGGGCACGTCTGGAGCAATTAGGTAAGCCCAATCAGAAAAGGAGTCGCCTTCGTGGGGACCTGCTAGCCAACGGGCTAGTGATCGCGAAGGAGCCTCGAGCGATCTCACTTGAAGCTGGCCCACGGGTCACTCGTGGAGTGGAGGCCAACAATCTTCGGTGCAGGAGGTGCTCAAGGCTGGGGCTACTCGGAGCCCAAAGCACAACTTCGATGAGGACCAGGAAGATAGTGTTGCTGCAAAAGTTCACGGTGTCCAGGGGTCACGGTTCCACGTCACCCACCATAGCCACGGGCCTCAGCTTTGCTGTGGACTCAGGGTAGCCTCGGGGAAGTCTGGAAATCCACCTCTGGGAATGTAGAGACTTCGGCGTCCGGCGGGAGCTTCAGAATTGCAAACCGGTCAGTTGCTTTTTTGGTGCCTGCCAAGCAGGGGAGTCACACCTTGACCCCAAGGGAGATCTCTTCAGTCTTCTAGTCAGGATAGAACGTCAAAGGTCCAGGATGTATGTTGCAGAGTTTCGTCCAGGGTAATCTAAAGTCCTAGAGACTGGAGTCCTATACTTCTACTAAGTTTAGGGGATGGACTAACTCTAAGACCCATGGGTGGGCCAGGAAAGAGGGGTAGTTACACCCATTTCCTTTGTCCAGTTTCGCGCCAGAGCAGGGGCAGGTAGCCCCTGCAACCGGTTTGAACTGGAGTATGCAAAGGGACATCAAGTGTGCCCCCAGTGCAGGACTTCAAAGCACCAGAGTGCTCCCGCCCAGCCCCAATACACATCAGCCTGTCTGGGGAGGTGGGGGACACCTCCCCTCGACAGGAAACCTATTGTCCAGGCCTCCCCTGCCGGAGTTTCGGTCAGCAGCAGGAGGCCCGACCCGTGTCTGTGGCACAGACATCCATTTTGTGATACCAGGGCTCAGGAAAGTCTTACCGGGTTTAGCCAGTGTGAACATGTCTCTCCCTCTAGAAGGGTGGAATGCTACCCCCGCCGCCAGAATTGGCGGGGGGTAATATTCCAAAGCGTTTGACACCAAACACGACGCAGCCTCCTAGATCAAAAACTCCAAATAGATCAAATACTACCCAAGGACAAGACTCTTCTCATGTAATGTATTGGGGATAAATACTCAGAGTAAGGACACAACGTGTGTAGATTAATGACAGGGGAACAGCTGGACATAATGAGCAGACACATCTACTGAAGAAAGATACACAATTAGTGTCACACACAACGTATCTAAAACAATTTCATGTCACATTGACGGGAAGGAAAACATGAGAGGTCATGTTAGCCTTTCATTGATGGCTTCCCATGGAACTAATAGTAAATGAACAAGAAAGGTGATAAGTAATTATTATTGGCCAGTTGTGTGCACAGGAGTTACAGTGCTGGTGTCTTATGCTCTAACATTCCCCACATTCAAGAGGTTATTAACGATCAAGCCAGCAGAGATGTGATGTGGGGGCATGGGAAGGGGGACTTCAACCTTGTTCATAGCCCCAAACCGGACAGACATCCTCTGGTGGACTATTTTATTATCTTTATGGCATGCACATTATGATAATACGTGTCTTTCTAAGAATTGGTCACGCTTGAGTGTTTTGCTTTGACATTTTCTTTGTTATTCTCTCTTCCAGCACATCCATTTCTAATAAGAGGGGTTCACCCGGAGACTCAAAAGAAAAACAAACGCAGCGATAAGTATGAGTACTTCCTTCAGTACTTTAAAAAAATTACAAACCGTTACCACACCCAGTTGCTGGTGATTCTTTGGTCCAACTACCTCACTTAGTGCAGAGGTGCGCATGCAGTCTTGTTTGCCCATAGCGTTTTCCTTTCCCCAGGGTTGCTAGCTAGGTGCATTCTGATGCGTCTCAAAGTGAGGGATCACTGACACTTGTCTATTGTTTTCCCCTCCCACCGTTCCTTTTGTATGGGACCCCGAGGAAGTAAAAAGGGATGCGTAGTTCAAATCACACTCTATTTCCCTAGAGCGGGGACTCCTTTAACTTGTAGAGCCCTTTGATAAACTCTAGAGGAAGGACTTCTTTAACTTAAAGAGTCCTTTAATAAATAAAAGAAGACACCTATATCAGTGATGGGCCAGGGAGTCTTCAAATTAGGATTTTGGAGGAGGAAAATGGGGGGGGGGGGGGAACACAGGGGAGAAGGAAAACCCCAATACTCGTACCCAGCTGTGCATACCCTCCTGTATCTATGTTTAGTCCCAATGGCCCTAAAGGCTGTCCCTCCCCGCCCTCTTTTGTGTTCACACACCCGCGTCTGCCGCAACTATCCTGAGTTGCGGCCGCTCGTCAGCTCCCTCCATGGGGGCCACTACTTTTCACTCCACGAGTCTGGGGGCTTGTCGGAGTCAGCGTCCTCCTGCACCCGTGCAGCGTGGTCCTCTGGTGTTCTGCTCCACGGTCGGTCGCTTCACTCTCCATGCTTCTCTTCTTCTGGATGGGCCTGTAGGCGAGTTGAATCTGCTTCACATGTTTACCCCCACTTTGTGCTGGTGTTTCACGGTTTTTCAACTTTAGTCTGGCTGGGACCCTGCTATTCAGGGGCCCAGCCTAGCTGCTTCCTCTCCAAATTGATTGCATGTACTTTAGGTACACTCAATTGGATTCTGGGGTACCCTTGTGAGTCCCTAGTATATGGTATACTATGTACCCAGGGCATAGGTACCCCAGAGGCCTACTAGGGGCTGAAGCATGTATTATGCCACCCCTGGGAAGCCTTCCAAAATGACACCACAGGTCTGCTACTGCAGCCTGGGTAAAGTGGTGCATTCACCCCTTACAGAGGTATAGGTTCACTATACCTCACCTATCACTGCCCATAGTAACCTATCAGTCACCCCTATGGCTGGCCTTATCAATCCTGAAGGCAAGGTGCTTGGTTATATGTGAGAGGGTGCCCAGGCATGAGCTGAACCCCTCTGCAGCCTTCGGAATCTCTTCTCCGGGGTTGTCAGTGGTGCAGCCTGACCATATACTCTTAAGTGCATTATATCTTAAACGGTTAATGCTAACTTTGGACTGGCTGCATGAAAACAATTCATGTTTGGTGTCAAACACCTTAGAATCAGGGGGGCGTGGCCAGCAGCATGGCCGAGTAAGACGTGCTTTCGCCGAGCTCGGCCGAAAACTTCATCCGTCATTGATTCTGGTGACCTGCAGACCACTGCTTTTACCCAAAGATATTCCCAGCTTCTGCCCAAAGTTGAAATCGCGGGGCATAATCCTCTAGATGAGCCCTGAGGACTGAAATTCTGGTTTGCTCGAGCGTGCTGGGAGAATTCAAGATGGTGCCGCAGAGAAGCTGAAGGGAGGAGGTACTGACTCGAGTGCCGAGACCCGGTACTGCGGGGCCGCGGGGAGCCGGGGCTGACACAGTGAGCTGGGCCCCATCTGAGCACCAGCCAGAGCGGCCAGGGCAGGTTGATACCCCTGGGGATGCGGCGGAGGCTGACTGGGGACGCAACGGACCCGAATGAGGTGCCCCTCCCCCACCGGGACTGAGGGCAGTGGCCCGGGAGCTGCGACGGGCTTGCATACGGAGGTGCTCTGGAAGCTCTTGATCCGCGGGAGGGCCTTCGTACGGTGTGGGTAGGTCCGCTCTCCAGCGGAACTGAAGGAAACGACTCGGAGCCGCTGCCGGGAGACCAGGTGCGAGTGGAAAGACCCCCGGGGGTGCAGGATCGCGCAGAGGAGGATCTGGCCTGAGACGACGGGAGGCAGCGCCTTTACACAGAGTCACCGATCTACTGAGGTACAGCCTGACGGTAGGATGCCGCACTGGATGGGCCCTTCCCATCCCCCTACGTCCCTGAATTTTCCCCGGGACCGGTGAAGGAGCTTCAAGATTGCACCTTAGCTCCTTCGCGGCGCTGAGAGGAGGACGTGGTTGACTGGACTGGGGGCTGAGGAGTTGTGGGGAAAGAATGCTGACAAGGTGAGCGCCCCCCCCCCCCCCCCCCGGGCATAATACGGCGTGGCCTGTGTGAGAAGTTGTCACTGAGGGGGCGGCTGAGACGGATAGGGCGCCAGGGGCCTGGGACTGTACTCCTCGTATCTCCCCCCCCCCGCCCCCCATTCCCCCATTCCCCCCATTTCAGAAACAACACCACTGCTACTACGGCGAGGGACAGGTCTGGTGGTGGAGGCAGAACGGAGGTCCTCGGCAAGTGGAACAGCCTGCGTGTGCTGAGGACAGCTCCGCTGCCCACAAGGAAAGACGGCAGTGAACTGGACCCGAGGTGGATGAGAAGAATGTGTACGAGCCGCTCCGACCGAGGGAGGCAGGGGTCACTGCCCGTGGGCTGAGCCTTTGAGCTGCTGAGGTGAGGCCTGGTGGTTGACTGGAGCACCGGGCTGGCCCTCCTTCTCCCTCGACCCCCGTCTCCTAATACCGGCTTGAACCTGACTGCCCCCCCCCCACCCACGACGCAACATCCTTGGGAGGCTGCCCGTCCATGGGCACGAGAGGGGGGCCTCACACGTACCGCAGACCAAGAGTGACCTTGACCGCAAGACACGGAGAAGTCGCGGCTGACCCAAACTTTTTTTTTTTTTTAAATTTATTTATAATTTTAACATAACATACAGCAGCATATAGCATTACAATGTGCGAAGAGCCATAGAACATTCCAGTGGTTTCTGTCGCTTGGCACTCCATCGGCGCCATCCACAATATAGTTATTCTGTTAAGCCATATCAATACAAAAAGAAAGCATATACAACTCATATCGGACTGTCATACCATTCTGCATGGGCTAGGGGTAGATTACTAGACACGTTGCAATCAGAGACAAACAATCCAACCCCCCATTGTCAGCATTCAAGAATATGTTCGACCATCCGGACCCGCATATCCAGCAATCTGAGGTCTTTGCCAGCGAACCCTCCCGCACAACAGCCCTATCCATCTCTACGCCGTTGCAAGCGGAGTAGCATTCCCATCTACCGGGTCGTGCAGGAGTAGGTATCCCCGCAGCGGCTGCCATATATCTCTGGGTTTAGAGGCAGTTGGTACCATCTCGGCATAGATAGCAGACTGTTCTTGACAATATGTTAGGTCTGCCAACCACTCTTTAAATTTCGGGGCCCTGCCCCTACCCCATTTACATGCCACCCTCCGTTTAGCTAGCAGCAATGACGTTGCCAGAAATTTCCTGTAAGCGCAAGGCACCTTCGCCGTGTAACCTAACAGCGCCGTCAGCGGACTTTTCTCAATTTCCCCACCCGTCATCGTCTCTAGGGCCACTAGTACTTGTTCCCAGTACTCATGTATTTTCGGGCACTCCCACGCTAAGTGCAGGAACCCTGCCGCCGATTGATGACATCGCTCACATCGATCAGTTGTGGCTAATTTAAATTTGTGCTTCTTAAGTGGTGTGTAATAAAGACGGTGCAGGTATTTATAATGTATGACTCGCAGCCTACAGCTTGCTGATATCCGCGCCGTCTGCGAGCAGCAATATTGCCACTGTTCGTCAGTGAGTTCCTTCCCAAGCTCTTCCTCCCACTGTACTCGCGCCGGGCAGGTGTCCCCGTCTCTGTTAGACCGTATAGCAGTGTATAAAGTAGATACTAGATGTCGGCCATCCCTGGAGGCGAGCAGATTGTGCAGCGGAACCAGACTCGGGGGCTCCCGCGGGAAGTCTGGAACAATCGAACGTATACCCTGACTTAGGCGGACATACAGGAACACATCTAATGGTGTGCATTCCGTGTTCGAATGTGCGAAATTCCCCAGCGTGAAATGGGTCTCCCCAAGTGGAAACCCGAACTCGCCGACACAACTCCAAAAACCCCTTCTCCTGCAGCAGGGTCAACTTGGGATGATATGTCAGCGGCAATCGGGGGGAATACAGTACCGGCGCATCCAACAATTCCGCTATCTTATTCCAAGCATCCACCGTGCTTGTGACAGTAGTTGGTGGCGTCGCACGGGACCACACAGCCCCATGTATCAAGCCACTCAGTGGTATCGGGTCTGCCAGCAAGTCTTCCACCGCTATTTGCGGCATATATCTGGGGGGATATATCCAATAATAGGCATAGTGCGCCTGCGCGCTCAGGAAATAAAGTTCGAAATCAGGGATATCAAAGCCCCCCTGATCATACGGTCGTATTAAGGTTGCCCATTTAAGTCGTGGCTGCTTCCCTCCCCACACTAGCCTAATCAACTCTGAGCGCAACACTTTAAAGAAATGCTGCCCGGGGTGATACGGTATGTTGATGAATAGGTAAAGGAACTGCGGTAATACAACCATTTTTATGAGGGAAGCCCTCCCCGCCAGCGAGAGCGGCAGCGAGATCCAGTGTGCAACACTGGCTGCCAGTCGCGTGATAGCTGTACCATAATTAGCCCGTAGTGTTTCCTCTTTATCTCTGGCGATCTGTATGCCCAGATATCGCAGATCACTATCACACCAGTCCAACGGAAAATCCAAAGGAAATCTAGACACCGCCGGTGTGAGAGGAAAGAATTGCGACTTTCCCCAATTGATATTAATGCCCGACAGTCTACCAAACCGGATGAACTCACGTAAGACAGCATTCGTATTCCGCTCTGGGTCCCTGATATATAGTGTCATGTCGTCAGCATACAATGAAATTAGTAGCTGCCGCATACAGCACCGAAATGCCTTATCTTGATGAACTTGGCGTAATCTGGAGGCCAGCGGCTCCACAGCTATGGCAAACAGGGGGGGATAGGGTTCATCCCTGACGAGTGCCCCTCGAGATTGCATTTGGCTGGGACACCTGCCCATTAATTAAGATCTTGGCAGTGGGGCAGGTATACAGTAACTTGATCCAGGATAAGTACACAAGCAGGAATCCCATTTTCTGTAGGACCCCGAATAAATAGTCCCACTCTACAGAATCGAATGCCTTGGTGGCATCCAAGAACACTGCGGCCAGAGGAAACTCCGGGTCTACCGTCTGCATTAGGGAGAATAAAGTCCTAAGATTATGGGAGGTATTCCTTCGTGGCACAAACCCTGATTGGTCCGGGAGTACCAGCTTCTCCATTAGTAATGCTATTCGGTTAGCTATCGTTTTTGCTAAGATTTTGGTGTCGCAGTTTAATAACGATAAAGGACGGTAAGAGTCACAGGACTCGGGGGGCTTGCCCGGTTTCAACAGAGACGTGACTATCGCTTCCCTCATCGAAGGGGGACGGACACCCACCTCCAAGGATTCGTCATAAACCTCTTTCAACACTGGCGCCATGATATCAATGTATTGTTTATCAAATTCTGCTGGTAGACCATCAGAACCCGGGGCCTTCCCATTCTGTAGTTGCATAATGGCATCCCTAATTTCATCCACCCCCAGGGGGTGCATAAAGAATTCTCTGTGCGCGTCGCTCAGCCAAGCCAACGCTATATCCCCCACAAAGTCATCCAGCTCCAGCACCCCCTGCCGCTGGGATGTGTATAAAGTTCTGTAGTGTGCAATGAACGTGTCTAAAATGGCTGGTGTGTCACGCTGCAGCAGCTCCCCAGGTCCTTGTATTTCTAGGATGTAGGTATTGAAGCGCGGGCTCCTCGTAACTGCAGCCAGTGCCCTGCCCGGCCTTTCCCCCTCCCCGTATTTGCGATCCGTCCAGTACTTGCTTCTAAATTTAGACTCTTTAAGTGCCGCATCTTCATACTCAGTTAGTTTGTCCCGAAACTGCGCCTGCACTGAACCCACTTCTCCTCTCCCCATCCGCCTCTCCAATTCATGCAGTTCCCGTTCTAGCTTACGCAGCGTATTCTGCAGGTCCCGCAACACCCCAAAACTTTTTGACATGCAGAAGCCCCTGATCGTCACCTTAAAAGCTTCCCATATCATCTCAACACTATCCACTGATCCTTTGTTCCGGATGAAGAAATCCTGAATCTCCTCACCCAATTCTGTCTGGAATACCATATCCAACAATGCTGTGGGTTGCAATCTCCACCGCGGCCTAGGTCTACCATACCCTGGCGGAATGATCCCTAATTTCACCGGGCAGTGGTCCGAGAACGTCCTGGCCAAGTGCGACACACTGCAAATAGATGGCCCCAGTCCCCTAGACAGCAGACAGTAGTCTATCCTTGCCCAGGTCCCTCTATAGGATGTAAAATGTGTTCCCTCTTTTCCCTGCGGATGCGTATATCTCCAACCATCTATAAGCTCGCCCTCAGCGAGGATCCCACCAAGCGCCTCCTGGGCCTGCGTGTAATGGTGAGCGGCCGCATTAGATCTGTCATAAGGCGGGTTTAGAGCCACATTAAAATCACCACCCCAGATGATATAGGTAGAGCCGGCATTCAGTATCTTGAGCCATAGTACAGTAAAAAACTCAGGGCTATCGGTATTAGGCCCATAACAGTTCACAATCGTGACAGAATCCCTCCCCAGCCTGCCCCATGTGATAACAAACCGACCCTGCCGATCCACCTCTACTCCCGCCATCTCAAAAGGTGTCTGTTTTTTAAATAAAATGGCAGTGCCTCGAGCATAGGAGGAGTATGATGAAAATAATCGGCAATCTGCCCATTTACTAGCAAAGGTATTAATCGCTTGCGGATTAATATGAGTTTCCTGCAGCAAGGTTATGTGTATATGCTGCCGGTCCAGATAGGCCAAAACCTGTCTCCGTCTTCTCGGATCTCCTAAGCCCCTGACATTCCACGACATCACATTCAGTATATCTCTATCCTCCTGTGCCATCCCTCTCGTGCCCCCGCACCCACCTAACATATTGTATATACCTGGACAGTGGCAATCCCACATATGGCTCAAACATGGGACCACCAAGTAACCACATTTCTGACTCCCCGCAAACTATACGTTCCCCCTCCCAACCCTCCCCCACCCACTGAAACATCCCAAACATGTCAGCAATAAGTTCCCCACCCCCCACCCCCACCCCCCATTGCTCCGGCATCAGAATCACACAGTCTAACGTGTCCCAATTAGCACTCAAAATGCAAATTGTAAGGAGCAAAACCCGACTACAAAACAACAAAGGAGATCTCCCAATTGGGGGATGCATCCAGGTGGCTCACGGAAACCTCCTCTCAGTCCAAGTGGACACAGCCGTCAGCCCGTCCCTGGAGAGAGTTCGAGGGCGTCCAGCTGTAACACAGTTCAATAGTTCCTGCGACGTGTGTAGCTGGTCTCGGAAGCTCCATCAGCTTCCCCATTCAGTGAGCGTCCCAGCATCACCGTGTCTAAACTCAAGCTGGGCCGCAGCGCCCTTCCTCGAGACAACTTCAAATGGCAACGAGCCGCATGCAGAACCAACGAGCACTGCACCAACCACAAAAAGAAAAAGGGGAACTAGGGGGACTCTTCCTGCGACCCCGCCTGTCGCCGCGACTTATGGAGCCTCTTTAGAAACTCTTCTACCTGCTGAGGCTTTGTAAAGAAGGTTTGAGTGCCCTGGTGCGTAATACGCAGGCGAGCCGGATACAATAATGCATAGTCGATCTGGTCTTGCCGCAGCTTCTGCTTCACCGCCATGAACTTTTTGCGTTCCTCCTGCACATTGAGCGTGAAGTCCGGATACATAGTGAAAGATATCCCTTCATAGGACAGCTGTTGCTTCTCTCTGGCCACCCTCAAGGCCGTATCTCTGTCCCTATAGTTCAGCAAGCGCGCAATTATGGGTCTGGGTGGATTGCCAGGGGCCGGTCTCGGGCCCAGCGACCGATGCGCCCTTTCCACTATGAAATGGGTAGACAGGAGGTTAGGCCCCACCACTGCCGTCAATAACTTCTCGATGTAGTCTTCCATCTTCCCAGTATTTGTGCTTTCCGGTATACCTAAAACACGGATATTATTGCGCCTACTGCGCGCTTCAATGTCCTCGCTCTTAGCCGCTATGACTTTAAGGAGCTTGTCCATTTGCGCCGCCGTTTTCTGTACCTGAGTCGCAGTGTCTTCCACTTCGGAAATGCGGTGTTCCGCTTCCTTGAGGCGCGTTTCATGCCCCTCAATCGTGCGGGCTATCGCGTCCATGCGTTTACTGATCATGTCCACCTTATCCGCAATGGTCGAAAATCCCTGCCGCATTTCCAGTAGGATTGAGTGAAGATCCACCTCCGGTTGTGACCTAGGATCCGACTGTGAGTCTTCCGCCGTCTTCTCCCGTACCGGCGACTGCTGCTTTGTGGGCTTCCTGCCCTCAAACTGCAGTCGGGATTGGCGAGCGTCCGGCTTCCCCATCTCGTCACTGCACCTCTCACCGCCGAACACCTCGACTTCCAATGCTGCGTCCGGCACCAGCGCGAAGCGGGCTGCAGTCACCACTACTACCCACGCCTTGTCGCACTGTTGCGCAGGTCCGCTCCGCACTGCCACGAGTCACAGGTCACTCTTCGCAGTCCTCTTAGCGCATATATCTGTCCGCTAGGGGAGGTGAGACCACCAATCTCTGTTCCACTGCTCTAGCAGGCCACTGTGTGGCGTCTCCCAACGCCTTCACCCCTCAATCCGCGCGCCAGGCGAGATATTACCGCGGTCAGCGAGAGGTATCCACCGGCGTGGCCAACAGCCCCTTCATCCGTCCATCCCATCTACATGCAAACTCCAGAGACGCAGCTATGCACTCCACACCAACAGTCTCTGTGGGGCCGGTACCCCACACTCAGCTGCTCCCTGGCCTGTGCATCGGGCCTGTCCCCACCAGCAGCAAAGCTCAAACCCCGAAATCCAGGCGTCTCCCACACCACAGGGGCTCCCCTCCTCTTCAAACGCCGACTCCTGGGCACATATAGCCAACTTGCAGGGCCCCCCGGGTGCCGGGGCCGCAATCCTGTGCCCTCCCTGAGGCTTCGCGACGTGCCTCGGGCCGTTACGCCCGCGAAATGCGTGCAATTCGGCAATCTCGCTGGTTTCCTACAGCGGGGGGGGGGGGGTCACCGGGCCGGAGCACTCAGTTACCCCGCAGCCTGCTCCCGGTCCACTGCGGCCGTCATCAGGGAGCCAGCTCGCATGCCAGGCCTCACCAGAAGCCCCCCAGTCTGTTTGCCGTCTCGGAGCCTGGCCTGACTCACTCGCAGAAGCCGCGTCTCTCTGGTGCCGCGCCCCGCCTCTCCGCGGCCTCGATCGCCGGCTGGCTCCGCTCACTTCTCCGCCGTGGCTCCACCTCACCTGGAAGCAAGTCTCTCCGGCGCTGCACTGCACTCCCCCAGGTCCCCCTGTCGTCCAGGGGTTCAATGCACTCTAGCACGCAAGCGATCGCCGCCTCGGAACCAGGATATTTATCGGATATGTGAGCTGGACAGCGGGAGCCTCACAACGTGGCGGCCATTCCGGACGTGCGCCACCTAGCGCCCCGGCTGACCCAAACTTGGGCGACCTTAACATGGGAACCGAAACCGCCTCAAAGGGCAAAATGGACCAATATGTGAAGGTCATCGCCCCCCCACACAGGAGGAGCGCCCGGGCGCCCGCTCGGATACGGATACCCTCCTCCAGGCAATTCAGGCATCCAGGACGGCGCTAGAAGATCAGATTGGCGCAGTGGGAACAGAGGTAGCACTCCTACGCCAGGACCTCAGGAACCTAGCTGAAAGGGTCACCGAAACGGAGACCCGACTGGGCGAGACGGAAGACTCAGTAAAAGACCTTCACAAAGGTATGAAGGAACTTCAATCCTCTCATAAAGACTTGCTGTGGAGGGTGGACGATGCGGAAAACAGAGCAAGATGCAACAATCTCCGCTTCGTGGGCTTTAGAGAGGGAATTGAAGGGACAAACATGCTGGAATTTCTACACACTTGGCTATGGAGCACCTTCCCGACAGACAAGTTCTCCTCTTGCTTCGTCATAGAAAGAGCTTACCAGGCGTTGATGGCCCGACCACCCGTGGGGGCACACCCTAGGCCCGTGATAGCGCGCTTTCTGAACTTCCTGGATAGGGACATGATACTTATGGAGGCCCGGAAGCTAGGGGAAATACGACATAAACACCCGCATAATGATTTTCCCAGACTACGGTAGGGAAGTACAAAAACAAAGACGCACTTTTGACTCCGTAAAAGCCAAATTGAGAGACAGCAAGATACTGTATATGCTGCTTTTCCCTGCAAAATTGAAGGTCCTGATTTTGGGCAGATCCCACTTCTTCCAGATGCCGCAGGAGGCCTGGCAGTGGCTGGAGGAGCATACCCCCCCCCGCCCCCCGGGGTGCCTGGAAACACAGACACTGCACGGCCCCTTCGGGTCGAGCTAGCAACCGGCCCTTGGACACGCAACGCTCGCTTACCCCCCGGCAGCTGCGAAGGGGTCTCACCATAGAGACCACCCCATATGCCCCCAGGGCACAGGCAGACGACGCACCGGTGGATCACTTGACTCCCGGTTCCCAGCGAACGCCCACACGCTCCGTCCCCTCGGACGGCCTCAAACGGATAACGACATTGAAAATGAAGCTGGAACTGAAAGCGGACACTCTTCCTCCGGGGAGGAGGAGGTAGTGGGCCACTCAATGCACCCCTTGGTGGCTGAAATACTGGCGATGGAACAAGCAACGTTGGCAGAGGACGGGGCATCCCAGAATGAGCCCCCGGATTCTAACTCATGAACAAGGGTCTGCAGGATTGACCGTGGTTTGGACTACTGTGCTGGAGCAGGCAAGCTGGACACGCACTCCCTCTTTTCGTTCTTTCCTGCTTATCTCGACTCCTTTCCCTATTCTTTTCTCTTTTTCTTCTTGCATTGACATTTGCGGAGGACCGGATATAACCTGGTGACTGTGTTCCCTGTGGTCCCTCTGGTTTCCGATCTTTAATTTCATATTTTCTTGACTTTGTCTCGATGGTTCTGGGACAGCCGCAGAAGTTTGAACTTGTGGTGTAAGTTGGGCAAGGGAGGGCGACAGGCCTCCGCCTGCCCTAAAATCGAGGAGATGAGTCGTGAGGGAGGGGGAGGTGGGGTGGGGTGGGAGGGGAGGAGGAGGGGATTTGCACTTGTTTTATGGTTGGGAAGGTTTAGTTCAATGTTTTATTTCACGTTTGATTGGCACACTGATCACAGGACCGCACTGGCGGAAGCGCATACCGTTCGCCCCCCACAAGGGATAAACTCAAAACACACCACTCCATGGCCTCCGTGACTGATCATAGAACCCCGGAGGGTCTACTGGTGACTGGCCCCTACAAGGTTCTCGCGTGGAACGTGAATGGCCTAGGGGAGAAAATTAAGAGGACTGGCGACGGCACATATTAAAAGGTTGCACCCTGATATAGTCCTCCTCCAGGAGACCCACCTTAAAGGAACGAAGTGTGGGTTTCTTGCAAGAGGAGCCTACAAAGTATTGACGCATGCGGGGTACGCGGTGGGCTCCCGGGGGGTAGCTATTTTGGTCAAAATATCCCCTCCCTTTACGGTGACTCGGACCTGGACGGACCCCCCAGGGGACTTATGTAAGGTTATCAAGAACATTGGGGTGACAGAGGGTAACAATAGCCTCGATCTACGCTCCCCTGAAACTCCAGGCTAGGACCCTCTCCAGATTGGCCGAAATCCTGTTAGACACACCAGACACGTTGCATATCATAGGTGATGACTTCAATGACGTTATGTCCATCCCCATGGACCGATCAGGGACCCGCGCCGATAGCTCCCCGACTACGCCCATGTCTAGGGTTATGACTACACTGGGCCCGACAGACGTGTGGCGGTGGCTGCACCCGGATACCAGAAGCTATTCATATTACTCAGGGGCCCATAAGGTACACTCAAGACTGGACTATGTCTTCCTCCCCCGACATGCACTAGCGGCTGATGATGAAGCTGAGTATTTAGCAAGGGGACCACTCCCCCCTTCTGGTCCAATTGGGTGGGAAATCTCGAGCCAGTAGTGGAGGTTGGAGACTGACCGCATGGGATTTGCAGAATAGTGAGATAATGCAGGGCCTTAGGGCTGACACGAAAGTGTACTTTGCAGAAAATGTAGGCTCAGTGCAGTCGGGTGTCATCGTGTGGGAGGCATACAAAACAGTGCTCCATGACCGGGCCCAAAATCGGATATCCTGGGGAAAGCGGAAAACGCAAGAGAACTTCATATCCTGGAAATCCAAATACTAGACTTAGAACAGCAGTATCTGTCGGGAAGGGACCCACAGGTGACTGATATCCAACTGATATCCAACAGCAATATAAAGCCTTAGTAACGGATGAAGCCAAAGCACAGGCACTAGCAACCCTACACAGATTATATGACGTTGGGGACAAGTCCGTAAAGCTATTGGCATGGGTAAGCCGTAAGGAAATGGACGCCAGGTGGATAGAAGGTGTGGTCGATGGACAGGGACAGCTACAGAGGGGGGATGCCCAGATCGTTCAGACTTTTGCTTCCTACTTTTGGGAATTCTATAAAGCCAGGGAATTAGGTGAGTCAGAAGAGATCATGGATTACTTGTCTACTATTCAAACCTCGATCTTAACGGACGAGGAGACCCTCGAAACCGACATATCGGCCACTGAAATTAGAGAGGCAGTAACCAGACTCCGACCAGGGAAATCCCCAGGTCGAAATGGACTCCCAGCTGAATTCTTTAAAAAAGGTGTTGATTTGTTGACGCCCCACCTATTGGCGCTCTTTAAGGACGCAGCCCTAGAGGGTACCCTCTCACTTGACCTACGAATGGCCACGATCGTACCTATATATAAACAAGGCAGGCCCCCTGAGGACTGCGAGTCTTATAGACCAATCTCCCTCCTGAATGTGGAGGCTAAGCTATTGGGAACGATCTTGGCCCTCCGCCTGCGCCAGGTGATATCAAGCCTGGTACACCAGGACCAGACGGGATTCCTGCCAGACAGGGCGACTAGGCAGAATTTACGACAGACCCATAATTGGCTTATGGAGGTGAAGGGGCAGGAGGATCCACATATGTTCCTCTCTCTTGATGCTGAAAAAGCTTTCAACGCTGTGCACTGGCCCTTTCTGGAGGTTGCTCTGATCAAGTTCGGCGTTGGCCCTAACTTTAGGAAATGGGTGGGACTTCTATATGCAGACCCCAGAGCCCGGGTTAAGGTAAACGGGATCCTATCTGAAGACTTTCCTATTAGGAGGGGGACCCGGCAGTGATGCCCCTGTCCCCACTGCTATTTGCCCTCACTATTGAAATAGTGGCCTGTGAGGTCCGGCAGGCTGAGGAGATATGGGGATTTCAGATATCGCAGACCGACACGCAGGAAGAAAAAATCTCGCTATACGCGGATGATATTCTGTTATATGTAGCTCAATCGGCCACTACAGCCCCCGCACTGTTCAGGCTCCTGGGGAGGTATGGCTCCTTCTTGGGGTACACGATAAACTGGCATAAATCGATCCTGTATAGCCCACGACAGGGAGAGGAGTGGCCCCCTCTGCCTGGCGCCCTCCAGATCACCCAGACGGGGTTCACGTACCTGACTACAGACAGGCACATGCATTATCAAAAAAACATCCGAGTGATTGTGAATTTTGCGGACGATGGCCTTAGATGGAAGACCCTTCCTCTCATGATATTAGGCCGAGCCGCAATGTTTTAAGATGATTACGTTGCCTTGTTTTCTATATGCCCTACAGAATGAATACTTCTCCCTCCCCAGACAGACGTTTAAGGTGGTAAATGTGCTCTCTGCTGTGGTTGGGGTAACAACAGAGAATAGCCCTGGACACGCTCCAGAGAAATCTGTATAATGGAAGGATTTCCTTGCCTGATATGGAGGCATATTATTGGGCTGAACATCTGGCGCCGATAAACGAATGGCTCCACGCGTCAGCTGATCACCCGACGTATAGGCTGGAAAGGGAAACATTGGCACGCCGCACCAGTTTACACTATTTGTATGGGGGCGCCGGAAAGAGGCGGTTACTCCCGGCCACACAGCTAACCATTGAAGTCTGGGAAAGGGCAACGAAGATGATGGGGTGGACACATAAACCAACAAAACCGACACCGATATGGACTTGCCCACAAACTCAGGGGTTTTAGAGGATGGGATGATATTGGGATCTCCACGTTGGGGGACCTGGTGGCAAAAGGGGAGCTTAAACCCTATGGGACCCTGGCGGCAGAGTATGGACTTCGTCCCGCTCAATTCTTCAAATATGCACAACTGCGCCATGCCTGGAGGGCTGAGGCGGCGCTCTCCTCTCCCTTGCCAGAATATGCCCCATTGGAGGGTCGCCTGTCTCAAGAACGGGTACCCAATAAGCTAGTATCTCTGACATATAAGACCCTGAATAATAACACACCGGATAGATTGGGGAAACTGAGAGCAACCTGGGAGCAGGACTTGGGCGAGATGGACACAATAGACCGGGAAGTAGCCCTGATGCATCACAGAAGTTGCGATTAAATCCCGACTACGACTCATTCAATATAAGATACTACAAAGGGTATACTATGATAGGGTTAGGCTACACCACATCGGTCGAGCCAGTGACTCCTGTTGTCTCCGATGTGGACACCCGCAGGGGGCCTTCTATCATATTATCTGGGACTGCCCCATTATCCACACCTATTGGACACAAATACTGGGAGAGTTGAGTAAGGTATTAGAGGCAATGCTTTCTGTGGAACCAAAATTTGTTTTACTAGGGATAACTACTGATGTAGATTTGAGCCGCCCGCACCTCATCTTTGCGATACTAGCCCTGGTGGTGGCGCAAAGAGACGTGGCACGAGCGTGGGGAGCACCATCATCTCCCCAATTGGGGGAATGGAGGAGGGGGATGGATATGTATATGTCGGTGGAGAGGGTCACCTACAAAGCAAGAGCCTGTCCCCGGAAATTCCGCAGAGTATGGGGAAAGGGGAGAAGGTACCATGGTCTTGATTGGGGTCTGGGACCAGATTGACGCACTGAGAGTCCCTCCGCCTAAAACTTTGTTCCAAGTTGCCAGAAGGCGGGCCATGGGCCCTAGACCTGTGGGGAGTCGTTGGGGGATAAAAGAGTATTGCAGACTAAAGCATGGTGGGAGGAGGCTGGATTTTGTCGAGCTGAGGTTCACGATGCTGTCATTGCGGATGGTGGGTGGGGGGATGGGAGCGGCGCCTGGGTGTGGATAATCACCTGTGACTTGCCAGTTATGTTGGTCAAAATGCAAATAAAAATATATATATTTTTTTAAAACACCTTGGAATCATACCCCCCACATCAGTTCTTGATGTGAGGATATGATCCCACCCGTCTAGAGGGAGAGACATGGCAGTACTGGGATACCCGGTAGAAATCTAATAGCGCACTGGCATCACAAATTGGATGCTGCAGCCACAGACACTGGTCTGGCCTCCTACTGCTGACCGAAACTCTAGCAGGGGAGGCCTGGACAATAGGTTTCCTGTCACAGGGAGATGTAACCACCTCCCAGACAGGCTTATGTGTATTGGGGCTGGGTGAGAGCACTCTCTGAGTGCTTTGTAGTCCTGCACTGGTGGCACATTTGGTGTCCCTGTGCATAGTCAAGCTCAAACCGGTTCAGGGGCTTCTAGCCCCTGCTCTGGTGCGAAACTGGACAAAGGAAATGGGTGTAGCCACCCCTCTTTCCAAACCCTCCCATAGGTGGGTCCCTAGAGTTAGTCCAACCCCTTCCTTGGAGTATGCGCCGGGACACACTGCTGAGTATCTGTGCGCGATACAAATGAATTTAACATATCATAAGTGAGGAACCTCTGTAACCAGAACTTTAGATATACCTGGACGAGACTTTGAAGCTGAATCCTGGAATTTCAACGCTCTACTAAAGACTAGAGGACTGAAGAAATCTCCCATGGGGTCAAGGAGTGACTCCCCTGCTTGGCAGGCACCAACGAAGCATTTTGCCGGTCTGCATTTCCGAAGCTCCCGCCGGACTCCGAACTATTTGCAGTCCAGGAAGAGGATTTCCAGACATCTCAGAGGCCGGCCCGAGTCCCTAGCAAAGCTGAGACCCGCAGCCCTCGTGAGTAGCGTGGAACCGGAACTCCTGGTCACCACGCACTTTAGCAAGTGCATTGACTTCTTGAAGTCGTGCTTGGGGTTACTTGTAGCCCCCACCTCGAGCAGAATATCCACCGAAGAACGTCGGCCTAGTCACCCTGACTGACCCGTGGGCCGCCATTTTGTGTTTCCTCTCTGGTGGGTCCCTGAGGGGGTAACTTTGATTTTTCTTGGGCTTCCCTGGTTGCTCCAGACGTGCCCTGACTCCCAACCAAGTGGTGAGTCCCTCAGACCCAGCTGGTCTGCACCGAAGCATCTATCTCCTTTCTGCATGGGTTGCTGTTGCCAAGGCTTGTTGTGTCCAATCCGGGCACCGACGCTGCAGCACTCGACATCCTTCGTGGGACAGCTTGAATCCAGCTCCTGGTCTTCCTCGACGCCTCCTGGTCCTCGTGGCTGAAGAGTCAAGCTTCACCTCCTTCACCTGAAATCACCCGACATCGGTGGGCATCCGCTTATCGCCTTCCTGGTCACTGGCAAGTGACCCAGACTCTGTCACCTTTGCTTTCAGGTTCTTCTCGACTTCGATCCAGGCTTAGATCTCTTCGGACACTTCGCATCTTCCTGGCAGCAGCACTTCTTTGCCCGCTCCCATTAAAATCGACAACGCGACCTGACACCATTTGACACCTATGCACCCGGCTTCCCTGGGTGAGGTAACACGAGTACTCCAATGCTCCCGTGGGTGTTGGCCCTAGAACTTCCTAAGTCCCAAAGGGTTTGGTCCTGACTCATTTCTAAGTGTCCCTAATCTTTAAAAATCTAACCGCAACTTTCCCCATAGAAGCTAACCGGAGCTCGCTGCTGTGTTCTCACACTGCACACGGCCCCTGTGGGTCCCCTATGTCACTACCTTGGGTGGTTCATTGGGGTCCCAGCGATTCTATTGTGTCTAGTTAAGTCGTGGTTCTTTTACCACTATTTTAGTATATGGTTTGGCTCGCCCCTAGGGCCTGAAGGGTATTTGTGCTTTTTTACTGTCATATTTGAAGTGTAACTTATGTGTTTTGACCTCTAGCCTCATAAAGAGACTAGGAGGGTGTGTTTAGTAATAAATACATATATTTTATATATATACCTGGTGTGGTTGTCTTTCATTTAGGAACTCAAGAGATTATAGACTGGTAAAACAAGCTGCTTTACATTCCTTCAAGACTTAGCCTGAAGGCTGCTCTCCATAGCTACCACTAGGATAGCTTTCAATAAAGGTTGTCTTTAACCTATAACCAATAAGGGGTTGGTTGGACTGGTACAGGGTGGCCACTATAATTAGTGGACAGCATATACCAGGCCAACTTCTCACAGGGCCTCTCCCCTCTTCCAGCAAAGACTTCCTTTTCTCTGTCTTTTCGGCTTCGGTATTGGTCTGGCTTGGGTCTCCTACCTTCTGTTGGAGGCAATGGTAGTCCTCTTTTAGTGTCGGAGCTCCTTTCCTTAGTCTAGTCTTCCCTTTGTTTTTAGGTCTCGCCTAGCGACGCAGCGCATGCGTTGCTCACCTTGGCGAGACCTATTGTCTTCGGTTTCTTGGCCGAAGGGGGACAGGACATGTGCACGCGTAGAAGGTACAGGAGTTGTGCACGTGTACGGCGGCGTTAGCACAACTCGGAGGACAGGAGATGTGCACGCGTATGGCTCGCGGCGCGTTATTACAACTCCTGCTTGCTCGCGACGCTTCTTCCCTCTCTGCTTTACTTTATACCCATCCCCCTCCCGTTGTTCCTGTTCTCCTTCCTCCGCTTTAGTTTGTACCCAACCCCCTCCCGTTCTTTGTGTTTTCCTACCTCCCACTATCCGCCAGCCTCACTGGACTGTTAGAGGGAGGACGCACGCGCGTTGCACTTTTTGCAGCTGCCGTATGCAGATTGCTCCACGTTCCCTTGTAGAGATTGTGTGCGCGCACGGAAACCCCCCTCCCTGTTCTCCGGTAGTTTATACCCACTGTCTGGTGCGGGCGTGCGCTAGGTATCAGTGGTGTATTACTGGGTTTAGCGCCCCTACGCGAAGCTCTCAGTGCCAAACCATCTCCATTCTTGGTCGGTGTCTCGTGGGTCTTCCTTCTATTTCCTGCTAGTGCTATAATGATGATGAAGCCGCCCTCACAGTAGGCCCGGCCTGGGTGGGCACCAGTCATGCCTGGAGCAGGGATACGCTCGCTCGGGAGCCCCAGCGGTGCGTTGAGACCAGGGCTGCGGCAAAATCGTTCCGGAGGTGATGGCAGATGAGTGCCATCAAAGCTCCATGCTGTTTGCGGTCTTCTTGTGCTGTCTTGGACACCGTACCTAAAACTGATTGTTTCCATCTGTAATGCAACACGAGGTCATGTAAAGCGCTCCTACTTTCGGGTGGAGTTTGCGCTATATAAAACAGCGGGACAAAAAAAGCATCAACCAAGGCTGTCAAATGAACTATCATAACATCTCTACGTCCCCCGCTCAGGCCATTGTTCTTGTTCAGTGGTTTGCATTTCTCGTCAATTCAATTTGCATTAAAATAACTCACTAAGCCCTGTCTCATGAATAAAAGTCACCTATAAAACCAAATGGGAAATGAAGCACGGTCAGTGATTTTAGGATCATATTTACAAACACAGTCCAGCAGATATTTTCTTTTTATAGGCATCGTATTTAAACCAGTAGTATGAACAATTTCTCTTAAAGGACGCTGAAAACAACAAAAAAAAACATCAGCTAGATTGCGTATATTTACTTTCTTTAATAAAGAAATAGTTCCTTTTAAAATGACTTTCCCTTCACTCTATAGTCCCATCTAGTCTCTGTCACTAGCCCCACTCCCCGTGTCATTATTTCCATCCCTCCCATTCCGTCTTCTTATTTGTGGGTTTCAGTGGCTCTAGTAGCATCTCCCAAACAATGCTCCTACAATGTATCTCACAGTAGAACATGGACAATGAGAACCTCTCCACTTAGTCATACATGGCACATCTCTGAAACACTATGTGGAAGGCATCATGTGGATAAGAATAATTTACATGGCCTTCATAGCCAAGCACTGATAATTAAAGATTTTCTTGGGTTGTTTTTAGTCCATTTGGATCTTGTCCAAATCACATGTAGCCCGCAGCCTTAATTAAAAAAAAACAAAATTTAAAAAACAACTTAAAGAACTCTTTAAATAACTTTTTTTTGCATCAAAAGAGCGGTAGTGTGACTGATTCTCTGGTACTCACAAAACTGTGTCTGAGGTCGCTGTTTCTGACATAAGGCCTAGAGCAGATGTTCGCCGCTGGTAATCATCTCAGTGAACCTTCACAGAAGTGTCAATTGGGCTCTGCCACATGTATGTGGCTCAGCACCATTTGTCCCCATATGATCTTTCTAAACTGTCAGTCTGGTGCTCCCGGGATCTTGTTATTATGGACACTAACTGTAGGCTGATATGGAAGTAGGGCACCAGAGAATGAATTAGTTCATCGTGCAGAAGCGATATTGCTTTTTACACAGCTGCAAGTAACTCATTCTGCCTTTTCTGACTCCCCAGTCCGCATACTGTTAAGTTTTATCATGAGGATGAAAACATATAAAAGCAAAGACAAAGTACTTAATGAATGCAGTGAGGGGAGGACGCCGGTGGCTGACACAGTCAGAAAACCACCATCCTTGAAGGACAAAGTGAGAGGGGAGTCCGTTAGGTTATTGATGCCTAGGATGGTTGCTTTGGTCGGTAAAGTACTGGTTGAGGAGAAAGAGTTTCAGGTCCTTTTTGAAGCAAAGGAAGGAGGGGTTGCATCTGAGGGCAATAGGGAGTGCGATACACATCCTGGGTATGTTGCCAGAGAAGGACCGACACTGGGCCGTTTTCTTTTTCAGTTTCGGAGGGATGAGCAGAAGTGAGTTGGTGCTTCTCAGAGTTCTGGATGTTCCTGCTTTTACCAGTTTGCTGTTTAGGTAGTTGGGTGATTGGGTGTGAAGGGCCTTGTGTGTGATGCAGGCCAGTTTGTAAATACATCTACCTTCCATGGGAAGCCAGTTGAGTGCGTTGAGGGTTGGTGAGATGTGTTAGCCAAAAGCTCTAACTTTCACAAATGCGAGACCTATTGCATTGCAAATGCTTGTTATAGGTCAGGTGCGGAAGACAGGAAGCAGATGAGGGAGACACCGAAGGAACGTAAGGTAAGTAGGGGGTAAGGGAGGTCCAGAGACATTTCCTTACACAGATATTTACGATGGGGGATAGCTAGATCCTTCATGGTGCATGTAGCTGAGCTGGGGCTTGTGGGATATTCGACATGAGACACATCCCCAAGAGAAGGAATACTACTTTTCACACCGCCACGGTTTGTACTCTAGGATCGACCCGACCTGACCTGAAGTACAAACACATTAATAACCCAAACGGTTACAATTAACATACAACTCATTACTATACTGTATCATGCACCAATTACGTAGGACTCCATGCAGGGGAAAAATGCACACTTAAAAAAACAAAGTTCTAAACAGATTAGATGAAAAAGAGAGAAGGTACCAATTTCAGGAATATTTCTAAATCAACCAGATCACGACAACTCCTCCTCAAATAATTTGGGAGGCTTGCTTTGGGGCAAACTGATTTCTGTAAGGGTGCATAAGTGCTGCAATTGGTCCTTCACCAAAACCAAATTACTGAAGAAACTGAGAGATAAAGAGTGACAATACAGGGACAAGAAGTCTCTCACATTAATGAGGAAAGTGACAAGACTGAGGAGCCACCTAGAATTACAGCTGACAGAACATTCTTGTGCGTAAAACAAAAATTCTATGAAAAAGCTAACAATGCCAGTAAGTTATTATCAGATAGACTGAGACATGTCAAACTGTCTACTAGGATACCAAATGGACTGCTAAAGCATGGCTCCATTTCTAGAACAGAGATAAACAAACAGGATACATTTCATGAACTCTATATAGCAGCCAATGCCCCCAGTTCTGGAAGGTCTCAGATATTCTGGAACCCAAACATCTACTTCGAAAGGGAACAACAGACATATTAGATTGGACGATCTCGATAGACAAGGTAGAATCAGCCATCACAAATCTTCCATCCAATACAGCACAGGGCCTACATTACTACACAAATCTTCTATAAAACATTCTGCTCACTGTTGACCCCACAGTTATCTGCCCTTTTCAACTCTTTTAGAGAGTTGGGTAGAGTCACTGATACTATAGGGGAAGAGGATATAACCCTAATAAATATTGCGGTAAGGAGAAAAGGTTGTCTTACAGGAGTGTACTGTTGCATAACTGTGACTTTAAGATCTATATGAAATGGGCAAATGGATTAGAGTGTTGTAAGCCCTGTCAGTTGGGCAGTGACCAGTCCCGGTTAATCAGAAATAGGCAGATGTTCATTAATATTTGACAAACTCTGAGCTAAGTTGAAAAAACCAGCACAAGATCTATCCCAATGTTAACACTTGTGATAAATGCAGAAAAGATGTTCAACAGTATGGAACACGTGTTCTTGTTGCAGGGGTTAGGGAAGATTTGAATGGGTCCCAATCTGCAGAAATATATTTGGTCAAGATACATGCCCCACTGAGCACGAGCCATAGTCAACAGGGACAAATCTGACAGCTTTTATCTTTTCTGAGTTATACATCAGGGGTGTCCTCTCTCCCCTTTGGGGTTTGCTCTCTTGGTTGAACCCCTAGCACAACTGATTAGACCGACACTGGAGATCAGCGATATGGACTTTGGCGGGCTCATTGCAGATTACATTTTCTTGTTGACGAGCCCTGAAATTTCTAGACCTGCAGTTATTTGAATCATTCAGCGTGTTAGTGAAGTGTCTGGCTTCCAGGTCAACTTCAATAAATCTGAAACAATGGGTATCCATATTACTCAACCATCCAAGGCTAGGATTGAGTCCATGCCCTCACTTAAATAGACAAAGGGCAGCATCATATATTTGGGCATCCGTATAACACCAACAATACAGGATCTCTATAAAGCTAACTACCTGAAGCTCCTAAAAGAAATTTAAAATGACCTAAATGGGCCCTCTATTTATTTCCTGAATGGGTGGAGTAGCCGCCCTGAAAATGAATGGCCTCCAGAAACTACTGTATTTCTTTCAAGCTTTCCCCGTGATCGATAAACAAGAATTAGTATAACTGCAGTCCGCTCGAGACAAATTTATTAGACAAAATAGCAAACCCTAGATTTCGCAGAGGGTCTTACAGTGCAGGATGAAGACTGTGGGTATGAGCTTCTATGACACTGAGAAGTACGATATAGCAACTCAACTAGGAGTTGTCTTCAAATGGCCTCTCAGGGAAAGAGAAAAATACTGACCTTGGATGGAGTTGAGGGTTCCGAGGCGTTAAAGCTGGGAGGTGTTATGTTGCCCAGACGAGCAAGGCTTGCTATGGCCTATGAATCAGATGTAATTAGGCAGACGATAGAAGTGTGGGACACTGTCACTAAAACGAACAAACCTACCTCCTTTCCCCTCTTTGTTTACCCCATTATATGGTAACCCAGCCTTTACCTCAGCATTGTTTGCAAACTAGCATAGGGGGAACTGCATAGTACTGAGGGATATGTTCCGTAACCAGAAGATCAAATCTTTCATACAGTTCAAAAAATGACTATGGGATTGGAGAGGAGATAAGCAAGTTACTTACCTTTGGTAACACCTTATCTGGTAGAGATTTTGTCTAGCCAAAGGTTCCTTACCTTAGAATTATCCCCGAATGTCAGACTGGATACGGAAATTTTTCGTGAGCAGTAGCACAGGTCGGTAGAGTCGTACAGTTCCGTGTTGCGTCATCCGTGCAAGAAGTGATGTGCACAGTGCCTTTATATGTGGCCCACCAGCATACAATGCCAGTTTCTTTTCCCGACTTTCTATGCCAGAAGCACGGAGCCACGAAGAACACTGTCCACTGATATGAAACACTAGGGCCCTGAAAGGGAACAGCTCTGTACCTAAAGGCCTAATTGAAGAGCGGGAAGGATAGGTGGGTCAGTAAGGAGCCTCCGGCTAGATATTCTCTACCACATAACGTTACCAAAGGTAAGTAACTTGTTCATCTAATAGACTGTGACTGCAGATTCCTTACCTCAGAATGGACACCCAAGCAATACCTCCCCCAGAGATGGGTTTGCAAACTGGATTTAGACTAGAAAGTCCTACAGGACCGAACGGGCAAGTGCCCATCCAGATGAACCTGACAATCCAGGTAGCAGTGTTTGGTGAATGTGTGCAACAAAGCCCACATTGCAGCCTGACAGATGTCCAGGGCTGGAACTTTGCATGCTAATGCAGTAGTTACAGCCTTTGCTCTGCTGGAATGACCAGCAAGCCCTCTGGGGGCTGCTTCTTGGCCAGTTTTTAGGAAGTCTTAATGCAGAGCACAATCCATCGGGAGATGGTTCGCTCCCCCAAAAAGATTAAAAGCAATCTCGCCCAAACTAAATTACACATTTTATACAAAACGTTTTGGACTCCCTACAAGCTGGCCTCTTTGGGACTACTTGGGGATAGTTGCTGTTGAAGCTGTAAAACTGAGAATGTCGATTTGCGACATATGTTGTATGAATGAAACTCATTAACCACTTTTTAGGGGAACAAACACACAATGTTATTGACAACATCTGTCACTTACAATTGCCCAGGAACTTCTTGTTCTCCATCTGTGGTCCGTTCAGCCCTACAGATACTTTTTCTCTACAGAAAGAGGTATGTTTACTTCTAGATCTAATGTTTATACTTGCCCACAAGACCATTATGTCAACTTGGAAGTCTCCGAGTAATGCCTCGAGCAATGTGTGGTGGGAAAGGCTACTATACATCAGGCTTGCACAGATGATCATGTCTTCTCAATATCCCTGGATCTCAGTTAACAAGTCGCTTTGAAATAACTTAGACCTTAGAGTTAGTTAAACCTCTGTAGATCTTCTTTTGTGGCTCTACGTGGTATTATTAATCTCTGTCTACTGCTGTATTATATTATAATTATTACACTTGCTATTAGAGCGTGTGATTGTGACTCTGACTACACTTGTTTGTGCTCAAACTTAATGCAAACATTTATACATGATCTGGACGTGTTTCTGTAGCAACTTTTCTTTGTTCTTTATTATTCCTTTTAAGTTCCCCCATTTGAGTACAATGTTTCATATATAATGTTGTGGGACCTGTTTTATGCACAGTATGCAACTACTTTGAATCACACCTATTGGTTCTGTGAATGTTGATCATATGTCTATGCTTAGAATCTGCCTATCTCTTCTTTTTGATGAAAATTCAATAAAAAAATTTGAAATAAAAAACAAACAAACACGTGTGGCAGTCATGTCCAAGGATTGAATTAGAAGGAGGAGGGGAGTAAGGAGGGAATGAAGGTCATCTGGCATCTGACTATACATCATGTTAAATACGGAGAATGTCATGGTTCCTATTAATGTTTGGTTATGAAAAAACAATAAATAGATTTAAAAATATATATTTGTGTAGACAGTAAAATCAATTACAATATTTCCACTACTTAAGAAATAAGAATAGCAACAGGCACATTTGAGAGAATTCTTGAAGGTTTCTGTCTGAGTCACCCCACTGAGAACCCCAAGGGTGTACAGCTAGAATACACTTATGAGTGAGACTTGGTTCTCTAAGAGTGATGAATCGTGAGGACGTACACAGTGCAAATGTTGGTTGTATTACCAGACACACCGCTTTCTGAGCAATACCTCCATTGTTATAAAATAAGGACTGTGAAATATGAGGATGCAGTGACGTAAGTCCAAGAATGCATCATCTGCTTCCATGGGACATATTTTAAGGTGGTTAATACATTGGCAGAACTCATTTGAAGAAGTTTGTTACTGAATGACCTAAAGAAAAGAGCAGTATAGTGCTCAGGAAGACCACAAATGTTAGTCTCAGGCACTACAAACTACAAACAATGCTGGTCTCCTGTGAAGAAATGGGACAGTCATGAGCAGCACTGCATAAATGAAGAAACCAGTGTGGATCATATTGGTCAGACCAATACCAGAGACCAAGGAAAAGACACCTTAGTGAAGCAGTAAATTAGTGTGCTTTTCTGGAGTTTGTGTGTGCTTAAGGGGAAAAAGCCTCTGTTGTGTGCACGCTCTTAAGGGTTTCACTGAAATGTTTACTCTTTGGTGCACACAAGATGTTCTGGTCCTGTGGTCTGCAGAAAGGTCAACCAATTGAGACAGGGACACAGCAGAGATCAATATTTTTATTGTTATTGCATTTATATAGCGCTTACTACCCCTGACGAGGCGTCGAAGCGCTTTTCGGCAGGTAGCACGCTACTCCGGGACCCAGAAAGATTTAGTGGTGAGCTAGTGTAGGGAAATATGAAAATAATTTGAGGGGTGAACATTTGAGTCTGTTACTTGGATTGAAAGGGTTAGTGGAGGGACAGAAGAGTGAAGGTTCTAGAAAGTGTTTATTTGGAGATCATAGCTGTAGAAGGAGGTTTGGGATGAGTAAAGGAGAGATGGAATGGGGAACAGTCTTTAGTAGTGGATTAGGGAGAAAGATGCGGTATTGGATGAGTCTAGAAGGGATACATGAGGGAAGGGTTTAGAAAGGCTTGTTTAGGAGATTTGAATAGTAAAAGAGGTTTGAGATGATGCAAGGAGCAGTAGAGGAGAATCGGTCATTTTGTGGATCATAGTAGTAGAATGGGGTTTGGGATGAGTCAGAGAGTGGAAGTAAAGGAAATTTTGAAAGAGGTATAGGGTGAGATATAGGGTAGTGCATTGGCCACAGAGTGGGAGGTGTTGGTGCAGGCCCTGCGCAACAGCGCGGTTGAGGAGGAAGAGGAGCCCTCTGATCCTGATGATGATCCCCGGAACGTTCCAGCCACACATACACAGTAGATAGACATTTATTTCTGATACGTACCCAAGACTACATATTAAGGCCGAGACCAGTCGTAGGCGAGGGCACTGGAGGGTGGAGAGGGAGGGAGATAGGGGGATAAGGACTGGGGAGGGGGAGTGACTGGGTGGGGGGGAAGGGGGGAGTAAACTTAAAAGCGGAACGCAGACATCCTATAATGATATAAACAAATGTACAGGTCGACATGTGGTTAAGTATAATGACCTACATGTTATCGCTGCCCGGCCTCTGGGATGTGGGCTCACAAGCTGTGTACGGAAGCCTCATGGCCAAGAAAGGAAACGGCACTGGCATTTGCGGTGCAGGGTCATTATGTATGTAAGCTGCTTATCCTATTGTTCTGCAATAAAAACGGTTTAAAAAAAAAAATAGGGTAGTGCATTGGAGATGCTGAATTAGAAGCAAAGTAATAAATATAAAGCTACATAAGTGCATGGAAGATATATGTGTATAGGGAAGGTAGTCTATCTAGATTTAAGTTTTAGTTAATAAACTCAGACTTTCAAGTGTTGCTGTACTTTAAGATAATTTGTTTTTATTTCTTTTTCTTTTTTTCCTTTTAATAATTCAATAGTTAAGCATTTGTAGACAAAGTTATGATAAAAATTTACTTATTTATGCAGTGACCTATGTACAAGTAAAACAGGATAATATAATTATAGATTATATGTACATTTCTTAAGCAGACCTAAGGAATATCTATATATTTATAAATATAATTATATAAATGTATAAAAAGGAATACACATATCTAGATACATACATATAATCCAAATACATGCTATATATACAGGTATATGCTGTACATTTATGTTTCAGTATGGTGGCTATGTGGGGGAAGAGACAACTCTTGAGCAGTCTTCTGTAGATAGGATAGTTATCCATAGATCCTGTGTTTGGGGGTAAAGAGTTCCGTAGTTTGGCTGCTTGAACAGAGAATGATAGAAGGATGTGCCACCTATGATTTTTTTCTTGTTTGGTGGGATTTTGAGGCAAGGTGCCAATCTAGAGTGGAGGTAGCTTTGTGGAATGTATCTGGTGAGTTTATTCCTGATGAAGAGTGGCCCTGTTCCATTGTTCGCTTTGTGGGACATACAAAGCAGCTTGAATGTGGATCTTATAGCAATCGGTAACCAATGTATGGCCTTCAAGGCAGGGTAGATATCTGCTTGTGGCTTTACATGTAGGAGTAGTCTGGCAGCAGAGTTCTGAATCCATTGCAGTCTTTTCAAAGTTGTTAAAGATAATGGTAGAGGCTATTGGTGTAATCGAATTTAGACAGAACAAGAGAGATAGTAGCCTGGACCTTGTGTGAAATTCCCAGGTGGGGGGAAGATGCGTTGCAGAGTTTTTATAGTAATAAAGCTTGATCTTGCTAGGTTGTCCACTTAGGCATTCATTGATAGCTTGGAGTCCATGGTAATTCTGAGGGTTCTTACTTTCTTAGATACTTTAGGTGGTGTTCCCAGATCATCAGGGCAGGCGGCGAGTGGGTCATATTTGTTCCAATCACCACATGAGAGTTTTTCAGTTTTGCAAGCGTTCAATTTGAGATGGCTCCATGTAATCCACTGCTCAACAGCTCTGAGGCAACTGAAAATTAGTGAGTTTCCAATGTCTTTGGGGCCTTCCAGTTTGAGTATTTGTTTGTCATCTGCAGTTATAGCATGTGAGGTGAAATTGATTGATCAGTGCCGGTAATGACTTCATGTAGATGTTGAAAGGCATGGGTGGGATGATAGAGCCTTGAGGGACCCCTGCTTTTGTGAAGTACAGTTCGGACGAGAAAGGGGCGGTATGGATGACATTTGTTCTGTTTTGAGGGTAGTATGTGATCCAGTCAAGAGCACTCCGCTCTATGCCGGCTTGGTAGAGTCTTTGTATTAGAGTGATACGGTCAGTGGTGTGAAAGGCAGCTGAGAGGTTCAAGAGAAGTAGTGCAGCAACCCTGTTGCGGTCAACTGTGTTCTTAAGGTCATCCCAGATGGCAATGAGGGATATTCTGTGCCTCTTCCTGGACAGAATCCTGTAAAGTATGGAATTATCTTCAATGAATTGCAACAACCGGGCGAAAGCTGCTCTTTCGATCAGTTTTCCCAGGAAAGGTCAATTTGTAATTGATCTGTATTTGTCGGTATTAAGCAGGTCCAAGTTTGTTTTATTTAGTAATGGGCGTATGTATGACTTTTTTAGGTTCTCTGGAAATATTAAAAAATTGTTGATGATTTTTCTTGCAGGTGTGGCAGAAGAAGTAGTTAGAAGAATTTTCTTGAAGGTTTGTGATGGACATGGTTCACGAAAGGGCTGCCGGTAGGCCTGCTTGCTTTGGCCAGATCCATAAATTCATTATGTGATATTTCTTGGAAGGAATGCAGAGGCTGGGTTAGCCTACTCTTCAAGGGTGTTTTTTGGAAAAGGGTCAGTGCTGGCACTTTTCCTTTGTTTAAAATAGGAGACCAATGTGTCTGCTTTGCTTGTGTAATGGTTTGCTAGTTTCTCTGAATTTTTGAGTAATGGGATGAGCTCATTCTAGGCAATTTTGTTTACAAAATTCTGTGAGAATTTTATAGAATTCCTTATTTGCACATTTAGCATATTAAATTCTGTCTGAATTGTATTTTTTTCTTTTTTTTTTTTAGCTTTTTTGATTGCTAACTTGTATAATCTGTAATGTTTCTGTAGGTGAAGTTTGTCTTGATTTGTTTTAGTTATGGAACCAGGCGAGTTTCAGCTTTCTAATTTGCTGTTTTATCTCTTTTAGCTTTGTATTTCTTCAAGGTGCCCATTATCTTTTGTCCTGTTTTTGTGTTCTTAGTGGTATACGGATATCAAAAGCTTCTTGTGGTCTCTCAGTTTTTTAACAAAATGTATTGTGCCTAAATCTGTATTGGATGTTTGTTGTGTTTCTAATTCTTCAAAAATGAGTTTGTTCCACGGTTGATAGGTGGATGCATGTATCAATCTCATTACTCAGTTACGCTATTGCATGCATCATAGTCTGCAAGTGTTGAGGAGATCTTACAAATGTGGCAATGTCTGAACGGTTGAGCTGAACCATCTGCTGGGAGGTTATCATAAAGAAGTAGTCAGGAAACAGAGGTAAAAGCTGAATGTGTGGGAAGAAACAGAGCCACAGTATAGTTCTCACCTAATGTTTGCTTGCAGAATTTGAACTCACCTTCAGCATATTAACCAGTGATTTCAGTTCAGTATTCTCCTTCTTTGAGCGCATCAGCTCCCTGGTGAGAAGAGAGGAGGCAGAAGGATAAATACAAGAGGGAGGAACATAAGATCTGGCATTGTTGCTGTTTAATGGAGGAAGTTACAATTAATTAGGCAGATATTACAGCGGTTATTCCCTGAGATCGATTACAGACAAGAGCTTCAGAGAGAGAACAATGTGTGACGGGTTACAGAGAAATAAAAAATGATATACATATAAAACTAGATGCAAAATCATTTAATTTATAGACACCGAACATCTTTGCCACTGGGCTGGGAACAGAAATACTTGACAAGTGCACTAAAAAGAAGTACTGTGCAGAGAGTCCAATGAGTTCCCAATTGGCTGACAGAGGCAAAAGTAAATAATACTAGTGCTCTATTTGTGGCAGTGTGGGCGAGACTCTTTCTGCGCACAGCAGAATTCCTCCCTGATGGGCCCACCCTGAGCTAGTCAGCCAGGGCGTCGATGTCAACCCCGGTTGGCTTGGTTGGCCTACTCCTCAGGGGCCCCATCAAACTCCACTGTGGGAACATCGGGCTGGTTTCCCACACCCTTGCCCCTTTCCTTGGCAGCTGTCAGGGCCACTGTTCCAGCCTCCAGACCCCCCTTAACTTCAATCCCAGGCAGTCATGGACCGTGTGGTCATATAAACCCACTCAGGCAATCCCCCCATCATCTCCAAGTGAGACCTGAGCTCTACCTCCCTTCAGGCAGTGTGCTCCAGGTCATTGCCTAGCAAACATCAACAGGCATGGCAGGGCTCACTGCAACTTTCAGAGAACCTGAGACCACCCCCCCACTCAAAGGGAATAAGAGGCACCGATAGATTGCTCTTGTGATTGTCGGCAACTATGCCTTGGTGGAATGTGCTCGGTAGCACCTGCTCTGCAGACACCAGCTGACACCTGACAGTAGTCATGCTGGCTCCTGTGTCTCGCAGAGCCTTCATCCTTTACCCATTAATGGTGACCCACTGCCTATACTTTTCAGTATTTGCAGACATGTGGACTTTTGGCACAAAATCTCAATCCCCCAAGGAAACTAGGGTCACTTCCGTCTGTCCCCCAAAGCTACCTGGGACTACCTCCTCCCCTAGTGCTACACTCTCCAACGCAGGTGTCTGCCCACCGGTGGGGGGCTGAACCCTACTGGGACATTTGCAGTCGCCCTTGGAGTGCCCATGCTTGTAGCACTCAGTACATTGAGGTACAAACATCCCTCTTTTACGGTCACAGAAACCCTTTTTCTTTAGATCAGACTGGGATTGGTTACCCGAGACTTGAATTGTGATATTTTTTATATTACAAAGATAGGCATAGTTATCTATGCATTCCTTGGAAGGCACATTTCTCTTGTCAGCTATACTTGAGGACCTCATTTCCCAGAAACTACTGGGGCGGTTCAAGCATAAAGTTTTGTTATCAGCATGCAAACAATTGTTTTCATCAATGCTTTACTGACGTCCATGTTACCCAGTAGTTTTTAACCAACATTTTTTTGTATTCGTTTGTTAGGGAGTCATTCCCATGAGATTCAGTCCTTGATACGTGAATTCAACACAGTGGGGTGTGGTACAATCCGCTTTGTATAACTCTACTATTCCCGGCTTTCAGGAGACAGGTTGACAATACAGTACTTCCGGTTCACTAAAGGTTCAACCGATGGATAAGTAGGCGCTTGTACCCAGAAGAAATCCAAATGATTACCTCACGGTATAACCCGTATTGGATACTTTGAAATGGCTTCTAAGCGTGTAAATGTTAGTTGAATGCAGCCTTTTGTATATGTAGAAACATTGTAAATTTTCCATTGTACAAATCCTGTGCCGGACGCGACTATCAGTTGGGGTCAGAATGTTTATCTATAAGAAGATACCGGTTGCACCTTATTAAGACTAGCGATTTTTTTGCCATGACAAACCTGTTAAGCTTGACTCAGTGTTCATGTTTTGGTTTGGGGATATTGACAATACAGATAGGAAATTTGTTGTATTGGTAAGAAGCGTGACTCTGGCATTTACGTGAGTGTATTTTACAACAGCGAGTCTTAGACCATTGAAGGTTCCATAACAGAGTGATTATTTGATTCTGCTTATTTTCGGTGTTTTGGAGCTTCACTAAACATTGATCAATTGAATTTTTTTCCAGCTAAGAAAGTGCCGATAATTAAGGTATTTCTGAACGGAGGAGTGTGTGACCAGTATGATTCTGATGCAATTTATTTGATTTCTGAATGCTTGGTTATTACAAGTGTTTCTTCTCTTTTTTATTTTTTCCGCACTCTAGTGTTCGAGTCCTGAGGAGAACTCCATAAATTAATATAAAAGTGTTCGAAACGCGTTGTAAATAACCTGAAAAGTACAGAACCTAGGTTCTTTGAATTGCGCTGCATTAAAAATTGGGATTGGTTTTGTTAATCTTGTGTAATTTTATGTCAATATGTGATTTTTCTTTTCTTGTATACATTATTGATGTTTTTTCTGTGTATTGCTAAGCTTGTATAACTTGTTTATGTAAATTGAGTGCAATTTATAATCCAACTTCATCATAAGTTGTGATCCAAAGACACCAAACTAAAAAAGCCTATCTCTTCGCATTTGAGAATTTCACTAAAAAGATTTAATAAGGTAATCCCAATGTTATCCTATCGAAAAGATTGGTCTTATAGTAGTGAAAAACGAATTTGAGAGTTTTTCCACTACCAGGACATGTGAAACTTAAAGTACATGTCCTGCCTTATAAATACATTGCACCCTGCCCCGGGGGTCGTTCAGGGCCAACCTTAGGGGTGACATATGTATAAATAGGTATGGTTTGGTCCTGGCAAGAGGTGTGTCTTGCCAGGTCGAAATGGTAGTGTAAACTGCACACATAGGCTCTGCAATGGCAGGCCTGAGGCATGGTTAGAGGGCTACTTAAGTGAGTGCCACAATATGTACTGCAGGCCCACTAGTAGCATTCAATTTACAGGGCCTGAGCACATGTAGTGCACTTTAGTAGGGACTTACAAGTAAATTAACAATGCTGATTGGCCATTATTACTATTATAGATAGCGCGATATTGGAGAGCGGTGATGCGCACGCTCTCACAAGTCACGACAGTCACAATTCTCCCAGAACCAAAACGTTCTCTTCTCAATATTTGGGAACCTATGGATTTAAACAATACAGCTCAGGACTGGGTAACACTAGGCATGACAGTGGCAAAACGAAATATAGCGCAACACTGGGGATCCAAACTTACCCCTACCCTCAGCCAATGGAGCAACGACATGGCAACCATTTCAAAAACATCCACAACTATGTTGGACAAAGACAACAGAATTTCCTGCATTTTTCTGTTAAGACTTGGCAAGGGCCAATAGCCAGAATCCCTGCCTCTCACTTCTCAAACCACCCACCTTAACAACACCTGTTACAAAGAACATCATGTGATACATCATCTGTATTATAAGATATCATGCATAACATGTACATGAAGCCAATACAGTTATGCACTACAACTTATCCACATAACACTCACGACCCCTCACTGTAGATGACTAAACATACAGTAATAACTTCCCAATCCAGTCATGCACACAGTAGACACAACCAACCTTATCTCCAATTTAGGTATTTTATTTTATTTGGAGAGATTTATAGCACGTGATCCAAGAG
The DNA here is from genome assembly GCF_964204655.1 of Triturus cristatus. Lineage (NCBI taxonomy): Eukaryota > Metazoa > Chordata > Amphibia > Caudata > Salamandridae > Triturus > Triturus cristatus. The sequence goes on from NC_140579.1 coordinate 490,042,041, forward strand.
AATCAGAGTGCTGTACAGAGACAACCATTTACAATTACATCATTTTGGTTACAAATATCATTGCACCTCTAAACAAAGACATATACAAAACACTTCTTATAACACTAAAGGTTTGTCTTCAATGATCTCTCAAAACTAAGTGGATCAGTCCACCAACAGCCGGTGTGGGTTGTGGTGTGGCAAGAGAGTAACCTGCGTCTGGTAGACCAGGTGTGGACCCTGGATAAGATCAGCCAGGCAGGAATCTGTATGCTAAACATTTTTTGGAAAGGCTGGTTGATGGGTTCCTTCAAATTGCCACTGGTAGAGAGTTCCAAATTCTAGGGGTTGCACTAGAGTAAGTAGGTCTTCTGTTTTCAGAATCTAGATGGTTCGAGCAGAAAGGAAATCACTGCACGGCCGGACTGGGAACAGTAACCTGCCCTGGCAATCTGCTCAACCAGTAGCAGAGGGTGGAGTGTGCTAGTGGGAAGTACTGCTCCCGCTTTTGTTACAGGGGGCCGATACTGCAGCACTGCTGCAAAACCGGCCCCCATGGGTCCAATACCTGGTGAGAAATGCAGCAGATATTTGGACTTTTGGCATGAAACCCTGCCCATCCTCCGTCCTCTTTCGACAATCACGACAGAGTGATTCGTCCTGCAAGCTGGAGAGCTACCTAAGCCTGGGGTAGACTGCCAGCACTTCAAAAATCGTCTACAGTCTCCCTTGTACTAGAAGAGCTACTCCCCTGCAGTCCACAGGTACTGATAAGCAGAGTCCAGCCCACCGCCTTGCAGCTCCCTGCCCGACCTACACCGCAGATGACCAGGAGAAGGCACTCGGCCTTTGGAAGGTCAGCTCTATCTCCCCATCAGGACCAACCGGAGCCGTGCAGTACCAACACCTGTGGTACCAGATGCCCTGCACCAAATGCCAACAGTGAGAGTCCAGTCCGGATTCCTACTTCACCATGACCGAGCAGCCGTCAAAGCATGTCAGCATTACTCAGACCCACTTTGTGAGTGACCCAGCTGTCCTGATTTTGCTCTTGCCAGTGTTTGCCTCGACCCACAAGAGCCATCATTGCGCACCAGCCCAGCCGCCCTAACCACTCTGCACCCGAGGGGCCCGGCCTGAGTCCCGATGAACCGGCTGTGCCCCCTTGCTCCCAGACCCCTTGTGACCCAGGCCCCCATTTGGGAGTTTTCTGTGCAGTTTGTGAGTGTCCCCCCTTTTCCCTAGAACATCAGCTACCATTTTCACCAGCTCCATGCCCCCTGGCACAACCCTGGCGGTTCCTGAAGAACTGCTGGTAGTACTTTGGATCTTCATACACTACAACTCCGAACCCATAAGGTGAACCCCTGGAACCGACTTATTTATTGCCTCTGTGAGTACAACAAATGCTTAGCACTACCCTCTGATAAGCCCAACTGCTCGCTCACACTACCAAAAGACAGCATTAGCATAATTAAGTTAAGCCTTTTTAAACCAATTGGGGACCCACTGGACTCTCTACACAGTGTACTTCTTTTTAGTATACTATTTAGAGAGCCAGCTTAATACAGTGATATACTTGTGTACTTCGTTTATTGGGTTTGTTGTATGGAGCATGAGATTTTTGTTGCATATAAATGTTCTGCATTCACAGCGGTAATACACTCTTTTCATCCTCACTGTACATTTCCTTTATTGGATTTTGTGTTGAGTAAGGGATTTTTGTTTCATATAAATTTTGTGTTTTCAGTTAGCTTTACATAGAGTAGGCAGGAATATATCTAGCGAGTACAATTACACAAAGCATAGTACTTACACCATTGGTCTTACCAATGGAAAGAAGGTTTTGAGGTGTATATGGATGCTATAGAGGGTGAAGATTTCACCCATAAGAAACAGTATGCAGTGTCAAGACACTGTTTAGGTTCGGAAGAGAGGAAAAATGTAAAACACTTACTTCAACAGTCTATTATGGGGGAGGGTGATGTGGTGGATGAATGTGCCTCTGCAGTAATATGGACATGAGATTTAAACCAAACATAAATGTCATATTGGACAGCCATACATTTTATAGACAACATCAGCTCCCTGGAGAGAACATTGAGTTTTGTGGGTGAATTAAGGACTTTAGCAACCACATGTGAGTATAAGGAGTATGAAGGCAAGTTACTTAGAGACCAATTTGTAGAACACACCAGCAATAACAAAAAACAGTAAGTTTTATTGACAACACCTAACCTTACGTTGAACAAAGCTGTGTAGTTAGCTGCAGGTATTGAAAGTATACTGCATCTTTCATGTTGCAAATGTCCACAGATCACAAATCCTCGTCAACTAAAGAGTCAATTGCTGATATACGGACTAATGACAAAGAAGAGAGTTGAAAATAAGGTTAAAACAAAGGATATTGTGTTATAGGTGTGTAAATTCTAATAATTTGGGAAACTCATTGCTCATTGTCATGTCCTGCGTATGATAAAGTATTTTCGGGTTGCAAGAATTAGGGGCATTTTGTAAACATTTGCAAGTCTAAAAAAAAAATGTCAACCCCAAAGTGTTGAGCAGTGTGAGTGATCAAGAAGTTTAGCTTGAGTCCTCAGTATAAAGTGATGTTTTGTGTGTTGAGGGTTTGCAGAATCCACCGGTTGACACAGCTGAAATAATGCATACGGACGTTATCCCTATTAAAAAGCCTTTCTGTCAAATATTGGTTGGCAATGTTGATGTGAGCATGAGGGCAGATTCTGAATCCCCTTTTACTTTAATTGGGGTGTGATGAATGGAAAGGTTTCAGCAATGTTGAACTGAAGAAATCTATAATTAGACCTTTAGCGTACGGAAAGAAATCCACTGAGTTACTTGGGGAATTTAATACCATTGTATCCTCTAAGGGCAGTTCCATGGCTGTCGTTCTGTATGTGGCCAAGCATGGTTCATCACTGTTGGGATGGTTGAAAAAATGACATCTGGAAATTATATTGGATCTTAACAATCCTAACAATATTCACTATTCAAAAGAAAATGTTCAGGAGTGTGGGCAATGGAACTTTCTGAGTGGGAAATGAGATTTCCAGGACTTTTACTGAGGAACTTGGGAATTTAGAAGGATTCAAAAACAAAATTCAACTTCAATCAGGGGCAGAACCTGTAGTTCACAAAGTGTACCACTTAAGGTCAGAGCGGAGCTATGGAAAGAACTGGAAAAATGACAACAGCAAGATATTATAGAACCCATAGAGAACTCAGAGTGGTTATCTCCTATTGTTTTAGCACCCAAACCTAATGAAAATCATGTATGTGTGTTGATCTTAGGGATCTGAATTCTAAAATTTGGGTAGACCATCACCAGCTTCACAGTATAAGAGTAATGTTATCCTTGAATAAGGGTACCAAGTTGTTTTCCACACTTGATATGGCTTATGCGTATCACCAAATAGTTTTGCATGAGGATTCCTGTCATTTTACCTCATGTGTCACTCCGATTGAGTGTTTCGTTTTAAAAGAATGTCCTTTAGATTAGGGTGTCCATTGTCTGCCAGTGACTCATAGAAGTACTATTTAAGGATGCGGAGGGAATTGTGTGTTTTCATCTATAACAAGAAATTAAGTTACTTATCTGTAACTGTAGTTCTCCAGTATTGGAATCTTTCATAGATTCACATGCTTAAATCTGTCCCCGTCGCCGAGCTAGAAGTCCTTAGAAAAGCAATGCAATGATATGTATAGACTAGAAAAGGCCTAGGCCCATTAGATCAGTAAACTATCATAGTTATTTTTTTTATAAGAGACCAACGTAAGTCTTGACCAATCAGGTTGTATCACCCTCTAGAACACTCCTGTGAGAAGTTCCAGTCCCTCAGATTTTACAACACAAGTGTAAAATATAAACACACACTGAGAGAGAGAGACAGAACGGTAAGCTTCCCGGGGAAAGAGGGTGGGTTTCATGTGAATCTCTGAAAGATTCCAATACTTAAGAACTACAGTTACAGGGAAGTAACTTAAGTTCTCACTTTAGGATTGGAACTTTCAGAGATTCACATGCTTGAATCAGATAAAACAGCAGTTGAATAGCACATTTTTCCCACAATCCAATCCATATCAAATGTATACAACAATATACATATTTATGAATCGGAATATAAGTATAAATACAATTGTGTCATAGAGATATACAGAGATACAATGAAAATGTGCATAATCAATCACCGGATGGAGGGAAGGAAGGTATGGATCACCTTTATTGGAAAAAATGTCGTAGCACTGCTTGGCCCACAGCTGCATCACTGCGAACTGCCGATTCCAAGCAGTAGTGCTGAGTAAAGGTGTGTCTGTTCTTCCAGGTTGCTGCCTGTCAGATTTCGGAGAGGGACACCCCAGAAAATAATGCTATAGAAGTAGACATAGTCCTTGTAGAATGGGCATGAATCATTGAGTGCAACGGTCTGCCAGCTTTCTGGTGACAGAATTAAATGGCATTTTATGTCCATCTCGAGCTGCTTTGCTTTGAGAGAGGAACCCAGTTTGATGTTTAAAGAGTGTAGTGCTCTTTCAGCTGATGTATTAGGATCCGGTAAAAAAGACTTGAGAACCAGCGATTAATTGAGGAAAAAGTCTGTAGGGACATTAGGAATGAATTTAGGGTTTGTGCAGAGAATAACCCTATCGTCCCTGAATTGGAGGAAAGGTTCCTGGATAGTGAGAGCCTGAATCTTGCTGACTCTTCTGGCAGGGGTTAATGGTATGGTCTGCACGGCCTATGACTAGGATGTCCCTGCAATCTGATGGAATCCAATGGAATGTTCAGGTGCGCAAATTTGTGGAACACAGGAGCCAAGCTGATAAAACTGTAGAGACTAGGGGTCTGGATAAAATGGCTTGGCACTGGCTCATTGTCAGCAGAGAAGGGAACAGTTGCTGAATGTGAGAGGAGAAGGAACTCCATGAACCAGATTTGACGTGGCCATGTGGAAGCTATGAGAATCAGCTTGCAAGGTTCTGCCTTCAGTTTCACGAGGACTCTTGGGAGGAGAGGAATCGGAGCAAAGGTACAGTCAAAGATTCTAGACCATGGGCGAGCATGGCGGACGCCAGTGCTTGAGGCTCCGGCCGTTACCCCCGTTTAATCCTGTCAGTTCTCCTGGGAAGTGGGCAGCTCTGGCCCGTACAACGCTGGTTGGGTGCGGGACGACGGCGGGGACAATCCCTGAGGCCCGGAAGTCGCGGGGCGGTCGCCCCTGGACACGACCCGTGAAGCGGCCCGCGCGGCGGAGCTGATTGCTAGCGGCGGCCGCCGGCTTACTGTCGAGTCAGGCGAGCGGAGGACGGAGAGCGGGGTGATCTGTGAGGCCCCGTGCAGTTGCGGTGAGGCTCCCGACTGGAGGCTGCGGTGAGGAGGAGGACCTGCTGTAGTGGAGTGCGGAGGAGAGGTGGCGGCGGACTGGGCTGCGCTGCGGTGGCCTGTCGCGGCCAGCGAGGGCTCCGGTGACGGCGGCGGGCGGAACTGAGCCCTGAGGGAGCAACGCGCCTGGCTTGAGCGACCCGCATGCAGTAAGGCCTGCAGCCTGGACACGGCGGGCAGAGAGCTGGGGGCCCCGGGACGTCGTGGGCCCCGTGGAGGTGACCAGTACTGAGGCGTCACGACAAATAGTGAGTTGCCGGGGGCTGCGGAGCCTGCGGAGCGGTCTGCGCCACCGCTGCGGGGAGAGTGACGGCCTGTGCTCGCGCCTGGGCAGGGGCGCTTCAGGAGCGGTGGAGCGGAGCGGCTGACTCAGGGATACAGAGGCAGGGTGAAGAAGCGCCTTGACAGCCCGAAGGGCCCGGAGGCTGGGGGACGCCTGCTGCCGGGGGCCTGTGGACTGGTGCGGGCGTTGGTTGGCGCCATCTTGTGAGGGGCGCATCTCGGGAGAACCGGCGCCGGCCCCCCTGGGAGAGGGTGCCCAACGCGGAGAACAACAGTGCGGCCTCGGCGCCCGGGCGGCAGGAGAACCTCTGGGCGGCTGAGTGAGGCGCGCTGGGCGTGGGGGGTCCCCCCGGACGCCCCCGGTAGCCGGAGTGCTGGAACAGTGACACTCCAGGGGCCCAGCAGACTGCCGGCGGGCACCGGTCGGGTGTACCCGGCGACATTGGGGAGGTGCCAGCCTAACCACAGCAGGCGCCACTGAAGGGAGACGCGGGAGCCTTCGGCGGGCGCCGGTCGGGCGTACCCGGAGCGGCTGGTGAGTGACGGGTGGAGGACTGGCTGGTCGCGGCCGGCGCCGGTGAGGGGAGCCGCAGGGGACCACACCGACCGACACATTCTGGGAAGGAGCGCAGTGGAGGGCTGACCTGGGGAGAGGGGCACGACGCACTGGCCCAGGAGCCCTGCGGACTTTGGGGCCTGCTGCTTGCCCGCACTGGTGGCCGCGTAGGGGAGTGCAACATATAGGAGCGGAGGTGCGGCCACCGCGCCGCGCTTGCGACACCAGGAAACAGCCTGCGGATGCCGACGGCTCAACAATACGTGATGGGCCGGCTTCGTGACAAAACGCAGCAGGGACAGTCACGCACAGGGAGCTTGGACACCACGCAGTCCCGTCCAGGGGGGGACGTGGAGCCACAATCGACGGCCCTGTCGACCAAGATGGACATCATGCTTGCGGCGGTGGAGAAACTCAGCGCCAGCTTGGAGCAGACGAGAGATTCCTTAGAAGTCAGGATTGACAAGGTCACCTCCGACTTCACGCTACTCCATGCGAACCACCGCAAGCTGGCTTAGAGGGTCACGGTCCAGGGCCAGACGCTTCGGGAGCTCCAGCCAATCGCCCAGAGCCATGGGGCTGCGCTGCAGGATGTGTTGGACAGGGTTAATGCACTTGAAGACCGGGTTGATGAAGCAGAAGGGCGCTCCCGCCTCAATAATGTACGCGTCGTGGGACTTCCAGAGGGTGTGGAAGGACGGAACCCGGAGCAGTATATAGAGCGCTGGCTGAAGGACCTCTTGCCGCAAGGGGCACTCTCCCAACACTTTGCGGTAGAACGAGCGCACAGGGTGCCGGCGCAGCAACCCAAACCAGGGGCCCGGCCCCGCCCGTTCCTCTTCAGGCTCCTGAACTATCGCGACCGAGATGCGGTCCTGAGTGAAACACGCAAATCTGGGGACCCGACGGTTGGCAGTAGTCGCGTCATGTTCTTCCCCGACTACACCGCGGCGGTGCAACGGCGCAGGAGCAACTGCCTGGCGGTGAAGAGGCAACTTCGGGAACTGGCGCTGCCCTACTCCCTGCTGTTCCCGGCCCGTCTGTGAGTGGTGGCAAAGGAGGGGACCCGCTTCTTCGACTCCCCGGCGGATGTCTGGGACTGGCTGGAGGAGACGGGGCAATGGACGGGGGAGAGACCCACGGGTGCGGCGCCTGATGGCCGCCCAGAGAGAGGACCCAGGAGGCGCAGGAGGCGGGGAGCCCGACAGCAGATGCGGATGGGGCTGGTGGCGCCTAGCCCTGAGCGGATTAGAGTGGAGAGACAGGAGGCCCTTGACGCGGTGGCGACTCTGGGGACGCCACCTGGTGGAGACTGCATGGAGACTGGAGCGTGCAGTGCTCCGGGGACCAGTGGTGCCTCGTCCCCGTCCACGGTGATTTCGGAGGAACTGGTGCTGCCGGTGGTGACCCCACAGACTGCTGACGTGATTGTGTGATGGGACACTGCTGCACCGCACTGAGGTGGGAGCCATGTGGGGTGGGTATGCCCACGCAATTGTCATGCAACTATGCACCTAGAGGAGGGGCGGGGACCTGAGGGAGAGGGGGTTCTTCCACGAAGGGCATAGGCTTAGCGTGGGGGGCGCCCGGCAGGGCAGGGCGACTCACCTGTGGCGCGTGCCGCTAGATTTTACAGTGGGGGGTCCCTACTACCGAGCCCTCGAGCCCGGACAGCGCGACAGTTTCATGCTAGATATGCTGCTGCTTTTTCCTCCACTTAGAGGTGACTGGGGTGGGGGGGAATTGTGCCAACTAGTCGATACTCCCGCGCGTACCCCATCAGACACTGTACTGACACATTGCATTGTTAACTAGTTTCTTTGCAGTTTGGACGGATGCCCCGTTGGGAATACACCCCTTTTGTTCTACTGTTCACGGCAGTTCCACTGTTCACATGGCAGCGCATTTATATGTTCCCCTGGGTCGTGTGGCCGGCCCCTCCCCCTCCTCCCCGGGTGCGGACGCTCTACTTCCAGCCCGGATGGCTTTCCTACCTTCACGATGACGCACACTAATGTTGTGACCTGGAATATACGGGGCATGCACACGCCGTCAAAGCGCTACTCCATCTTCTCCTACTTACAACGTCATTCTGTGGGGATCGCCCTCCTACAGGAGACGCATATGTCACAGCTAGAGCTGGGTAGGCTTTCTAGGCGATGGAGAGGGCACACATATGGCACCACTTACTCTGCGCACGCGCGCGGCACATTGATATGGGTGCGAGCGGGGGTCCCCTTCCGGTGCGAGGAGGTGGTGGTGGACGTCGAGGGCAGGTACACGCTGGTGCGGGGACACCTGAACGGGCAGGAGATCTTGCTGGGGTCGATATACGCACCCAATGTGGATCAGCCGACCTTCCTAGAACGCCTGACACAAATCCTGCACCCTTATGCGGGGCACCCCTGGCTGCTGGGTGGGGACTTTAACATGGTGCTAGATGTTCAGCTGGACAGATCCTTCCCTCCTCTGCGCGCTGCGATGGTGGAGTCCAATGCTCGGGCGCTGGGAGACTGGCTTGCGCACTGGGCGCTACAGGACCTGTGGCGCACCCTCCACCCGAGAGACAGGATATATTCTTATTATTCGGCGGTGCACGATCTGCACGTCCGGCTGGATAGGTTGGTGGGCTCGCAGTCGCTACTCCCGCTTATAGCGCGTTCTGAATATCTGGGCCGAACGCACTCCGATCATAACCCCTTGTGGTTCCAGCTTAGCTGGGAGGTGGAACGGCAGCCGGTGCCCACTTGGCGGCTTCAGCCGAGCGCGCTTGAGGACCCGGAATTTAGGTCTTCCCTTGGCACGGCCATTCTGGCATACTTTGAAGCAAACGAAGGGACCGCGAGTGATACACTGGTGGAGTGGGAGGCCCATAAGGCGACCATTCGAGGCCACTGCCTGGGAGCCACCTGGAACATACGCAGGGGCCTCTCGGACTCTCTGACGAGCCTGGAGAATGAGCTCCTGCGGCATGAGAGGGAGGGGGAAGGAGGGGGTCGCCGCTCACGCACCCTGTCGGACCTCCGGGAAAAGCACGCGGACCTCCTGGAGCGGCTCCGGTGCCACAACTACGCTGCGCACACAGCCAGGACACACGCCAGGGCGGGCCGCCTCCTGGCCTGGCTCATACGGCAGGAGGACCGACGCACCCCTATAGGAACGATCCGCAGAGAGGATGGCACGCTAGTCCACACACAGCGTGAAATACACCGGGCCTTTGCTGACCACTATAGGCAACTGTACAAAGCGAGGGGCACTGGCCCTCCGCAGCTTCTTGGGGACTTTCTGGCCTCTGTCCAGCTCCCCGAGGTCACGGCGGCGCACAATGGGGAACTAGCCGGCCCTCTCTCTTTGGAGGAAATAGGGGAGGCAATTCAATCAATGGCATCTGGGAAGACGCCGGGGCCGGATGGCCTGCCCGCGGAATATTACAAAGCTTACCGCGAGTCCCTGGCGCCGCTGCTGAGAGAGCTCTACAATAAAGCACTTGAGGTGGGGTCGCTCCCCCCTTCTATGCGGGAGGCGTTCCTGGTCTCCCTGCCTAAGCCTGACAGAGACCACACAGAGTTGGGCTCCTACCGTCCCTTAGCGATGCTGAATGTGGATTACAAAATCCTCGCCAAAGTGCTGGCGGAGCGGCTGGCGCCGGTGGTCCCCCATCTGGTGCACACCGACCAGAATGGCTTTGTCCCGGCACGGTCAACGTCCCTGAACATTCGGCGATACTTCAGGGTAGCAACTGAGGCAGTGCACAGGTGGCCCAGGGCAGGGTGTCTCATCCTGGACTTAGAGAAGGCATTTGATAGTCTGGAGTGGGGTTACTTAGCCGAGGTGCTGCTGCGTTATGGGTTGGACCGGGAATTCCTGAAGATGGTCGACCTGTTATACAGGCGACCCACGGTCCGTGTCCGTCTGGGCCCTCACGTCTCGGAGGCGATACCGGTGGGCCGAGGCACCCGCCAGGGGTGCCCGCTCTCCCCGCTCTTGTTAGCCTTGGCAATTGAGCCTCTGGCTGTGGCTGTGCGGGTGACCCTGGGAGATGGTATACAGCTGGGGGACGCTGTCCACCAAGTGTCGCTCTACGCTGATGACCTGCTGGTCTATGTGCAAGATGTGGGGCGTGTGCCGGAAGAGCTACCGCGGCTGCTGAGGACGTTTGCCGCCATCTCGGGGCTGCGTGTGAACGCAGCCAAATCATGCCTGTATGCCTTTAACGCCGGTATCGACGATCCGAGATACTGCCTGGATGGCACGCTGGTCCAATGGAAGGAAGACACCTTCCGCTACCTGGGGATCCAAATATACCGCTGCCCGGCCGACCTCTTCGACGGGAACCTGGGGAGGGCGGTCACGGCGCTCAGGTCGCAGGTACGCTTCTGGAGCGCACTCCCACTGACGATCACGGGCAGGGTGGCGCTGGCCAAAATGGTCATGCTCCCCCGCCTCCTGTACTACTTTGCCAACCTTCCGATGTATATTTCCCCCGCATTTTTGGTAAGCTTACTCAGCTGCTGCGGGACTTTGTCTGGGGCAATGCCAGACACAGGCTGGCGCTCGCGAAGTTGTATCTACCGACAGACAGAGGTGGTCTCGCCGCCCCTTGCTTCGAGCACTACTACCTGGCCGCTCAATTACAATGGGTGGCCCGCTGGCTAGCTGATAGGGGCAGGGATGACACGGCCTCGGGGTTGGCGCCTTACTCCCTGGAGCGAATAATCAGGTCCTTCCATCCTCTTCACAGGATCGCGCGCCCGCTGCCACTCCTTCTGGACGTGGCGCACAGGTGTTTCCGGAGGGCCTTGTTCCTCACGCGTACTATTGTCCCGTATGCGCCGGCAATACCGCTGGAGGGCTCACCTGGTGGAGGAGGGGTGCTCACGGCCCCCATGCTGGCGGATTGGTGGGGAGCTGATGTGCGCACGCTGGGTGATTTGTACCGGGAGGGCGAGCTCATACCATACGAGACCCTGGTATCGGAGGACGGGCTCCCGCCCGGGGGGTTCCTGACGCACCGCTCGCTGATAGCGAGCATGGCCGCCCAGTGGGGAGATATGGCCTCGGAACCCACCCTGCACCTGACCATGCAATACCTGCATGTCATGGGGAGGGGAGGACACCTGATCCGCTGGTTCGCAGCTTCACTGAGGGAGCTGTCGTCCATCAGTCTGGACCGCCTCCGTGCTAAGTGGGATCTGGACCTGGGAAGGCCGCTAACGGACAGGGAGTGGGAAAGGATACTCAAGGGCCCGGTGCGTATACCCCGAAACTTGCGGTTCCGCCAAATCCAGTTATTTATTGTGCACAGAGCTTACCTCACGCCGGAGTTAATCAATAGGTATTTTCACCGTACTGACGCAGTGTGCCCTAGATGCAGTGAGCCGGGGGCGGGTTTCCTACATATGCTGTGGAGCTGTTCGCGGCTGGGTCCCTACTGGAGATCGGTCAGTGGGTTACTGCTAGAGAGTGTGGGCCGCAGCATCCCATTCGACTGGCCCGAACACATATTGCATCACTTTAAGCGATCGCGTAAGGATAAGGTGACGTCTCGATTCATACACCTGGGGCTGGTGGTAGCGGTACGCCTCATTACGAAGCGGTGGAAAGCGCATGACCCGCCGCGTGTGCAGGATTGGAGTGCCTCATTCCAGGCATGGGCCGGGGCTGAGGGGACCGCCATTCAGAGAGAGGGAACGCTGGGCCTGCGGAGGGAACCCATGGCAGACCGCTGGAAGCAGCTGCTGGGGAAGCTCAGACGCCTAGGCGCGGAGGGTTGCGCGGAGTTGCAGGAGGCGACCGACGGGGCTGACTCCGCTGGGGACAGTGTTCACAAATAAGCCTGATTGCATGCCATAAAGTAGTAGTTATAGACCCTGATGCGGGGCGATCCCCCACCTATGTTTTCAACTCTCTGCTTACCTATTGTGTCATATGCCAAGGTATGTTCTTGTTTAAAACAATAAAAACAGATTTTAAAAAAAAAAAAGATTCTAGACCATGCAATCGAAAATTCCCCCGCGACCCCGGTTGCGGTGCCAGCTTGCGTCAAACCGGCATTTCCAGTTCGGGGGGGGGGGGGGGGGGGTCTGTTGCGAAGAAGTCTAGATTTGGTTTTCCCCACTGGAAAAAGATGCTGGCCTGGATCTCCTGGTCGAGTTCCCACTCGTGGCAAGATGCTGAGAGTGTCTGCTATAGTGTTCTGATTTCTGGGAACATGTTCTGCTCGTAGACACGCCATGTGAAGAATGGAACATTTCTATAGCTCTGAGCTTCCAGGGATAGTAGGTAGAATCTTGTGCCACCCTGCTTTTTGATGTACTGCATTGTGGCTGTATTGTCAGTGAGGATGAGCACTGTAGAATTGTGAATCCTTGCCTGTAAAGCTAGATGTACTCCATTCAGCTCTAACAGATTGATCTGTAGATGAAGTTGGGAACGTTGCAGTTTGCCGTAGACTTGGAGATTTTGGAGGTAAGCTCCCCACCCCGCTCCGGAAGCGTCGGTGGTGATGACTAGAGTAGAAGATTGTGGGAGGATCAAGAGTCTGACTTAAAGATGTTCCTGTTGCGTCCACCATGATAGGGTGCTGACCATGCTCAGAGTGACCTGGATGAGGTTGTCGTACAACCCTGTCACTTGCATCCATTAGCTGTCCAATTCCTCTAGATGGTAGAATGGAACCAGAGGAATTCAAGAGAACATCATCCCTAAGAAGGACTTGTAGAGTCGAACAGAATGTGACTTTTTTCTTTGGACCAACTTTGTCAGTGTCATCAATTTTAGCTGCCTCTCCAGAGTGGGGTACACTTTGGAGAATGTTGTATCGAGCGCGGCCCCTAAAAACCTTATGTTTTGTGACGGATGAAGGGTGGACTTCTCTGGGTTCAGAGCCAGGCCCAGTTTGCTGAAGAGCTTTATGCAGGCTATTGTTGATGTTCGTGCGGCCTGACTGGTAGGTGCCTTGAGCAACCAGTCGTCTAGATAAGGGAACACTCGATGTTGGTGTTGTCTTAGAAAGGCTGCTACAGGTGCCAAGCACTTTGTGAAGATGCAAGGGGCAGATTTGAGGCCAATTTTTATTGTTAATATAATTTATAATGCGCATGAATCACCCCAGAATGGGTCTCTCAGCGCAGCAGGGTGCCATAGGCAAACAGCATTGGTATCTGAAAAGTTAAGTTTTGAGAAGCTTTCTAAACTGAAAGTGGTCCATATAGGAGGGTAGCTGATTCCAATATAAGGGGATCGGATAAGAGAAAGATTTCCCCCAGAGCGTGTTTTCCTAATGCGGGGCATAGTGAGAAGAGATTTCACCCTAGACCGCAAAGGTCTGCTCTGCAGGTACAGAATAAGTTTCTCTGTCAGATATTTGGGTCCTCTGTTGTTCAATGATTTGTACATTATGCAACAGATCTTGAATATAATTCTCTTGCGTATGGGAAGCCAGTGGAGTGAGCGGAAGAGGTTGAAAGCGGCTGTTCTGTCCGGCATATTCTGACTGAGGCGAGCTGCTGTGTTTTAGACAACTTGTAGTTTGTTTAGCAGAGACTCGCTAGTGGCTGCCAAAAGGGCATTACAGTAGTCCAGGCGGCTGATCACTAGTGCCTGTACTACAGTTTTCCACACTGAAAGTAGGAGTAAAGGGAAGATTCTTCGCAACAGACTCATCATATAAAAGCAGGTGCCAGCGCCAAAGGGGAGCACCTTGAACTGGCAGTGACTGCCAGCTACTGTGAATCTTAAGAAACGTCCTGTGCTTTGGGTGTATGGGAATATGAAAATACACATCTTGGAGATCAAGGGTTGTCATAATGTCTCCTTGGTTTAAGAGCTGCAGTATCTCCTGCAGTGTTACAATGTGGAATGATTGCTTCCTGAGATAAGTGTTCAGGTTTCTCAGGTCTAGAATTGGTTGTGACTCCATTGACTTCTTGCAGACCAAGAAGAAACAGGAATCGAAACCTTTTCCTTTGTGGGCTACAGGAACTCTCCTTATAGCTCCTTTTTTGAGCATGGTTTTAACCTCCAACTTGAGGAGTTGTAGATGTTTGTGGACGTAAGGTTGGGGCGGAGTTGGAGGTGGTCTTCGGAGGAATTCCAATGTTATGCCGAATAGAACAAGGTCTAAGACACACTGGTCAGTTGTAATTTTTTGTCATTGGTGAAGGTAGTTTGTTACTTTGTCGCCAAGGTGGGAAGAAGGAATGGGGGGAGTAGCCAGTGCCTTAAGCTCGTCATTGACGATGGCCTGTATCCTTTTCTGGGCATCCTAAATTTTCCCCTGGGAAGGGGTCTGGCATAGGAAGACTGTGGTGGCTGCTTTGCTGGTACTGGGGACGAAACTGCTGAGTAGATGTGGAATATGAGGGGTAACGATAGTGTTGGTAGCCTCCTCTGTATGATGATTGTCCTCTTCCCCATGTGCCATAAAAACGCCCTTTTCAGTATTGCAGGGTCCCCAACGACTTGGCTGTGTCCGTGTCAGTTTTGATAGCTTGGAGGGCCACATTTACATGTTTTCCGAACTGGGCTTCTCCATCATAAGAGCGGTCTAAGATTTTGTTTTGAACCTCCCATCAGAAAGAGGTAGCCTTGAGCCAGCCGTGATGCCTACACACTGAGGCATCTGCTAACTGCCAGAAAACAGTAATGGCAATACCCATGGTGTAATCTATCATTTCAGACGATGTGTGCTCACCCTCATACAACACTTTCTCGGCTTCTGCTTTGACATCTTCAGGTAGCTGGTTGAGGTAAGGAATGATGTCTGACTTGGCGGTCATGCCTCCCAAGAACTGCTGAGTTCGCTGCCCTGACCATTAGTACTGACATGGAGGAAAACTGTTGTCCAGGGTTCTCAAGATGCCCACCTTCCTTGTCTCATGGCACTGAAATAGGTGCTGAAGGGTTTTTAGAGTGGAGCTCGGCCGCCTGTGTGATAACAGAATGCAGCTTAGGGTGCTCTGTAAGACATGTGGGAGCATCTTCAGGAGTCTTAGATTTTTTTGTCAAGGCGTGGTAACACTGCTGCCACCTAAACCAGGGTATTCATTACCTTTATGCTCTCGTCCCAGATATTGTCAATAATGGACATGGCCCTGATGGTGTTACAAAAGGGTTCCTTAAAGTCATACAGAAAACAGTCTGCTTGTTTTGTGGGCATTGGAAGATTGAAATGTTTTGCTGCCCTCTCAAGTAGGTTACGAAAACCTCCAATATCTTCGGGAGGAGAATCCACAGAAGGTGGCATTGGAGATGATTGTGTTGATAGCATATAATCGTCTCATTCAGCATGAGTGTCATGAAGCTCACCCTCTTCTCTATCATCCTCTGAGGATGTGGGATCATGAACAGGAGCTGTCAGCGAAGTCTGCAGTAGTGGCAGAGACAAAAGCAGTGGCCGTGGTGCGGTAGGCTTGTAGGAAGCTGGCTCTGTATATACTATGCAGTCTCCTCTGCTGTGCGACTTCTTTCATCCTTCTTCATAGGTTGCAGGAATCTGAGGAGGCAAGGTTCAGGGACACCCCTAAATACTACATTTAGGGGCTTTACAGGTGTGTGCAGGTTGGGACCAATAGGTCCCTTCCTTGGGGTGAATACACCCCCTATTATGCCACCCTCCAGTGGGAGGGGGGGCATAACCCTCTCTCCGATTTGCTGTGTCCCCTCATCTTCAAGATGTAGGGGACTAAGATGTGTGCTTCACCTCGCCTCCCCCACCTGAGGGGTGGGGTTGCCTGAGGTAGGCACACCTCTCTTCCTAACTTGGTTTTCCCACCGATTCTCTCGCCCATTGTGGGGGTCAGAACCGGTGGGAGCCAGTTGCTGGGGGCCGCAAAAGGCAGAATCAGCTAACAAAGGTGGCAGGCCTTTAAAGCTTCCCCTTCTTGTACCCTTCCCATTCTGGGGGAGGAGGCATGACACCTCTGCCTAGGATGGGCTTGGTTTCTGGACCCAGAGAGCGGAGGCCCTCTACCAAGGGGCCCAGAAACATGTCTGGTGGTGGCAAATGGAAGTGTAGCCATTCAGGCACCAAACCATGGCTGATCATTTTTCAGGAGGCATTTCTAAGATGCCCTCTGAGTGCATTTTACATTAAATCCCACACTGGCATCAGTGTGGGTTTAATGTGCTGAGACATTTGCTACCAAACTTCCCAGGTTTCAGTAAAGCCATTATGGAGCTGGGGAGTTCGTAATGACTATCTCCCAGACCATATACTCTTTATGGCTTTACTTAGGTCCAAGAATGGACTTAAACATTTTTGGGGTACAGTGCTCATGCAACTGTACCCTCATCTGGGGTCCAGTGCACCCTGCTAGAGGGGTGACACCTAGGCCACAGCCAGTGGGTTGCAGGCATCTCACCCAGAGATGTGTGCCATGTCGTCTCTTCACTTTTCTCTGCACCAAAACTTGCAGCCTGCAGTGGTAGTGTGTGGATGTTAAGGTGCAGGGGCTCTACAGGTGGCACAATAGGTGATGCAGCCCTTAGAGGCATTCCCTGGTCACAGTGCCCTTGGTACCCAGGGCACCTTTTGCAAGGGGCTTACCTGTGGCTAGAGACGTGCCAATTGTGGGTACAACGGTACAGTTTTGGAAAAGAACACAGGCCCTGGGAACCTGATTGACAGGGACCCAGTACATACTAATGGGGTATTCCCAGAATGCGTCAAAGGACCTGGGAGCAAATACATTATACACAACAATTGGTCCTGACATATCTTATTTACCACCCCTGAAGAGGCAGAGGACTCAAATAATCCATCAGAGAAGTAATATAAATATTTTAAAATGGGTGAAACATTCTTTTGAAGTGAACCAGAGAGAACAACATACAACAACTGAGTTTGTGAGCAAATCATTTTATATATAATCCTTATAAATAGGCATAATAAATACTGCATTTGTATAATAGGAGGTTGTCCAAAAAGAAGGTGCAGAAAAAAGTGCTCATGTGTGAATGTGGGTGAAGAGAGAAAAAGGAAAATTAGAAATTTGAAAATACGAATGTCTAAATTTATACATAGACAACACTGGTCGAGATAATTTATGAAATAGTTTAACCAGTGTTAGGCTTGTTTACAGTACTATTATAATATGTTATTATATGGCCTTACTACAGAATGATGTAACTTATTTAACAATGCACCATCCAATTTTCAACAGAGCCAGCATAGTGTATTCCAAGCCGCGAAACAGGCAGTGTCGAGGTTTCGACCCGTCTTGGGCGGTTAGGGTTGATTACGACCTCTGCATGCGGGTCTTCATCAGGATTTTAAAAAACGTCAACCTAAACTATTGGCTATTCAGGCATCTTTCCCCCCCCCTCTCATGTGTTCTGCCAGGCTTGATACCTGCGCGGCCGGTTCCATCTACTTTGTTGTCCGCTTTCTCCCCAGTTCACCCTCTGGATAGTCTGAAAATCCTCAGAGGTCTCAAATCGGGGTCCCCGGCTGATGCTTGTCCGGCCCGACTTCTAGCAGCTGTTGCAGAAAATATCTATTTAGAAGTCAATCAGATTGTTAATCTTTCCCTTCAGACTATGGCGGTTCCTCAAGTCTGGAAGGAGGCTAAGATTTTTCCACTACTTAAAAAACCCACTTTGGACCCGCTTAATCCTGCCAACTACCGTCCCATCTCTCTCCTGCCAGCTATGGCTAAGATCTGTGAGAAGGTGGTGCTTAAACAACTGTCTGATTTTGTGGAGGCTGAGGCTCTCCTTCACCCTTCGCAATCTGGGTTCCGCTCAGGCCATTGTACTGAGACAGTCCTCGTCGAGGTCGTGGAGGCCATCCGGATGTGCCTTGATGCTGGGGGTAGGGCCGCCCTGATTTTATTGGATCTTTCGGCGGCCTTTGATACAGTCCCACACGATCTCTTGCTGATCCGCCTCGCATGCATATAGTACAAAACCAAATTGAAGATAAACAAAAAAAACAATGGAATTTCATCATTCATGAACAGGAGATAGAAGCTGCATAAATTATGTACTTGAGCTTCTCCAACTAGCGAGTGGTGCCCATATATTCCTACCCATTTCCCTGGCTTTTTTGCTTTTTAGTTCGTATAAACAAGACTCAATATTATGTACCCCAAGCAGCCTTGCCAACCACATTTGGAAGGTGGGGGGGGAAGGATCTTTCCAGCCTGCGGAGATAAGGATACGCAACACAGCGGCAGAAATAAAGACCAGGGCTTCCGCAGTGCTACACAGTTCAATTTTCCTATCTACTCCTAATAACAACAGTGTGGGCGATAGGGCAATTCTGCATTTTAACAGCCCCTCCAAAAAGTTTGATATTTCCCTTAGTAACGTGGATAACTTATCGCACTGGTGGAACATGTGTATTAAGTCCGCAGGGCCAGTCAGACATCTAGGGCACTTATCGTTCTCCACCACACCCCAGGCATACAGCTTCGCCGGAGTAAAATACAGGTTGAACACGTTTTGTAATGCTGGGCCCGTAGGTTAGATGAGCGCAAAAGTTTCTTATTTAATGTGAGGGCTAAATCTAGATCCACATCGGGATCGCCTAATTTAACTGCCATTGCGGATTCTGTTTTCTCCAAATCAGTCTGAATACCCCCCATTAGATGATTATAAATGTATTTTATTTTATTTCCCCCATTCCCTAAATAGTCCATCAAGGGGAAACGAGTTAATGCCGAGAATCTCGGTCTAAGAGCCTTCAGCGTTTGGACTAACTTTCCATACAAAAGCCAGTGGTTAGACGGGATCCCATATTTAAGCAGAATCGCTTCAAACCCAAGAACCGCCCCCCCTCCAGAATATCCCCTATAGTCCTAATTCCCTGTTCATTCCAGAGCGGGCAGTTCGAGTCCGTACCCAAGTACGGGAACAGGTTAGAGTTCCATAAGAGAAGATGCGCGTTAAGCCTGGGAATTTCCAGCAGCTTTTTAATAGCTTTCCCTGTCCCCCAAACCCCTCCCACTATCTTAAACCTGGTCTTCTTATAGTATCTACGATCCACCTCCCTCAAAAGTAACCCTGCGGCCTTCTTCCCCAATAAGAGCTCAAAAATAGTTGGAGGATCCCGACTGTCTCCCTGGGCCTCTGTTGGTCTAGGGACCTGTTGAAAAAGTATTGACATATGAGCCAGAAGGCAGGAGAGATGATATAATCGAAGGTTTGGAAGGGCCATGCCCCCTCTTTCATACGGGAGTGACATGAACTTCATAGAACGCCTGGTTTTCCCGAAATGCCAAATAAACCTGTTAAATATTGCTTCCAGATTTTTTTTTAATTTTTTCCTCCAACAGTAAGGGGACAGCGCGAAACAAATAGAGAACCTTCGGAAAAATTGACATTTTAAGGACGTTTACCCTTCCTACCAAAGAGAGATGTAAGACGTTGAGTCTTTTTAGCTCTGCTTCAATTGATCCCATAAGGGGGCAATAATTTTCAGTAGTGATCTTATCCACTGCGGCATTAATCCTTACCCCTAAATAAACTGCTGAGTCTACATACCTGCTGTCTGACTTGATAATGTTCTTGGTACAAATAATCTGGGTCTTCCCCTCGTTTAGCAGATACCCAGACCTACTACCAAAGTCCTTTGCCAGCTCTATGAGTACAGACATCGCCTGCTGTGGGTCGGTGGTAAGAATCGCCAAATCATCAGCGTACGCTAGCAATTTATTTGTATACCCATTAAATATCACTGGGCTAATCCGAGGACAATCCATAATTCTATGAATCAGGGGATCTATATATAGCGAGAAGAGTATCGGAGAACAGGGGCAGCCCTGACGCGTTCCTCTCTTAATTGTGATTTTCTCCGAGCTCTCTCCCATTACCGACACCCTAGCCACCGGATCTTTATACATAGCTCTAAGAGCTTTAATAACCTTGGGGCCAAATCCCCTTGCTACAAGGATGCCCCAGAGAAACTCCCAGTCTACGCGGTCAAATGCTTTCTCTGCATCGAGGAGGATCATGGCCATCTCTCCCCCCCTAGCAGCATGGGCATCGAACAGAGCTATAGCTCGACGAGTATGGTCCGTAGTGCCCCGCCCGGGCACAAACCCATGCTGCCAAGGGGAGACAAGACCGCCAATGACCCTCCCCAGCCTTTTGGCCCAAATTTTCGAGTATAATTTAGTATCCGCGTTAATAAGTGATATAGGCCGATAGGAGCCTGGGTTCTCCTTGGGTTTGCCCTTCTTGTGAAAGATGATTATATTGGTCTCTTTCCAGGAATCTGGAATGTCGCCTGTGCACAAAATACCATTAAAGAGATCTAGCATGATGGGGACTATCTCGGATTCAATACCTTTGTAAACTTCTAGGGGGATTCCGTCGAGGCCTGCAGCCTTCCCGGCAGCAAGTTCACGCAGGGCATCCTTGATCTCACTTTCAGTAAAGTCCCTATCTAACTCTTCTCTGAGTAATTCATCGAGGATTTGGCCACCCTTACCATTCTCCCCCATTTGTTGATCTTGCTGTTCGACTTGATGACTCTCATGATCATACAATTTTTGATAGAAATTTTTAAAAACTTTTAGAATATCTTTTGACTCCGAATAATTCTTGCCATCCTCTTGTATACTCGTAATAATATTCCTCGTTCTATCCTGTCTAATACGTAGTGTCAGAACCCTACCTGCCTGCTCCCCTGTCTCGTACCGCTTAGCCCTTGAGGCCTGATAATCACCTACCGCCTTCTGTGTGACTAATTTTTGAAGATCGGCTTTAATAATCGCCAAACTTCTTAGGCTCTCCGACCCATCCATACCACTACCGATATCCCTAATATGGAACTCCTCTGCCTTCGCTAGATCAACCATAAGCCTATCAAGCTCTAACATGTCCGCCCTCCTTAAACTCGCTGAACAGCTAATGGTTTCCCCCCTAAGAGCTGCCTTAAAAGCTTCCCAAACGCCGTTCCTGGATGTACTGTAGCGATTTGCGTCGAAGAACTCCCCTGTCCATTTTTTAATGTGTTCTAAAAATCTTTGATCCGATAATAACCTTTTTTCAAAGGTCCAATTAGTGCGGCTTTTCCCTACGATATCCAATCTACAGGATAAAATCAGAGGATTATGGTCAGAGATTATTCTTGGGATCTTCTTAATACTAACCTTGTTCAGTTCTGACATTGAAATAAAAAAGTAGTCTAATTTAGAATATTTTTGATACGGGTTCGAAAAATGTGTATATCCCGGGTTCCGTGGCTCCTTTTCACCCCATACATCCTTTAACCCATGGGAGCTAATAAGAGAGGACAAAGCCCGAAAAACCCTAGGTTTTCGTCCCGTGTATTTAGATGCAGTATGCTAGTCAGTTGATATATTTAGGTCGCCACAAACTATCATTGGGGTTGGCCAGCCCGCTAACTCTTCCTCAAGGAAGTCAAAAATATCTGGATCATCACAGTTTGACCCATAAATCGAACACATTGTATACCCAATGCTCATTTCTGCGATGACCCACCTGCCCAAACTATCGCATTTAACCCTCTTCGCCCCCCCTAAGGATGCTCTACCCAAGATTGCGACCCCCCTAATCGTAGAGGTCTGTGATGTGCAGGCTATCAGGTCAAAACCTCTTATACAGAGTAAGTTACGTTTAGCCCATGGCAGATGTGTCTCTTGCAGACAGATTACATCTAACCTATTATATCTAGCGAAGTGGTCCAGCTTTTGGCGCTTCTTCCAATCATTCAATCCGCTAACATTAACAGTACAAATGTTAATGTTCAGCATAATTTAAATTCCTGAACATCCTTACGATTCCGTGCCCAACTAAATTCAAAATATTTTGTAACAATAGCTGAGACATAAACCACACAAACGAGAAAGCTCCACTAAACCGGCGACAATCAAGACCGCCTATCTCCCTGCAACACCAGATTATCTCTGTTTTGCTTTTTTCCACCCCCTCCCGATTCTCCCGCCCCACTCCCCCCACCTGCTCCCCGACCCCCCCCACACCCTCCCCTGCATCTCCTTGAACGAGGCGCTCAGACCTAGTCTATGCGTGTGATGTAAGCACGGTCGCAAGTGAGGAATAAATAAAAGGAACAGCCTGAAAACCTATATACCAGGAAAGAAAGAGACGGGGAAAAAGCGCTATAGCCTTAAAGGTAAACCCTTACGAACATGAAGATCAGCCTGTTTCTCTTTGTCTCAAAAAAACGCCTAATTGCCCAGAGAGTCAAGGAACTCCTTCGCCTTTATCTCAGAAGAAAAATAATAAGTCATCCCTTCATTAATAACCTTTAACTGAGCAGGGTTTATCAAATAGGTTTGCAATTTCCTTTCCTGGAAAGGTTTGATGAGCTGGCGGAGTCTCCATCTCCTTTCAACCGTGGCATGGCAGAAATCTGGGCGAACAAAGAAAGACATCCCCTCACTAGTCCTCCTCGCATCCGGTCTCGCTTTATCCGCGATTAACTGCCTTAATACAAAATTGCCAAGAAATATCAAAATAGCCCTTGGCTTATCCCCTTCTCTCGCATTTCTCCGAACTTTGAAAGGAGTGCGATGTACCCTCTGAATTTCGCAAGGCCAGTTCCAGCTAGAAAGCTCTGGGAATGCTTGGTCAAATAATTTGATAGTGAACTCTCTAATGTCTAAACCTTCGGCCCCCTCCGAAATCCCCAGGACCCTAAGATTGTTCCGTCTCAGTCTATTCTCCATGTCCTCGAGTTTCCATTGAATATCTGTCACTTGCGAGCAATGGGCATCCACTTTGATTACTGCATCGGCGGCCTGGGCCTCTGTTGACACAACCCTCTCCTCCAAGTTCGAGACTCTGTCACCCAGTGTCATGCACGCTTTAGACAGCTTCCTCACGGCCCCTTGCATTTTCTTCAGGGCGGCTTGTGACTTCCTGCTATCTTGGCGAGTCTCCTCTCGGTGAGCAATGATTTCTTGGTGTATTGATTCCATTAACGACACCTGAGATGCCTCTGAGCTAGGGCTTCCTTGCAATGGCATGGCCGATGAGTGATCGCAGCTAAGCTCATGGTTGACCTGGCCTTTAGAGCCAGCCGCAGGCCTTACCGCTGTAATAGGAGGTTCTTGCTCCAGATCGCTCTCTGTACCCTGCATACTGCCCTCCAGTAAGGAACTATGTTCATCCTCGTCTGACCACTCTGCATTCTCAGACACCGAGAAGAAACATTCGCTCGGGACCTTTTCCACCGGAGCCCGCAACACATCTTCTGAGGTGATCTCGCAGGGGGCTGACTCACGGTTGTCCCGGTTGTCGGTGCCCTGGGTTACATTCTTCCCACACTGCTTACCCCCCTTTCTGGGGGGGTAAATGCTGCTGACGTGTTGGCCTGCTTTAGGGGTGGCACCTGCCTTATTATCCACAACTTCTACGCCCTCAGATATTCTTGCCCACTCCTACTATCAAAAGCTTGCTGTCCGCCTGCCCATTCCGTGCTCTCTTCAGTGACAGCAGGCCCCTGTGCTCCCCAGAAGCCACCAACGGTGAGCTCACCTTTGCCCCCTTCTCCTTGCCACATTTCATAAACATATCGGCAATTATGGCGGTAGCCTGACGAGTCTTACCGGCCAGCTGCTGTTTCCTAACAGAGGGTGATTGAATTATCGCCGGCTGACCTGATTCCTCCTGCGCCGCCATTCCTCCTTCCGCACCTCCTTTCTTTTTAGAAGCTGCCGACTTGGAGTTGATGGGTTTTGGGGCCATAACAGCTAAACTCGTCAAACGGACTCTTCTTCTGGTCATAGGGGAGCACAGACTGCCAGTATTCAGATCCCAATTTCGGCTCCTCGCTCCGTTTCTGCACGTCAGCTCCACACGGAGCACCGCTCCTCTCTGCAGCCTCCGCCCACAAACAACCGCCGAGTGCCAGCAGCGGGAAGCACGAGCTGCCGCAGCAACCAGAGCACGTAAGAAGGAGCCTCCTGAGCCAGGGCAGGTAAAGAGAGGATCATAGCTTCACTGTCGATGCTTTAGTCTTTGAGCGAGTGAATACGGGCAGCCTTAATCCCTATATTTGCCAATTACATCTTCATCCCGCATCCTCCTTGCGACCTGCTGCAACCGCCATCTTGCCTCTTGCATATTTCCCTTCGTCTTTTTTTTGTTTTTCTTTCTCTGTCATGGTGAAGTCAGATTTGAGCAGGACAAATACAGATACAGAAAGATATTAATATATCTGTAAATATCTGAAGACATATAACCTCCAAATTCTCTGGAGAACAAATCTGGAACAGGAAAACTCAGCCGAGCTCAGTGGAGACTCACTAACACGATGTGCGGTAGAAAATCTAAGGCACTGAAGCTTCTAACAGGAGTGTTCTAGAGGATGATACAACCTGATTGGTCAAGACTTAAATTTGGTCTCTTTGTTGAAAATGACTTTGATAGGTTACTAAACTAAGGGGTCTAGGCATTTTCTAGTCTATAACTATCATTGCATTGCTTTTTTTTACCATCAGACTCCCATCTTGATGACAGGAAATGATTCAAGCATGTGTATCTATGAAAGTTCCAATACTGGAGTAAAAAGGTGTTATCCTTAAGGCAGACAAGTGTAAATATGGTGTATCTACAGTTAATTGCTTAGGCCCTAAAAATTATCAGCTGTTGGTGTGGAACAAAAGGAGAGCTTGGTTGGAGTCATAGCTGTGGCTTCTGTTCCACAAGGAAAAGATCAGTTATGATCATTCATGGGGTTGATAGAATGTTATTCCCATTTCATACCACATTGTGCAGAAAAAACCTATGCAATGTGCCAATTATTGAGGAAAAATTATACATTTATATGGAATGGTGCATATGAAAAAGAGTTTGAGGACATTAAAAAAGTATATCAAATGCTATTCCTCTCAAACCTTTTGATACTAGAGATCCAAGTGTTGTAGTTACAGATGCCAGTCTGTATGAACTAGGAGCTGTGTTGTTACAAAAGAGGCATGAAAGAAAAGAAGTGCTGGCATTTGCTAGTCGTAGCCTAAAGGGTGCAGAGACATCATATTCTGTTTTAGAACGTGAAGATTTAGGTTGCTGTTGGGGTGTCAATCATTTTCGCCATTATTTGTGGGGCACAGAATTTGTGGTGAAAGTTGACCATAAACCTTTGAAATGTTCACCCCTAAAGGTGCCGGTAAAGCAACCCCTACAATACGTCAGTGGCAGTATGTAATGCAGGAGATCTGGTACAATATTGAATGCATTCCTGGAATAAAATAAATCATAGCTGGATACTTATCGAGATTGCCTTTGGTTTCCAATGATTAGGAGCAGAAAGTGAGTAGTACAGAAGAAGAAGATCATAGTTATCAGTGAGTTGTCATGCGTTACTAACAATGCTATTTCAGAGTCAGAATGGTTATTGGCTTTCAGTCAAGATATCATTTTGACAAACGTATTGAAGTATGTTCATAAGGGTTGGCCAAAAGGCAAACTTTGTGATTCTTTGGTTGATGTTTTTCGAAAAATTGAGTCTAAATTGTCAGGAGTAGATGGATTGCTTTGCAGGTCTGACCTTTTGGTTGTTTCAGTTTCTTTGAGGTCTTTTGCTCATGAAGGCCAGATTAGCATGTGAGCCATGAGGAAAAGGGTAAGAGTTGTTTCGGTGGCCATGAGTTGACAAAGGTGTTAAACAGTGTAAATCCTATTTTGCAAGCGACAAGACTCGGGTCACTGTGCCTAGTCTGGTGACAGCTGTTCCAGTTCCTGAGAAGGCGATGTCCAAATTAGCCATGTACATTACTGATCCCGTGGGTGTAAACAACAGTCAGGCTAAATACGGCATTGTAGTGGTTGATTCTTTTTCTTGATGGTTGGGAGAGGCACTTGTAAATAATATCACTACTTGCATAGTAAGGATGGTTTGGAAATATTGCTTTTCAGGGAAGCGGTTTTGGATGATACTGTTACTGATAATGGTCCAGAGTCTGAAGCTTCCTGGATGATTCTGGAATTATATATATTACCAATTTGGTGTATCATCCCAGAAGTAATGGAATAGTGTGTAGTGTAGTTCCCTTACCCCTGATAGGCTCTGCGCATTGGAATAACATATACTATAGATTAGACATAGGACCAAAGTCAGTATGTCTCTATCGAGTATATTAAACTTAATTACTTGTGTGTGCCAGCTAACTCAGAGGTCACTAGAAACTTCTCGAATATACAAGAAGGGATTAGTCTCTGACAACCGCATAAACATGACAACTTTGTTTCCCTTTAGAATCAGAACGGTCTCAGAATCGTGGAAACAATAGATAACAGTTTCACTCAGTCAATCGTGCATGCTTCGTTTCTATAGAGTTGCACAGAAATAGAGAGACGGGCGTTTCAATAAAAAAGTTTATTGAACAGTCTTATTTCTCATGCAAGAGATATGAATTACTACAATCGTAAGACAGACTGCAAAGTACAATATGTACGAGGTTAGCGGTAAGATAAAATAATACTGCAATAGCATGGTTTGTAGCTATGACATATATTAATCAAAATACATACATAAATAACATAAGCTAAAATGTGATACTCATCTGATGCTTCTCAATTGTTCTACCCCAGTGTACCTAACCTAAGTGCAGTACGAGGTTTGAAGTAGGTGCCATTTCTAAAGTATAGCTAGCTATATTTTAGTTTAGCCAAGAGTTACCAAAAGTTTATCTAAGTTCTAGTCAGCTCCATACCTTAGAATGAGAGAGGTTGGTATCTCTTTTCTAGACTCGATGGTCTAACCCCCCGCAAGGGAAGTCAGAGAGCACTGGAGCTGGACTCTCTGAGAGGAGGATGGCAGCGACAGGTCAGTGCATCAGGCTGGAACTCGATCTCCTTCCGAGCTTGCCGTGGCGAACCGCGTAGTCTGGGTTGGATCGAATCCTCCAAGAACCGCAATTTGCCAGGGCAAGTGCTGGTATATTTATACCTTGAAGGTGTCTATGAATGCCAGTATTGACGTGAAAGTCGGGCAGAGGAACGTCATGAATGAACCCCTAAGAAATAGATGTTCATGCATACTTAATGAGTTCTTGGAGAAATCAGTATTCAAGCTGAGGAAAATTCGTCTGGTTTTCCAAGAATTTGTTGTGACGTGGATGGACGGATGAAGGTGGCCATGCCTGTATTTGGTTTGTATGGACAATGTCTAAAAAGGGCCGGATTTCTATGTCCAAATAAGGGCAATGTGAATTGTACCTAAATAAGGGCATAAATCGGGAAACCTATATACGGAATCTAAATCTGCACAGAACACCCACTCCAGTTTCGTATGAACAACATTACTAAATCCTAAACGTTCTAAACTTATCTTAAAACAGAGTATCGCATGGGTGTGCTAAAATAAGCTAAAAACATATCTAAAACATATGTTCTAAAAATACATTACAAAACCATTGCTATGCATTAACTGTTG
Organism: Triturus cristatus; assembly: GCF_964204655.1. Lineage (NCBI taxonomy): Eukaryota > Metazoa > Chordata > Amphibia > Caudata > Salamandridae > Triturus > Triturus cristatus. The sequence goes on from NC_140579.1 coordinate 490,069,632, forward strand.
TACATATTAAAGGCAATGTTCCATTCTAAGTATAGGATCACATTGGAATGCTAAATGAATGAACCAAAATATATACATGTGATGAAATGGCTCGTAAATACAGGAGAAAAAAGGGGCCGAAACCATTTCATATCAGGTTACATAAGTCAAATTGTTATTCATGACAAGGTGGCATACTGTCCCTGGAAGTGTTATCAAAGAATTCTGTTCTCTATGAATAGTTCTACTATAAGCAGATTACTCTGCCAAAAAAATGGAATATACAACTTTGTGACGGGGAAGAGAAAAAAAATATATAATCATAGAAAAAGTTCCAAAGTCAGTATTACGTTTGAAAAAGTCTCTCCGGAACACTGTGTGCTTGAATCAAAAGTCAGTGTGTGGGGATGGAGAAAACATAAAATGTTCTAAGCCTGTAGACAACAAGTCGTCTACCGTTGTGGGTGAGAGTTGGAATACCTTGTGTAGAAGATCAACAACACATAGATGCGAACTATCGCCTTCAGCATGGGAAGCATCAGCAATGTCCGGATTGGATGTTACCTGCACGCCTGGTGTTTCCTCTCGTACCTCAGCAGTAGCATGTTGCGTCTGTGAGATCTCAATGAATGCCGCCATCAGGATTGGTAGCCGCTGGGGACAACACATAGCATGGGCCGTTATTGGGTCAAGCAGAGTATCGATATCCGTAGGCAAGACTGATGGGAGTGTAAGACAAATGTCGAGCACGCATTCTTCACCGCATAGCAGGCAGCGTAGAACAGGTAAGATGCAAACTTGCCAGATTGGTCTGAATGACAGAAACCAAGTGGTGTTTAATTCTCGTAGACGAGGTAAACCCAGAATTTGGACGATGCGCTCACGACACTTCATCTCCAATAGAGTTCTTTCCATGGTGAACTGGGTGTCGCTGGTGATTTGGCTTGCCATATCGTAGCAATAGGAGCAAAAATAGTATCCATGCAACGAGTGCTAAAAGTAGCGGCAGTCCGCCAAACACAGAGTGCACCAAGTTTGGAAAAATTCCGAGGAGTGCTTGAAAAGGTGGTAACAGTCCTACACACACGTTCTTAAATACATGTACAATACCGCTCGTATCAGACATGTTTAAGATACGACCTAACATTTCTGAGAAATGAGCAGGGCAGTTTGTATACAAAAGGGTATGTATCTCCGCAGAAGTCCTTGCGACTTGGAGATCATAGGTTTCTTTGGCAGAGATCATAGGCACAGTTTTTTGTAAAAGAATGGCTTTCATTCTGCTTAGAGTATCAATTTGTATAGAAGAGCTATTCAGTGAAGGCCATAAAGGCGACTCCCTCACTATGTCTATTTGAGGAAACAAGACTTGCATACAGCAACTGACCCTGGATGTAACCGTTACTAGATATGTGATATCTGGCAGCATGCCACAGCAGCTGTGATCATTCAACATAATGTAACTCCCATTTGAAAGTTGACCAAAGATTGGATTAATCACTGTTGCCGGTGAACCGTGCAGGTGGCAGGATAAGTTTGTAGTGGAACCGTCACAGGCGGGTAATACCCTGACAAAGGAGAGAACCGCTTAGTGCGTGTTCATAGTTTTCAATGCTAAGAAACACTTCACGTCCCCCACTCCAACATCTGTGTGTGTAAGGTAAATCCCAGGATGTCTTGATGTATTCTTTACCCAACCTTTCATATTTGCCTGCTGGTATATTTTTTAGGCAATACTGAAAATGGAAAGTCGTAACAGGCAGTGTAATCTTACCATGTATGATCCACTCAGTAGCTGGTTTTTCTGCCACTGTGAATGGTAATTTCTCCCGTTTTTCAATGCTCAGAACCGTATAGTCTGCTCCCCTTTGTGCCAGTTTGATCTGTCTATCAGTGAGATTGAATTCTGTAAACACACGCGTAGTATTGATAAATGCCAAGGCACATAGCCAGAACGCAGGTTTTGAAGCGTCCAGCATAATAACAAGATAGAACGTAGCTGGGACTGACCATGTTGCAACATGACCAAGTCTTGTTCCATGATGTCTATGACAGAGGATACAATACTGTCCAAAGAATATATCCTGGACGACAGAGTCGTTAACCCATTGTCTACTACAGAGAGAGATTTCTCTAAATTAATACAATCAATTTCTCGTATTTGTTCTGCAGTCTCTGCTTGGGTGACCTTCCATGCTTCATTCTAAGCAGCGTAGATAACGGCATTTATGAAACGTTTTTGACGCGGTTTTCTTGATCCTAGTATGACTTCCCTAAGGTCTGCGCCTTATTGAAGTAAAGTTAAGTGTTATTTTACATCCTCTAGTGTAGCTTTCTGTAGCCAATCAAGGCAAAGTTTCCCTACACTGTAAGTTGTTACTACCCCCGGATGCTGCCTTTGGCCATAACGTGGGTCTGGCCTATGAAAGGTAAAACCTTGTGTCTTGTTCAGGAATCTATCTTGACAGTTGTTTGTGTCTAAGGGCCAGAGCAACCATTTTTTCCATTTAGTATCTGATCTGTTATTTTTCAAAATAGTATGTACGTCGACCTCCCTCTGTGTAGTGCTTTCACTTGTAGGTGCAGGTATAGACGGAGTGTTCATATCTTTTATCTTGGCTTTTCCAAGGCATGATGTTTGTTGGACAGTGTCGTTCAAAAACATAATTTGCTCAGGGATGATACAGGCTCTAAACAAAGCTTCTATTCCCTATACTTGCCAATCTTTAGTACCCCAGACAGTTTTTGTCTCAATGTTGTCTTTCCAAAAGTCGTAACCCTGTCTAGACAGTTGGGCAATAAAGGCTGTAGAATAAATCTGTTTGGTATTCGTTAACATAGTTTTCATTCCTATCTTATTGACATTCTTAAAGTAAAATGTCTCTGCATTCGAGATATTAAACCCTGAAAAATATGGAAATTTCATTGCAAATGATTTCGAGCTACTCTTTGGTGGCGTGGGACAATGTTCCCATTGGTTATACATAAATACATTTCTAGGTGTTGCAGATTTATGTAAGAAATGATGACCATAGTGGTTATAACAATACAGTTGTTCATAGTCTGATGAACCTTGTAAATATTCATTATTAGTAAATGCAGTTGACATCTCTAGATCAGACATCATATTATTAACAGTATCGAAGTTCCAATCATCAGAAAAGGTAATGGAGGTAATAAAGTCACTTAATGAAATTTTAAATAGATGTGGAATCTTCAAAAGCTCCGACGGGCCAAAAATGTCATATTCGGTTTTGGCCCAAACTATACAAGTGGGATTTGTATGCAATTGGTACTTTTCCACCTTTGTTAAAAGTTAAGTAGGTGAATCCGCATTGACCCAGAATTATTCGGATCACTAAGTTGCGTACGTTTACACGTGTTTGCAAGTGTTTCGTTGCTAACATGTCTGTTTAGAGTGAACGCAAAATTTCTGTGTCCAATGTGTAATTTTAAAATCAGGTTTGATTAATTCGTAGAGAGGTTTAACCCTTTCTGCGTAATTTAAAATGGAAGTTCTTCCAAAATTCAGGAAACCTAGCATCGACTGTAAATTTTTCAGCGTTTTTGGCGGTTGGAGCAGCGCACACTTTTCTAAAAAGTTGTCTGCCAGGCTTTTGCCTTCACTTGATAGTTCATATCCTAGGAACAGGACGTTGAGGTGGGCAATTCTTGACTTTTTAAAGCTGAATTTGTAACCCTCTGAGGCGAAGCCCAATATTATGGTGCTCACCCTGTCAAGTGCCTATCCAGGTCATCGTCTGTCAGATATATATCATCGACATATGACAATGCCTCGTCATCATAAGTTTGTAGTAACTCTGTTACCCTTGCTGAGAATAACTCCAGGCTGTTTTTGAGTCCCTGGGGACAGTCAACAAAATTGACGCTGGGTCCCCATTATTGAGAAAGCGGTCAAATATCTGCTTTCTCGTGCAATATTTTGACAAAAGAAACCATTTGAAATATCTAATGTGGTTTTATATTTTTTACGCACAATGTTATTCATTAATGCTGTACTATGTGCATTTTGCACTGCAAATGTTTTGCAACAAGAATTTAAGTGTCTGTAATCCAAAACTAGACGATATGTATTGTCTGGTTTGGAGACAGGAAACAAAGGATTGTTCATTGATGAGGTGCATGTTTCAATCACCCCCTGATATTCAAGTTGATCTGAAATCTCCCTGACCTGTTTTTTAGCTTCTTGCTTAACTGGGTACTGCCTTTGTGCAGTCGGTTGATTTTTTTTAACTGGATTTTATGGTGAGGTGAGTCCTCATCCCATCCTACATGATTTTTATACAGTGCTGGGGCTTGGGCTACTGCCCATTTCCTGGCTAATGTATATTTTAAATGAACTGGAACATGGTTGGAGAAGGCAGGCATAATGATGGCCTCGCCATGTGGGTACTCCCTGACAAATTCTGGTGGCCAGTCCTGTTCTGCTAGAAGTATATCATAACCCTTTGAAAGATGCTCCCAAAAGAGTGCTTTCACTTTTCTTTGTATGTCTCCCTCCATCCGGAGTGTTATTTCATATAACCTATGTGGAGAACTAACCCTGGTGTCTACAGTCTCAACTTGTATGTCTTCATTCAAGTCCACTGTCTCCAGAAGTCCCTTCAGGTTCTGGCGAGCTATTGTAACTTCTGTTGTACTGTCCAGCATGGTCTGGGCCCATTCTCGGTTCCTGAGTTGGGTTCTCAGTATTCTCGGCATGTCTGATCTTTAGACCTGCAACCTTTTTCTTGGAGAATTGAGGTTTTGCTTTATTTTTCTGAACGTGTTGATCGCCTTTGGACTTCACACCTTCTTCCTTGTTTTCTGACCGTCCTCTTCTTTCGAATGTCTGCAATGATATCTGAAAGGTACGAGAGGAACGTGTATCATTTTCTTGATATCTGTCAGGTTTTCTCAGATTATCCCTATTTCTGAGGTTGTACCTCCTTTCAGAGGGCTCCTTCTGTGGAGGAGACCTGCCTCGGGAATGAGAACGCTTCTCTTTGGAATTCTGTTTGCTATTTTCCCACTTCTTTTTAGAGGAGGTAGGAGTGTTTTTAGGAGAGACCTTATCAGGACTTTCAGACAGTTGTGGTTTTACTGGGTTCCCTCCCAGACTGTCTCTGCCTAATTCCTCATAGGATTTTTCAATTATTCTGGCTAGTTCTTGAGGTTGTTCTGTTACATCAAATTCCCTTCGTTTTTGGCGGATTGCCACTGATGCTGCTTCTTCTTTAATATTAGATATTATTGTTGAGAGCTGGTCGAAATTTTTAAGTAACTTCATACCTAAATTCAGAGCAGGCTCTGCCCCGTATTAATTTTGAATCTGTTTCAGGACGTCAGGTATTACCGCCATAGATGGAACACCATGTGTTTTTGTGTAGATTGCAGCAAAGACTGTGCCCCAAGAGCTGCAGTCTTCCAGATGTGGCGTGATCCCCATTGGTAAACAAATTGTTAGAATTCTGTGTTTCTCATAAGGGCTAGTATTAGGAAATACTGCTTCGATTTGAGTAATTTTTTGAGCTATCCAGAACGGAATTTGTTCACGTTTTGTGGGCATTTTACCCATGACTGCGTGTAAAGTCTGTGGAGTGATTTTTAGTGTAGTCCCCTGATGAGGGGTTGGATTTTGAATGGTTAATGGTGGTTGGACTATGAAAGTCCGCATGACATAATGAACCAATTGTCTATAAATTTTGATTAGCTCCTTGAGTTGAGCTAGTAGATCCACATCTGACATTTCTTCAATGTCAGGATGAGGTGTGTAGCCGGCTAAAATCGTCCATGTTGCTCCTGGTCTACCTAGTGGACCGAGCCTGGTAATGTGATTGTAATGTTTTAGGGCGCTTTTAAACCAGAGCTCATGCTCCTGGTATGTGAGTGGAATTTAAATATCCTCGAAAGGAATATATTCCTCAAGTGGTTCATCTTCTTTGTAGAAATGAAACAAGTGTGTTACTGGATTTGATTCTGGGAATACTATCCATGAATAGAATACCTCTGTCTGGTGAGATTCATGTGCCTCTATCACGAAAACTGCTCTACCACCTCTTGGTGTTAGGCCATGTTTTATAAGTTTTAGAGTGATGGCTCTCCTTAAATTTGGTGGGATGTTTATAACACCCGCTTCGTTTTCATTAAAACCTGTAACGTCAGCCGCAGCTGTACCGTTTTCAACGACAACATCACCGTGGTCGGACATTGTTTAAATGAAAAATGCAGAGCAAGTTTCAAGGAAACAAAGATAAGGTGCACAATATTTTGGAACACTGTATCCTTCAACGTTGAACAAAACCAAACAGCTAATACATAGGACTTTCGTCCTACTCAGCTATGGCAGATATTATCCCTACCCAATCCAGACGTATTATGGAGTTTTATGAGTAGAGGGTCTCTGAGATAAGCACGACTGAGTTACTTCAGTATCTAGCGTTAAATTAGTGCCTTACCAAACCGTTGGGCGCCATGTAGTGTAGTTCCTATATCCCTGATAGGCTCTGCGCATTGGAATAACATACACTATAGATTTGACATAGGACTAAGGTCAGTATGTCTCTATCGAGTATATTAAACGTAATTACTTGTGTGTGCCAGCTAACTCAGAGGTCACTAGAAACTTCTCGAATATACAAGAAGGGATTAGTCTCTGACAACCGCATAAACATGACAACTTTGTTTCCCTTTAGAATCGGAATGGTCTCAGAAACGTGGAAACAATAGATAACAGTTTCACTCAGTCAATCGTGCATGCTTCGTTTCTACAGAGTTGCACAGAAATAGAGAGACGGGCGTTTCAATAAAAGGGTTTATTGAACAGTCTTATTTCTCATGCAAGAGATATGAATTGCTACAATCGTAAGACAGACTGCAAAGTACAATATGTACGAGGTTAGCAGTAAGATAAAATAATACTGCAATAGCATGGTTTGTAGCTATGACATATATTAATCAAAATACATACATAAATAGCATAAACTAAAATGTTATACTCATCGGATGCTTCTAAATTTTTCTACCCCAGTGTACCTAACCTAAGTGCAGTACGAGGTTTGAAGTAGGTGCCATTTCTAAAGTATAGCTAGCTATATTTTAGTTTAGCCAAGAGTTGCCAAAAGTTTATCTAAGTTCTAGTCAGCTCCATACCTTAGAATGAGAGAGGTTGGTATCTCTTTTCTAGACTTGATGGTCTAACCCCCCACAAGGGAAGTCAGAGAGCACTGGAGCTGGGTTCTCTGCGAGGAGGATGGCAGTACCAGGTCAGTGCATCAGGCTGGAACTTGATCTCCTTCCGAACTTGCCGTGGCGAACCACATGGTCTGGGTTGGATCGAATCCTACGGGAACCGCAATTTGCCAGGGCAAGTGCTGGTATATTTATACCTTGAAGGTGTCTAGGAATGCCAGTATTGACGTAAAAGTCAGGCACAGGAACGTCGTGAATGAACCCCTAAGGAATAGATGTTCATGCATACTTAATGAGTTCTTGGAGAAATCAATATTCAAGCTGAGGGAAATTCCTAAAGGCTTAAGGGTCTGGTTTTCCAACAATTCGTTGTGACGTGGATGGACGTAGGTGGCCATGCCTGTATTTGGTTTGTACGGATAATGTCTAAATAAGGGCCGGATTTCTATGTCCAAATAAGGGCAATGTGAATTGCACCTATATAAGGGCATAAATCGGGAAACGTATATACGGAATCTCAATCTGCACACAACTCCCACTCCAGTTTCGTATGAACGACGTTACTAACTCCTAAACGTTCTAAACATATCTTAAAACAGAGTATCGCATGGGTGTGCTAAAATAAGCTAAAAACATATCTAAAACATATGTTCAAAAATAAATTACAAAACCATTGCTATGCATAAAGTGTTGTACATATTAAAGGCAATGTTCCATTCTAAGCATAGGATCACATTGGAATGCTAAATGAATGAACCAAAATATATACATGTGATGGAATGTCTCGTAAATACAGAAGAAAAAAGGGGCCGAAACCATTTCATATCAGGTTACTACACAAGTCAAATTGTTATTCATGACAAGGTGGCATACTGTCCCTGGAAATGTTATCAAAGAATTCTGTACTCTATGAATAGTTCTACTATAAGCAGATTACTGTGCCAAAAAAATGGAAAATACAATTTTGTAACGGGGAAGAGAAAAAAAATATATAATCATAGAAAAAGTTCCAAAGTCAGTATTACGTTTGAAAAAGAATGAAGGCCAAATTCAGAGTCTCTCCGGAACACTGTGTGCTTGAATCAAAAGTCAGTGTGTGGGGATGGAGAAAACATAAAATGTTCTAATCCTGTAGACAACAAGTTATCTACCGTTGTGGGTGAGAGTTGGAATACCTCGTGTAGAAGATTAACAGCACATAGATGCGAACTATCGCCTTCAGCATGGGAAGCATCAGCAATGTCCGGATTGGTTGTTACCTGCGCGCCTGGTGTTTCCTCTCCTACCTCAGCATTAGCATGTTGCCTCTGTGACATCTCAATGAATGCCGCCATCAGGATTGGTAGCCGCTGGGGACAACACATAGCATGGACCGTTATCGGGTCCAGCAGAGTATCGATATCCGTAGGCATGACTGATGGGAGTGTCAGACAAATGTCCAGCACGCATTCTTCACCGCATAGCAGGCAGTGTAGAACAGGTAAGATGCAATCTTGCCAGATTGGTCTGAATGACAGAGACCAAGTGGTGTTTAATTCTCGTAGACTAGGTAAATCCAGAATTTGGACGTTGCGCTCATGACACTTCATCTCCAATGGAGTTCTTTCCATGGTGAACTGGGTGTCGCTGGTGATTTGGCTTGCCATATCGTAGCAATAGGAGCAAAAATAGTATCCCTGCAACGAGTGCTAAAAGGAGCGGCAGTCCGCCAAACACAGAGTGCACAAAGTTTGGAAAAATTTCAAGGACTGCTTGAAAAGGTGCTAACAGTCCTGCACACACGTTCTTAAATACATGTACAATACCGCTCGCATCAGACATGTTTAAGATATGACCTAACATTTCTGAGAAATGCACAGGGCAGTTTGTATACAAAAGGGTATGTATCTCCGCAGAAGTCCTTGTGACTTGGCGATCATAGGTTTCATTTGGCAGAGGTCAAAGGCACAGTTTTCTGCTTAGAGTATCAATTCGTATAGAAGAGATATTCAGTGAAGGCCATAAAGGCGACTCCCTGACTATGTCTATTTGAGAAAACAAGACTTGCATACAGTAAGTGACCCTGGATGTAACCATTACTAGATATGGGATACCTGGCAGCATGCCACAGCAGCTGTGATCATTCAACATAATGTAACTCCCATTTGAAAGTTGACCAAAGATTGGATTAATCACTGCAGCCGGTGAATGCAGGTGGCAGGATAAGTTTGTAGTGGAACCATCACAGGCCCAGTGTAAGTTAATACCTTGACAAAGGAGAGAACCGCTTAGTGCGTGTTCACAGTTTTCACCGCAAAGAAACACTTCACATCCCCCACTCCAACATCTGTGTGTGTAAGGTAAATCCCAGGATGTCTTGATGTATTCTTTACTCAACCTTTCATATTTGCCTGCTGGTATATTTTTTAGGCAATACTGAAAATGGAAAGTCGTAACAGGCAGAGTAATCTTACCATGTATGATTCACTCAGTAGCTGGTTTTTCTGCCACTGTGAATGGTAATTTCTCCCGTTTTTCAATGCTCTGCACCGTATAGTCTGCTCCCCTTTGTGCCAGTTTGATCTGTCTATCAGTGAGATTGAATTCTGTAAATGGTGACGTAGTATTGATTAAACGCCAAGGCACATAGCCAAAACGCAGGTTTTGAAGCGTCCAGCCTAATAGCATGATAGAACGTAGCTGTGACTGACCATGTTGCAACATGACTAAGTCTTGTTCCATGATGTCTGACAGAGGATACAATGCTGTCCAAAGAATATATCCTGGACGACAGAGTCGTTAACCCATTGTCTACTACAGAGAGAGATTTCTCTAAATTAATACGATCAATTTCTCGTATTTGTTCTCTACTTGGGTGACCTTCCATGCTTCATTATAAGCAGCGTAGATACCGGCATATATGAAATGTTTTTGACGCGGTTTTCTTGGTCCTAGCAAGAATTCCCTAAGGCCTGCGCCTTCTTGAAGTAAAGTTAAGTGTTGTTTTACATCATCAAGTTTAGCTTTCTGTAGCCAATTAAGGCAAAGTTTCCCTACACTGTAAGTTGTTACTACCCCCGGATGCTGTCTTTGGACATAACGTGGGTCTGGCCTATGAAAGGTAAAACCTTGTGTCTTGTTCAGGAATCTATCTTGACAGTTGTTTGTGTCTAAGGGCCAGAGCAACCATTTTTTCCATTCAGGATCTGATCTGTACGTCGACCTCCCTCTGTGTAGTGCTTTCACTTCTAGGTGCAGGTATAGACGGAGTGTTCATGTCTTTTATCTTGGCTTTTCCAAGGCATGATGTTTGTTGGACAGTGTCATTCAAAAACATAATTTGCTCAGGGATGATACAGGCTCTAAACAAAGCTTCTATTCCCTGTACTTGCCAATCTTTAGTAACCCAGACAGTTTTTGTCTCAATGTTGTCTTTCCAAAAGTCGTAACTCTGTCTAGACAGTTGGGCCATACAGGCTGTAGAATAAATCTGTTTGGTATTCGTTAACATAGTTTTCCTTCCTGTCTTATTGACATTCTTAAAGTAAAATGTCTCTGCATTCGAGATATTAAACCCTGAAAAATATGGAAATTTCATTGCAAATGTTTTCGAGCTACCCTTTGGTGGCGTAGGACAATGTTCCCATTGGTTATACATAAATTAATTTCTAGGTGTTGCAGATTTATGTAAGAAATGATGGCCATAGTGGTTATAACAATACAGTTGTTCATAGTCTGATGAACCTTGTAAATATTCATTATTAGTAAATGCAGTTGACATCTCTAGATCAGACATCATATTATTAACAGTCTCGAAGTCCCAATCATCAGAAAAGGTACTGAAGGTAATAAAGTCACTTAATGAAATTTTAAATAAATTTGGAATCTTCAAAAGCTCCGACGGGCCAAAAATGTTATATTTGGTTTTGTCTCAAACTATACCATCAGGTATAGGAATCGCTGTGATGTTCACTGCTGACAAGTCTCTTGCTTCACGATGGGATGATTTGTGTGGCTGGAGAAGTAAGTTCACTCTTTTACTTGCTGTGTTCATTTGAATATATCTTTCATTAATCAGCATACCCAGAGTTATTACCAGAGCTAACCAAAGTAGAAAGAAGAATATTCCCAAAACAATCCATAGTTCAATCCATGGTGAAACCAGATACGTTTTTTCCAGTAGATGTAAAAAGTCTGTTGCTTGTTCTTTGAAAGTTCTTTGTACTGGCGTTGTTTCAGGCTCGCTGGGATCCTCAGAAAACGTATCAAAGTTCATGAAATAGCCAGAAGCAGTTCTGTCAATGGTTGGAATTGCATCCTTATTTGATGAAATTGCTGGAACCAGTTGATCACTTGTTACTTATGTATCTGGATGAACTGTTATTTGGGTCTCAAGAGGTACAAGGTCCATAGCGTTGTTGCTTAGTCCTCTATAATTACTGTCGAATCTTCAAAGGTGATGAGTCTCTCAGTTTGAACCTCTTGGATTGTAGCTAGAGGAGTGCGTCTGCTACATTAGCGGAGTCCACTTGGCCTACTGTTCAGTATCGGCCACATAGTGTGGTTTGATCAGGTCGATGGACACAAATCTTTTCTCCTTTTTACCAGCAAGGGGCGGCAAAAGTACTGTTCTTGATCCGTGGATTGCTAGGACAGGTACTGGTTGTCTGTAAGAAGGCCCAAATTCCTTCTTGTCCGCATTCTTTTCTCTGACTAGATCCCCAAGCTTTGGGATCCAGACAGGCCTTGCTGGGACGGCCGGATTTTTCGCAGTGGTGGTTGGTTTCAGGACCACGTTGCTTTGTTGCGTTCTAAGTTCATTTAAGTCCTGTAAAACAGCCAAACGATCTTTGTTATCAAATTGTTTGTTTTTCACCACGGTGCCTTTCATATCTAAGTCCGGAATCATCATTCTAGTCCCAAACAGGACCTCATATGGAGTGACACCCTCTAGAGACCTTCTTGGCAAGTTGTTTATTGCGCGCTGGACCCCATATAAATGTTTGACCCAACCATCACCCAAACCTAATACCCTAGCTGTTATAGACTGCTTTATGTCACGTTTTTTTCTTTCCACAACAGAATTTCCCTCAGGATGGAATGGAGAAGAATACCGCAATGCTACGCCCAGACTGGCCATGGCTTCTTTGTAAGCCCTAGACCTAAACGCAGGACCCTCGTCAGAATGTAGTGTGCCTATTACGTATGTGCCGATAAAGACTCGCAAACCTTTTATAACAGTTCGAGCATCAGCCGAGCGCTGAGGCCACATCTATAGGAACCTAGACTTAGTGTTTCTGGGATTGCATTTGTCCAAAAGGACGCCTGCACATAGATAGTCTAATGCTGTCTAATAATGGTGTCTGAACTGGGCTGGCTATGTTGTAGTCAGGTATGTGGTGGCGTTCTGTACTGTGATCTCTATTGCAGTCTATGCAGTCATTAATGAAGATGTGAATGAAAGTATTCATCCCTGGCCACCAGTACATCTCTTCTCTTAGTTCTAACATTTTCTTTGAGATCCCCTGATGTATCAGACCTTCTCCCAGATGTGCTTCATAAATCAAAGCTGCTCTACGTTCCCTGTTTGGAATTACTCTATCCCCCACTCCAGGGATTCGAGCAAACGGAACGCCATTCGCATCAATTATATAGGAGTATTTGAGTGGAAATTTATTAGGTAATGCCGCACCGCTGCCTTTGCTTGATGCATTGACAGCCAGCATTATTTCGCTGTCTATTTTCGTTTTTGAACAAGTGATTGCAGCTACGGAAGCCGTTTGCACGGTCCCTTTCGCAGCTTCATCAGCCAATGAATTCCCTTCAACGTGAACGCCATCACGTTGGTGACTCAGCGTGTGTATCACAAAAGTGTTTTGTAGTCCGTTTCACAACTGAACTACTTGTTCCCAAAGCAATATGTGCTTGATTGTGCCACCTTTTGCATCTTTGAAACCATTTTGAATCCAATTCTGTAAATTTTCATTGTAAGATTGAACACAGTAAAAAGAATCGCACAATATGAGTGTGGGGAATTCGTGATCCGTGTTTTCAAGTGCCATCTTGAATGCTTGTAGTTCAGCTCGTTGAGCTGTACAATCTCCTAGAGATTGGGTTTTTCTTACCATTGGTTTGAATTTGCAATCTCGCATGCGACCTTTAACGATACCACACGCTGCACTGTAAGCTTGTTTACTCCCCGTAGCGGGCTGTGTAGATCCGTCAGTATAAATTATAAATTCGTACTGGTCAAGAGGGTGAATTTCAGTAGGCAGAGGACATTTGTGTTCATATTGCAGGAATGCTTGTGTTTTTTTTTTTTTTTTAAATAAATTTTATTGTTTTCACAACAAATACAACCAAAGGACATGAAATCAGATCGTATATACAGTTTAGTAGACAAATCACCACACATAGCCACCATTTCTACAAGTAGGCCTAGATCGGACGTCTTGAAACCTTCAGTATCGCCCACCCTCCCCTCCTCCCCCTCAGCTTCCCTAGCCATCTGAGTCAGAAGATTCCTCATCAGAAAGAGGTGGCGGATCACATATGTTACCCCTATACTTGTTCCATGCTCCCCACACTCTGACCCACTTTCGAGGACAACCCCGCCTGATAAATACGGAACGCTCAGCAAACATAGCCCCATCCATCTCTTTCTTCCACATTGATAGCAACGGTGTCTCCATCGCTCCCCATTTTTGGGCTATGTTCCGTTTAGCCATCATGTTCCCCAGCGTCACCCAGCCCTGCGCCTGGCGATTAAGATCCGTGGGCTCCCACACATTCAACAGACAGCGTCTGGGTTCCGGCAACAGTGACACCCCGCACACCTGCGACATCGTACGCAACACTCGCCTCCAGAAGAGTTGGAGAACCGGACAGTCCCAGATCAGGTGATAGAAGGTTCCCTCCTCCCCGCAACCCCGCAGGCAGAAGGGATGTGGCGCTCTGCCCAGTTTATGTAACAGGCTTCTGGTGAAATATGAACGATGTAAAATACGAAGTTGCACAAGACGCAGCCTTGAGGGTATACCCGCCTCGCGTGGTGAAGCCAGCGCCTCCCGCCAATCTGGGTCATCAAAATCGCCGACCTCGTCAGCCCATTTCTCCCGCAAGAGCCCCATAGGGTCCGGCAAATTGTTGATCAGTTTACGGTACGTGAAGGACGTGGCCCTCTTAGGCATGTATTCAGTCAACAACCTGTCTTCCAGTGGGGATGCCTCTGGAACCTGCACACCTGGGGTTAACTGTGCCGTCAGGGCATGTTTCATCTGTAGGTATCGGAACCATTCTGAAGGAGCCAGCTCATATTGTTGTTGTAAGCGAGCGAATTGAACAACCTCCCCTTTGTGCCACACGTCGCCTATCACCGAGATCCCGATAGCATCCCAAGCGTCAAAGCCCTTGCTGTCCCTGAGGCGTCCCAGTCGCTTCGTGTCCCAGAGAGGCGTAAGCTGCGTCAGGACTCCGCGCCAACCCAGCCTAGCCTGTGCCGCATGCCAGATAGACACAGTCTGTCGCAGAGGGCCAATCAGCTGTGGGGTCAACCGGGCATCGTATAATGGGGTTAGCAGACCCCTTTCACCCAGTATATCCCTATCTGCCTTGAACGCGGGATCTGACTGAGGCGCATGAAGCCACTGGTTGATCACCTTAAGCTGCGCCGCCCAATAATATAGCTGGATATCTGGGAGCGCAATTCCCCCATCGTACCACCCACAGACTAGTTTTGCTTGTGCAATGCGCGCTGGTTTGTTGCCCCAGAGTAAGTTAGAGACCTGCGCTGCTACCGCACGGAAGTAGGCCGGCGGCACCGGGTATGGAGTATTTTCCAACACATAGAGAAACCTCGGCAGGGCCATCATTTTAAAGAGCGCCGCTCTCCCCACCAGGGTCAAAGGCAACGTTCCCCAGTGCCGCACATCCTGCTTGAGGCGGTCCAATTGAGGGCTTAAGTTGTGCCTGAAAAATTCCAGCTGATCCAATGCAACGTGCACCCCCAGGTATTTGAATGACCCCTCCGCCACTTGTATCTGACAGCCCTCTGACAGTCGGGGGGGGGGCCCCTCAGCACCATGAGGACCGACTTCGACCAGTTGATCGTATAGCCGGATGCCCGGCCGAACACCTCGCAAATATTAAGCAATGTGAGGATGGATCGCCTCGGCGAAGATAAGTAAAGCAGTATGTCATCCGCGTATAGGGAGACGCGGTCTTCCCAATTCGCCGACCAGCGAAGGCCCCTCATCATAGGCTCCCACCGTATCCATGTCGCGAGAGGCTCGAGCACTAGGGCGAAAAGCAGCGGCGAGAGCGGGCAGCCCTGACGTGTACCCCGCCCCAGGGGGAAATCCTCTGACATATGCCCGTTGGCCGCGACATGGGCCAGCGGCTTGGTGTATAGGAGTCGGATCCAGGCACAGAATTTCGGCCCAAACCCCAGATGAGACAATACTGCGAAGAGAAAGGGCCACTCCACCATATCGAATGCCATGCGGGCATCAAGGGAGAGAATGACAGCGGGTTCCTGCAGTCGGTCCACTCGGGCCAGCACGCTATGTAAGCGCCTCAGATTGTGGGAGGTACTCCTCCCGGGCATAAAGCCCGACTGGTCCGGGTGCACTATGTCAGTCAAATGAGGCGTGAGTCGGAGGGCCAACAGTTTCGCAAGGATCTTGGCCTCTGCATTAAGCAGTGAGATGGGGCGATAGGAGGCACATTGGTCCGCCGGCTTACCCGGCTTCGGTAGTACCACGATAGTGGCCGTTCGCTGGTCCGCGGGGAGCTCCCCCACCTCCAGGCCGTGATTGTACATATTCAACAAGTGTGGGGCCAGCATCTCGGGCAGCCGTTGATACAGCTCAATCGGGATGCCGTTAGGACCCAGTGCCTTACCGGGTTGTAATGCAGCAATAGCCACCTGTAGCTCCTCGACCGTAAGTTCGGCCTCCAGGGACTCTCTAGCTTCAGGGGAGAGCTTGGGCATCTGCAGGTCTCTGATGTATGTCAGCGCCACCTCCACCGACATGGAGGAGTTGGAGGAGTATACATCACGAAAATGCCCCGCCAGGTTGCGCACTATTTCTCGTGGGTCTGACGTTTTCGACCCCTCGGCCGTGGCCAGCTGCGCGATCCATCGGGCTCCGCTGTCGCGCTTGTCCAACCACGCCAGCAGCCTGCCGGTTTTATCGCCTACATCGTAGACCGTGTGCCGTGAGGCCTCAAGTCGTTGTTTGACACGGTCTGCCAGGTGCTCCCTGTGCTTCACCTGAGCCACTCGCAGGTCATGGGAGGTTTCACGGGAGGGGGTTTCGGCCTGACGAGCCTCCGCAGCCCGGAGCTCAAGCTCCAGCGACTGCAACTCAGACGTCTGCATGCGCTTATAACCTGTGATGGCAGCCATTGCCTGGCCCCGCAGCACCGTTTTGTACGCCTCCCAAAGAATTGTGGGGGAGTCGACCGAAGCGGCGTTTTCGTGAAAGTAGAGTTTTGACGCCTGTGTGATGGATTTACTAATCTTCGGGAGACGCAGGTAGCTTGGGCGTATCGGGTAAATGCGGCGGCGCATCAGGTGGGAACTATTGTAATGCAGGAGGATCGGGGAATGATCAGAGATGCCCCTGGGTCTAATGTCAATACTTTCAACGTTGTGAAGGCATCCGGGGGAGCCCAGAAAGTGATCAATACGGGTTAGACTGTTGTGCACCCCGGAGTGGAACGTATAGGAGCGCGTCTCCGGGTGGTACCAGCGCCAAAGATCTGTGAACCCTAGCGCCGCCGCGAAGCTTGCAAGTCGCGTTGCGCCGCTGCCCTGCGCCCGAGGCGGGGACCGGTCAATGTGATCATTCATCACTGCATTAAAGTCACCCCCAAGTAACACCTCCCCCTCCTGTAGGGTGAGGAGAAATTCACTAAGCGCCGGGAGCGCCGCGGCATGCAACCCAGGAGGGATATAGACCGACACTACGTTATAGAGATGTCCTTCCCATTGTACATGAGCCGCGGCGAAGCGCCCGGCTCCGTCCGTTTGTACATCAAGCACGATTAAGCGGGACTGTTTGCGCAGCAAGATGCCAACCCCCCGGGACCCAGAAGTAAACTCAGAGTGGACCACCATCTTATATCCCCATCTGTCCAGCGCTTTAGTAGCAGTGCCGGTGAGATGGGATCTCCTGAAGCAAGACCAGCGCCGGGGCACACCGTTTAATACTATGCAGGACCAGGCCTCGTTTGATTTTATCTCCTAAACCCCGTACATTCCAGGTCAGTAAAGAGAGGGGTTGCACCGGGGTCAAATCAGTGTCGGGGGCTACTGAAGTAAACAAGTCCGACTTCACGGCGGGTGGGAGAGGAGATAAAGCAGTAGTCGGATAGAGCATAGTGTGACCCTGGTCGTGTGCAGAACATGTGCGTGGTGCAAGTCTGAAGGCCGTGTCCTACATAACCAAAACAAAGAAACAAAACCAAAGAACGTACCCCATCCCCCCACCCCCCTCCCTGCCTCCCTTCCACACGGACTCAGAACTGCCCGCCACCCCAACTCAGCAGAGTGCTCAATCCCTTGAACCCCAAACAGTACTTGCGCTTTTTAGGGAGCGTGGAGTCCGAGGGGGACCAGGACATCCCCTGTCCCCAGGTCCCATCGTTCATGTCCCAAAACAGCCAGTATGCGGACACTACATCAGCAGCGGTCCCCAGAGGGCAGTCCTAAACTATATTTCGGGAAGGATGCGAGCCACCACGTCAACCCGTGGGTTCCTCCTCAACCTCTTCAAGGCGCTGTTCATGTCCAGTAGGATCGTCCTCACTCCCGGGACGCCTTGTCCCCCGGCTCGAGCGTCTTGCACCACCAGCCCGGCGCCACCCCTCCAACCAGTCATGAGCCTCCTCCGTTGTGTCGAAGAAGAAAGTCTTGCCCTCCGCCGCCACCTGTAGACGCGCCGGGAAGAGCATTGCATATGGAAGTTCTCGGGCCCTTAGTTTCTTCTTAACCTCCACAAAGCTCCGCCGCTGCGCCGCCACCGCAGCCGTATAGTCAGGGAAGAAGGACACCGTGGAGTTCTGAAGCCGGATCGGTGGTGCCACCCGCGCCGCCTGCAGAATGGCATCCCTGTCTCGGAAATTAAACAGGCGGGCCAGGACAGGCCTCGGAGGCGCCCCCACCTTCGGACGCCCCCCCGGTACCCTATGTGCTCGCTCCACCGAGAAGAATGCTGAGAGGCCCCGGGGTTGCAACTTGGATTTAATCAGTTCTTCAACATAGAGGACCATGGCCGGGTGCCCCTCACTTTCGGGAATCCCAATAATGCGCACGTTATTGCGGCGAGAGCGCCCTTCTTGGTCATCCAGCCGGGCCGCCATGCGTTTGTTCTCCGACTCCAACTGCGACACTCTCTGTAAAAGGCCTTTTGAGTCCTTCGCCAGAGTCTCCGTTGCCTGCTCCACCTCCGCTACCCTGGCGGACATCTTCTGGAAGTCTGCGCGGAGCAGGGATACGTCCGTAGAAATCGACCCCACCGTAGATTGTACCTGTGTTAAGGCCGTCATAATGTCCTCCAGTGTCACCTTCGGCGTGTCGGTGGTCGCCGCCATCCTCCCTGCGGGGCCGCCGCGGTCTGACACCTCGGAGTCCTTGGTGTAGGCGAACTTATCAAGCTTGCCTTGGTGGTGCCCCTTGGTTCCCTTCCCGCTCATGGCGCTAATGATGCCTCCCAAATGTCACTCCCGCAGATCAACGGGGAATCGATGCACCAGGGCCCTCTAGGCCGAGCCCGAACCCTCCAGGCAGCCCGGGGAACGGTCCCCGTCTCAGGTCGTCCCCGAGGGGGGCCGGCACGGATCAGCAGGGGCGGCCGCACGTCTCAGCGGGGCCCGGCACAGGTCCGGATCGCAGTCTCCGGTGCAGCGCAGGCCCGGGGGAGCCCCATCGGCGTCAGGCAGCAGCTCTCAGAAGCGCGGGTCAGGCCTACCGGATAGACATCGGAGCTCGCGCCGTAGCCCTGGCGCCCCTTGCAGGTTCCTCGTTGCGGGCCGATGGGGGTCGTCCGGCACCCGCCTCACTCCTGCCCCGGCCTCCTCAGGCTGCGCCGTCGTCAGTGTTCGCCGTGGGCGCCCAACCTCCGCTACCGCCTCAAGGCAGACCGGTCCAGGCACGCCTCGCCCGGGGTCACCCCGTCACTCGAGGTCCCGGTCGCACTCGCCGAGGCAGGCCGCAGAGTTCCGGGTCCCGCCGATTTCGTGACAGGCGTCCGAGGGACCCAGGAGCTGGATCGGGGTGCGACGCTGTGTGTCCGCTGCACGTTTCTGGACCTTAGGGATCGGATCGCTGCTCGGATTAGTTACGGATGAAAGGGGAGTCGATCTCTTCCCCGGAGCCCAACTAGGCTGCGGCCATCTTGCTTGGCTGCAAGCCACGCCCCCCCAATGCTTGTGTTTTTAAATGTGGATCAAAAACGTATTCAACATCAGTTGCAGCAAGAGAATTAACCCATTGTATCCATCTTGGATGTAAAGCTTTTGCATTTGGAATGCTAGCCTTTGTAACTGCCTCTAGGGCTGGTATAGGAGTCACAACCATAATGCGTTTCCCCTGTGCTAGTGCTCTTTCTTTTGCTACAGCGGTTTGAACTGCTGTCAGAATTTTTTCTGTAGAAGTGAATTTCATTTCTGCTTGTGTATACAAGTGGGATTTGTATGCAATTGGTACTTTTTCACCTTCGTTAAAAGTTAAGTAGGTGAATCCGCATTGACCCGGAATTATTCGGATCACTAAGTTGCGTACGTTTACGCGTGTTTGCAAGTGTTTCGTTGCTAACATGTCTGTTTGGAGTGAACGCAAAATTTCAGTGTGTTTTTGTGTCCAATGTGTGATTTTAAAATCAGGTTTGATTAATTCGTAGAGGTTTAACTCTTTCTGCGTAATTTAAAATGTAAGTTCTTCCAAAATTCAGGAAACCTAGAATCGACGGTTGGAGCAGCGCACACTTTTCTAAAAAGTTGGCTGCTAGGCTTTTGCCTTCACTTGATAGTTCATATCCTAGGAACAGGACGTTGAGGTGGGCAATTCTTGACTTTTTTTTTTTTTGTAAAACTTTTTATTAATCCGCACCAGCAATATCAGTCACATTACAGTGGAGTCAGAAAGGGATCACAAGTTGACAATAGGTTACATCAAGTAGTACAAAAATGTCATTTGGAAGGTCTAGGGCAAGGGGGGGGTCATCTCCAATGGGGGAGAAATGTGGCTGACATATATCTCCACGATATGAATTCCACATGCCCCACACACGAGCCCACTTCTTAGGGCAACTACGGGCCACATATACAGCTTTTTCTCTGAAGTCTTTCTCCCAGTCGCCCACCTCTGGAGGCTGAGACACTCCCCACCTCTGAGCGATGTTTCTCTTGGCTATCATAAGCCCCAGAGTGGCCCACTGTAGCAAGCAATCATTCAAATCATTCGGCTCCCAAATATTCAATAGACATCTACGAGGCTGAGTTTTGTAGACAGGACAGTGTTAATAACATCATGTACTCTACGCCAGTAAGATTGAATACTATCACAGTCCCAAATGATGTGCATAAAGGTACCTGTTTGGCCACATACATGTCTACAGTTCCCCTCATCCATTCTCCCCATCCGCACCAGTTGGGGACCAGTTACATAAACCCTATGGAGTATTTTGAGCTGAACAAGTCAGAGGCGTGCAGGTATCGCCACAACTCTGGGCGAGGACACGGCCTTCTGCCATTCTTCCTCGTCCATCTAAATTCCATCACTGGACCACTTCTCCCGAAGCGATTGGAGGGGGCTGGCATGCTGTTTATTAATTTTTTATATATTAAGGATATGGTGTTATCAGGGACGAGACCATCTAAAACTCTGTCCTCCAGTGGAAAGGACTCGGGAAGGATGCTACCGCGCTGCAGGTGGGTACGCAAAGCTGCTGTAAGGTGTCAAATGGTTTAACATCAGTGTTATGCCAAAGATCACTTATTTGCGCGATTACTATAAGGTCCCACTTGTCGAACCCTTTGCTTTTCCACAGGCTACACAGTTGTTCGGAGTCCCACAGTGGTGTCGCGAGGGTCAGCCTGCGACTCCATCCGAGACATTTAGTGGCTGTGTGCCAAACTTGAACTGAGTGTTTGGTGAGACCCGTGAGAGCAAAGCGGCGCGGCCTGGAATAAAGGGCTCTATTATAGTTCCCACCCGGTAGGAGCTACCTATCCATGTTATAACCTGGGTTCCCGGGGCAAGTGTAAGTGCCATGGTTTATGGCCGCCAGAGGGGCCGCCCAATAATACCTCTTAATATCGGGGAGGCTGATGCCCCCATCATACCAATTTAAAGTGAGCTTTTTAAGGGCAAAACGTGGCTTTCCACTACACAGCAAGTCCTGTTGAAGACCCTCCACCTCCCTGAAGTAGGACGCCGGGACCGGTTCTAGGGAATTCTGCAGGGCATATAAGAACTGAGGCAAAGACATCATCTTAAAAAGGGCCGCTTTTCCCAGTAGGGAAAGCGGAAGCGATTTCCTGTTGCTTATGTCCTTACGCAGCCTAGCCGGGGGGGGGGGGGGGGGGGGGGGGGGGGGGGGGAGGAGTACGTTTTGGGAATAACGGAGTGATGAGTTCAGGGAGAGAAAGATCCCCAGATATTTAAAGCCATCCGTACATAATTGTATTGGGCATCCCTTGGTGGGATGGGCGGCTCCCCAGCCAAAACAAACCACAGAGATTTACCCCAATTGATAGAGTACCCGGAGAATCTGCCAAAAATGGCAAGAATATCTAGAAGCATAATCAAGGACTGTCTCGGAGAAGTCAAATAAAGCAGGATATCATCCACGTAGAGCGAGATGCGGTCCTCCCAATCCGGGGACCAGCGCATGCCCCGGATCATCGGGTCTCTGCGTATCCACGCCGCCAATGGTTCCAAGGATAGGGCAAACAGGAGGGGGGGACAATGGACATCCCTGCCGGGTCCCCCGGCCCAGCTCAAAGATGGCAGATTTCTTGTTATTGACCACTACTTGGGCTAGCGGTTTAGCATATAAGAGCTGTACCCATCGAATGAAGTTCGGGCCAAACCCAAACTTTTCCAGTACTGCCCAGAGAAATGGCCATTCAATGGTATCAAAAGCCATGGTGGCGTATAGGGAGACTATTACTGCTGGTTCTTGGATGGAAGCCGCTCTGCCCAGTACCCCATGCACCCTTCGCAAGTTAAGCGCCGTATTACGATGCGGAATAACACCAGATTGATCTGAATGGACTAGAGTCTCGATAACTGTAATCAGACGGTTGGCTAATAGTTTAGCCAAAATCTTGGGCTCCGCATTCAGGAGGGAGATCGGTCTGTACGACCAGCAGTCAGTTCTAGGTTTTCCCTCCTTGTGAATGGTGATAATGGTGACTGTCCTCTGGTCTACTGGCAGGAACCCTTTTTCCCTGGAGTCCTAATACATACCCCTAAGATAGGGGGCCAGCCTATCCAGTTTAAGTTGGTATAATTCAACCGGAAGCCCATTAGGGCCGGTGGCCTTACCCGATCTGATGGACCTTATAGCTTTTGCTATTTCATCACTGGAAAAGTCACTGTCCAAAAAGTTGCGATCCTCTGCCAGGAGTTTGGGCAATGCAATGTCCGCTAGCATCAGGCGGGAATCCTCTACTGAATAGGGAGCAACCGATGAGTAAACAGTGCAATAATGCTCAGCAAACTTGTCCACAATGGCTTGTGGGTCTGTAATAGGGCCGCCTCCCTCCTTGCGGAGTTCCGGCACTAGACGGCTTGCCCATTCCTTCTTATCCAACCATGCTAGTAATTTTCCAGCCTTGTCACCCATTTCATATATCCGCCCCTGCACAGCTCTTCCCAAGGCCTTCGCCCGGTCAGTAGCTAGTGCTCTGTATTCCTGCTGTCGGAGTTTTAAATAGCGGAGTTTGTCTGGCGTGACCTCTGATTCCAGGGCAGCTTCTAGCTGGGTAAGTTCTGCCTCAATGGCCACCATCTCTCTATAGCGATTTTTCTTCTTCCCCGAAATCAGGGAAAGGGCTTGACCCCGAATCACCGTCTTGAAGGCTTCCCACAACACCTGCAGGGAGTCAACGGACCCTTCATTATCCATAAAGTAGTTATCTATTGCCGTGAGGAGCGCTTTGCGAATTTTGGGTTCTCTAAAGTACCGTGGGTTGATGGGGGCTACCCGTCCCACCTGTTTATAGTTAAAAACTATGTGGAGCCAGACTGGCGAGTGGTCGGAGATACCCCTAGCTAAGTGCTTAATCTCGTGGATATGGGCTATCTGAGATGCGGGGACCAAAAAATAATCTATACGCGAGAGGTTCCCGTGTGCCCCGGAGTGGAAGGTGTGCTGCGCCATATTTGGATCATAAATCCGCCATCCATCCACCAGCCCCAAGGTCTCAAGAAATTCAGGAAGCCAACATGCCGCAGGGCTCAGAACTCGGGGGGGGGGGATGCCGGTCCAACTCACCCGAGACTACTGAATTGAGGTCCCCTCCCAATATCAACAAGCTCTTCGTAATAGTAAGCAATATGGTCCCTAAATCCCTGAAGGTGGTGGCCTGAAGGCCAGGCGGCACATAAACCAATAGTAGTGTGATGTGGTGTCCCTCCCATGTGCCCGAGACCCCTACATACCGTCCCCGATCGTCTTTCCAAGTTGACCGCACCATCAGGGGAAGGGATTTTCTCACAATAATACCCACCCCCCTCGAACTGGAGGTGAATCCCGCATGAGCCAACATTGTGTAGCCCCCTCTATGTAGGGCTTTGCATGCATTACCAATGAGATGGGTTTCTTGAAGCAATACGATATCTGGGGCCTGGCGCTTGATGTACTGAAGAACGACACTACGCTTGATCTTATCCCCCAGCCCATTGACATTCCAATTTAGCACTTTAATCCCTACGTCTCCCTGTGTAGCCATGTATGAGCAGGAGATATCCCTGCTCTCGTCACAGGAGCAGCAACGTGTATATCAACCTCCTCCGCAGAAATAACTATAAATGTTGTTGGTTCAATGAATATAACCAAATCCAAAATTACAATAAACGTTGCTGAAATAATGAATCTGATAAGAACATAACAAAACACCCCCTCCCAACAACCCCCCCAACCCTGCTGCCCTGCACTCTGGGCCTAAAACTGCCCATTGAAAACTTGCAGAGTGCCTGTCGGGGGGGGAATTAAAGTGCTCCGTGCCCTTACCCCCAACCATACCACATGGAGGTCCCCATGAAGGCAAACAACTCAAATCTATATAAGTCTACAGGCCCCCTCAATCAGACACAAGAATCCACACTCCCAGGCCCACCCCACTCCAGATCCCCGTTACTCAGTCCAAATGTCGCCATCAGCCAAGTCTCTCCCTCAGGCAGGTCGACTGTCCGCGCCCTCCCTTTCGCAGCGGTCGTTCGGGCTACTCATCCCGTGATGGCCAATCCATTCCGCCACTGCTTCAGGTTGCTCGAAGAACCACGCTCTGCCCTCCGCCTCAACCCGGAGCCGTGCCGGGAACAGCATCGAGTATTTCAGTCCCCTCTCTCTGAGGTCACGCTTCACGGAAAGGAATGACCTCCTTTGCCTCTGCACTCTGCGTGAAGTCCGGGAAAAAGGAGATGTCAGCGTTTTCGTAGCGAAGGGGCGCCCCCGATCTAGAGTTCTAGTGTCCCGATAGTTCAAGACCCGAGCCAACATGGGCCGCGATGGGAGAGCCCGGTCTGGGACGGCCGCCCGGGACCCTGTGAGCTCACTCAATGACAAAGAACTTACTGAGGCCTTTGGTTTGCAGATGTTTAAGAATGAGATCCTCGACAAAAAGATCCGGGGATTGCCCCTCCGATTTCTCCGGGACACCCAAAATGCGGAGGTTATTGCGAAAGAGGCGGCCTTCATAGTCGTCCAGCTTGAGGTCTGTGAGTTTGCGGGATTCTTGGAGCTCGCGGACTTCCCCCTGCATCTGCGAGACATCTCCAACAAGACTGGCGGCTGTTATTTCTACCTGTTTGACCTTTTCATTGAGCTTCCCCAGATCGGCTCTTATAAGGTTGATGTCAATTGCCATAGTGTCCATTTTGTGCTCTAGTGAAGTTTTGACTCCGGTAATCGCCTCCACCTGTTCCTCGTCCCCCAGGTTCCCCTGGGTGGCATCCCTAGATAGTCTGTTCTGCAGCGCTTCTTTTGATACCATGTACTGGTCCAGTTTATTCGTCAGCGTCTGCTTCGTCCCCCAGGACCCCGAGCCTTTAGGACGCTCCATTTTGACTTTAAGTGTCCGCTCCTAACCAAGCCCGGGGCACCCAGGGCAGGTGGACGCGTAGCCTCTCCCAGTTCAGAACAGATGTGCCGGCCGGCAGGGGCCCCAATGGTCGGTTCCGGGCACGGGGGACCCAACACAAAATTCAGTTCAGTCCTCTGTGGCAGCAGTGGTGCCGGGGCTAGGCTGTCTCACTGATAGCAGGTCTCAAGGGCGGTATTTACTATTATGCCCAGCCGTGCACCCCTCACCGACTACCCGTGGGGTCGTCTTTCACTCTGTTGCCCTTAAACAGCTTCAATTATTGGGTGTATCCCAGGCGGCCCATCACCTTCATACTGTACTTCCTGGGACCCCTGGGGTACCGGTCAACATCACCTGGGGACAGCAAGGTCAGTGGTAGTCTGGTGCTGCAGCGTCAGTCTGCACCGAGCAGGGGAGTGAGGCAGAACATACCGCTGATTATGGGCGCGCCGCCGCCATTTGCAAACTCGCGGCTGTTGTGCACTATGCCTGCTTCAGGAACTGTGTCCCTCTGCCTCACCAGTGTCTCCTCGCGGGCCTCCGGTCACCACGGAAACACCGGGACCTCGGTCTCTGCTCCACCGCGGGGCTCCTTCTAAACCGCGGCGGCACTCTTAGAGTTCGGAAGCCGTCAAGGCGATCGGGTCTTACTCCCGGTTTCCCCGTTCACTGTGGGTTCGGGCTCTGAACTTGAAAACAGGCCGCACTGCTCCGGGGCCCGTATCTCCGGGTTTCCGACCTTCGGGGCAAGTCGGGAGAAGCGAGATGGTGACCGCTGCTACTCCGCCACACAGGGCCGTCGTGCGACAGGGCGGATAATTAGCCAGGATAGACGTGGGGAAGGGACGGTATCGGAGACTCACTTTACGCTGCCATCTTCGATCGCCGCTTGGCCACACCCCAATTCTTGACTTTTTTTTTTTTAAACAATTTTTATCAAGCATTTCACGTAGCGGTACAGAGACAGTATGTTTCACGTGGAGTAAGCATACAGACACAGCCTTGTGCATAGATTCATTCTTTCGTTATTCAATTTACAGACCTCCCAGTCCAATCCCATATACCCCACTGATTCCCAAACGTATGTACAATAGATAGCATTCAGTAGGGTGTGCTCATACACTAGCATCAGACTCGGACTCTTCTAGTGGGGGGGTTCACATATATTGCCCCTATATGCATTCCATCCGCCCCAGACCTTCATCCATTTTTTAGGACACCCTTGGTGGATATATACAGACTTTTCCGCCATCATCGCCATGTCCATATCTTTGCACCACTGATTGAGAGTAGGGCTAAGTCTGGATCCCCAACGTTGTGCAATGTTTCATTTTCCTACCGTCATGCCTAACGTTACCCAGTCCTAAGCAACAGTGTTTAAATCTGTGGGTTCCCAAATGTTGAGGAGACAGCACCTCGGGTCTGGCAGTAATGTGATATGTGTGACCTGGGAGAGTGTGCGCATCACTGCCTTCCAGTAGTGTGCTTAAAGTTGAATTTGTAACCCTCTGAGGCGAAGAATTACCCTCTATTAGAGGGTACTAGATTTACCTGCTGTGGAGGACGAAGGCACATGCCCCTTCACCTGTTTAAGCTTAAAATCAACTAAAAAGTGATCAGACCATAGCAAGGGCAGGGCTGTCTGACAAGTAAGATTTGCTAAATTATAGACAGGATCAAGTTGGTGGCTTGCCTTATGAGTGGGGCCAGAATTATATAGGATAACGTTTAAGGCAGCTAAGTCCGCAATTAAAGTGGAGCTAATAGAGCAGTTAGGATCATTAAGATGATGGTTCAGGTCTCCTAAAACTGAAAAGTTAGTCGTTTCTAATATGAGGGGAGCAATTAAATGATGGAATCCAGCTGCCCAAGCTCCAGCTGGACCTGGGGGGGCGATAAACCAGCGTCCCCGAGAAGGTGAATTGCGACGTGAGAGCAAGTTTAAAGAGGCCGGCTTCACAATTATTGATAGGAAGCTCTTCCCATTTGCATGTAAAAATCTTTTTAGAAATATTTCCTATGCCCCCTCCCGTTCTATTCGCACGATCCAACCTAAGAATAGTGTAGTTGGGGGGTATAGCAGTGGCGATATCATTTTATTTATAAAATATGTTTATTGGTATTTAACAAGGATCACAATACACTTTAAAGCCAGAGCAACTTACATTAGTAATAGAAGCATTGGTGTGCATCCAGGCAGGTGTACATTAACTAATAGGAGTGGGTATAGCAACTAATCTCATAACGGCGTTGAGGGCCTCTCAACTGAAACTGTGGCCACAAAGTCCCCGTCGATATCATGCCACTGAGATACCTCCCCATGGAAAGATGCTAGCACTCCACCCACTCTCCCCCAGTATGGTTCCATAAACAGTTAAGAAACCATGGATTAATGGGGCAGAACATCGAATGCCCAGTTAGAACAACAACAACAGCAAAGTCCGGCTTGTGGTCCAGCAACACCTGATTCTGTCCCCTAGTCCGACCCCCCGTCCCGATGTCCCTTGTATAAACTGTTTTATCGATATTGTCCCATTTACTGTGCGCCCCACCTCGACAATTAGGCCCTCATTACAATACGTCATGCCTCACCTCTGGAGTGGCTGATATCTGACCCTACTCGGGGGGTGCCCACGTCGCGCTCCTGACAGATCACTGTAGGATCCCCATCTAGTCGCACCATGGCCTGCAAGAGTGCCTCCCACTGACTCGCCATTGGCGTCTTCCTGAGGCTTAGTGTTTCTTCCCTCAAGAGGGCCGTGCCCTCCACCTGTGCCCACACTAGAAATGAACCCCGCCATGCCCGCGTGTGGGGCAGATCAGCTGCCTTCCAGCGCTTAGTAAGCAGCCGCTTTGCCACCACTAGACCCAGGTCGATAAACCGAGAGGTGACTTTCGCAGAGGGAGTTCTGTGAAAGAGGTGTAACAGGTCGACCGGCCATTCGAACGGGATCTGACGACCTGTGCATGCATGGAGTGCCCCCTGCACAACTCGCCAGTAGGGACACAACGCGGGACAGCTCCACAACATATGGACCAGGCCGGCATCTAGTTCCCCACAACGGGGGCAGCCCACATCCACACGATGGAAGTACCTGTTGATGGAATCGGGCGTGAGGTATGCTCTAAGCAGAATAAAGAATTGTATTTGGCGGAAGCGCATATTCCGGGGAATCTTCGTCGGGCCCTGCAGCACTCTGTCCCACTCCTTGTCGGTCATGGGCCGGGCCAAGTCCGCCTCCCACTTACGACGCAGTGGGGCCAAACTAATCGCTGCACGCGCACGCAGGGAGGCCGCAAACCACCGAATCATGTGCCTCCCGCGTACCATTACATGGAGGTATTGTATCGTGAGATGTTGTTCCGGTTACTCCTTGAGGTCACCCCATCGGCTCGCTAGCATCACCAGCAGAGACCGGTGACGAAGAAAGTGGCCGGGCGATAGCCCCGTCTCCTCCACCAGAGATGCGAACGGGAGGAGAACTCCTTCCTGGTAAAGATCCCCCAGCGTGTGTAAGTCTGCTGCGCGCCAGTCGCAAGTTCCGAGGCACCAAGTACCCTCTGCCCGCTAGGAGAAACCTCTATCGGTATGGCCGTAGCTTAAGGAGTTCGGGCCCGAGTGAGGTAGAGAGTACGGCGGTAGCATTTGTAGGCCACCACCACGAGGAGGGGCACAGGCCTCGACACTCTCGCGGCCGGATGGAATAGTTTGATGATGTCAGCTAAGGGGAGGGGGGGTGCTGCAGTCGCCGTGTCATCCCGCCCTCTGTCCGCTAACCACCGGGCTATCCACTGTAGCTGCGCAGCTAGGTAATAATGTGCAAATCACGGCATCGCAAGTCCCCCCTGGTCAGTGGGGAGGTATAGCTTGGGCAGCGCAACTCTATGGCACGCATTACCCCATATAAAGTCCCAAAGTGACCGCTCAAGGGCTGAGAAGAAGGATGCCGGTATATAAATGGGCAAGTTAGCGAAGTAGTACAGAAGCTGGGGCAAATCACCATTTTGATTAAGGCGATTCACCCCGTGACCGTGAGGGGGAGGGTGCCCCAAAACCGCATCTGAGTCCTTACCGCTGCTACTGCTTTGCCCAGATTGCCCTCCATGAGATCCGCCGGTTGCCGATATATCTGGATACCCAGGTAACGGAAGGTATCCGGCTGCCATTGGACCGGCACGCCCCCAAGATGGTAGTGCGGGTCCCGGTTTCGGCTCGGAATGCGTAGAGGCAAGACTTAGCGGCATTCACACGGAGACCCGAAAGAGCGGCAAAGTCGGACAGGGTGCGCTTCAGCTCAATCGGGATGCATGCCACATCTCTGACAAAGACCAAAAGGTCGTGCGCATAAAGCGATACCTGATGCGTCGCATCAGCCAGGGGAATGCCATCAGTCAGTACCCTGCGGAGCGTGGCAGCTAGAGGCTCTATTGCTAGGGCAAACAGGAGGGGCGAGAGCGGGCACCCCTGCCTGGTACCACGACCAATCGGGATGGCGTCGGAGATGTATGGCCCAGTTCTCACCCTCACCATGGGATTCTTGTAGAGGAGGGCCGCCATCTGGAGGAAGCCGAGGCCCAACCCGTAGTGTGACAGCGTCGCCACCAGGTTCCCCCACTCCAGTCAGTCGAAGGGCTTTTCAAGATCTAGGACCAGACAGCCCGCCCTAGGCCAGTGCTGCATACGGTCAGCGGCCACCCGGAAAAACCGCCGCAAATTAAGAGAGGTGCTACGCTTAGGTACGAAACCGTTTTGGTCTCCGTGCACCAACACCGACACCGTTGGAGCCAGCCGCTCCACCAACACCTTGGCCAAGATTTTATAGTCCGCATTAAGCAGGGCAAGGGGGCGGTAGGATCCTAGATTGGTGGGGTCCCGCCCAGGTTTGAGCAGAGATACCAAATAGGCCTCTCGCATGGAAGCGGGCAGAGTGCGCTCTTCAAGGGCCGCAAGATAGAGAGCATGTAGCTTGGGCACTTGTGACTCCCGGTAGGCCTTATAGTACTCCACCGGAAGTCCGTCTGGCCCTGGCGTCTTCCCAGAGGCCAGAGAGGCCACCGCATCTCCAATCTCCTCCACGGTGAGGGGGCACTCGAGCGACTCCTGGTGCTCATCTGGGACCGTGGGTAGACGGGCAGCCTCCAGAAACCGATCCAGGTCCTGCGCCTGCCGCCGCCCCGTCGAACGGTACAGGGCCGCGTAATGTGCCGTCAGTACCTGATGTATCTCCCACTGCATGTACACAAGCACCCCGTCGGGCCCACAAATAGTGTCTATCGGGGCATGTGCAGCTTGCTGTCTGAGCAGCCAGGCCAGCAACCACCCTGCCATGTCGGACATGGCATGAACCCGGGCCTAATGAGCCGCATAATTGTGACATCGCAAGCGCTCTAGTAGCTCAGCATGGCGTGCCCGAAGCCGCGCCAGTCGGACCGAGTCCCGACCCCCGCCCTCGCCATGGCGCTCGCACGAGAGGAGGCGAGACTCCAGGCCAGCGAGCGACAGTGCAAGCCGCCTACGAATGTTCCACGAAATGCCCAGACAATGTCCCCTAATGGTGGACTTGTGGGCGTCCCACTCCGTCAGTTCGCTGCTCGTCGTCCCCTCATTCAGTTCAAAGAACAGCTCGATCGCTGTGCCTAGGGAAGTGCGAAATTCCGCATCCTCCAAAGCTGTCGACTGGAGTCGCCACGTAGGGACGGGGGGCCGACCGGGGTCCCATCGGAGACGCAGTCTAAGGGGGTTGTGATCAGAGTGGGTCTGACCCAGATATTTTGCCTGGTCCAATAGAGAGATCAGAGAGTGGGAGCCCACCACCCTGTCGAGACAGACGTGAAGGTCATGTACCACCGAATAGTACGAGTAGATGCGGTCGTCGGGATGCAGGTTGCGCCACATATCAGACAATGCCCAGCGCGACAGCCAGTCGGTAAGGCTCCGCGCATTCGAGACCACCTGCGTGTTGCGGAGGGGCGGGAAGGACCTATCTAGGCGTGTATCAAGGACTGAGTTGAAGTCCCCACCCAGTAGCCAGGGAAGGCCCGCATATGGTGCCAGCAAAACCACGACTGCTCAACATTTGGGGCGTACAAAGAGCCTAGTACTATGTGCTGGCCATTAAGCCGCCCACGGGCCAAGGTGTATCGCCCTGCTGGATCAGCTACTACATCCGTACACGTAAACGGTGTGCCCGCCCTCACCCAGATCAGTGTGCCGCGGGCATGTGCGGAGTATGTGGTTCCTGAAGAGTTGGCCCCTCCAACAAGTACGCAGCCGGTCGAGCTCAGGCTGTGTCATATGAGTCTCTTGAAGGAGGGCTATGGCTGCCTTATGTCGCTGCAGATAAGCAAAAATAGAATAACGACGCGCAGGTGTGTGCATACCCCGTATGTTCCATGTAATTACGTCAGTAGCCGCCATCCAGAGCAATTAAGGACTGTATGGGCCACGGGGCCGGGATCGGATCGGCCGGGGGGGGAGACAGAGGTTCTAAATGTCATGCCGGTATGTTGCAACGAAAAACCCAACAAAAGAACTTTTGTGTACTGCTGAGTACACGTAATGAAAATCAATAACTGTGTATTGGGCATTCGTCCAAACTGCAAGCCAAACGCTTATGGATGAAAACTAAGCCAGGTAATGGCTAACGGGTGCGCGGTGCGGGAGTAGCTAACGCAAACTGCTGTTTCACTGCGTTACCCCTGCATTCACCATATGTGCCTTCTATGATGCGGATTGGACTGAGCATGTGCGAGTGGTCTAACTGTGCCTACCTACGCTGCCTGCCGCTGACCTTGCATAACGTGAGAACCTCCTCTGAGCAGAACTTCCCGCCACCCCATGCGCCAAGGCGACCCAACGGGCTCGTGTGTGCCAGCACGCGGCACTGCACCGCTTCATACAGGGAAATAAGCAAACCAACAGTCACCATGGCACACAGACTAGCTCATGTCCCCCCGCACGCCGGCATGCACCACCATCTCAATTCACTGGGCTCACACAATGTGGTCGGCAGTCTGGGGTGTCACCAATGGCAGTACTTGATCGTCTGAGAGCATGGTGGATGGAGAAGACGATCTACTAGTCTCAAGCTCGCTATGCTCGCGGACTGCCGCTTCCCCCTGGCTGCTCGTAGACCCCAGGGTTGCTACCGCCTCCAGGGCTCCCTGACGCTCCAGCCGCATCCTCTCCGGACTGGGTGCCACAGCAGGGCCCAACCCCACATCCCTGCGGGCCTCCCTCCGCCGCTGCCCGGATCTGGGGGCCTCTGACCTCTGTACAGCCCCGTTTCCTCCAGCCAGTCCCAGACATCTGACAGGGCGTCGAAGAATCGGGTCCCCTCCTTCGTGACCACCCTGAGGCGCGACGGCAACAGCAGTGAATATGGGATATTCAGCTCGCGCTGCTGGCGTTTCACTGCCAGATAGTTGCTCCTCCGCCTCTGGACTGTCGCTGTGTAGTCCGGAAAAAACATCACTTGACCACTGCCCACCGTGATGGTGTCCAGCTTCCTGGCCTCACGAAGCACCACATCCCTGTCTCGGTAGTTGAGGAGTCTGAATAGGAAGGGTCGCGGCCGAGCCCCGGGTCTAGGCCTCCGCGCGGGACCCTGTGCGCCCGCTCCACTACAAACTGCAGAGAGAGGACCCTTCGGGGGAGAAGGTCCCGCAGCCACCCCTCAACAAACTGTTCCGGACTCCGTCCCTCCTCGCCTTCCGGGAGGCCCACCACGCGAACATTGTGGCGCCGAAAGCGGCCTTCAGCGTCCTCGGCCCGATCCTCCAAGGCATGGACACGGTCGATCAGGTCCTGTAAGGCTATGGTGTGATTGCGCACCACAGGTTGGACATCTTGGAGCACTTGGCACTGTTGGGTAAAGGAGTCCGCCAGCTTGCGATGGTCCGTATGAAGGAGGGTGAAGTCCACTGTAATTTTATCAATTCAGGACTCCAGGGAAGCCCTAGTCTGCCCAAGGTAGTGCCCAACCGTTCCACAGCCGCCAGTACTGTGTCCATTTTTGCTTCAAGTGCTGTCGCCGGAAGCTCCACGCCTCTGTCAGGTCGTCCCGGCGCAGAGCCCAGTCCCTCCGCCTGCGAACGGTCCTCATTCGGTTTATTCCGCAGCCGGCCCATGACCAACTGTTTTGCTGACGGCATTCGCTGGCAACCCCAGCACCTGTCAGGCAGTCCCGGCCCCCGCTCCTATCTCGCCGGGGTATAAAAGAATAAACACCACTTTTCCTCCGCTGGTGCGGCGGAGAGGAAGGGAGGGGGGGCCCAAGAATCCTCTCGAGAGCGACCTCGGCCGCCGTCTGATTGAAGTCCTCTGGCCGATCCCTCCAGGTTCCGGAGGCCACCAAGACCGCCTCGTACTGTTCTCACAATGTGAACCAGGTCCAACGATATTCCACCTCCGCTACCGGCATTCACCACTCCTGGGCCACTAGCAAGAGGGGCCACCCCTCCGCCGCCACCCGCTTGGCAGTGACTGCAGCACAGTCCAAGTGGCACCTCAGTCTCGGCTATGTCCAGGCCCACCACTTTATCGCCACCAGCTGGGATGCTCCCTTATGCAAGGAGCTCCCACTGATCCGTCACTGCCAGCTCCCGCCGTCAAATTCTCGGTTCTCAAACCTCCTCCGGTCCGCGCCAAATATACGGAGACTGGAGCCCCACCACCATTTGTCGCTACCTCAGATGCACTCGCCAGCTCCAGGCGCTCTCCGCACTGCAGGGTCAAGACAGCTCCCCTCTCTCTCCCAGCCGCCCGCCTCTCTGTCTGTGTCCGTTTACCGGGCCATCAGCTACAAAGCTCACAAGTCCTGGGCCTCAAGTTCGCATCCGCCAGCATTAGGGCAGTCCATCGCACTACAGCGGTCCACAGCGATCTCCGCCAGGCCCACCGCCGTGCTGCAGCGCGCAAAGAGGCCCGCCTCACTTCCCAGGTCTCCCCGCTGCGCCCTTCGACCCGCTAGTGTACCAGGGGCCGAGCCCACACGACTCACCCAGGTAGCTCCGGTAGGCAGTCGGCCAGGTCTCTCAGGGGGCCCCAATCTCAAACCAAGGTATCGTGCCGCTCCCCAGGGAAGTCGCCGCAGACTCGCCTCACAGTGGCTCCTTGCCGACGCGTAGTCCGTGGCACCACCTGCAGACAGTGGCCACCTCAGCGCCGGCAACGCGGATCACAACTGCATCAGCTGGCCACCGGCTCTGCCTCTCCTCACCTCCACTGATGTCGGCCTCCGTACCACAGAAGCCAGCCGCCGTCCCGCCTCCGTTACCTGTGCGGCCCAGTCGCCTCGTGGTAAGCCGCGGGCTGTAGTGCCCCCCGCGGTCGGCCGCGGCTCACCGCTCGCTCCACTCTTCCCACCGGCTCCAGACTCAGCGGGTCACACCTGGGGCAGCGGGCTGTTTCCAGCCCCGAATTTCTCCGTGGGGCCACGGTAAGCTTATATGCCGCGGCTGGCGGCGCCAGCAATGTCGCCTCGCACTGCGAACACGAGAATACCCAGGATGATGGCACCGGGTGGCAGGAGCCTCACGCTCTGGCGACCATCTTGAAAGCGCGCCACCTAGCGCCCCCCTAGCAGTGGCGATATCATGCCCCGAAGTGGCGTTAAGCCAGGTTTCAGTAAGAAAGATGGCATCAGGCTGGGAATTCATAAGTAACTCATGAATATCTTCTTTATGTTTAGGAAGGGACCTACAGTTAATACTGAAGAACAGGAATTCTTTAGTGGGCGTTTCCTTTTTATTAGCAGCATAGGAAGTAAGAATATTTGGGGCCATATGGGGGATAAGTCATTGTGGGGTCCAGAGGAGGCAGAGAAGCCACAACTAAGGCAAGTAGAGGAATAATTATCAGGTGACAGAATTACACAATTGTGTTGCCGCTTAGGGCGCAGGGCAAAAAGGTCTTCTTGAGAGTATAGGCAATGATCTTTAGGAAATTGCACAGGGGTTGTGGCCCCTGGCCCCGGTCGGGCACGGATGGGCGCAGACGGGCTTGCCTTTGGTGTGCCGCTGGCGCACCCGCTGCGCGTAGCGTCCCTCATAGCCTTAAGTAGTCAAGATAGTATGCAGCACCCGCCTCCCAACACCTCTGACCCTGAAGTGACGAAATCTGCCGCTTTCACTCCCTCCACACAATGGGGAAAACCCGCGGTGGACCGGGGAGTTGGGCGGAATCAAAGGGTGTCCGAGTTGTAGGTGAGGAAAGAAATGTGCAAACTGCAGTTCAAAAGGGCAAAAAAGCCTTAGCAGAAAAATAAGAACAATTAAAATCAGGTTAAAATAGAGCGGTTAAGAAATGCGTGTATTCAGAATCAATTTTGATAATTAATGTCAAGGTAAGGAAATTTCTATAGCGCTAGCT
Organism: Triturus cristatus; assembly: GCF_964204655.1. Taxonomy (NCBI): domain Eukaryota; kingdom Metazoa; phylum Chordata; class Amphibia; order Caudata; family Salamandridae; genus Triturus; species Triturus cristatus. The sequence goes on from NC_140579.1 coordinate 490,105,471, forward strand.
CACGTCTTTCAACGCGCGTCCGCTGCGCGAAGCGTTCAACATAGCCTTAACTTTAAAACCCTTTTTAGGTCTAACCAGGGATGGGACATCTCAGAGGGATTAGGAAAAAAGGTCGGTAGTGAAATGGTTTGGTTGACATGGAAATCTGATACCACCTTCGGAAGGAAGGAGGGATGGGTTCTTAACACAACTCTATTGAGATGGAACACCGTGTATGGTTCTTTTGAGCAGAGAGCTTGAATTCGCTCACCATTCGAGCTGAGGTAATCACCACTAAGAAAGCTACCTTCCACGTAAGGTGTTATAGGGTTACTTTGTGGATAGGCTCAAATGGCGGACCCATCAATTTAGATAGAACCAAGTTCAGCTCCCAGGGAGGTGAAGGAGGCCAAACAGGAGGGTAGACCTTCTTTAGACCTTGTAAGAAGTCCTGTATAAAAGACGGTTGAGAAGGAGATTGCCTATATGCCATTATGGCAGCTAGGTGCACCTTAATGGAAGAGAATTTTAGGCCTGCCTTAGCTAAGTGAAGCAGGTATGGTAAAATCACTTCCTCTTGTCCCTTGGTAAGATTACAATTATTTTGCACACACAATAAATAAAAACGTTTCCATTTACAAGCATAGGAGTGCCTTGTAGAGGGTCTTCTAGCTTCTTTCAAGATGGTCAAGCAGTCTTGAGGAAGCCCTAAATGACCATACTGGAGGACCTCAGGAACCATGCTGCCAAACTAAGTGAGGGAAGGTTGGGGTGATGAATGCTCCTGTTCATCTTGGACAGCAGGTCCGGTCTGCACGGCAGTCTCCTGTGTGGGCATTCTGACAGGTGCAGAAGGTCCGGGTACCACCACTGTCTTGGCCAGTCTGGAGCAATCAGAATCATCCTCGTGTCTGAGTGCTAGAGTTTGGTCACCACCTTCGGGATGAGTGGAAGAGGTGGAAAGGCGTACACAAATGCCCCTGACCAGCTGATCAAAAGGGCATTCCCTTTCGACCCTGGACGGTAGTACCTTGAGGCCAAGTCTCTGCATTTTTTGTTTGTGTGGTCTGCGAACAGGTCGATGCTTTGACGACCCCATTCTTGGAAAATGTCTTCGATGACTTTGTCGTGTAGAACCCAGACCTGCTGGTCCTCAAAGTGCCGACTGAGAGCATCTGCTTGTGAATTCTGCTCTCCTGATAGGTGTATTGCTGTTATGGATAGATTACTCGCTAAGAGTCAATGCCAGAGAGCCTGAGCTTCCAACGATAGGGTCCTCGATCGAGTTCCTCCCTGCTTGTTCAGGTAGTACATGATGGTCATATTGTCTGTCTGTACTAGAATGGAGTTGGTCTGAATCGAAGGGAGGAAAGCCTTGAGAGCCAGATGCACCGCCCTCAGCTCCAGCATGTTGATGTGGTACAACTGCTCTTTCGTTGACCATCGACCTTCAGTCTGGAGGGGCCCTGTGAGCTCCCCAACCCTGCAGAGAGGCATCTGTGATCAAAGATTGGGAGGGAGGTGTCTGATGGAATGGAATCCCTACCGGTAGATTGTCCTGCCGCATCCATCATGGGATTGATGCTCTGGCTGCGTCTGACAGTTGTATCCTGTCGTCCCACCGAGCCGTTCTTTGAACCCATTTGTCCTCCAGAACCTGCTGTAAAGGACGCATTCTCAGCCTGGCATTGGGGACAAGAAAAATGCAGGATGCCATCGACCCTAGGAGAGATACAATCTGACGGACCGACGGTAAGTTGGTGCTTAGAATCTGCTTGACTTTCAGTATGATAGATAACAGTCTCTCCTCAGAAGGAAACACTTTTCCTATTGCGGAGTCTACTGTTGCACCCAGATAATGAATTATTTGTGTGGGTTGCAGAGTCGATTTTTCGAAGTTGACATGGAGACCCAGCTGCTGGCAAACGTCTAGAAACTGTTGGAAATGATTCCTCGCGCTCTGGGGGGAGGGACCTTTCAGGAGCCAGTCGTCCAGATAGGGGTACACAAAGATGCCTCAGCATCGTAGAGCGGCTGCCACTACTGTCATGCACTTTGTGAACACTTGGGGAGCTGATTTCAACCCGAAGGGCAGCACTTTGAACTGATAATGGGACGATCCCACCAGAGACCTTAGGAACTTTCTGTGATGTGGACTGACTGGATCATGAAAGTATGCATCTTGCAGATCCAACAAACACATCCAATCTCCCTGTTGCAAGTGTGGATACAGTTGGTGAAGAGCCAACATGCAAAACTTCTTTTTTGATGGACTTGTCGAGTGTCCGAAAGTCTAGAATAGGTCTGTATTCTGATTTCCGACCTTTCTTCTTTACTAGTAAGAATCTTGAATATACTCCTTGACCTCGTTGCGATATAGGAACCTTCTCGATGGCTGACTTTTGCAGAAGGATAGATACTTCCCGTTGCAGTATTTTCATCTGGTGGCATGTTGTTTTTACTGGCGGGATCGAGGGAGGTCGCTGTTGAAATCGTAGAGTACCCATTTTGCTGCATAGCTAACACCCATTGGTCTTTTGTGATACCACGCCACTCTTCTAGATGATTGGCAATACTTCCCCCCCACTGGAGTGGGGAAAGGCGTTGGGGGAAGCAAACACTCAATGTTTAGCTGGTGTTTTCGCTGTGGCAGTGGACTGACAAGGGGTTCCACTTCTTCTGGAGGCACGATGGCCCTGGTAATGGGATTTCGATTGACCCTGCTGTTGTTGTTGCCTCTACCAGTGAGGGGTTTGAACCCTCTGATGGATGGGCCGCCAATCGTAGGGACTGCAGCGGCGTCAGAACTCTTTCTTTTTCTCAAGACCAACCGCCTTCAGGGTATCAAATTCCATGTTCATCCTTGACATTTCCTCATCAGTGGGAGTGCCAAACACATATGAGCCTGAAAAGGGGAGATTGAGAATTAGAGACTGCGCTTCCGGTTTTAGCGCAGTAAAACAGAGCCAAAATGATCTTCTGGCGCAGATTCCATGCGCATAGGAGTGTGCAGACAGCGTCACTCCATCAGCTGTGACGCTGATCACTTGGTTTGCCACTAAGCTGCCTTCCTGCAAAATCTCCTCAAAATCCCTGCGGTCTTTCCTTGGCAGTTTTTCTGTGAATCTTTGGAGGGAATCCCACAAGGATCTATCATAGTGACGCAACAGCGCCAACGCACTGGAAACTTTCAGCATGGAGGCTGACATGCCACAGACCTTTCTCCCCCACGAATCCTGTGCTCTGCACTCCTTATCCGGTGGACCTGTAGATGAGGAGGCTACTTTAGCCGCAGCGATAATAACAGAGTCTGGTGGTGGGTCAGATCTGAGAAATAATGGATCCTCTTCTGGGGGCCTGTATTTCTTCAAGACCCTCGCTGGCGCAGTCTTGAGAGTTGCCGGTGTAAGAAAGATGTCCATCACCGGTTGAAGTAGCCCCGGCACCAAAGGTAACAATGACCTGGCTGCCGATCTCTGATGCAAAGTCTCAAAGATCACTGAGGATGAGCTCTGCTGAGTGGGCATAGCGATGTTTAATTTGCTTGCCACTCTGAATAAAACATCCTGAAAGGTACTGACGTCATCCACCCCAGAGATCCTCGAAGGTGGGCTGTCTGTCAGAGTCGGGGAGTAGTCCCTCTTCGAGGAATGGGTGGAAGAGGGTTAACGTGTTGGAGATCTGCGTCTTCTCCTTTTTCCTCGAGATCTGGATCTCCTTCTTGAAGAGGGAGCAGGAGTATGTGTGCGATCTCTACCCTTCGATGGAGTAGTAGGATAGAGATCTACAGCTTGCACCAGTCGGGTTAGAGGAGACAAGTGCAGAGGGCTGGAGTAGTCCTGAACACCTCTTGATTGTGCAGCATCCGCTTTCTGCCAGTGATGCAGAGGTTACAACCATCTAGGCGAGAGGTGCACAGATGGAGATTTTCACCTCTTTTCCCGCACAGGAGCCTCAGGTTAACGTGGGCGATTTGCAGATGGAGATCTCCGTCACTCCGTCCGTGCAGGATCCTCAGAGGAACGGGGGCGTACAGGTGAAGACGCCGGGCTATTCGACGTCGAGATAACCACCGGTGATCTTGAGGATCACGACGAAGAGCGTCTTGACAACATGTGGTGAGATTCTGCCCTCGACGTCGGTGATGGCGACGGAGAGATGCTCACTGAACGTGAGCCTGCTCGAGACCAAAGTCTCGACGTCGATCTTTATCTGGGAGCAGATTTGTTCCGCGATGTTGAACGTCTGAGTTTTGACGCCAACGGAGTCCTCTGTCTCGACATCCAACGTCTCCGTGTGGACGTCGATGGAGTACTCTGCCGCGATGTCAACAGTCTCCGTGATGCCGTCGACGACGTCCTCTGTCTCGACGTCGACCGTCTCTCTGCTGACGCTGACGGAAACCTTTGTCTCGACGTTGAGCGCCTCTGCTCTGAAGTCTTGTGTCTCGACGTCGATCTTCGAGACGATGCCAACGTTGGATTGTTCATCCATTAATAGGGAACGTTAGCTGGGTTTAGACTATCGTGAGACAGGTTAGTTTTACCCTACTGATGATATGTTGTTACTTCGACGTCGGAGACGGAGTCTTATGCCCCGACGTCGATGATCTATGAGCAGACCTCGACGGATACTTGTACCTCAACGTCGGCCGCCTAACGGGGTGCGGCGATGGAGTGTCCTTTCTCGACGTCGGACATCTAGCCAACGCTGACAGAGACCTGCTCCTCGACGTTGAAAGTCACCTGGTTGACATCAATGGAGGGTCTTTTTTACCTGACTCGACATTGAAATTGTCGTTTTCGGTCTTGGAGTTAAATGATGCGCCTGGACCACCGAAGACTTAGACGACGACATCTCCTTCTTCGCCGCTGGGAAGTTCGACGCTGATCCTGATGCCGAAGGAGAACAGATCGGAATCTTGCTTCTCGACGTCGATCTTGTTCTCTTTTTCTTCTGTCTCACAGGAGACCTACCTCTTTCAGAGAGCCCATATTAACAAATTCTCTCTCTGTTCTTGAGAGTTCTTCTGGACAGCTTTTTACAATGTTGACAGGTCTCTGGAGAGTGAGAGTCAGGGAGACCGAGAATACACACAGAATGTGTATCAGACCAGGCCTTCTTCTTGCCAAGGATCAAAAAGGGATGGCATAAATCACTTTCTGACAAAAAACTGGTTATACCTCACTCTAAAGCCTAAAAGATGTTGAGTGAAAGGCAGAAAACCACAAAAAAATTAGAATTATTTGACAAAAAAAGTAAAAAAAGACAGAGCTGTGAATTCCAGGGTCCTGACTGAAGGAGCCGGAAAGAACAACTGACCTAATTAACTAACCCCTGAGGCATGAAGGGAAGCTAGGGGTCATGGTGCCAGTTTTATGTACAATTGCTTTCATTTTCCATGCTATTGGTTTACAATGCAGCCTGTATATATGGAGAGAGAGAGAGAGAGAGCGTTATAGATATATATGCTTTTATATATATTTTTTAATTATTTCCGGGGTCCCTGCACATGAGCGGGAATATTCAGTGCTTATGATTATTGATGAGGATCCCCTGGAAGAGAATAGCATCTTCAGAACCACTAATTAGAACACTGCTGGACCTGTGGAAGATTCAGAAGAAGGACTGCCCTGGTGTCTGAAGAAGGAATCCTGGACCTACTTGCCTTGAACCCACGGTCCCCAGAAGTGACTCAAAGAGTCAACTGGCTGATCTTCTGTTTCATCTACAGGCACACAACAAGTTTCCAAAGGCCTTCCCAGCAACTGCCCAGCTGACCAACACCAAATGGACCTGCCTGGACCTGCCCAAGCCCTGCCGCTGGCCTCTACTGAAGTGAGTCCTGAAACCCAAGAGGTGGTCCCCAGGTCCTGGACCCTTGGCAGGCATCAGAGTCTGCTCCTTCTGCCTCAAAGCCATGTCAAAAGTAAAAATCCAGATGATTTGGGCTCCTTGTGACCAGGAGCAGACTCTTCAATCCAAGAAGCAACTGTCTGCAATGCCTGGCAATGTGAAGCTCCAGCGGTAACCTGCTCTTCGCGATAGCTACCACCATTCAAGTCAGCAACGACCACCACGTATCTCACCAACGCGAAACTCCACCAATGACATGCTCTTCACTCCAAACAGCTGCTGCACCCATCAACCGCCAATGCAAATCTCCAGCAGTGGCCTGCTCCTTGCGCCAACAACGTACTCCTCGCAATCCCCGCCAACATGAAACTTTGGCTAAAGCTCAACACTTGGACTTGAACTGTGAAGGGTCAACTTTGCCCAGGAACAAATTGGCCCATGTATTTGACCTGTGCTCCATCACAGTCAGCCTGAACTAGTTACATTGGCACATTGACTTTGTGCTTTTTAACAATATTTCATCTAGAGGTTTAAAAATTCATAACTGCAGTTCTGCCTTTGTAATTTGGTGTCATTTTATTTATTACGTTTTACTCTATTGTTGGTTGTATTGGTTTGAGATTTTTCTTGTGTTGTGTTTTCACATTATTAGTGTTTGGTGCTGCATAAATACTTTACACGTTGCCTGTAAGTTAAGCCCGACTGCTTTTGTGACAAGCTACCAGCGGGTTAAGCACAGGTTTATTAAGTGGCTTTTGTGGTTCACCCTGACAAGGACTGTGTTAATAGGGCTGTGTTTATTACTTGAGTGGGGCTTTAACCCCTTCCAACTAATAATCTAATTTCTTACACTGAACATTCCACAGTTCTTGTAAGGGTGTGAGGTCCCTTCGGTACAGCTTGGATAGGTCATCTAGGTCTATGGTTCTGGTATCTCTTATCCAGTGCCTGTGTTTGATCCAATGGACTTTTGCTTTTGGTATGTGTGCCGTGAGGTAGAGGATGGTGGCATGGTGGTCCAAACAATCAGTTCGGAGGATAGATTCAATGCTCATGGGACCTTGCTTGAAGATGATAAGATCCAGTGTAGCTCCTTTGATGCGTATTGGGGTTGTGCAAGCTTACCCAAGGTTCTGGTCATTGAGGACGATTTATAGGATGGATACCTGTGCGCCTTTATCAGTAGCCCAGTGAAGGTTTAAGTCTCCTAGAAATGTTAGTGTCTTGCTTTCACCTTTCAGATAATACAGAATCTCTCACACTGTGGCTCAAAGCCACTGCAAAGCAGGAGACATTACACAGCAACACCTTTAGAAAAGGGTTTTATTTTACAAAATGCAAAGACTCTCTTTTTAGAGTAAGGCTTGGAGTTTTATTATACACAATGCTCTCTAACAGAAAGGCTTTCCCAGATGCCAAATGCACAACATTCAAATACACATGGATATATATTTATTTATTTATTTATTTATTTATTTATTGCATTTATAGAGCGCACTATCACCTTTCAGGCATCCTGGCGCTGGCATTTACGTGCACTAAAAGACTACTGTTACGGGTGGACGCTGGCATAACCCAGTCATGCACGAGGAAAGAGCCAGGTTTTTAAACTCTTCCTAAAAGGCAGAAGGTCGACCAAATATCTCATCTCCATTGGGAGCGTATTCCATAATCGGGCGGCGGAAGTGCTAAACATTCTACCTCCGGATTTAACTTTTTAAAATCTTGCCACCTTCGCTAGTCTGGCTGACGAGGAGCGAAGGCTTCTTTCAGGGACATACCAGGCAAATTTCCTCTGCAAGAGTTCCGGTCCTAATCCATGCAGAGCCTTAAAGGCTATGCAGAGTGACTTAAATTGGATTCTCTGCAGTATCGGAAGCCAGTGCAGTTCAGCCAGAGCCAACGAGGTTGAGAACCGTCTCGACTTCCCCAGAACCAGTTTAGCTGCGATTGCTTGGATCCTCTGGAGCCTATCTATTAGGTATCTCGGGGAATCCAGCAACAGCGCATTACAATAGTCTAATCGAATTAAAATAGTGCCCTGGGCTACCAATATACGCGCATGGATTAGTAGTATTGAAAAAATTTGGCGAAGGGCTCTAATAATAACAAAACAGCTCCCCACAATTTTATTGACCTGAGATTCCAGCTTCAACTTGTTATCAAACACAATGCCCAAATTCCGAACCTTGTCAACAGGCAATGGAGGATGCTCCAAATTTGAAGGCCAAAAATTTAAGGGCAGCATGGAGGGATTCTTTCCAGCTAGACAATGGAGAACCTCGGTTTTCTCAACATTAAATTGCAAAGAATTTTCCCTTAACCAGTTAGTTATATCTCTCATGCAGTTATGGAACACTTCAAGAGACGTAGACTGTTCCCCCTCCAAGGAGAGGATCATTTGAGTGTCATCTGCATAATTAATAATGTTAATATTATATGCCCTTATCTTCGAAATCAAAGGTTGCAAATATATATTAAATAAAATTGGACTGACCGCAGAGCCCTGGGGGACGCCATGCGAGATGTTAATCAAATTAGATTGGTAGGGGGGAATCGCCACTGCCTGCTTCCTGTCAGAGAGGAAGGATTGAAACCATTTCAAAGCGATCCCTGATATTCCCACCTCCCTCAGTCTTGTCAAAAGAATGGCATGATTAACCGTGTCAAACGCGGCAGAGAGGTCAAGCGGCGGTTCTTATCCTGCTCTATCTGCCCGTGCACGTAGCTCATCCATTACTGTCACCAGGGCAGTTTCTGTACCATGTGCAGGCCAAAATCCAAATTGCACATCTTCTAGGATCCTATTTGTTCCCAGATATTTGGATAGTGATCTACTCACTATCCGCTTTACAATTTTAGTCGGATAGGGTAGCAAGGAAATTGGCCTATAGTTTTTAGAACAGGCAGGATCCAGAGTTGCCTTTTTAAAAAGCGGTGTTACCAGTGCCTGCTTCCAGCTGCTCGGTACTACTCCAGAACTGAGGGATTGGTTACAAATAAGATGGAGTACAGGGAACAGTTCTCCTCCCAGTTCCTTCCAGATTTTATGAGGCACAGGGTCCAAAGGTGAGCCCGAGGATATACCAAGGGCCACCTGGCTGAATTCCTTCATCGTGGGCATCTCGAATTCCATCAGGGAAAACGTGCTCTCAGTCTCAAATTCTTTCCTAACGCCGGAAGGGAGCCTCCTCCGCTGCCCACAGAGTTCCGGGTCAGCTCCTTCCTCTTCCACAGGGTCCCTGCCAAGGCCATCAATGATAGTTTTAATTTTATCATTGAAAAACCTGGCAAGGTATCATTTATATGCAAGCAATAGTAACACACTTGGTAAATGCAACAGTTAAATGCATGAATAATACAATGAATAGGCCAGAAGCAAATAATATGAGATAAGACTCACGCAAATATAATGAGACGTCCGCAAGAGATTAGCAAGACACATATATACACTAGATACATCAAATGATTACTTTGGATGAGTACCTCACTCAGTCACACATCACAAAGAAAGCACCTCAAATGATCAAAGCCACTGGCCAAACATCACAATGGCAATAATCAAAACTCAAGCACCTCAAATGATCAAAGCCACTGGCCAAACATCACAATGGCAATAATCAAAACGCAAGCACCTCAAATGATCAAAGCCGCTGGCCAAACATCACAATGGCAATAATCAAAACTCAAGCACCTCAAATGATCAAAGCCACTGGCCAAACATCACAATGGCAATAATCAAAACTCAACACTTCACCTGGTGCAAACACTGCATCTTAGCCCACACCTGACCAGGGGATTAAACAGCCATGGAAAAGAGCCTCAGCAACCAGGGTTCCGCTGTACCAAAGTAGACGCGTTCGTCCCCATTCGAATTCCAAAATCCCGGTTTCTAAGTCAACAACCCTCAGCTTTATAATCTCAAAACATACTAGACGGTTCTGGAAAGCTTCCCCCCGCGCCAGAGGAATCTTACCAGGACTTGCCAGCTTCCAAGCAAGCATTCCATGGCAGGAAGGAGTTACCATGTTCCCTCTACAATCCTGCATGTTCCAGCCTTTATCTTGACGAAGCTCACAAAAGCCTTCCAGGGTACATTAAACAATCTCTCACAAAAACAATCCTTGAACGTGATTACCCAAACAACTTGCAAGCGTTGCTGTGCGCGCAGATAATGCTCAAGCCATGCAGAGTCAGAATAATAAGAACTTCATAAAGCTTATCAATGTACAACACAATGCACATTTGTGCACCACTGCTCACAACTCTGCACTTCGAGACCAAAAAGTACATTCCACACCTCACTCTCCCTCATGCTTTCAAATGCACATCCCACACGTTCTGTTCTTGGCAAGGCTGTTCTACTCCGTGACAGCTCCCACTGAAAGACTGCAAGATTACAAAAAAGAAACTTTTAAGAGAAGCAAGGCATATGCAGGACGTTGTACATTCAGGGTAGGATATAACACACCAAAGTCAATTAAAATAATGGTCGTCAAAGGTCATCACAGGGTGTCAGACCACAAGAGTGCCTCTAGCACTACATTCCACCCCATGACCTTTGACTATCATAACATACATATATCACTAAACTGAATTTCTTAACTGAAAGCACAAATATGATTGAAGCGCATGTTAAAACCGTGACATTATAGACTCATGTGCTGAACTGAAAGCACAAATGTAATTGAAACACGCATTAAAACAGTGAAATCATAAAAGCATGTAATAATCATTTAAAATAGCTCACGCATATCTGAATATGCAGCAAGAATTGATGGATAAACAAAATGAATGCACAAATAGAATCAAGCATATGAACCCAGTAATGCTCCTAATGTCACAAATAGCTAATACTGTAATTTCTACAGTTGAAGCAGCCAAACCTATATATTTTGTGCTTGAAAATAAAGGCAACATCATTTTTAAACTGAAAAAACATCTTCTTCAGAACAAATAATGTCCTTCTGTGTGAAAGACACAACCTTCTTGCATTCAAAATTATAACTGTGTACATTTTACTTCATGTTTATGATATCAGTTCATGATTCTTGGTTTGGTAAGTTCGTCTGGTTTGTTCAGCCAAAGGATGTCAGCTTGCACCGTCCGGTGATCACTCCAGGGTTGGGGGGGGGGGGGTGGGGGAAGGAGAGGAGGGGTCCCACACCAACACGGGGCCATACAGACATGGCACCCACTCACAAGATAGGGACATCAGGTACACCAACATGTCGCAATATGATCTAGAAAAGAAACAAGCATCACTCTTCTTGCAACAAATATTTTTCAAAAAGCGCACGTTTTCCTTTCTCTGTTTTGGGTCTGAAGGCACAATATTATCATTCCTGTCTGCACGGTTCTCTGCGGGCTCCGGGGAAATATCTTAGAATTCTACCCACACTATGGCCTCTGAATTCTTGGTATTGAGGTGAAACTCTCCTTTTCCCTGCACAGTAAGAAGGGCTGGGGCAGTCTCCTTCCTGACTATTTTTCCACTCACTGCTGAATACGTGCACCCTTTATCAATTTGCATAAACCCAAGGCAATCCATCTGCTCTGTCTGCTCTGGTAATTTTCCTTTCTTCAACTGGCCCCTCACCTTCTGTGGGACTGGTCTGCGCTGTGCATACTGACACATAGGAATCACAGTTCTAAGTAGGTCTACGGGAATGTGCGTCCCTTCATTCTCCGCCCACCTGTTTGTATGGTCTTTCTCTCCTAGGTGCTTTCACTTAGTCATGCACACCAAATCTGAATCGTGTGCCACCACCTCTGTCTCCAAGATTTAGCCTTTTCATCTGTAAGGGAATTAAAGGTTCGGTCTAGTGAATGTATGGGACCATAAGCATACACAGTAGCTGCGTTTTGCAGTAAAATCTGCCACTTCACTCGGGAATCCTGACCCTCGGCACCACCACTGGACTTTCGATTGGGACCTGCACCGACTGTTCATGTAAAACTGCAGTTTCTGTATGTATGTGCCACTTAAATACATTTGCTTCTTCCCATTGCATTTGAGAAAATTCAAAAGTCAAAATCACATTATGTCTTATTGTCATCTGCCCAGTGTCTGTCAATGTGCAAGCAGAATATTCTCCAACATTTGGAAAATGTTTCAGTCCACAATTCTAAAAGCATACTCTTCTTTCCTTGTTTTTCACAATGACTAAAAGTAGCACACTACCCCTGAACTGGCACACATGATACACTGTCTCCTTTCTGAATTGACCACACGTTTAAAACACACTGCACAGTCTCCTTAGAAGATTTAAAAGCACATTGCTGCATTTTGTTTATCAAAATAACAGGTTTATCATTCACTGACATGTCTGATTAATAACTGCAACCAACGATCGCTAATTCGAACACACTGATTTGTTTATCTTCCTGCACATTTTAATTTTCTCGGTTGAAATTCATTTCTGACTGAGGAACGTCCTCAAAAGAATTAATTGAAACCTCCTGTGTAACCTGCATCTCTATATCCACATTTTTCACGAATTACTCACCCTGGCTATCTGAACAGCCTAGCAAAACAAACAGCTTCGGAGCTTAGTACATGTTCAACTCTTTTTTCAGAGACTTGTTTTCAAACTCTCTTCTCAGTTCACTACATTCTTTTTCTAATTGTTCATATTTTTGATACATGCTAAGCAATACGTTCAAAATGACACCTTTATTTCTGTCTGAAATACCAAGTTGTTTTCCCTCTTTAAGAGAGGCAATCTCCCAAAAATTCCTGCAAATCCCTGGCAAAGGAGAACTTTACCTTCACTGGAACACTCAACAGCATTTAACACCATTGGATATAAAGCTCCACTTAACACCCTGCACATTCACATGGCCGCTGCAACAGAATCCCATATTTGGTCAATTCTTTGAATGCAAGTAGATGGCAATACAATACAATATTCTGCCTCTCAGGTAAATTTAAGTTTTTCCAAAGCTCCCTCCTTGTGCCAAGCATATTTAAACCGTACATGGAGTGTCAAAGACATGTAGTTGGGTGGGCAGGACAATGCAGTACACCGGTATGCAGAAAATATGCAGCGGTACCTTAGGGTGTCATTGCCAGGTGGCACGTAGCACCTAAGACACTTCCTTGGTACCACTTAGTCTTAGATGCCTTCAGTCTACTTTGAAGTTGATTCCAACCAGAACTTAGTTCATATGCTTAAACATGGCAAGCTTCAACTAGACTTTGCAGACTGACTTAATCCAGCAAACTTGAGAGCTTTCCATCTGACTGTTACCACTTACTCCTGTTAAAGCACTCTCCCAGACAAGTCACCATCTTCCCATCTTTGTCTCTCACATGCAAACCCCAGTCCTTGAGTACTCTGAAGGGGTATGCTGCACTCACCACAGGGGGAAGTGGTGGCAAAAAACATTTTTTTTCAATCCATGGTAATTGGATACAAAACTGGGCAGAAGAATAAAGAGCTATTCTGCAGCCTCTGCACCCACCTCGCCCAGATTAAAAAATAAAGCTGAACTGTAGGTGAAATGTCCTAAAGAACAAGAATTCCTCATTCCTCACTATGGGGAATACATGGACCAAGGAATTCTTGGGCCATTCAGCCTTGCAAGGGACAGTGCTTTTCAGAGTAAAGTTTTCTGCAGGGGTGCTTGAGTGGGACATCTACATGATAGAGAGCCTGTAGCCAGGTGTGGCACAATTACTTATATGCTGGAGAAGTTGCTTTGAAGTGCATTTTCAGGTGTCTGGGCAATTTATTTACCTCCGTGGTGGAAGAACTGAGGTAAGTAGATTGGCCAGCCAGTCTCAGTGCTTCTAAAAGCAATCCTTTTTTTCATCTCACATATCAGTGAATCAGCCCTAATAAAAAGGGCAAATTTAATTTGTTTCAGAATTTGCCCTAAATTTTCACCTACCCCCTACTCTCTAACTAGACTACACACTTTCCTCCATTTAAATCTTTCTTCTATTTAGCTGCTTCCCCAATCAACAGTCAGCATACGTATGGGCACAGCATCAAGATCTGAACTGACCCACTCTTTAGGGCTCAACCCGTTTCATGCACTGCACGAACCAGGTGATTCTGAACATTTCCCGATAAGGAGGGACAAGTCTATTAGTCTGGGACTCTCTTTCTGTGCCAGCAATTTATAGCATAGATCCCCCACTACCATCTGAGATTGTCCCCTTCTCTTCTGACATTTTGTAAAGAATTCAAAACCACCCTTGTCGCAATCCAGCAACCACACACATAGTACCATTGGCCAGATGAACGCAGTGTATGGTTTGCGATTACCAAATATCAAATAGACCTACCTCATTACTATTCATGAGGTGGGTCTTGGTTTGAGACCCATTGTTTTTTTTTTTTTTTAATGCAGCCTGTTTTCCTTAAAGGAAAACGGAATGTGTTTCAAAAATCAAAATAAAACGTTTTCTTTTAATTTTTAAAGAGTAGGCAGTGGTCCGTGGGACCACTGTCTGCTCTTAAATGTTTTTTTAAAACATTCACAAACGGGAAGGGGTCCCTTGGGGGCCCCTTCCCATTTGTGAACGGGTTACTACCTACTTGAAGTAGTTGGTAAAATGCAAATGTTTGGTGACTGCATTCAGTCGCAAAACATTCACACGTACCACTGCGATTCAGTATTAGGAAGGGACGCCCTAAACACGCCCCTTCCTAATATTGCTTTGTACCTTGAAATAGGTCTTTTTAGGTCTCGCTGAGCCAGCACACAGGCGCTGCTCGGAGAGCATTTAGTATACAGGTTTTCAAAGTGCTACCCAGGCCTAAAGCTTGAGTGCACGATGGCGTGCACGTGCACAGCTGCTGCTCGCACTCCCTCCTCCCTTCTCACCCTCCCTTTTCGTTAGCTTTAATCAGGCTCCTCTACTGCTGGCATTCCCCCCTCCCTTCTCGCCCAGCCCTTCTTGTCACCTTGCTTGCACTCACCCCTCCTTTCTCCCCTTTCGGCAGCTTTTGATGTTCTCAGTGAGCCGCTCCGCCAATGCTTGTTTGCATGTGGATTTACTCTCGAACCCCTGACCTCTCCGTAAAAGTTTCCTTAATGACATCATACAATTTGTTGCAATTAATTAAAAAAAAACAATGGTCATCTAGATTCAAAGTCGCAAGCATAATGGTTTTTAAATCCAATCGTGAGAAAAATGGTGCATCTATTTTGTCCATTCAAGGAAACGGGGAATACTCTGACAATTCCATTGGTTCCCAAAATATACCAGATTGCTTCCCAATTGTCTCTGGCCTTTAACTTTTGCCTTATAACATGCACATATTTGTATTCACCTTTTACTTAACTGGGAAAGAAATGGCAGTACCTTACTGTCAGAAGTATATCTTATTTACCAGCCTCGGAAATGTTCCTCTTGTATTTATTACAAGGGATATGTGTAGCTGCAGAGTCACAATTACTCGCTAGTGGTTTAAATGCAGACATCTCTGCTTAACTCTCATCAAATCGAATGTAACCACAATCACACACAACCACACACACACACGAACACACAACCACACACACACAACCATACACACAACCACACACACACAACCATACACACAATAACACAAACACACAACCACACACACAACCACAACAACACACAACTGTGAGAAGGTGGCCTGATCTATGCTGTCCACTAGTTCTAGTGGGCACCTTGTATCAGTCCAAACAACCCCTTATGGTGAATGGTTAAAGACAACCTTATGTGAAAGCTATCCTAGTGGTAGCTATGGAGAGCAGCCTTCAGGCTAAGTCTTGAAGGAATGTAAAGCAGCTTGTTTTACCAGTCTATAATCTCTTGAATGATCAAATGAAAAGACAACCACACCAGGTATATATTCAAAATATATGTATTTAAGATAAAACACAGCCCTCTAGTCTCTTTATGAGACTGGAGTTTGAAGTACTTAGTTTACAAGTGAGCAAGCATCAGCAAAAGCACAAATACACGTTTGGGCCCTAGGGGCGTACCAAACCATATACCAAAAAAGTGGTATAAGAACCACGACTGAAATAGGCACTAGGCCTATTGCCTCTAGAATCGCTGGGACCCCAAGGAACCACCCAAGGTAGTGACACAGGGGACCCACGGGGACCGTATGCAGTGTGAAAACACAACCGCTGGTTCCTATTATCTTCTATGTGGAATGTCGTGGTTGGAAATTTAAAGATTAGGGACACTTCTAATCGAGCCTGGCCCAAACCCTGTTGGACTTAAGAAGTTCTAGGACTAGCACCCACGAGAGCATCGAAGTACTCGAGTTACCTCACCCAGGGAAGCCGGGTGCATAGGTGTCTTTTGGTGTCAGGTCACGTCGTCGATTTCAATGGAAGCCTGCAAAGAACTGCTGCTGCCGTGAAGAGGAGAAGTGTCCGAAGAGATCCAAGCCTGGATCTAGGATGTAAGGAACCTGAAAGCAGAGGGGACAGAGTCTGGGTCACTTGCCAGTGACCTAGGGCAGGCTGGACCAATGCCCACAGATGTCGGGTGCTTCTTTGGTGCCTGCCAAGCAGAGGAGTCACTCCTTGACCCCAAGGGAGATTTCTTCAGTCTTCTAGTCAGGATAGAACGTCGAAGGTCCAGGATGTACGTTGCAGAGTTTCATCCAGGGTAATCTAAAGTCCTAGGGACTGCATTCCTATACTTATACTAAGTTTAGGGGATGGACTAACTCTAAGGTCCCACCTATGGGTGGGCCAGGAAAGAGGGGTGGTTACACCCATTTCCTTTGTCCAGTTTCGTGCCAGAGCAGGGGCAGGTAGCCCCTGCAACCGGTTTGAACTGAAGTATGCACAGGGACACCAAGTGTGCCCCCAGTGCAGGACTTACTCCCGCCCAGCCCCAATACACATCAGCCTGTCTGGGGAGGTGGGGACACCTCCCCTCGACAGGAGACCTATTGTCCAGTCCTCCCCTGACGGAGTTTCGGTCAGCAGCAGGAGGCCAGACCCGTGTCTGTGGCAGAGGCATCCATTTTGTGATGCCAGGGCTCAGGAAAGTCCTACCAGGTTTAACCAGTGTGAACATCTGTCCCTCTAGAAGGGTGGAATGCTACCCCCGCCGCCAGAATTGGCGGGGGGTAGTATTCCAAAGCGTTTGACACTAAACACGACATGTTTTGATACAGCCATCCCAAAGTTAGCATTTACCGCGAGGTTAAAATGCACTTAAGAGTATATGGTATGGCTGTATCACAGAACAGCCATAAGGAAGTATTTCCGAAAGCTGCAGAGGGGCTCCGCTCATGCTTGGGCACCTTCTCACACAAAACCAAGCACTCTGCCTTCAGGATTGTCAAGACCTGCCATAGGAGTGGCTTATAGGTTTATATGTGTCTGTATAAGGTAGTGATATAGGTAGCCTATACCACAGTAAGGGGTGCAAGCACACCCTTACCCAGGCTGCAGTAGCAGACCTGTGGTGCCATTTTGGAGTGCTTCCCAGGGGTGGCATAATACATGCTTCAGCCCCTGGTAGGCCTCTGAGATACCTATGCCCTAGGTACATAGTATACCATATACTAGGGGCTTATAAGGCACTCCAGAATCCAATTAGATATGTACCTAATGTACATGGAAACCATTTTAGAGAGGAAGCAGCTAGGCTGTGGTCCTGATTAGTAGGGCCACAGCCAGGCTAAGGTCGAAAAACAGTGAAACACCAGCAAAACGTGGGTGTACCCATGTGAAGCAGATCCTACTCTCCTACAACAAGCACACACACACACAAACACACAACCACACACACACACACACACAAAAACACACACACAAACACACAACTACACACACAACCACACACACAACCACAACCACACACAACCACACACACACACAACCACACACACACCCACAACCACACACAACCACAAGCACACACACAACCACACACAACCACACGCACAACACAAACACACAACACAAACACACAACCACACACACAACCACACACAACCACAACTACACACACAACCACATCACACAACCACACACAACCACAAGCACACACAGCCACACACAACCACACACAATCACACACAATCACACACAATCACACACAATCACACACACAACCACTCCCACACTCCCACACACACACAACCACACACACACAATCACACACAAACACAACCACACACACAACCACACACACAACCACAAGCACACACAGCCACACACACAACCACACACACACACACACAACCACACACACACAACCATACACACACCAAAACCACACACACACACAATAACACAAACGCACATCCACACACAACCACACACAACTACACACACAACCACAACAACACACAACACACACAACCACAGCAACACACAACCACAACAACAACCACACCCACGCGCACAACCACACACACAACCATAACCACAACCACACACAACCACAAGCACACACAACCACACACACACAAACACACACACAACCACACACACAATAACACAAACTCACATCCACACACACAACCACACACACAACCACAACAACACAACCACACACAAACACACACAACCACACCCACAAACAACCACACACCGTAACACAAACACACAACTACAACTACACACACAACCACAAGCACACACAACCACACACACAACCACAACCACACACACACACCCCACACACACACCCCACACAACCACACAAACACACAAACACACACACAATAACACAAACACACAACCACACACAACACACACCCACAACCAGACACAACCACACACACCCACAACCACACAAACACACAACCACAAGCACACACACAAGCACACCCAAACATACCACACATACAACCACACACACACACACAACCACACATACAACTACACACACACACAACCACAACACACAATAACACAAACGCACATCCACACACACAACCACAACTACACACACAACCACAACACACACAACCACAACGCACAACCACAACACACAACCACACACACAACCACACACACAACCACACACACAAAACCACAAACACAACCACAACCACTCATACACAACCACACACAACCACACACACAACCTCAAACACACACAACCAACCACACACACACAACCACACACACACACACAACCCCACACACACAACCACACATGCACAACACCACACACACACACACACACGCACACACACACACACACACACAACCAGAAACAGTTTTTTGGGCTGTCAGCATAAATACGCTGTCACCAAACAGTATGAACACCTTGGGAAAGTTTGGGAAGTCACCCCCAACTTTGAAACCAGTTGCTGTTGCAGTGTGTGTGCTGTACACATGGCAATACCTTGACACAGCGGACTGTTGCAAGGAATGCTTTGAGCCTCGGAGGTTGACAGACCTTAGTCTGTGCATTAGTTCACCCCGTCTTGGCGCTGCATGAAAACAGGGTGCTCACTGTCCAGCATGAAGTGAGACCTTGTGATCGGGGCTGGAGATGCTATTTAGCAATCTGCTTAGAACATTGTGTTTCATTTATGGCATTAAACATAAAAGAGCACTGGCAACGCTGATAAAATGGATTTCATTTTGAGTAGTGACTAAAACTTTAAAAAAAACTGCAGTACTGTGAAACAAGTATTTGCAATGCAATAGGTCTCGCATTTGCAAAAGTTTAAGCTATTGGCATTGTTCATAACAATGCCTTTTTTTATCTATTTTATAAAACAAACACATAAATAAATGCCATTATCATTTACAATGCTAATAGCTAGTGTTGCATTATTATTAGCAATGCCAACTGCTCACACTTTTATAATACGAGACCTATTCCATTGCAAATGCTTGTTTAGTTTGCAAACAGCCCGATTCCGCGAAATGAGCCAATTGGCGAATGAAAAAAACCTTTGTACATCTGGCCCTAAGTTCCTATACTCAGGTTTGAAATCAGCACTGATCAGACCCTTTCACAGGTGTGTTCATTCAAATGTCAGCAAATAAAATTCAAACCTACATTTAGATGTGTGGCCCATATGCAAGGCGTAAAGATGGAGGGCGAGGTTTGGAGATAAGCTTTAGAGTACAGCCCTGAGAAGCACAGTTACATAATCAGTGAACGTGGGAGTGATGGGATGGATGCACTGGTCGAGGAGGCTATGGTGGCGGTCGGCAGAAAGTGAAAGGGGACACGAAATGGGTTGCTCAGAAGGCCCACACCAGACAAACTGATATGGGGCTGGGCCTGGCCTAAACTTGAGAGGCATAGCAGAGAACCAACATTACAAACAAGTAAAACCTGAAACAAAAATAAAGTGCAAATGCGGGTACAGTGGCACAGAGACAAAAGGCACAGACTGTTCCTTTGTTTTCAACACAGGTGTTTTTTCACCTTCACAATAATACCAATACAAGTTACTCAGGCTTTCTGTGTGTGTACCATTGAGTTGGATAACAATAAACATCCCTATCAGAAGGACCAAGAGGCCTCCTTGGAGGCAAACATACACTCTACAAATATTACTGTTATACAACGCTACATTACGTACTGACGCAATATGAAACCTGGCATAGAAAGTCTACTTAATATATCCTTGGATGGTCTGAAATGGTTGCATGACAGAACCATGCATGGTATTAAAACGCATGCATTAACAATGCTGTCATTTCAATGATCGTGTCTTTACCACGTAGGCCTTTACAACACATGCCTTTACCACTCATATGCTTCTACTGCGAAAAAGTAAGAAGTTAGCAGTTCAGGATAAAGCCTTTTAATTTCTATATATATATATATATATATATATATATATATATATATATATATGTATGTATATATATATATATATATATATATAAAATATACACACACATATATACATATACACATACACACACATACCTAAATATATATATATATATATATATATATATATATATATACATACACATACCAAAAAACAATTCCCACCCTAAACATGCCCTTGCCACCCAAAAACACATACCTACCCTGAACCCTAAAAATTCCCTTGCCAACCAAAAACACATACCCACCCTAAACCCTAAAAATTCCCTTGCCACCCAAAAACCCATACCCACTCTAAACCCTAAAACTGCCCTTGCCACTCAAACACTGATACCCAACCTAAACCCTTAAAATGCCCTTGCCACCCAAAAACCTATGCCCACCTTAAACCCTAGAAATTCCCTTGCCACCTAAAATACCATACCCAACCTAAATCAAAAAAATGCCCTTGCCACCCGAAAACCCATACCCACCCTAAGCCCTAAAAATACCCTTGCCACCCAAAAACACATAGCCACAAAACCCTAAAAAATGCCCTACCACTCAAAAACACATGCCCACACTAAATCCCCCAAAAAACTATCCAAACAAAAAACAAACAACCACCGTAAATCCTAAAAACATCCTTCCCCTAACATATATACCACCATAAACCCTAAAAATTCCCTTGCCACCCAAAAAGCCACACCCACCCATAACCCTAAAAAGGCAATTGCCAACCAAAAAGCCATACCACCCTAAAAATTCCCTTGTCACCCAAAAACCCATACCCACCCTAAACTCCAAAAATTCCCATCTGAACAAAAAACAAATACCCACCCTAAAGAAGCCCTTCCCCTAAAATATATATACATACACACGCACATGCGTATATGTACAATACACTTACCTTTATAGTTACATTTTGCGTGGTAATGGTATGCGTTGTAAAGGCAGGTCATTGTAAAAAACTGCGTGATACAGGTATGCGTGGTAAAAATGAATACGTTGTTAAGCTTTCATTGTCATGGGATGCGTGGTTCAGACCACGTTGTAATTGCTGTTTTCCGTGTGAAACTGCTATGGCAGTGGTGCTTTACCAACCTGGAAGCAGTATAAGAACTGGTTTTGCAGTGCCTGTGTTTCTTAATGGGACACTAGCATATTGGCAGTGTCTGTAACCTAATGGATAATGTCTATGATATCAGATGTAGGGAACAGTAGTCTGGGGTAATATGTATACTTCACCAGTCATAGCTCCTGCAGCAGCATTCCTAAAACTAGGCATAGGCAAAACGTCTATTATGCAGGCGTAATCTAGCCTAGTTTTAATAATTTGGAATTATGCTTGCTACACGAATTTCCTGGAATTACATTGTTACACTAAGTCACGTAATTATGCAGCGTTCGGAGCAAAATATTAGAACCCATGCACGGGAACAGCGAAAAATACCAGAATGCTAGCATCTGCTGTTTGTGGCATTTGTGTTTTTTGCGCTGTTTTCTAACACAAAATGCATCCAAAATGGGTGCTAGGACGCATTTCACACTAAAATATAACGCTAAATACTGTTTTTTGCCTATTTTTCCCAAAGTTTCGCATAATTGCGCAAAAGCAAATTATGCACATCTATCTAATATACGGAGCAGTTACATAATACAGGCATCTGACACAATGATGCGCCCTGTTCATTTTAATCATATGTGACAGGCTGCTAACTTAAACAGAATGCTGGAATATTTGTGCAACACTCAAGTGTGAATTAGATGCATCCTAGCATTTGATGGCCACACCGTCACAAATAATCATATCAAATTTGATTCCATTTATTTCTCATACTGAAACTATTAAATGGCAGATGAACAGTGATGGACATTGTATCCGGGCAACGTTTTTCAAACTGGTATCATTTATTCTGACAGAGGAAATTAAATGAGCATAGAAAATGGGTACCGTACGAAATAGGCACTGCTTTATGTGGTACAAATATTTGCCTGCTGTGCATACAGTTCTTTTTCTTTTTATAGAACACACAATTCCCAAACAGTGCATAATTTGATGCTATGGAAACGTGATTTATGGTTACTGGGGGACACTGAACTGTTGTAATGTGTCATTCATCTCCTTGGGCCTCATTTACAAGAAACAGACGTATCGATGTGTTCGTTTTTTTGCACCTCTGCCACATGTTCTTGCGACATCATGGATTCTCTTATTTTACAATACAGGGTTCTATGGTGCAAGGATTTAACAGATTCGTCAGAAAATCTGACCCAGCTCCAGCAATGCGTCAGAACACATAGGTGAGTCCCATGTAAAAAGCCCTACGTCAATATTTACACCTGGTCTGAGCAGGCGTAAGCATTTTGACGAAGTCAAGTCCTAGCGTGACGCAGTGAAATGTTGAAAATTTCACTGCATCACTTCGACATGGCTTTTTACGTGGGAACACCCACCCTGCAAACATTACACCTGGTGCAGGTATAATGTGATGCAGGGCTCTACAAACTGACCCATTGGACCCAATATATCAACTTGTAGATATGGAGCAGTGTGGCGCAGAGATTAAGTCACTGCAGCATCCAAAAAAGTGATTCAGCAGTGGTGCAGGTGGATTGTATATAAGCCCCTCAATTATTACTCAATATAGTGAGACAATGTGCTATATAACGTACTTGTTAGTGCTATTGCACTGTTTAATGCAATCTTTCGGAAATATTTCTAAGAGTGGTCGAGGTGCACTTAGAAAAACCTAAGGAAGATAAGGCTTGCTTAATGCAACATGGGTGACTTTGAATTTTTCCCAGGGCTGCTTTTGGTTCACAGTCTGGCCATGTTTTATACATGCGAATAAATGTTATCAACAATTTCAGTTTATCCTGTTTTCAAAATTGCCATTGCCACTGGCCTGTCTCTGAGGCACATAAGGTAATCTGGGTGAGGACCCGATGATAAAGCAGGCCACTAACTAACTCTAGTGTGTGGGAGTCCTTCTAACTAAATAGGGATGGACCCACTAGATTAGTAAGGGAAGCGTTTGGGAACAAAATAAGTGGGTTACCTCTCCAGGACTTTGAATTATAAATTCTAGCATTTGTGTTTGCAGTAAAAATGAGCCCTGCATTAATTTTACTGAATTACTGACCGCGACAAAGGCTTGCCTATGAAGTTCACCATGAAGTCAAGTAGAAACAAGCATTTGCAATGCAAAAAGTCTCGTATTTACGCAAGTTTAAGCTATTGGCATTGTAAATGACACTGCCTTTTATTTATGTTTTAAAAACGAAAACAAAAATAAAATGCATTGTTATTTACAATGTCAATAGCTCAAACTCGCGTAAATGCGAGACCTATTGCATTGCAAATACTTGTGGGGTTTGGGGTTTTATTTTACACAATGCTCTCTAACAGAAAGGCTTTTCCAGATTCTAAATATACAATATTCAAATACACATGGATATATATATATATATATGCAAGCAATAATAACACTTGGTAAATGCAACAGTTACATGCATGAATAATACAATGAATAAACAAGCAGCAAAAAATGTGAGATAAGACTCAAGCAAAAATAATGGGACGTCCTGCAAGAGATAAGAAAGACATATATATACACTAGATACATCAAATGATTACTTTGGATGTGCACCTCACTCAGTCACACATCACAAAGAAAACACCTCAAATGATCAAAGCCACTGGCCACACATCACAGTGGCAATAATCAAAGAAAACACCTCAAATCATCAAAGCCACTGGCAAAACATCACAATGACAATAATCAAAGCTCAAGCACCTCAAATCATCAAAGCCACTGGCCAAACATCACAATGGCAATAATCAAAACTCAATCACCTCAAATGATCAAAGCCACTGGCCAAACATCACAATGGCAATAATCAAAACTCAACACTTCACCTGCTGCAAACACTGCATCTTAGCCCACTCCTGACCGGGGGAATAAACAGCCGTGGATAAGAGCCACAGCAACCAGGGTTCCGCTGTACCGAAGTAGACGTGTCCATTCCCATTCCGATTCCAAAATCCCCGTTTCTAAATCACCAACCCTCAGCTTTATAATCTCAAAACACACTAGAAGGTTCGGGAAAACTCCCCCCCCCGCACCAGAGGAATCTTACCAGGACTGGCCAGCTTCCAAGCAAGCATTCCATGGCAAGAAGGAGTTCCCACGTTCCTTCTGCAAGCTTGCATGTTCCAGCCTTTATCTTGACAAAGCTCACAAAAGCTTTCCAGGGTACATTAAACAATCTCTCACAAAAACAATCCTTGAACGTGATTAACCCAAAACACTTGCAAGCGTTGCTCTGCGCGCAGCTAAAGCTCAAGCCAGGCAGAGTCAGAATTCAGGATGACATGAGCCCATGTCAAAGCCAATAGTAAGAGCTTCATAATACTTATCTATGTACAACACAATGCACATTTGTGCACCACTACTCACAACACTGCACTTCGAGACCAAAAAGTACATTCCACACCCCACTCTCCCTCATGCTTTCAAATGCACATCCCACGCGTTCTGTTCTAGGCAAGGCTGTTCTACTCCGTGACAGCTCCCACTGAAAGACTGCAAGATTACAAGAAAGAAACTTTTAAGAGAAGCAAGGCATATGCAGGACGTTGTACATTCAGGCTAGGATTATATAACACACCAAAGTCAATTAAAATAATGGTAGTCAAAGGTCATCACAGGGTGTCAGACCTCAAGAGTGCCTCTAGCACTACGGTTAGTCAGTGCAGAATGTAGAAGAAAGAGTACTATAATAGTTTCCATTATTTGTTTCAGGAAGACCTGGTTATCACATAGGGGGTGGTAGATGAGGTTTAATTTGGCTAGTGGTCTTCCCTCTGTGAGGATTTCTACTTCCATGTATTTATTTACAGGAGAATAGAACATCCACAGGGAACAGATAGATGTGCAGGGAGCTCTGGTGAATGACTGCAATCGCCATCCACTTTTCAGATGCGGACAATATAGGCGCTATATTGTGAAATTCATGGGTACTAGGATGTCCAAAACAGGTATGGTTTAACCATGTTTCGGTAAGGGAAATCATATTTAGATCATGTGATTGTCTGTGCTACGTCTGTGGGATGCTTAGCCACTGATCTACAGTTGTGTAGCATGCATTTTGGTAATTTCTCAGGGGCGCGTTTGCATGATCTTGGATCAGCAGAATCATGATCAGGTTGTCTTGGTTTGCAGTCTGCACTTTTAAATGGGGTCTTTTTGAGTTTGCAATGACTGATATGACTTTGGTAGGTGTCTGTGAGGCATCCTACGAGGATTACAGCAGGGCTCCTAGGTTCCATGTGGATAGTGGATTGTGTGCTCTCTTAGGGTGATGGGTGTCTTGTGTGGTACCACAAGAAGCGTGCACACCTACATGTCTTTTGACACAAGTAAGCCAACACTCAGGCCACTCATAACTATTATGCCATCTTTATTTCAAAGATCTTTATCCCCCCTCCGCCAGTTCCAGAAGACACAAGTGGGCAATGTACGCTACAGAAATGTCTTAAATCAGCCAGTCACCCATATCCTTGATGTCCTGGCACTACAAGGCCATCAAGTAGTTGACTTGAAAAGGTGAGGGAGTGAGTTGTAATTACACATTTCTTTTCAGAGAAACATTCAGTACAATGCACTGCTTTTACAATGCAGGCACTACAACACAAGTTCCATTACAACACATGCTATTACAACGCATGCCATTACAATGCTGACCAGCAACTTCCCTGAGTTAAGCACCCGGCGGTGTTAGAATAGTAAATTACGTTGTAATGGTGCATGCGTTGTAATGGCTTGCGTTGTAATAGCATGTGTTGTAATGGAAGTTGCGTTGTAAAAACCGTGTTGTAAAATTATGCGTTGTAACATCATACATCCATCTGGCAAACAGATTGACATATTTCACTTCTTTTAAGGAAAACTGGCACCAACCTAATTTTCAGCTCTGAGATGTTTAACCTCTTTATGGCCTCTGCCAGTCATGCAAATAACACCTTCTTCCTCGATTTGAATATTATAGATAATGCATCAGCTGAGATCATGAGCGAGGCCTTCTTAGACCTAATGGATGCTGCAAACATCTCTCAGTCCATGACACTGCATCAAGTGAATAAATAATACCAATACTTGCATAGTATACTTACAACAGAGGCTTCATGCAGGTATCTGCAGAAGTATGGGCCACAACAGAGAAGAAGTTAGCAGAAAAGGAGAGTTGTGATGGCCTCTCTGGTGCATTAGAAGGTGGAAATCATGTGGACTTGAGATGGATGGTCAGTTTCTGACCAAAAAGCATTAGTATAATCCAACAGCCACAAGGTGAGAGCAGGACCTACAATCTTGTAGTAGATGGGATCAAGGAGGAGATATATTTTTTCCGAGAGGCATGAGTTCAAAGAAACAAGACATGACCACATTATCTGTATTGCATGGGAAAGAGCTTGGGTAGCTTAACACCTATGTCCCTAACAACCTCAGCAGAAGTTGGCACCGAACCTAATAAGGTTGTCCAAAAGTATCAATTCCAGGCACTAGTCTGATCTCCAACTAGGAGAATTTTCAACTGCATTGAGCTGAAGGATATTATAAGGTGTTAATAAGACAATGACTCATACACAGTTATTGAAGTGAGGATGGAATGGCATGAGCCACCTGGTGGTGGGGCTGGTTGTCATGTGCATAGCAATGGAACACAAAGTCAAAGGAGCGTATCATTAGTGCACATGACTGAATATACACATTAAACATACACATTAAAAACATAGTAGAAAACGCATAATGCTGGGGGACATCCCCGTATAGATCAGGACCGCCTCAATGTTGCTCAAATCTAGGAAAGAGTTGAAATCTCACCTCTTTAAAGAACACTATATCACAGCACATTAACCATCCACAACTCAGATCCCTCTGCTCTTATTATTTGACTTTATGCTTGTCTTTGATCATGTACAGCACCATGCAGCCTTCCGTCTGGGTTTGTGCTATAGAAATAACATATACATATATACATACATACATCACAGCAGACAACATAGGAATGTTATTTTATTGGGGAAAGGAGAAGTATTCAGTGTGATTGGTTTAAGAGGAGTGGAACCAGGTCACAGTGGCCAGAGTGGAGCTGAGATCAGGCAGGGCTAGTACCGCAATGGCAAAAGGGCAAATGATTCAGTGCAATTGATTTTAAAGGAGTGGAACTAGGTCACAGTCACCCCAGCTTAGCCAAGACCAGGCAGGATTGGTACTGTAATAGGGAAAAGGCGAAGGGCTCAGTGCGAATGGTTTAAAAGAAATGGAACTGGGCCAGCTGCTCCAAGACCAGTGCAAATAATGAAGGGGGATCTTTTGGTCTCATTGATGGCTGCAGAGAGGTCCAAATGAATCATCATGGCAGTGACACCTTGATTGGCTATGGATGGAAAGTCATTGAGAGTTGACATAAAGACCTTCAAGAGGGCATAGTCTAGATTGGCAGACATAAAAAAATTGAGGTTACCAGAAAGAATATAAGCCAGCTGGAGTTGACAATCATCATAATTTCCCTAAAGCAGTAATAGTAATAAGCTAGTTTTTGGGAGAACTGGTAGGATCCAGTGACAGTTTGTTAAGAAGGAACACAACCATAGCCTGTTTCAAGGTCAGTGGTAAAGTACTAAATATGCAAGAAGCATTACATATTTTTGTGGCCTGGAGGGTAATATTTGGAGAAAGGTTTTTAAGAACTGGGACCATGTAGTCAAACTGAAATGCCAGAGGGTCCCTGTCTTGAGGAAGACAATGAGGGTAATCTATCTGTAGATTCACCCAGATGGTGGAGTGCCTATCAGTAAATGTGGTTGTTAAGTTACTGTAAAGTTAATGGGAGGGAGGAGTATTTGAAAGAGCCGGGGTATGAAAAAATTGGCACTTTCAATTACAGCTTTCAGAGAATTAGTAGTGGCTTTGATCTGGGTAAGCGTTACAACCAACAAATGATGGACGGAATGCTGACAATGCAGACATTCTCCCCCAGTCAAGAGATCTGGGTTAAATCCATCGTTCTTTTGCCCACTACGCCACCCCAGTTCAGACATGGCCATATGCAAATCAGTCTTGACCCTGTGCCTCATGGGAACAGTCCAGCCCGAACTGCCAAGCCATGTCTTCCCTGGACCGGAATCAAGCATCCTAGGACCGGTTTCTGGCTATCAGCCGTCATCAGCCAGGATAGCTTGACTCCAGTGGCGTAGTGAGCACGGGTCCCACGTCTGGGAATACCCATCCCACTTAGGGCGAAAAGCGTTACAACCAACAAATGATGGACGGAATGCTGACAATGCAGACATTCTCCCCCAGTCAAGAGATCTGGGTTAAATCCATCGTTCTTTTGCCCACTACGCCACCCCAGTTCAGACATGGCCATATGCAAATCAGTCTTGACCCTGTGCCTCATGGGAACAGTCCAGCCCGAACTGCCAAGCCATGTCTTCCCTGGACCGGAATCAAGCATCCTAGGACCGGTTTCTGGCTATCAGCCGTCATCAGCCAGGATAGCTTGACTCCAGTGGCGTAGTGAGCACGGGTCCCACGTCTGGGAATACCCATCCCACTTAGGGCGAAAAGCGTTACAACCAACAAATGATGGACGGAATGCTGACAATGCAGACATTCTCCCCCAGTCAAGAGATCTGGGTTAAATCCATCGTTCTTTTGCCCACTACGCCACCCCAGTTCAGACATGGCCATATGCAAATCAGTCTTGACCCTGTGCCTCATGGGAACAGTCCAGCCCGAACTGCCAAGCCATGTCTTCCCTGGACCGGAATCAAGCATCCTAGGACCGGTTTCTGGCTATCAGCCGTCATCAGCCAGGATAGCTTGACTCCAGTGGCGTAGTGAGCACGGGTCCCACGTCTGGGAATACCCATCCCACTTAGGGCGAAAAGCGTTACAACCAACAAATGATGGACGGAATGCTGACAATGCAGACATTCTCCCCCAGTCAAGAGATCTGGGTTAAATCCATCGTTCTTTTGCCCACTACGCCACCCCAGTTCAGACATGGCCATATGCAAATCAGTCTTGACCCTGTGCCTCATGGGAACAGTCCAGCCCGAACTGCCAAGCCATGTCTTCCCTGGACCGGAATCAAGCATCCTAGGACCGGTTTCTGGCTATCAGCCGTCATCAGCCAGGATAGCTTGACTCCAGTGGCGTAGTGAGCACGGGTCCCACGTCTGGGAATACCCATCCCACTTAGGGCGAAAAGCGTTACAACCAACAAATGATGGCCGGAATGCTGACAATGCAGACATTCTCCCCCAGTCAAGAGATCTGGGGTAAAATCCATCGTTCTTTTGCCCACTACGCCACCCAGTTCAGACATGGCCATATGCAAATCAGTCTTGACCCTGTGCCTCATGGGAACAGTCCAGCCCGAACTGCCAAGCCATGTCTTCCCTGGACCGGAATCAAGCATCCTAGGACCGGTTTCTGGCTATCAGCCGTCATCAGCCAAGATAGCTTGACTCCAGTGGCGTAGTGAGCACGGGTCCCACGTCTGGGAATACCCATCCCACTTAGGGCGAAAAGCGTTACAACCAACAAATGATGGACGGAATGCTGACAATGCAGACATTCTCCCCCAGTCAAGAGATCTGGGTTAAATCCATCGTTCTTTTGCCCACTACGCCACCCCAGTTCAGACATGGCCATATGCAAATCAGTCTTGACCCTGTGCCTCATGGGAACAGTCCAGCCCGAACTGCCAAGCCATGTCTTCCCTGGACCGGAATCAAGCATCCTAGGACCGGTTTCTGGCTATCAGCCGTCATCAGCCAGGATAGCTTGACTCCAGTGGCGTAGTGAGCACGGGTCCCACGTCTGGGAATACCCATCCCACTTAGGGCGAAAAGCGTTACAACCAACAAATGATGGACGGAATGCTGACAATGCAGACATTCTCCCCCAGTCAAGAGATCTGGGTTAAATCCATCGTTCTTTTGCCCACTACGCCACCCCAGTTCAGACATGGCCATATGCAAATCAGTCTTGACCCTGGCTGGACTGTTCCCATGAGGCACAGGGTCAAGACTGATTTGCATATGGCTGGGTTCAAACTGGAATGGCATGGTGAGCAAAAAAACGATGGATTTAGGCCCAGATCTCTGTACTGGGGTGAATGTATGACATTGTTCTGCATTCTGTCCATCAACTGTTGTTTTTGCATTTGTCACACCGAGTGGGATGGGTATGCCTAGACGTAGGCCCGTGCTCTCCATCCCACTGGAATCAAGCTATCCTGGCTGAAGAGGGGTGAAACCCCGAAACCGGTCCTAGGATGCTTGTTTCCAGTCCAGTGAGGACCTGGTTTGGCAGTTCGGGCTGGACTGTTCCCATGAGGCACAGGGTCAAGACTGATTTGCATATGGCTGGGTTCAAACTGGAATGGCATGGTGAGCAAAAAAACGATGGATTTAGGCCCAGATCTCTGTACTGGGGTGAATGTATGACATTGTTCTGCATTCTGTCCATCAACTGTTGTTTTTGCATTTGTCACACCGAGTGGGATGGGTATGCCTAGACGTAGGCCCGTGCTCTCCATGCCACTGGAATCAAGCTATCCTGGCTGAAGAGGGGTGAAACCCCGAAACCGGTCCTAGGATGCTTGTTTCCAGTCCAGTGAGGACCTGGTTTGGCAGTTCGGGCTGGACTGTTCCCATGAGGCACAGGGTCAAGACTGATTTGCATATGGCTGGGTTCAAACTGGAATGGCATGGTGAGCAAAAAAACGATGGATTTAGGCCCAGATCTCTGTACTGGGGTGAATGTATGACATTGTTCTGCATTCTGTCCATCAACTGTTGTTTTTGCATTTGTCACACCGAGTGGGATGGGTATGCCTAGACGTAGGCCCGTGCTCTCCATGCCACTGGAATCAAGCTATCCTGGCTGAAGAGGGGTGAAACCCCGAAACCGGTCCTAGGATGCTTGTTTCCAGTCCAGTGAGGACCTGGTTTGGCAGTTCGGGCTGGACTGTTCCCATGAGGCACAGGGTCAAGACTGATTTGCATATGGCTGGGTTCAAACTGGAATGGCATGGTGAGCAAAAAAACGATGGATTTAGGCCCAGATCTCTGTACTGGGGTGAATGTATGACATTGTTCTGCATTCTGTCCATCAACTGTTGTTTTTGCATTTGTCACACCGAGTGGGATGGGTATGCCTAGACGTAGGCCCGTGCTCTCCATGCCACTGGAATCAAGTTATCCTGGCTGAAGAGGGGGTGAAACCCCGAAACCGGTCCTAGGATGCTTGTTTCCAGTCCAGTGAGGACCTGGTTTGGCAGTTCGGGCTGGACTGTTCCCATGAGGCACAGGGTCAAGACTGATTTGCATATGGCTGGGTTCAAACTGGAATGGCATGGTGAGCAAAAAAACGATGGATTTAGGCCCAGATCTCTGTACTGGGGTGAATGTATGACATTGTTCTGCATTCTGTCCATCAACTGTTGTTTTTGCATTTGTCACACTGAGTGGGATGGGTATGCCTAGACGTAGGCCCGTGCTCTCCATGCCACTGGAATCAAGCTATCCTGGCTGAAGAGGGGTGAAACCCCGAAACCGGTCCTAGGATGCTTGTTTCCAGTCCAGTGAGGACCTGGTTTGGCAGTTCGGGCTGGACTGTTCCCATGAGGCACAGGGTCAAGACTGATTTGCATATGGCTGGGTTCAAACTGGAATGGCATGGTGAGCAAAAAAACGATGGATTTAGGCCCAGATCTCTGTACTGGGGTGAATGTATGACATTGTTCTGCATTCTGTCCATCAACTGTTGTTTTTGCATTTGTCACACCGAGTGGGATGGGTATGCCTAGACGTAGGCCCGTGCTCTCCATGCCACTGGAATCAAGCTATCCTGGCTGAAGAGGGGGTGAAACCCCGAAACCGGTCCTAGGATGCTTGTTTCCAGTCCAGTGAGGACCTGGTTTGGCAGTTCGGGCTGGACTGTTCCCATGAGGCACAGGGTCAAGACTGATTTGCATATGGCTGGGTTCAAACTGGAATGGCATGGTGAGCAAAAAAACGATGGATTTAGGCCCAGATCTCTGTACTGGGGTGAATGTATGACATTGTTCTGCATTCTGTCCATCAACTGTTGTTTTTGCATTTGTCACACCGAGTGGGATGGGTATGCCTAGACGTAGGCCCGTGCTCTCCATGCCACTGGAATCAAGCTATCCTGGCTGAAGAGGGGTGAAACCCCGAAACCGGTCCTAGGATGCTTGTTTCCAGTCCAGTGAGGACCTGGTTTGGCAGTTCGGGCTGGACTGTTCCCATGAGGCACAGGGTCAAGACTGATTTGCATATGGCTGGGTTCAAACTGGAATGGCTTGGTGAGCAAAAAAACGATGGATTTAGGCCCAGATCTCTGTACTGGGGTAAATGTATGACATTGTTCTGCATTCTGTCCATCAACTGTTGTTTTTGCATTTGTCACACCGAGTGGGATGGGTATGCCTAGACGTAGGCCCGTGCTCTCCATGCCACTGGAATCAAGCTATCCTGGCTGAAGAGGGGTGAAACCCCGAAACCGGTCCTAGGATGCTTGTTTCCAGTCCAGTGAGGACCTGGTTTGGCAGTTCGGGCTGGACTGTTCCCATGAGGCACAGGGTCAAGACTGATTTGCATATGGCTGGGTTCAAACTGGAATGGCATGGTGAGCAAAAAAACGATGGATTTAGGCCCAGATCTCTGTACTGGGGTGAATGTATGACATTGTTCTGCATTCTGTCCATCAACTGTTGTTTTTGCATTTGTCACACCGAGTGGGATGGGTATGCCTAGACGTAGGCCCGTTCTCTCCATGCCACTGGAATCAAGCTATCCTGGCTGAAGAGGGGGTGAAACCCCGAAACCGGTCCTAGGATGCTTGTTTCCAGTCCAGTGAGGACCTGGTTTGGCAGTTCGGGCTGGACTGTTCCCATGAGGCACAGGGTCAAGACTGATTTGCATATGGCTGGGTTCAAACTGGAATGGCATGGTGAGCAAAAAAACGATGGATTTAGGCCCAGATCTCTGTACTGGGGTGAATGTATGACATTGTTCTGCATTCTGTCCATCAACTGTTGTTTTTGCATTTGTCACACCGAGTGGGATGGGTATGCCTAGACGTAGGCCCGTGCTCTCCATGCCACTGGAATCAAGCTATCCTGGCTGAAGAGGGGTGAAACCCCGAAACCGGTCCTAGGATGCTTGTTTCCAGTCCAGTGAGGACCTGGTTTGGCAGTTCGGGCTGGACTGTTTCCATGAGGCACAGGGTCAAGACTGATTTGCATATGGCTGGGTTCAAACTGGAATGGCATGGTGAGCAAAAAAACGATGGATTTAGGCCCAGATCTCTGTACTGGGGTGAATGTATGACATTGTTCTGCATTCTGTCCATCAACTGTTGTTTTTGCATTTGTCACACCGAGTGGGATGGGTATGCCTAGACGTAGGCCCGTGCTCTCCATGCCACTGGAATCAAGCTATCCTGGCTGAAGAGGGGGTGAAACCCCGAAACCGGTCCTAGGATGCTTGTTTCCAGTCCAGTGAGGACCTGGTTTGGCAGTTCGGGCTGGACTGTTCCCATGAAGCACAGGGTCAAGACTGATTTGCATATGGCTGGGTTCAAACTGGAATGGCATGGTGAGCAAAAAAACGATGGATTTAGGCCCAGATCTCTGTACTGGGGTGAATGTATGACATTGTTCTGCATTCTGTCCATCAACTGTTGTTTTTGCATTTGTCACACTGAATGGGATGGGTATGCCTAGACATAGGCCCGTGCTCTCCATGCCACTGGAATCAAGCTATCCTGGCTGAAGAGGGGTGAAACCCCGAAACCGGTCCTAGGATGCTTGTTTCCAGTCCAGTGAGGACCTGGTTTGGCAGTTCGGGCTGGACTGTTCCCATGAGGCACAGGGTCAAGACTGATTTGCATATGGCTGGGTTCAAACTGGAATGGCATGGTGAGCAAAAAAACGATGGATTTAGGCCCAGATCTCTGTACTGGGGTGAATGTATGACATTGTTCTGCATTCTGTCCATCAACTGTTGTTTTTGCATTTGTCACACCGAGTGGGATGGGTATGCCTAGACGTAGGCCCGTGCTCTCCATGCCACTGGAATCAAGCTATCCTGGCTGAAGAGGGGGTGAAACCCCGAAACCGGTCCTAGGATGCTTGTTTCCAGTCCAGTGAGGACCTGGTTTGGCAGTTCGGGCTGGACTGTTCCCATGAGGCACAGGGTCAAGACTGATTTGCATATGGCTGGGTTCAAACTGGAATGGCATGGTGAGCAAAAAAACGATGGATTTAGGCCCAGATCTCTGTACTGGGGTGAATGTATGACATTGTTCTGCATTCTGTCCATCAACTGTTGTTTTTGCATTTGTCACACCGAGTGGGATGGGTATGCCTAGACGTAGGCCCGTGCTCTCCATGCCACTGGAATCAAGCTATCCTGGCTGAAGAGGGGTGAAACCCCGAAACCGGTCCTAGGATGCTTGTTTCCAGTCCAGTGAGGACCTGGTTTGGCAGTTCGGGCTGGACTGTTCCCATGAGGCACAGGGTCAAGACTGATTTGCATATGGCTGGGTTCAAACTGGAATGGCATGGTGAGCAAAAAAACGATGGATTTAGGCCCAGATCTCTGTACTGGGGTGAATGTATGACATTGTTCTGCATTCTGTCCATCAACTGTTGTTTTTGCATTTGTCACACCGAGTGGGATGGGTGTGCCTAGATGTAGGCCCGTGCTCTCCATGCCACTGGAATCAAGCTATCCTGGCTGAAGAGGGGTGAAACCCCGAAACCGGTCCTAGGATGCTTGTTTCCAGTCCAGTGAGGACCTGGTTTGGCAGTTCGGGCTGGACTGTTCCCATGAGGCACAGGGTCAAGACTGATTTGCATATGGCTGGGTTCAAACTGGAATGGCATGGTGAGCAAAAAAACGATGGATTTAGGCCCAGATCTCTGTACTGGGGTGAATGTATGACATTGTTCTGCATTCTGTCCATCAACTGTTGTTTTTGCATTTGTCACACCGAGTGGGATGGGTATGCCTAGACGTAGGCCCGTGCTCTCCATGCCACTGGAATCAAGCTATCCTGGCTGAAGAGGGGGTGAAACCCCGAAACCGGTCCTAGGATGCTTGTTTCCAGTCCAGTGAGGACCTGGTTTGGCAGTTCGGGCTGGACTGTTCCCATGAGGCACAGGGTCAAGACTGATTTGCATATGGCTGGGTTCAAACTGGAATGGCATGGTGAGCAAAAAAACGATGGATTTAGGCCCAGATCTCTGTACTGGGGTGAATGTATGACATTGTTCTGCATTCTGTCCATCAACTGTTGTTTTTGCATTTGTCACACCGAGTGGGATGGGTATGCCTAGACGTAGGCCCGTGCTCTCCATGCCACTGGAATCAAGCTATCCTGGCTGAAGAGGGGTGAAACCCCGAAACCGGTCCTAGGATGCTTGTTTCCAGTCCAGTGAGGACCTGGTTTGGCAGTTCGGGCTGGACTGTTCCCATGAGGCACAGG
Source organism: Triturus cristatus (assembly GCF_964204655.1). Taxonomy (NCBI): domain Eukaryota; kingdom Metazoa; phylum Chordata; class Amphibia; order Caudata; family Salamandridae; genus Triturus; species Triturus cristatus. Next base: position 490,141,654 of record NC_140579.1, read on the forward strand.
GTCAAGACTGATTTGCATATGGCTGGGTTCAAACTGGAATGGCATGGTGAGCAAAAAAACGATGGATTTAGGCCCAGATCTCTGTACTGGGGTGAATGTATGACATTGTTCTGCATTCTGTCCATCAACTGTTGTTTTTGCATTTGTCACACCGAGTGGGATGGGTATGCCTAGACGTAGGCCCGTGCTCTCCATGCCACTGGAATCAAGCTATCCTGGCTGAAGAGGGGTGAAACCCCGAAACCGGTCCTAGGATGCTTGTTTCCAGTCCAGTGAGGACCTGGTTTGGCAGTTCGGGCTGGACTGTTCCCATGAGGCACAGGGTCAAGACTGATTTGCATATGGCTGGGTTCAAACTGGAATGGCATGGTGAGCAAAAAAACGATGGATTTAGGCCCAGATCTCTGTACTGGGGTGAATGTATGACATTGTTCTGCATTCTGTCCATCAACTGTTGTTTTTGCATTTGATCTGGGTAAAGCAGGTGAACAATATGTTTCCCCAAATTACATTTTTATAAATGTTTTGTTGTTTTTATAAGCTGTAGCCGTTATAGGGGATTAGTAGAAATGCCTTTTCCTTTTGGGTTGGCTTCTGTAGAGTTTATGAGCTTCGAGAGCCTTGAAGAAATCATGTGTATCAAGCTCTACTAGAGGGTAATTGAAGAAGTAGGGGCGAGTATTAAGGAGGCGAATCAGAAAATGTTGGTGTGAAACATTCTGGGTGATCTTAATGAAACCATAGGAGTGGAAAATAATGCATAATGTTTGAACCAAATTATGAGTGGCAGTCAGAAACGTAAGGGACAGCCAAAAGGTACTGACACTAGAAAAGAGAGAGAATCTTTGGTAGAGAGAGGATGTATCTGCCCAAACCAAATTAGGTCCAAGTCAAATTTATATAAAATATGCAGGAGGCAAGAAGTGAGACAATCAACTGAGAAAGAGGTGCAGGTTTAGAAGTTTGAAAGATAAAAATGAGCACAGAAGATTACCACAACTCCCTCACAACATTGAAGTGGTCTATCATAATTGGGATGTTGTAGCTATCAAGAAGAACTACCGCACGGCGATATTGGGATCAGAGTTCTTGTGTGGGCACATTTCAGGAATAAATAGAAGGTTCCACCCATAAAGCTCCCACTTGTGGAGGAGGACAGACTGAGTATTGAGCAGACCACAAGAGAGATATATTTATTTGGGTAAGGTCCTGGATGGATTGAGGGAGTGGATGAACAAGTCACTTACTTTGGTAAACGCCTTATCTGGTAGAGACTCTATCTAGCCACATTCCTTGAAATATTCCACAGACGTAAGACTAGATCTGGACATTTTTTAGCAATCCCCTTGAGTGCTTTTAGGTGGAATCATTCGGCTCAGCATGGCAACATCAGCCCCGGAAGTGACGTGTTGCAGTGCCTCTATAGGTGCCACCCCCGCTCCCTGACATCAGTTCTTTTTTTCCACACCATAAGCATGGAGCCAAGCTGAGGAGGAAAGACTAGTGGCCAAAAGTGAGGTCTTAAAGGATCTCTTTATCTGAGATGACAGTTCGCAGAACAGTGAGGATGAAAGGCAGCTGGATAGAATCTCTACCAGATGAGGCGCTACCAAAGGTAAGTAACTTGTTTATCTGATAAAGGCTTCTAGCCGCACATTCCTTACCTTAGAATAGAGACAAAAGCAATCTCTCCCCAGAGGTAGTTCTGCAGACTGTTTTAAACTAAGAAGTCCTGGAGGACCAAACGGGCAAATTGCCCATCTCGCCAGACCTGACTGCCGAGGTAGTAGTGTTTAGAGAACGCATGCAGTGATGCCCACGTAGCTGCCTGACAGATGCCCAGGGCTGGTCTTATCTTGCCAATGCACCGGTCGCAACAGTAGCTCTGGTGGAATGTAAGCCTTAAGGGGGCTATTTCTAGCTCATTGTGTAGCAGATCCTAATGCAGAGGATGATCCACTGGTTCTCTTCTGAATTGCCTTCCCTTTTTTGCCTCTGCAAATCCAACAAAGAGTTGATTGTCCACCCGGTATTCTTTTGTATAATCAATACAGAACAATAACGCTCTTTTTGGATCCAGACGGTGGAGTCTCTTCTCTTCTTTAGATGGATGAGAAGGAGGAAAAAAGGTAGGCAGGGTGGTATTTTGCTCGACTGTAAGAGGTGTGACCTTTGGAAAAAAGAATGCTCGAGTTCTAACAACCGGCTTGTCTGGGAAGAATGAATAATGAGGATTAAGAGAAATTCTCTAACCCTTCTGGCAGATGTTATAGTCACAAGGAAGACAGTTTTGAGAGTTGGGAGCCATAGAGGGCAGCTGTGCATCGGCTCAAAAGAGGAACAGAAGAGGAAGGAGAGAACTAAATTCAAGTCCCCTTGGGGTGTAATGAGGGCGATAAAGGAAACGTATGCTTCAAACCTTTAAGGAATCTGATTCCAACAGATGACTTAAACAGGGAAGGTAGACACAGCAACTGTAGAAAGGGCAGATAGATATCCTTTAAGTGTACCCAAAGCAAACTCTTTCTGGGCCAAGGTTGAATGAATATAAGCACTTCAGACAAGGGCGCAGACAGAGGATCAACCGATTTAGATGTTCACCTAGTCACAAACTTGTTTCAACGGCAGACAGAAACTGTTTTAGTAGAAGAATGCCTGGCTGCAAGAATGATATCACATTCTGTTGCCACTCAATCTCCATGCATGAAGATGGAGAGTGGACAGGTTCGGGAGCAGTACCCTGCCCTGTTGCTGCGACAGATCCTCCCAAATGGGTAGCCTGACGGAAGGACAGATGCTCAGGCTCAGGAGTTCGAGACACCATACTCTCCATACCCAGTCCTGAGCCACAAAGATGACTTCGTTCTGGTCATTCTTGATCTTCTTGGGAACTCTAAACAGGAGTGGTGTAGATGGAAAGTGCATAGTAGTCCTGAGCTCCACTCGAGACAAAATGCCTCTCCGAGCTAGAGCCACCTTGGAAACTCCAGCACTCAGAAGTGCTGACATTGCGTGTTCTCAGCGCAAGGCATTTCCCAATATTGGAAGAGAACTTGCATCACCTCCAGATAGAAACACCATTTGTGATCTGCCAGGGATTGGCAGCTGAGTTCGTCTGGTCTGGCGTTCTGAGAGGCCGACAGATGTTGAACCACCAGGAATATGTCCTGATGTTCCAGCCATGTCCAGAGACACAGAGCCTCTTGATATAGGGTCCACGACCCCACTGCACCCTGCTTGTTGCAATACCACATGCCAGTGGTGTTGTTCGTGAACACCTGAACTAGCCTTCCCTTGATGGCAGAAAGAAAAGCTTTCCCTGCAAGTCAGATTGCTCTCCATTTCAACAGATTGACGTGGAACTGAGACTCTGCCAGACATCAGAGGCTTCTGATCTCCAGCTCTTCCAGGTGGCAGTCCCAACCCAGAAGTGACACATCTGTCACCACTGTGAGCTCTGGGTGGGGAAGAGAGCGAGTTCTGCTGTTGACCCAGTCGTGGCCCGTGAGCCCCTACTGCAGATCCTTTGCAGTTCCCTCTGAAATCTGCACCAGATCGTTGAGATTTCCCTGATGTTGTGCCGACTATGTTTCACTGCAGAGCCCGCACATACCAAAGAGCATTTTTTACCAAGAGGATACAGGGGGTGAAGAGACCCAGCACCCTCAGAGTTAGTCCTACCAAAATCCAGGATAGAGGCTGAAACATCAGAATCATAGCCTGAATATCTTGGAATAGCTGTTCCAGAGGATAAGCCCGAAACCGCACTGTATCCAGAACGCCTCTAATAAAAAAGAGCTTCTAAGAGGGAGTCGGATATGACTTCGACATGTTGATAGTGAACCCCAGCGAGTCCTGTAGGTCCGCCGTAGTCTGGAGGTGGGAGACGACTGCCTTCAACAGGTAAACGTCGAGGTAGGAGAAGACTGGAACCCCTGACTTCTGCAGATGTGCTGCAACCACCGCCATCACCTCAATGAACACCTGTGGCACTGGTAAGGCCAAAGGGGAGCACAGCAGACTGATAATGCTCCTTGTCCACTGTGAACCACAGGTAGCATCTGTGGGCAGTCAGGACGGGTATGTGGAAACTGGCATCCTACAAGTCAAATGCTACCATCCAATTTCGAGGGTCGAGAGCAGAGAAGACCGGAGCCATGTTGAGCATCTTGCATTTTTCCCATTTTCAAGAAGACTTTGAAAGGGATCATATCTAAGATAGGACAGAGGCCTCCATCTTTCTTTGGCACCAAAAAGTAGAGGGTAATAGCAACCACAATCTACTTCTGATGCTGACACGCTCTTGATGACTCCTTTGGCCAGAAGGGCCAGTACTTCCTGCCACAAGAGCACAAGATGGTCCTCTGTCAGCTGATCTGGGGACGGAGGAAATGGCAAAGGGGTTTGCATAATATGGAGCACCCATTTATCTGTCGTGATCTCCCGTCATTGGTGCAGGTGGTGCCGGATTCTGCTGCAAACCAGATGCCCATGCTGGACCAAGAGAATACTAAAGAGGCTTTGAGGAGGACCTCTGGGTTTGGGACCCATGAGGTTTGTGGGAGGAGCAGCCACAAAAGGACTGAGGCTGCTGGCCGTGGTGGCTAGTGGGAAATGGAAAAAGCTGATAGCCCTCACCGTAGCCTCGGAAGGATCGTAAAGTGGAATATGGCTGTCGTCGGGGTCACAGAGAGCCTAAACGACCTAGCAGTTGCCCTACTATATTTGAATCCCTCCAAGTTTAAAACGCCTAGTCTCCGAAGAGTCAAACGGAATATCCATGAGCGAGTCTTGGACATACCCTGAAAAGCCAATATTCCTCAACTAGGGATGATGTCGGAGTGCCACCGAAGAAACAATTGCTCTGTTCAGTGAGGTGGTCGTATCCAACACACACCTGAATGTGAACTTTGCTACGTCTCACCCGTCAGCAATAGCTTGGAAGAGTATGGTCTGTTCCTCATCCGGTACCATAGGCAGCACTTGCGCAACCGTATCCCAAAGAGTATGGGAATAACGGCCCAATAAGCATGCAGTATTCTCGGACCGCAGTCCCAGGCCGGTGGAAGAGAAAATCCTCTTATCAAAGGTATCTAGCCTCTTGGATTCCCTATCCGGTGGTGCAGTAAGGAATGCCCCAGAATTGATCCAGAAAGTTGAGGCCTGGAACACCAGGCTCTCGGGGGTGGGGAGCTGGGAGAGGAAGGCTGGATCTCAGGGAGCGGAAGGATGACGGCAAGTAATGGTCCGAAGCACAGGAGTGCAAGTGCAGGGCTCGGTCGGGACCAGAGCAGGACGTCAGTGAGACCTTTATTAAAGGCTAGTAAGGGCTCCGATGGAGATAGCCCTAGTTGAAGCACCTCTGTCAAGACATTGATCTTAACTTGAACCGTGGGCAGCTGTAGGTCCAGGACCACAGCCATCCTCTGAAACACCATCGTGAAGAAGGCGTCTTTCTCCTTAGCCACTGTGAGAGGTGAAAGCAGGGCAGTGTTTAGTGAGGCATTAGCCAGGTCTTCATACCAGTTGTCACTGGCCATGGACTCTGCAAAGGGGTCAGTGTGGGTATTGGGATGCTCAGATCCCCTCCATTCCTGTTCTTCAGTGGGCCCTTCAGGAAAATAGGGCTCCATCTCCAGTTCATGCTGTGTGGGCCTGGTAGAGCTACGTCAGTCCGGCTCCGTATAGGAGTCAGGAATCACAATGGGTTCAGAGTCGGTGGCACCAGGAATGGTGCCACTGGAACTGTCCCTGGAGGAGGTCACGAAGCTGTGGCGAGGGCTTATCTGGATCCACCAACGGATCCTCAGTGGTCAACTGCAGCTGAGGGCAGACCCACTGGTTGAGCTCCAGTCAAAGGCGCTTCTGAATGCATGGGACCCAAAAGTGCTCCAAAGGGGTTTGACAGACAAAAAATGAGGCTCATTGCCTCATAAAACTCCCTAGGCTGAGGAGGAGGGGGGTTCTCCGGCTCCAGGAAATTCAATGAAGCACAGATCAGACCCAGTTCACGACGCCAGCTGCACAGGAACCACCTGATAGCGAGGTCAGGATTTGTGATGTTGTTACCTCATGTCGCCAGAAGAATGGAGCGATGTGGAAAAGTCGAATAGCTCTTCAACTTCTTGGAATTCTTTACCTGAAAACTTCCTTGAGTTCAACTAGGACCAATGCGAACAACTCTAGGAAGGGTTCTGGGACCTCCCACATGAACGGGACTTCAAGCGGCGCGGAGTCACATGGCGAGCGGTAGAAAGCTTTATGGCCTGCTCACAGATGGCCTAGGCGTTTATGATCTTACACTCTGCACACAACATAGTGAGTGCAGCCGCACCATATATTTGCTACTCGCATAGCGTAATGCTTTTTAAATGCCACTGCGATTGAATTTGATGTTGCTAAAACTGTTTTTATTTCGCTAACATAGCTGCATTTTCGGGGGGCACTCAGACGCTGCTAAGGTGAAGCCGATTGGATCAGAGGATCCAATCCACTCACAGAGGGGTGGAGTTAGCAGGATCTGTGTAACCTCAAAAGTCTGGCAGCAGCACGGACGCACTAGTATAGTAAGCCGCACCTTCTGTTTGCTACTCGCATAGTGTAATGATTTTTAAATGCCACTGCGATTGAATTTGATGTTGCTAAAACTGTTTTTATTTCGCTAACATTGCCGCATTTACGGCGGTCACTTAGATGATGCTAAGCTGAAGCTGATTGGATCAGAGGATCCAATCTGCTCACAGAGGGGAGGAATTAGCAGGAGCTCTGTAACCTCAAAAGTCTGGCGGCAACACGAATGTGCTGCTGGCGCGCCAAAGGCATGCCCGTCTGCGCCCGTCTGCATCCAAACGGGCCCAGGGGCCAGGCAATTATGCCCAAAAGGTAACCTATACATCACATGAACTGAAACTGCTTTCCCCATCAGTTAAAGACACAAAATTGATGGACGGAATGAGGAACAAATCAAAACATTCACCCCCAGTCAAGAGATCTGGGTTAAAGCCATCATTCTTTTGCTCACCATGCCACCCCAATTTAGACCTGGCCATATGCAAATCAGTCTTGACCCTGTGCCTCATGGGAACAGTCCAGCCCGAACAGCCAAGCCAGGTCCTTCCTGGACCAGATACAAGTATTCTAGGACCGGTTTCGGGGTTTCACCCCTCATCAGCCAGGATAGCTTGATTCCAGTGGCAGAGGGAGCCCAGGAGCCACGTCTGGGCATACCTGGCGCACTTAGGGCGTGAAAGCAAAAGACACAAAATTGATGGACGGAATGCAGAACAAATCAAAACATTCACACCCAGTCAAGAGATCTGGGTTAAATCCATCATTTTTTTGCACACTATGCCACCCCAGTTTAGACCTGGCCATATGCAAATCAGTCTTGACCCTGTGCCTCATGGGAACAGTCCAGCCCGAACTGCCAAGCCAGGTTCTCCCTGTACTGGAGCGAGCATCCTAGGACCGGGTTCGGGGTTTCACCCCTCATCAGTCAGGATAGCTTGATTCCAGTGGCACAGTGAGTTTAGGACTCACGTCTGAGCATACTTGGCGCACTTAGGGCGAGAAAGCAAAAGACACAAAATTGATGGACGGAATGCAGAACAAATCAAAACATTCACCCCCAGTCAAGAGATCTGGGTCAAATTGAACTGCCAAGCCAGGGCCTCCCTGGACCGGAAACAAGCATCCTAAGACCGGTTTCGAGGTTTCACCCCTCATCAGCCAGGATAGATTGTTCTTTTTGCATTCCCCCTTAGTTCAGCAGCCAGAACCTTGGGTTAAACATAACCTTAAGACACTAGGACTATTCAAGCAGAACCCCGAGATGACTACACCAAAACAGAACTAGCCCAACCTCCTTTTGCTCCTAAATATTATTTTCTCAACACACATTCTATGATTAAACATCAGCTAGAAATATTTCACTTATTGAATACAGACAGCCCAGAAATATTGCTTGTTACAGAGACATGGCTCATGGAGGACTCCATGCCTGACATACTAGCGGCACTACCAGGAAGTTACTATCTCCTGAATGCCAACAGACCCACTGGGGAAAAAAGGTGGGGAGGTGGCAGCAATCATAAAAAAAATCTGACTTTCACTTCTCCTACCTCGTTAAATCTCGCCTCAATCAATAGCATTACGTTTAAATTGGCCCCAATGCTTCGCTGATGTGTACTCCTCTATAGACCACCAAAGCCTATGCAGGAATTTCCAAAAGGCCTAGCAGATTTCATGTCCTCACGTCCTCACTATCTATAGACCATGCTAAACTTTTACTCATTGGAGACATGAACTATTGGGCAAATGAGAAAACTGAGTGCAAAGATTCCAAGGATATGACTGAAATGCTATGTAGTCTCAATTTCGAACCACATATAAAGGGGCCCACACATATCAAAGGATACACGCTGGACCAAGCTTGGTCCATTAACCTCACTATATCCAATATTTCCAGCTATCCATGTGTATGGTCTGACCACCATTCAATTAGGTTCACTCTTGGTGAAATCCCTCTACCTAAACCTATTATTCTCCCAAGGACCATGACTAGAAATTGGAACTGAATAAACCCAACTTCCCTCTGCGACACATTAGCATCTAGTCTACCCTCAAGGACAGAGAACCTGGACAAATTCGAGGAAGAAATTTCACAATGGCAAAGAATGGCCAGTGAAACTTACGCCCCCTTTCAAAAATCAGATGCTCCCTCCAGCACGAGGCTTCAAAATGGTTCTCTAAAGAGATAAAGACAGCTAAACTAAAAACGTGACAGGCAGAATGGAAATGGCGAAGCTCTTACTCACCAGAAAACAAAGAACTCTTCATACAATGTATGAAAGATTATAAAACAGCTATCCTTCAAGCCAAAATAACTTTCTTTTCAAACAAAGTGTTAGACTCCTACAATAAAACAAAAGACATATTCAAATTAGTGGGAGAATTATCTGCCCCAGACTGAGTAATATTACCAGTCATTCCAACACAAAAAATTATGTGACGACCTAAATCACTTTTTCGTAGACAAAATATAGAAAATACAGGCTATTATTCACTCGAGCAAATCAGACAAGAAACCCTCCTCTGGAAATAGGAATCACACTTCCATTTCTACCTCACCCTGCAAAAGCAAAGAACAACTAGCAGAACTAATAATAAAAATATAATCTGGTTCCCCCAAAGATGTATGCCCCCCAATACAAAAAATCATCCATGCTTCCTTCCCAGAAGTGATTTTCTCTTTTAAATTCTTCTCTCATGCAAGGATATGTTCCCCAATTGTTCATAGAAGTTGTGATAATCCCGGGACAAAACATATATGGAGAGGACCCACAGATGCTAAAGAATTATATACCTATCTCCCTTCTCCCATATCCAGCTAAATCTTGGAAGCACATGTAGCAAAACACCTTTGTTTTTTTCTAGAAGAGACAAATTACTTCGACACTCACCATGTAGGTTTTTCTATCAGTGTTAGACGATATGAAGCATGGGGCTGATGAAGGCAGTACACAAGCTCTGGTCCTACAGGATCTATCCCCGGCATTTGACACCGTGGATCATAGCATTCTTTTGGACCGAATTGCCAATGCAGGCTTAAAAGGCATAGCCCTACAATGGATGAAATCCTTCCTGAAAGACCGAACCCACTCTGTCCATCTCTCCCCATATTGCTCATCTAAAGTCCACGTGAACTGCGGAGTACCTCAGGGTTCCTCCCTATCCCCACTCCTTTTTAACCTTTATATCTGCCCCTTGATAAACCATCTCCAGCAGTAGGGGGAAATATATATTTATGGTGACGACATGCACAATTGATTTTCACCATTGATGAGACACGGGACTCAAGAGAATTTTTTCAAAACACTATGACGTACATCAGAGACTGGATGAACAACAATCAGTTAAAGCTCAACCTTGATAAAACAGAGATAGTCGTAACCAACAACAAAGTAAACCATTGGAACCCCGCCTATTGGCCAACAGATATGGCTCCACTCCCTGTCCCTAGGACTGCTGTAAAAATCCTAGGCGTCCAGATCGATAATAACCTATCCATGAAATCTCAGATAGGGACAGTGACGTCCTCCTGTTTCCTCCAACTTAGAAAAATCAGGAGATTTTTCTCAATGGAGGCTAGTATCCAAATCGTTTTTGGCCTAATCCTGTCCAGAATCTACTACGCAAATTCCTTATACTTGGGGCTTCCAAAAAACCTAAATTATAGACTTCAACTGGCGCAAAACCAAGCAACAACCGTGATACTGCCACTGCCACAGCAAACGATTAATGAAGAAGGTACACTGACTTCCAGTGACCCAACGTACCATGTTCAAAACAGGTTGTATCATATTCAAAGCTCTCCATAACAAATGCCCCAAGTTCATAAATACCAAAATCCAAAAATATTCTCCGAAACACAATCTTAGGTCTTCACAAATGAACCTGCTTTCGATCCCAAGGTTCTAACGAATGAGACTGGGAGGGCTTTGCTTCTCAGTTCAAGGTCCTCAGGTCTGAAAGTCATTGCCACTGCATTTCGACTAGTAGACAACTACAGGAGCTTCAGAAGGATGCTGAAAACTTGAATCTTTTCTCAGGCATATAGTAGCTAAATAATTGATCTGATGACGGCTCCTAAACCAGAGCCAAGAGACCTTTTGGTGAACGTGCGCTATATAAATAACCTATAACATAACATATAACATATAACATAACATAGAGTTGTGGTCCCTCCCCAGGCACCACAGAAACACCATGTGGGGGTCCGCCACCAACATCTGTCAATGAACCCGGTGGGTTTCTTCTGGGACATCTAAAAAGGAATTGGTAAAAAGCACACTAGGTGTTGACAAAATGTTGAAAGATGTCAGTCATTCAGTCAGTTATTCTTTATTCGGTTAATTAAAACCATAAAAGACACAGACAATAATAGCAAGGTGAAATATCCGGGAAACAGCATAAAAACATCATATATATCAATAGTGTACAATAAAAACAACTTATTAAAAAGAAAAGAATACAAACATTAAGAATCGGTTCATGTGACCATGTTATAAAGTACAAAAACCTGTTCCATATAGTAACATCAACGTATTTACAAACCCGTAACCAATGTGGGCATCTCTTTCTTAATCTAAAACCCCCCAATAAGAAACTAGGCACGTTGAGACAAAGTAATGCATGTGACAGCATCTATAAATATAAAAAGGCAGGTCCTACTTGTACAAAGCCCATCCCCTTTAACAGTGTAAGTATATATCATTGTCTTAGCAAACGACAATGTTCACAAAACATGACAAAATACATGGTATTTTGGGATGAGAAGCTATCACAACTATGTGGACCCCGGTTTACTACTAAATTCCCCCTCTGTGGTTCGGGTAGTATCCAATGCAAAAGATTTAACCTAAATCTTTTATGGCAGAAGCGGTGGTAGTGACCACTTCTAAATAAGGCTCAGTTGTTGATCAAACATATGTGTGAACTGAGGGTTTGCACCAGGGACAGATAATGTTTCTTAATCTAGAACTGCTCATTCCTAGTGGTCTTTTCTGGGGAGCTGTATAAATCAGGACGACCCAGCTTTCCCACTGTGGTTCTGACATAATTAAGCCACTGGATGCTGTTGCCCTTCTCCAACAATTGGCAATCTTTTTTTTTCTTTTATTAAATTTATTTTATTGCCATGAAATAAAATAACACAATCTGATACAAAAGAAATAGACCCATTTAGGTCGGAGCAGAAAGCTTATCAACATCATCAAGAAATACCATAAATCCAAGAAAATTCATACAGATTCAGAGACTGACAGCAGAACATAGATGAAAACAATCAGTACCAAAAAGGAATAAAACTTGAGAGATGTTAAAAACAAATTTAATTCAGCATTCATGTGGTTGAGCATGGCTCCCCAAATCCTTAACCCTAGTTTCCATCTACAAAGTCCTTTAAGGGAGTATAGACTGTACTCAAGATCAAAAATAGCATAAAATCTTGCTCTCTACATCTCAAAAGAGGATTCTTTTTGTAGCCAAGCGGTGGCAATACACATCCGGGCCCCGGCAGTTGCCATGAATATCAAATAACTAGCTTGCGATGTGTCCAGACCGGTCACAGCCCCCCTTGACAGACCCAATAACATTGCCAAGGGCGTGATCGGGATTTCTATGCCGGTCACGTTAGTTAACAAGCATTGGCATAGCCAATAGGTCTCGCTTTTGGGACCTTCTAAGTATTTAGTTATGCAGCACAATATCCTTGGTGCAACCACATCAACTGTTGCGTGGCTAAACACTTATAAGGTCCCAAAGGCGAGACCTATTGGCTATGCCAATGCTTGGTGTGGTTGTGTGTGTAGTTGTGTGTGTATGTGGTTGTGTGTGTGTGGTTGTGTGTGTGTGTGGTTGTGTGTGTGGTTGTGTAGTTGTGTGGGTGTGGTTGTGGGTGAGGTTGTGGGTGCGGTTGTGGGTGTGGGTGCGGTTGTGGGTGTGTGTGTGGATGTGTGGCTGTGTGTGTGGTTGTGTGTGTTGTGTGTGTGGTTGGGTGTGGTTGTGTGTGTGGTTGTGTGTGTGTGGTTGTGTGTGTGGTTGTGTGTGTGGTTGTGTGTGGATGCGGTTGTGGGTGCTGGTGTGGTTGTGGGTGCAGGTTGTGGGTGGATGTGTGGTTGTGTGTGTGTGTGTGGGGTTATGTGTGTGTGGTTGTGTGTGTGGTTGTTTGTGGGTGGTTGTGTGTGGTTGTGTGTGTGTGGTTGTGTGTGTGGTTGTGTGTGGTTGTGTGTGTGTGGTTGTGTGTGTCTGGTTGTGTGTGCGGTTGTGTGTGCGGTTGTGTGTGCGGTTGTGTGTGGTTGTGTGTGTGTGGTTGTGTGTATCGTTGTGTGTGGTTGTGTGTGTGGTTGTGTGTTTGCTTGTGTGTGGTGGTTGTGTGTGGGGTTGTGGTTGTGTGTGGTTGTGTGTGTGTGCTTGTGGGTGTGGTTGTGGTTGTGTGTGTGGTTTGTGTGGTTGTGTGTTTGGTTGTGTGTGGTTGTGTGTGTGCTTGTGTGGGTGTGGTTGTGTGTGTGGTTGTATGTGTGTGGTTGTGTGTGTTGTATGTTTGGTTGTGTATGTGTGGTTGTGTGTGTGCAGTTGTGTGTATTGTTGTGGTTGTGTGTGGTTGTGTGTTTGTGTTTGTGTGGTTGTGAGTGTGGTTGTATGTGTGGTTGTGTGTGGTTGTGTGTTTGTGGTTGTGTGTGGTTGTATGTGGTTGTGTATGTGTGGTTGTGTGTGTGTGTTTGTGTGTGTGGTTGGGTGTGCGGTTGGGTGTGGTTGTGTGGGTGTGGTTGTGTGTATAGTTGTGGTTGTGTGTGTGGTTGTGTGTTTGCTTGTGTGTGGTGGTTGTGTGTGGGGTTGTGGTTGTGTGTGGTTGTGTGTGCTTGTGGGTGTGGTTGTGGGTGTGGTTGTGTGCGGTTGTGTGTGGGTGGTTTGTGTGGTTGTGTGTGTGGTTGTGTGTGTGTGCTTGTGTGTGTGGTTGTGCTTGTGTGTGTGGTTGTGGTTGTGTGTGTGTGTGTGGTTGTGTGTGTGTGTGTGGTTGTGTGTGTTATATGTGTGGTTGTGTGTGTGCGGTTGTGTGGTTGTGTGTATGGTTGTGGTTGTGTGTGGTTGTGTGTGTGGGTTGTGTGGTTGTGTGTGTGTTGTGTGTTGTGTGTGTGGTCGTGGTCGTGTGTGTGGTTGTGTGTGTGGTTGTGTGTGTGTGGTTGTGGTTGCGTGTGTGTTGTGTGTGTGGTTGTGTGTGTGGTTGTGTGTGTGGTTGTGTGGTTGTGTGTGTGGTTGTGGTTGTTTGTGCTTGTGGTTGTGTGTGTGTGGTTGTGTGTGTTGTATGTGTGGTTGGGTGTGGTGGTGTGTGTGGTTGTGTGTGGTTGTGTGTGTGGTTGTGTGTGTGGTTGTGTGTGTGGTTGTGTGTGTGTGGTTGTGTGTGGTTGTGTGCGTGGTTGTGTGCAGTTGTGTGTGTGTGGTTGTGTGTGTGGGTGTGGTTGTGTGTGGTTGTGTGTGGGTGTGGTTGTGTGTGTGTGGTTGTGGTTGTGGGTGTGGTTGTGTGTGGTGTGAGTGTGTGTGGTTGTGGGTAAGGTGTGTGTGTATGGTTGTGTGTATGTGTGTGGTTGTGTGTGTGGTTGTGTGTGTGTGGTTGTATGTGTGTGTGGTTGTGTGTGTGTGTGGTTGTGTGCGTGACAGTAATACTAAAAGCATCTCAAAATAAAGGAACACAAACATCGAGTTTGTGGAAAGAGAAAGCACGTTGTAAGTCAAACGGGTGCAGCAAAGCATTAACACATCAACAAAACAAACAAGATCACTTAGCGAATGTGCACTCAAACCTGCCCCCTCCTTGTGAGTTGCACCCCATATTTCATACACATCCGGGCCACGGCAGTTGCCATGAATATCAAATAACTAGCTTGCGATGTGTCCAGACCGGTCACAGACCCCCTTGACAGACCCAATAACATTGCCAAGGGCGTGATCGGGATTTCTATGCCGGTCACGTTAGTTAACAAGCATTGGCATAGCCAATAGGTCTCGCTTTTGGGACCTTCTAAGTATTTAGTTATGCAGCACAATATCCTTGGTGCAACCACATCAACTGTTGCGTGGCTAAACACTTATAAGGTCCAAAGGCGAGACCTATTGGCTATGCCAATGCTTGGTGTGGTTGTGTGTGTAGTTGTGTGTGTGTGTGGTTGTGTGTGTGTGGTTGTGTGTGTGTGGTTGTGTGTGTGTGTGTGTGTGTGGTTGTGTATGTGTAGTTGTGTGGGTGTGGTTGTGGGTGCGGTTGTGGGTGTGGTTGTGGGTGTGTGTGTGGATGTGTGGCTGTGTGTGTGGTTGTGTGTGTTGTGTGTGTGGTTGTGTGTGTGGTTGTGTGTGTGTGGTTGTGTGTGTGTGGTTGTGGTTGTGTGTGGGTGCGGTTGTGGGTGCAGGTGTGGTTGTGGGTGCGGGTTGTGGGTGGATGTGTGGTTGTGTGTGTGTGTGTGTGTGGGGTTGTGTGTGTGTGGTTGTGTGTGTGGTTGTGTGTGGTTGTGTGTGGTTGTGTGTGTGTGGTTGTGTGTGTGGTTGTGTGTGGTTGTGTGTGTGTGTGGTTGTGTGTGTCTGGTTGTGTGTGTGGTTGTGTGTGGTTGTGTGTGTGGTTGTGTGTATCGTTGTGTGTGGTTGTGTGTGTGGTTGTGTGTTTGCTTGTGTGTGGTGGTTGTGTGTGGGGTTGTGGTTGTGTGTGGTTGTGTGTGTGTGCTTGTGGTTGTGTGTGTGTGGTTTGTGTGGTTGTGTGTTTGGTTGTGTGTGGTTGTGTGTGTGCTTGTGTGTGTGTGGTTGTGTGTGTGTGGTTGTGTGTGTGTGGTTGTGTGTGTTGTATGTTTGGTTGTGTGTGTGCAGTTGTGTGTATGGTTGTGGTTGTGTGTGGTTGTGTGTGTGTGGTTGTGTGTGGTTGTGAGTGCGGTTGTATGTGTGGTTGTGTGTGGTTGTGTGTGTGTGTGGTTGTGTGTGGTTGTGTGTGGTTGTGGTTGTGTGTGTTTGTGTGTGGTTGGGTGTGCGGTTGGGTGTGGTTGTGAGGGTGTGGTTGTGTTTATGGTTGTGGTTGTGTGTGGTTGTGTGTTTGCTTGTGTGTGGTGGTTGTGTGTGGTTGTGTGTGTGCGGTTGTGTGTGGTTGTGTGTGTGTGGTTGTGTTTATGGTTGTGGTTGTGTGTGGTTGTGTGTGTGGGTTGTGTGGTTGTGTGTGTGTTGTGTGTGTGGTTGTAGTCGTGTGTGTGGTTGTGTGTGTGTGGTTGTGGTTGTGTGTGTGGTGTGTGTGTGTGGTTGTGTGTGTGGGTGGTTGTGTGTGGTTGTGTGTGTGTGGTTGTGTGTGTGGTTGTGTGTGGTTGTGTGTGTGTGTGGTTGTGTGTGTCTGGTTGTGTGTGTGGTTGTGTGTGGTTGTGTGTGTGTGGTTGTGTGTATCGTTGTGTGTGGTTGTGTGTTTGCTTGTGTGTGGTGGTTGTGTGTGGGGTTGTGGTTGTGTGTGGTTGTGTGTGTGTGCTTGTGGTTGTGTGTGTGTGGTTTGTGTGGTTGTGTGTTTGGTTGTGTGTGGTTGTGTGTGTGCTTGTGTGTGTGTGGTTGTGTGTGTGTGGTTGTGTGTGTGGTTGTGTGTGTTGTATGTTTGGTTGTGTGTGTGCAGTTGTGTGTATGGTTGTGGTTGTGTGTGGTTGTGTGTGTGTGGTTGTGTGTGGTTGTGTGGTTGTGAGTGCGGTTGTATGTGTGGTTGTGTGTGGTTGTGTGTGTGTGTGGTTGTGTGTGGTTGTATGTGGTTGTGGTTGTGTGTGTGTGGTTGGGTGTGCGGTTGGGTGTGGTTGTGAGGGTGTGGTTGTGTTTATGGTTGTGGTTGTGTGTGTGGTTGTGTGTTTGCTTGTGTGTGGTGGTTGTGTGTGGTTGTGTGTGTGCGGTTGTGTGTGGTTGTGTGTGTGTGGTTGTGTTTATGGTTGTGGTTGTGTGTGGTTGTGTGTGTGGGTTGTGTGGTTGTGTGTGTGTTGTGTGTGTGGTTGTAGTCGTGTGTGTGGTTGTGTGTGTGTGGTTGTGGTTGCGTGTGTGGTGTGTGTGTGTGGTTGTGTGTGTGGTTGTGGTTGTTTGTGCTTGTGGTTGTGTGTGTGTGTGGTTGTGTGTGTTGTATGTGTGGTTGTGATGGTGTGTGGTGTGTTTGGTTGTGTGTGGTTGTGTGTGTGGTTGTGGTTGTGTGTGTGTGGCTGTGTGTGCGGGGTTGTGTGTGTGGTTGGGTGTGGTTATGTGTGTGGTTGTGTGTGTGTGTGTGGTTGTGTGTGTGGGTGTGTGTGTGGTTGTGGTTGTGTGTGGTTGTGTGTGGGTGTGGTTGTGGGTGGTTGTGTGGTTGTGGTTGTGTGTGTGGTTGTGTGTGGGGTTGTGTGTGGTTGTGTGTGTGTGGTTGTGGGTAAGGTGTGTGTGTATGGTTGTGTGTATGTGTGTGGTTGTGTGTGTTTGTGGTTGTATGTGTGTGTGGTTGTGTGTGTGTGGTTGTGGTTGTGTGTGTTGTGTGTGTGTGTGGTTGTGGGTAAGGTGTGTGTGTATGGTTGTGTGTATGCGTGTGGTTGTGTGTGTGGTTGTGTGTATGTGTGGTCGTATGTGTGTGTGGTTGTGTGTGTGGTTGTGTGTGTGACAGTAATACTAAAAGCATCTCAAAATAAAGGAACACAAACATCGAGTTTGTGGAAAGAGAAAGCACGTTGTAAGTCAAACGGGCGCAGCAAAGCATTAACACATCAACAAAACAAACAAGATCACTTAGCGAAGGCTGAGTGCTGATAATGGATACACACAGCCCGTCATCTTAAGAGATCGATTGCAGCCAATGTGCACTCAAACCTGCCCCCTCCTTGTGAGTTGCACCACATATTTCATACACATTCCAGACCGGTCACAGACCCCCTTGACAGACCCAATAACATTGCCAGGGGCGTGATCGGGATTTCTATGCCGGTCACGTTAGTTAACAAGCATTGGCATAGCCAATAGGTCTCGCTTTTGGGACCTTCTAAGTATTTAGTTATGCAGCACAATATCCTTGGTGCAACCACATCCACTGCTGCGTGGCTAAACACTTATAAGGTCCCAAAGGCGAGACATATTGGCTATGCCAATGCTTGGTGTGGTTGTGTGTGTGTGGTTGGGTGTGGTTCGGGGTGTGGTTGTGGGTGTGGGTGTGAGTGCGGTTGTGGGTGTGTGTGTGGATGTGTGGTTGGGTGTGGATGTGTGGTTGGATGTGGTTGTGTGTGTGTGGTTGTGTGTACGGTTGTGGTTGTGTGTGGTTGTGGTTGTATGTGGGTGCGGTTGTGGTTGTGGGTGGATGTGTGTGGTTGTGTGTGTGGTTGTGCATGGTTGTATGTGTGTGGTTGTGTGTGTGTGGTTGTGGTTGTGTGTGTGGTTGTGTGTGTGTGGTTGTGGGTTTTTTTGGTTGTGGTTGTATGTGGTTGTGGTTGTGTGTGTGTGGTCGTGGTTGTGTGTGGTTGTGGTTGGGTGTGGTTGTGTGTGTGGTTGTTTGTGGATGTGTGTGGGTTGTATGTGTGGTTATGTGTGTGGTTGTGTGTGCGGTTGGGTGTGTGGTTGTGGTTCTGTGTGGTTGTGTGTGTGTGTGTGTGTGGCGGTGTGGTTGTGTGTGTGGTTGTGTGTGCTTGTGGTTGTGTGTGTGGTTGTGTGTGATTGTGTGTGGTTTGTGTGGTTGTGGTTGTGTGTGTGTGGTTGGGTGTGTGTGGTTGTGTGTGTGGTTGTAAGTTGTATGTGTGGTTGTATGTGTGGTTGTGTGTGGTTGTGTGTATGGTTGTGGGTGTGTGTGGTTGTGTGTGTTGTAAGGGTGGTTGTGTGTGTGGTTGTGTGTGTGTTTGTGGTTGTGTGGTTGTGTGTTGGTGTTGTTGTTTATGTGTGGTTGGGTGTGATGTGTGGTTGTGTGTGTGGTTGTGTGTGTGGTTGTGTGTGTTGGGTGTGGTGTGTGTGTGGTTGTGGTTGTGTGGTTGTGTGTGTGGTTGTGTGTGTGTGTGTGGTTGTGTGTGTGGTTGTGTGTGTGGTTGTGTGTGGTTGTGTGTGTGGTTGTGTGTGTTTGTGGTTGTGCATGTGGCTGTGTGTGTGGTTGTGTGTGTGGTTGTGGTTGTGTGTGGTTGTGTGTGTGTGGTTTGTGAGGTGGTTGTGTGGTTGTGGTTGTGTGTGTTGTGTGTGGTGTTGTGTGTGTGGTTGTGTGTATGTGGTTTTGTGTGTTGTATGTGTGGGTGGTTGTGTGTGCGGTTGTGTGTGTGTGGTTGTGTGTATGGTTGTGGTTGTGTGTGGTTGTATGTGTGGTTGTGTGTGTTGTATGTGTGGTTGTATGTGGTTGTGTGGTTGTGTTTGTGGTTGTGTGGCTGGGTGTGGTTGTGTGTGTGTGAGTGTGGTTGTGTGTGGTGTGTGTGATTGTGTGTGGTTGTATGTGTGGTTGTGTGTGTGGTTGTGTGGTTGTGTTTGTGGTTGTGTGTGGTTATGTGTGGTTGTGTGTGTGGTTGTGTGTGTGTGTGGTTGTGTGTGTGGTTGTGTGTGGTTGTGGTTGTGTGTCGTTGTGTGTGTGGGTGTGGTTGTGGGTATGGTTGTGTGGGTGGTTGTGTGTGTGGTTGTGTTTGGGGTTGTGTGTGGTTGTGGTGTGTGTGTATGGTTGTGTGTATGTGTGTGGTTGTGTGTGTGGTTGTGTGTGTGTGTGTGTGGTTGTATGTGTGTGGTTGTGTGTGTGGTTGTGTGTGTGTGTGTGTGTGACAGTAATACTAAAAGCATCTCAAAATAAAGGAACACAAACATCGAGTTTGTGGAAAGAGAAAGCACGTTGTAATTCAAACGGGAACAGCAAAGAATTAACACATCAACAAAACAAACAAGATCACTTAGCCAAGGGTGAGTGCTGATAATGGATACACACAGCCCATCATCTTAAGAGTTCGATTGCAGCCAATGTGCACTCAAACCTGCCCCCTCCTTGTGAGTTGCACCCCATATTTCATACACATCCGGGCCACGGCAGTTGCCATGAATATGAAATAACCAGCTTGCGATGTGTCCAGACCGGTCACAGACCCCCTTGACAGACCCAATAACATTGCCAAGGTCGTGATCGGGATTTCTATGCCGGTCACGTTAGTTAACAAGCATTGGCATAGCCAATAGGTCTCGCTTTTGGGACCTTCTAAGTATTTAGTTATGCAGCACAATATCCTTGGTGCAACCACATCCACTGTTGCGTGGCTAAACACTTACAAGGTCCCAAAGGCGAGACCTATTGGCTATGCCAATGCTTGGTGTGGTTGTGTGTGTGTGTGTGGTTGTGTGTGTGTGGTTGGTTGGGTGTGGTTGTGGGTGTGGTTGTGGGTGCAGGTGCGGTTGTGGGTGTGTGTGTGGATGTGTGGTTGGGTGTGGATGTGTGGTTGGGTGTGGATGTGTGGTTGTGTGTGTGGTTGTGTGTATGGTTGTGGGTGTGTGTGGTTGTGTGTGGTTATGGTTGTATGTGGGTGTGGTTGTGGGTGTGGTTGAGGGTGCGGTTGTGGGTGGATGTGTGGTTGGGTGTGGTTGTGTGTGTGGTTGGGCATGGTTGTGTGGTTGTGTGTGTGTGGTTGTGTGTGTGCGTGGTTTTGTGTGGTTGTGTGTGTGGTTGTGTGTGTGTGGTTGTGTGTGTGTGGTTGTGGTTGTGTGTGTGGTTGTTTGTGGATGTGTGTGTGTGGTGTTGAGTGGGTTGTATGTGTGGTTGTGTGTGTGTGTGGTTGTGTGTGTGTGTGTGGTTGTGTGTGTGGTTGTGTATGGTTGTGTGTGGTTGTGTGTGTGGTTGTATGTGTGGTTGTGTGTGTGTGGTTGTGTGTGTGTGGTTTGTGAGGTGGTTGTGTGGTTGTGGTTGTGTGTTTGTGGTTGTGTGCGTTGTGTGTTTGGTGTTGTGTGTGGTTGTGTGTGTGTGGTTTTGTGTGTTGTATGTGTGGTTGTGTTGTGGTTGTGTGTGGTTGTGGTTATGTGTGTGGTTGTGTGGGTGTGGTTGTGTGTGTGGTTGTGTGTGTGGTTGTGTGTGTGTGGGTGTGTGTGTGGTTGTGTGTGGTTGTGTGTGTGGTTGTGTGTGTGGTTGTGTGTGTACGGTTGTGTGGGGTTGTATGTGTGTGGTTGTGTGTGTGGTTGTGGTTGTGTGTGGTTGTGTGTTGTGTTTGTGGTTGTGTGTGGTTGTGGGTGTGGTTGTGTGTGTGGTGTGTGGTTGTGGGTGGTTGTGTGTGTGGTTGTGTGTGTGGTTGTGTGCGTGGTTGAGTGTGGTTGTGTATGGTTGTGTGTGTGGTTGTGTGTGTGGTTGTATGTGTGGTTGTGTGTGTGGTTGTGTGTGTGTGGTTGTGTGTGTGTGGTTCGTGAGGTGGTTGTGTGGTTGTGGTTGCGTGTGTGTGGTTGTGTGTGTGTGTGGTTGTGTGTGTGGTGGTGTGTGTGTGGTTTTGTGTGTTGTGTGTGTGGTTGTGTGTATGGTTGTGGTTGTGTGTGATTGTGTGTGGTTGTGTGTGTTGTATGTGTGGTTGTGTGTGGTTGTGTTTGTGTGGCTGTGTGTGGTTGTGTGTGTGTGTTTTGTGTGTGTGGTTGTGGTTGGTTGTGTGTGTTTGTGTGTGGTTGGGTGTGTGGTTGTGTGTGTGGTTGTGTGTGTGTGGTTGTGCGTGTGGTTGTGTGTGTGGTTGTGTGTGGGGTTGTGTGTGTGGTTGTGTGTGTGTGGTTGTATGTGTGGTTGTGTGTGTGTGGTTGTATGTGTGTGGTTTGTGAGGTGGTTGTGTGTGTGTGTGGTTGTGTGTGTGGTGGTGTGTGTGGTATTGTGTGTGGTTGTGTGTGTGGTTTTGTGTGTTGTATGTGTGGTTGTGTGTGTGGTTGTGTGTGTGCGGTTGTGTGTGGTTGTGTGTGTGTGGTTGTGTGTATGGTTGTGGTTGTGTATGGTTGTGTGGCTGGGTGTGGTTGTATGTGTGGTTGTGTGTGTGGTTGTGTTTGTGGTTGTGTGTGGGGTTGTGTGTGTGGTTGTGTGTGGGGTTGTGTGTGTGGTTGTGTGGGTGGTTGTGTGTGTTGTGTGTGTGGTTGTGTGTGGTGTGTGTGGTGTGTGTGGTTGTGTGTGTGTGGTTGTGTGGGGTTGTGTGTGTGTGTGGTTGTGTGTATGGTTGTGGTTGTGTGTGTGGTTGTGTGTGTTGTGTGTGTGTGGTTGTGTGTGTGGTTGTATGTGTGGTTGTGTGTGTGTGGTTTGTGAGGTGGTTGTGTGGTTGTGGTTGTGTGTGTGTGGATGTGTGCGTTGTGTGTGTTGTTGTGTGTGTGGTGTTGTGTGTGGTTGTGTGTGTGTGGTTTTGTGTGTTGTATGTGTGGTTGTGTTTGTGTTTGTGTGTGGTTGTGGTTATGTGTGTGTGGTTGTGTGGTTGTGTGTGTGGTTGGGTATGGTTGTGTGTGTGGTTGTGTGTGTGTGGTTTTGTGTGTGGTTGTGTGTGTGGTTGTGTGGTTGTGTGTGTGTACGGTTGTGTGTGTGGTTGTGTGTGTGGTTGTGTGTGGTTGTGGGTGTGGTTGTGTGTGTGGTGTGTGGTTGGGTGTGGTTGTGGGTGGTTGTGTGTGTGGTTGAGTGTGGTTGTGTATGGTTGTGTGTGTGTGGTTGTATGTGTGGTTGTGTGTGTGGTTGTGTGTGTGGTTGTGTGTGTGTGGTTTGTGAGGTGGTTGTGTGGTTGTGGTTGTGTGTGGTTGTGTGTGGTGTTGTGTGTGGTTGTGTGTGTTTGGTTTTGTGTGTTGTGTGTGTGGTTGTGTGTGGTTGTGTGTATGGTTGTGGTTGTGTGTGTGGTTGTGTGTGTTGTATGTGTGGTTGTGTGTGGTTGTGTTTGTGTGGCTGTGTGTGGTTGTGTGTGTGTGTTTTGTGTGTGTGGTTGTGGTTGGTTGTGTGTGTTTGTGTGTGGTGTGGTGTGTGTGTGTGGTTGTGTATGTGTGGTTGTATGTGTGGTTGTGTGTGTGGTTGTGTGTATGGTTGTGGGTGTGTGTGGTTGTGTGTGTTGTAAGTGTGGTTGTGTGTGTGGTTGTGTGTGTGTTTGTGGTTGTGTGGTTGTGTATGGTTGTGTGTGTGTGGTTGGGTGTGGTGTGTGGTTGTGTGTGTGGTTTGTGTGGTTGTGTGTGTTGGGTGTGGTGTGTGTTTGGTTGTGGGTGTGGTTGTGTGGGTGTGGGTGTGTGTGGTTGTGTGTGTGTTGTGTGTGTGTGGTTGTGTGTGGTTGTGTGTGTGGTTGTGTGTGTGGTTGTGTGTGTGGTTGTGTGTGGTTGTGTGTGTGGTTGTGTGTGTGTGTGTGGTTGTGCATGTGGCTGTGTGTGTGGTTGTGTGTGTGGTTGTGTGTGTGTGGTTTATGAGGTGGTTGTGTGGTTGTGGTTGTGTGTGTGGTTGTGTGTGTTGTTGTGTGTGGTTGTGTGTATGTGGTTTTGTGTGTTGTATGTGTGGTTGTGTGGGTGGTTGTGTGTGCAGTTGTGTGTGTGTGGTTGTGTGTATGGTTGTGGTTGTGTGTGATTGTATGTGTGGTTGTGTGTGTTGTATGTGTGGTTGTGTTTGTGGTTGTGTGGCTGGGTGTGGTTGTGTGTGTGTGAGTGTGGTTGTGTGTGGTGTGTGTGGTTGTGTGTGGTTGTGTGTGGTTGTGTGGTTGTGTTTGTGGTTGTGTGTGGTTATGTGTGGTTGTGTGTGTGTGTGGTTGTGTGTGTGGTTGTGTGTGGTTGTGGTTGTGTGTGTGTGGTTGTGTGTGTGGGTGTGGTTGTGGGTATGGTTGTGTGGGTGGTTGTGTGTGTGGTTGTGGTTGTGTTTGGGGTTGTGTGTGGGGTTGTGTGTGGTTGTGGTGTGTGTGTGTATGTGTATGTGTGTGGTTGTGTGTGTGGTTGTGTGTGTGTGTGTGTGGTTGTATGTTTGTGGTTGTGTGTGTGGTTGTGTGTGTGACAGTAATACTAAAAGCATCTCAAAATAAAGGAACACAAACATCGAGTTTGTGGAATGAGAAAGCACGTTGTAAGTCAAACGGGAACAGCAAAGAATTAGCACATCAACAAAACAAACGAGATCACTTAGCAAAGGCTGAGTGCTGATAATGGACACACACAGCCCATCATCTTAAGAGTTCGATTGCAGCCAATGTGCACTCAAACCTGCCCCCTCCTTGTGAGTTGCACCCCATATTTCATACACATCCGGGCCACGGCAGTTGCCATGAATATGAAATAACTAGCTTGCGATGTGTCCAGACCGGTCACAGACCCCCTTGACAGACCCAATAACATTGCCAAGGTCGTGACCGGGATTTCTATGCCGGTCACGTTAGTTAACAAGCATTGGCACAGCCAATAGGTCTCGCTTTTGGGACCTTCTAAGTATTTAGTTATGCAGCACAATATCCTTGGTGCAACCACATCCACTGTTGCGTGGCTAAACACTTACAAGGTCCCAAAGGCGAGACCTATTGGCTATGCCAATGCTTGGTGTGGTTGTGTGTGTGTGGATGTGTGCGTTGTGTGTGTTGTTGTGTGTGTGGTGTTGTGTGTGGTTGTGTGTGTGTGGTTTTGTGTGTTGTATGTGTGGTTGTGTTTGTGTTTGTGTGTGGTTGTGGTTATGTGTGTGTGGTTGTGTGGTTGTGTGTGTGGTTGGGTATGGTTGTGTGTGTGGTTGTGTGTGTGTGGTTTTGTGTGTGGTTGTGTGTGTGGTTGTGTGGTTGTGTGTGTGTACGGTTGTGTGTGTGGTTGTGTGTGTGGTTGTGTGTGGTTGTGGGT
Organism: Triturus cristatus; assembly: GCF_964204655.1. Lineage (NCBI taxonomy): Eukaryota > Metazoa > Chordata > Amphibia > Caudata > Salamandridae > Triturus > Triturus cristatus. The sequence goes on from NC_140579.1 coordinate 490,165,933, forward strand.
GTGGTTGTGTGTGTGGTGTGTGGTTGGGTGTGGTTGTGGGTGGTTGTGTGTGTGGTTGAGTGTGGTTGTGTATGGTTGTGTGTGTGTGGTTGTATGTGTGGTTGTGTGTGTGGTTGTGTGTGTGGTTGTGTGTGTGTGGTTTGTGAGGTGGTTGTGTGGTTGTGGTTGTGTGTGGTTGTGTGTGGTGTTGTGTGTGGTTGTGTGTGTTTGGTTTTGTGTGTTGTGTGTGTGGTTGTGTGTGGTTGTGTGTATGGTTGTGGTTGTGTGTGTGGTTGTGTGTGTTGTATGTGTGGTTGTGTGTGGTTGTGTTTGTGTGGCTGTGTGTGGTTGTGTGTGTGTGTTTTGTGTGTGTGGTTGTGGTTGGTTGTGTGTGTTTGTGTGTGGTGTGGTGTGTGTGTGTGGTTGTGTATGTGTGGTTGTATGTGTGGTTGTGTGTGTGGTTGTGTGTATGGTTGTGGGTGTGTGTGGTTGTGTGTGTTGTAAGTGTGGTTGTGTGTGTGGTTGTGTGTGTGTTTGTGGTTGTGTGGTTGTGTATGGTTGTGTGTGTGTGGTTGGGTGTGGTGTGTGGTTGTGTGTGTGGTTTGTGTGGTTGTGTGTGTTGGGTGTGGTGTGTGTTTGGTTGTGGGTGTGGTTGTGTGGGTGTGGGTGTGTGTGGTTGTGTGTGTGTTGTGTGTGTGTGGTTGTGTGTGGTTGTGTGTGTGGTTGTGTGTGTGGTTGTGTGTGTGGTTGTGTGTGGTTGTGTGTGTGGTTGTGTGTGTGTGTGTGGTTGTGCATGTGGCTGTGTGTGTGGTTGTGTGTGTGGTTGTGTGTGTGTGGTTTATGAGGTGGTTGTGTGGTTGTGGTTGTGTGTGTGGTTGTGTGTGTTGTTGTGTGTGGTTGTGTGTATGTGGTTTTGTGTGTTGTATGTGTGGTTGTGTGGGTGGTTGTGTGTGCAGTTGTGTGTGTGTGGTTGTGTGTATGGTTGTGGTTGTGTGTGATTGTATGTGTGGTTGTGTGTGTTGTATGTGTGGTTGTGTTTGTGGTTGTGTGGCTGGGTGTGGTTGTGTGTGTGTGAGTGTGGTTGTGTGTGGTGTGTGTGGTTGTGTGTGGTTGTGTGTGGTTGTGTGGTTGTGTTTGTGGTTGTGTGTGGTTATGTGTGGTTGTGTGTGTGTGTGGTTGTGTGTGTGGTTGTGTGTGGTTGTGGTTGTGTGTGTGTGGTTGTGTGTGTGGGTGTGGTTGTGGGTATGGTTGTGTGGGTGGTTGTGTGTGTGGTTGTGGTTGTGTTTGGGGTTGTGTGTGGGGTTGTGTGTGGTTGTGGTGTGTGTGTGTATGTGTATGTGTGTGGTTGTGTGTGTGGTTGTGTGTGTGTGTGTGTGGTTGTATGTTTGTGGTTGTGTGTGTGGTTGTGTGTGTGACAGTAATACTAAAAGCATCTCAAAATAAAGGAACACAAACATCGAGTTTGTGGAATGAGAAAGCACGTTGTAAGTCAAACGGGAACAGCAAAGAATTAGCACATCAACAAAACAAACGAGATCACTTAGCAAAGGCTGAGTGCTGATAATGGACACACACAGCCCATCATCTTAAGAGTTCGATTGCAGCCAATGTGCACTCAAACCTGCCCCCTCCTTGTGAGTTGCACCCCATATTTCATACACATCCGGGCCACGGCAGTTGCCATGAATATGAAATAACTAGCTTGCGATGTGTCCAGACCGGTCACAGACCCCCTTGACAGACCCAATAACATTGCCAAGGTCGTGACCGGGATTTCTATGCCGGTCACGTTAGTTAACAAGCATTGGCACAGCCAATAGGTCTCGCTTTTGGGACCTTCTAAGTATTTAGTTATGCAGCACAATATCCTTGGTGCAACCACATCCACTGTTGCGTGGCTAAACACTTACAAGGTCCCAAAGGCGAGACCTATTGGCTATGCCAATGCTTGGTGTGGTTGTGTGTGTGTGTGGTTGTGTGTGTGTGGTTGGTTGGGTGTGGTTGTGGGTGTGGTTGTGGGTGCAGGTGCGGTTGTGGGTGTGTGTGTGGGTGTGTGGGTGGGTGTGGATGTGTGCTTGGGTGTGGATGTGTGGTTGTGTGTGTATGGTTGTGGGTGTGTGTGGTTGTGTGTGGTTGTGGTTGTATGTGGGTGCGGTTGTGGGTGTGGTTGTGGGTGCGGTTGTGGGTGGATGTGTGGTTGGGTGTGGTTGTGTGTGTGGTTGGGCATGGTTGTGTGGTTGTGTGTGTGGTTGTGTGTGTGCGTGGTTTCGTGTGGTTGTGTGTGTGGTTGTGTGTGTGTGGTTGTGTGTGTGTGGTAGTGGTTGTGTGTGGTTGTGTGTGTGGTTGTTTGTGGATGTGTGTGTGTGTGGTGTTGTGTGGGTTGTATGTGTGGTTGTGTGTGTGTGTGGTTGTGTGTGTGTGTGGTTGTGTGTGTGGTTGAGTGTGGTTGTGTGTGTGGTTGTATGTGTGGTTGTGTGTGGGTGGTTGTGTGTGTGTGGTTTGTGAGGTGGTTGTGTGGTTGTGGTTGTGTGTGTGTGGTTGTGTGCGTTGTGTGTGTGGTTGTGTGTGTGGTGTTGTGTGTGGTTGTGTATGTGTGGCTTTGTGTGTTGTATGCGTGGTTGTGTTTGTGGTTGTGTGTGGTTGTGGTTATGTGTGTGTGGTTGTGTGGGTGTGGTTGTGTGTGTGGTTGGGTATGGTTGTGTGTGTGGTTGTGTGTGTGTGGTTGTGTGTGTGGTTGTGTGGTTGTGTGTGTACGGTTGTGTGGGGTTGTGTGTGTGTGGTTGTGTGTGTGGTTGTGTGTTGTGTTTGTGGTTGTGTGTGGTTGTGGGTGTGGTTGTGTGTGTGGTGTGTGGTTGTGGGTGGTTGTGTGTGTGGTTGTGTGTGTGGTTGTGTGTGTGGTTGAGTGTGGTTGTGTATGGTTGTGTGTGTGTGGTTGTGTGTGTGGTTGTATGTGTGGTTGTGTGTGTGGTTGTGTGTGTGTGGTTGTGTGTGTGTGGTTTGTGAGGTGGTTGTGTGGTTGTGGTTGCGTGTGTGTGTGTGGTGTTGTGTGTGTGTGGTTTTGTGTGTTGTATGTGTGGTTGTGTGTGTGGTTGTGTGTGGTTATGTGTATGGTTGTGGTTGTGTGTGGTTGTGTGTGTGGTTGTGTGTGTTGTATGTGTGGTTGTGTGTGGTTGTGTTTGTGTGGCTGTGTGTGGTTGTGTGTGTGTGTTTTGTGTGCGTGGTTGTGGTTGGTTGTGTGTGTTTGTATGTGGTTGGGTGTGTGGTTGTGTGTGTGGTTGTGTGTGTGGTTGTGTGTGTGGTTGTGTGTGGGGTTGTGTGTGTGGTTGTGTGTGTGTGGTTGTATGTGTGGTTGTGTGTGTGTGGTTGTATGTGTGTGGTTTGTGAGGTGGTTGTGTGTGTGTGGTTGTGTGTGTGGTGGTGTGTGTGGTATTGTGTGTGGTTGTGTGTGTGGTTTTGTGTGTTGTGTGTGTGTGCGGTTGTGTGTGGTTGTGTGTGTGTGGTTGTGTGTATGGTTGTGGTTGTGTATGGTTGTGTGGCTGGGTGTGGTTGTATGTGTGGTTGTGTGTGTGGTTGTGTTTGTGGTTGTGTGTGGGGTTGTGTGTGTGGTTGTGTGTGAGGTTGTGTGTGTGGTTGTATGTGATTGTGTGTGTGGGTGGTTTGTGAGGTGGTTGTGTGGGTGGTTGTGTGTGTTGTGTGTGTGGTTGTGTGTGGTGTGTGTGGTGTGTGTGTGTGGTTGTGTGTGTGTGTGGTTGTGTGTATGGTTGTGGTTGTGTGTGTGGTTGTGTGTGTTGTGTGTGTGGTTGTGTGTGTGGTTGTATGTGTGGTTGTGTGTGTGTGGTTTGTGAGGTGGTTGTGTGGTTGTGGTTGTGTGTGTGTGGATGTGTGCGTTGTGTGTGTTGTGTGTGTGGTGTTGTGTGTGGTTGTGTGTGTGTGGTTTTGTGTGTTGTATGTGTGGTTGTGTTTGTGGTTGTGTGTGGTTGTGGTTATGTGTGTGTGGTTGTGTGGTTGTGTGTGTGGTTGGGTATGGTTGTGTGTGTGGTTGTGTGTGTGTGGTTTTGTGTGTGGTTGTGTGTGTGGTTGTGTGTGTGGTTGTGTGGTTGTGTGTGTACGGTTGTGTGGGGTTGTGTGTGTGTGGTTGTGTGTGTGGTTGTGTGTGTGGTTGTGTTTGTGGTTGTGTGTGGTTGTGGGTGTGGTTGTGTGTGTGGTGTGTGGTTGGGTGTGGTTATGGGTGGTTGTGTGTGTGGTTGTGTGTGTGGTTGAGTGTGGTTGTGTATGGTTGTGTGTGTGTGGTTGTATGTGTGGTTGTGTGTGTGGTTGTGTGTGTGTGGTTTGTGAGGTGGTTGTGTGGTTGTGTGTGGTTGTGTGTGGTGTTGTGTGTGGTTGTGTGTGTTTGGTTTTGTGTGTTGTGTGTGTGGTTGTGTGTGGTTGTGTGTATGGTTGTGGTTGTGTGTGTGGTTGTGTGTGTTGTATGTGTGGTTGTGTGTGGTTGTGTTTGTGTGGCTGTGTGTGGTTGTGTGTGTGTGTTTTGTGTGTGTGGTTGTGGTTGGTTGTGTGTGTTTGTGTGTGGTGTGGTGTGTGTGTGTGTGTGGTTGTGTGTGTGGTTGTGTGTATGGTTGTGGGTGTGTGTGGTTGTGTGTGGTTGTGTGTGTTGTAAGTGTGGTTGTGTGTGTGGTTGAGTGTGTGTTTGTGGTTGTGTGGTTGTGTATGGTTGTGTGTGTGGTTGGGTGTGGTGTGTGGTTGTGTGTGTAGTTGTGTGTATGGTTTGTGTGGTTGTGTGTGTTGGGTGTGGTGTGTGTTTGGTTGTGGGTGTGGTTGTGGTTGTGTGTGGTTGTGTGTGTGTGTGTGTGTGTGGTTGTGTGTGTGTTGTGTGTGTGTGGTTGTGTGTGTGGTTGTGTGTGTGGTTGTGTGTGTGGTTGTGTGTGTGGTTGTGTGTGTGTGTGTGTGGTTGTGCATGTGGCTGTGTGTGTGGTTGTGTGTGTGGTTGTGTGTGTGTGGTTTATGAGGTGGTTGTGTGGTTGTGTGTGTGGTTGTGTGTGTTGTTGTGTGTGGTTGTGTGTATGTGGTTTTGTGTGTTGTATGTGTGGTTGTGTGGGTGGTTGTGTGTGCAGTTGTGTGTGTGTGGTTGTGTGTATGGTTGTGGTTGTGTGTGATTGTATGTGTGGTTGTGTGTGTTGTATGTGTGGTTGTGTTTGTGGTTGTGTGGCTGGGTGTGGTTGTGTGTGTGTGTGTGTGAGTGTGGTTGTGTGTGGTGTGTGTGGTTGTGTGTGGTTGTGTGTGTGGTTGTGTGGTTGTGTTTGTGGTTGTGTGTGGTTATGTGTGGTTGTGTGTGTGTGTGGTTGTGTGTGTGGTTGTGTGTGGTTGTGGGTGTGTGGTTGTGTGTGTGGGTGTGGTTGTGGGTATGGTTGTGTGGGTGGTTGTGTGTGTGGTTGTGGTTGTGTTGAGGAAAATAAAAATCTATGAGGCCTATGTGTCCCCATGTGCCCCCCCCAACGCTTATATGCACATACATGTAACCTATGTATTTCCCCTCCATGGCCTTTCTATCATGATGCTTATGCTATAACGTGGCCTGCCATCATCCAGTCTCCCATGAGAGAAACGACAAATCTGTATTGAGGCCTACACGTTTTTCATCATGTTTTCCTGCATTTTCATGAAGCCCATGTTTATGGCTCAGCCAGAGCCGAAAAGAGGTTTCATGCCTCAGAACGCTCTGAAAGCTGCAGCTACGTCTCCTTGGCCTTGCACACTTGGGCCTCAGCCAAAGGGGCCCCGACCGAGGTGCCGAGACAGTATTGAGCACGGTTATCTGCTTACTCTTACTGAAACCACATTCTTGCCTGGTGAAGGAGGAATGAACGCGACCCATCTGCAAGGAGGGATCCCAGCCCTACTGTCTCTTTTTGTGTGATTACAAAGCTCACGTCAGTGAAAAGCCCATAGCCCCCATGTAAGGCCTCTGCAGTAAATGAAGTAAATGAAGAAATAGATGCCACATCGGCTCTTGGTGATGAGCAACCTATGTCACAAATCAGTCCCTGCTCCAGACATCGGATATCAGATAATACAAGATGTGCTGGTCGTCCTGACACTGAAGGCCTCACTCACTGAAGGCCTCACTTCCAGACTTGTCCGGTTGCATAGCAACCCTCCCCACGTCAGTTACATGTCATGCTCGAGTTGAGCACAAGTAAGGCAAAGTTCCAGTACAATTCCAGCAGATCACGCAACCCCCTCCAGGTATCCACCCACACATGACAAATTACCCATTATCATCAAGTGGACGCCCACATGGACGCCCACCTTCACGCCTACTTACACGCCCACATGCTCTTATCTCATTCTCTCTTGCTCTTTTGCTTACGTACAATTGAGAAATGTATATATACTGTACTCTGTGAATAATGTTTTGAGAATATTGAGAATACTTTTGAGTCCCCTTCCAGATCCTTTTTGGTGATGGTAATATTCTCCCTTTGACTCGAGTTATTGGAATAAAGCCCTTTATGAACCTGATACCACAGACTCAGCCTCTTGCTTTATGCATGATCTTATTTATATAATAAAAATTCTGAGAGCGTAATATTTTATTTACCACATAATGGCGCCCGAACAGTTACATCTCTTTCCCCACACGCCGGAGATGAAGGTCCAGTTTTGCCCCCTTCCATAGCCGTGACGGACTTCAAGCGCGCACGTCGCGGGTCTTCCCGCCAACTCCCTCAGGCCAACGAAGGGGACAGACTGCGACCAGGCATCCATACGAGGCGGTGAGGAACGCAGATTGTCCTACCCAGAGCCCACCTGCGAGAGAGCTGTGTCCGAGGTATACAGAGGCCCACCAGATTCCGAAGTTCCGAAGTATCCAAATCACGAGTCGAGTCCAGTCCAGTCCAGTTTGGTCTAGTCCAGTTCAGTTCCGAGGCCTTCCGTTCCGTGCTACCCGGTGAGTACCGTTGCTGGGGAGGCAGTTAGACGTGCACATTAGGTTGTGCCGGTCAAGACGGGTTTGGGTACACAAATCCGGTCTGCACTGTTTCAGCAGTGTATCTGTACTGTTTAGCAGTATATCTAGTATGTCTTGCATATAATTCAGTATTCTCTAGTGTTAGTATTATGTCAGTAACTAGTTTCCTATTAGTTATCATCGTTCGTTAAATGTTAAATGTTAAATGTTTTAATATGTTTTAAAAATTGTGGTATGAATGAGTGTTCATTATTGTGTTTATTGTAATTTATTGTGTTCAAAATCAAGTAGCAAAGTTTAAAGATGCCGTTCTTTTCAAAATTAAGACAGATCAAAACTAGAAAAGGGGTACTCGAGGAAGCTGTTCCCATTCCACCTAGGGACACTCCAGGGTACTTTATGTATCATAAGCATGGCCTAGATGCCGTATTATTTCTTGATTTATGGGTGGACTACACCAAGGATTTACCAGAAAGTCAGAGGTGGCCCGCAGCTGGGACCTGGGATGCAGATTGCATCATGAGAGTAGAAGAAGAGTTATGGAAAAAGACAGCCAGACAGTCACAGAAAAATGCCATTGAATTATGGCGTAAAGAATTGCATAGACGCACAGAGAAAGCGCTCAGAAAAGAAGAGAAAAGTAGGGAGGATTCAGACAAAGCCCGAGAAAACGTATTAGTTGAGGAAGGTATCCGAGTAAAAGCAGAACAAGTAGACAGACATCGAAACACTCTTATGAAAGAGAAAATGTAGACCAGCTCGGAAGGATGCCATTGAGTTTTGGCGCAAGGAGTCACATAGGAGGACAGAGTAAGTGTTTCACGAAGCAGAGAGAAGTAGACTGGAGTCTGGAAAAGCCAAGGAAAAGATGTTACAGGAGGAAGTGGAGCTGGTAAAATGAGCGCAGGCTGACAGAAAAAGAAATACTGACGTTGCTGGTATTTATCCCGTCCTTTCAGAGGACCTAGCAAGAGTGGCCCCAGTAGAAAGACCAGTTAGAGTGCCACCGCAAGTACCACGATACATATAATAATGATATAGTAGCCCAAAGGTTCTTGAGCCTCCCACCAAACGAACAGCGCATAGCCGGTGTTTACCTGGTCCAACATTTGACTACGTTGTCAATAGGAAATTGAGAGGGGTGTAGCTAGAGAAGGAGCAACACCTGTGATTTGATGACACCCCTAATGTACAAAGTGTTAACGAAAAAATAATTAGTGAAAAGTTTAGCTTGAAAAAAGAATTGTGGGTATTTCGAATTTGCAAATTGTTCAAGAATACAGGTTTGTGTTCTTGGTGGTCCAGTGAGCCAATGTGCTGGGTCAAGACGGTAAGATTATGACCCCCTGAGAGCAAATTGTATATAAAAATAATTTTTCAATTGGGCGAATTATTGCAGTTTTTATGGAATTGAGTAGTCTTTTTGTCTTTGACAGCTTCAGAGTGAGGAGAAGGTGGGGGCTGTGTAGAGCAGAATGTGATACAGAAATCGGAGACAGATTCTGACCTTGTAGCCAGTGTAGGTGGGGGCCGGTGAGAGGAGCGGAACAGAGGCACTGCTTAGAAAGCTTCTCTGACATCGCATCTGTGTAATGCCTGCAGCCGGAGAGCCTTGGGGGCCAGGAGTAGGAAAAACAAAAAAGATGGCTGGCGGCCCAGGCTCAGGCCGCGCTGAGGGGCTATTTTTAGCTTCTCTGATAAGACAGGGCAGCTGAGAAATGTAAGTCGAGAAAGATTCCCTTGTTCTATTCTGTGCAAAACCAGTGCCCCGGGGAAATGTCTATGGAGAAGATTTGTTTTATTTTTTAGCAAATGTTATATTGCTTCTGGCCAGAAAGTAAAATGTTGCTCTTGCTTGGAATTTTAAGGGCTATATGCCTATATAAAAACGATTTTCAAATTCAGACATTTTTTAATTGTGGCCACAAGCTGCCACCAGTTGCATTGGCTAAATGATCCAGTGGTTAAAAGTCTGTGAGGAGAGATGAGAGGTGCGTCTTCGTCTGGGACATTAGGGTACATTGTGTTGACGAAGATGCATAGCTCATTTTTATAAAAAAAAAAACAAACAGGTTCGTGTGTTCTTCGTTTTTGATTATTCTTGCTGATTCTGTGTGTCAGACTTGACACGGTGATTTCAGATGGGGGTGTATAGGGCAGGTAAATCAGTTATTGATTATAAGCCTGACAAATTAAGCAGGCCAGAATGTTCGCCTCTGAGCTGTAGGTACTGTAATTGCGCATCGCTGCTCATTTATATATGTTAGTGTAATTGTCTATGCTTTCTGTGCTTGGTATACTGATGGCTTGGCATATGTATTTTATATATGTTTTGTTTTTGTGTTGTATTGACCAGTATGTTTGGCATTAATACAAGTTCTCCTGGGCGTTACGGAGATGGACGTGACGACGTAGATCTTTGCACAGCGCTTGGCTGGAACTTGTTCACAATTACTAAATTTCACAGACATGATATTACCTTTATCATGCTGTCAAAATAGCAGACAACCCGTTATCAGTGTATGTCTAATTGGTGTTGGAGATGAATAAAAGAAGAAAAAAGTTATGCAAGACTAAAATATTTTTCACATGACTGCTTTTCTCTTATAGACAGGCAGCCTCGGTCATATGTTTCCAGATTGGACATTAAGGAACCATTATGATCTATGCACTCGCATCTTACCTCTTGAAAGGCCTGTTTTAGATAAGGACTGCCACCCCAGAGTGACAAATGAGGCTCGGTATTTAGGGTAATGAGAAAATATCTGACAGGATTTCCTTTTTAAAGTTTGCTTTAGTAAGCTCATTCTTGTAAGTGGTGGCCCCAAAAGTTGACTTGTTTTTAAATTAGGCTATTTATTGTATAGGTGGAAATTATTGCAAAATGACTGATTTCTTTAGCAGATAAATTATTAATTATTAATTATCAACATTAACAACTGTTCTTAAACTTGGTTTTCCGAATATTTAGGAAGTTTAGCATTCCTATTAAGGCCTCCTAGCATTAATATTGACTTCAGGTTGGTGTAGGTTCACATAATAGGGACATTTGCATATGAGATGTCATGTGGCCAGCCTATGAGCTCGCACAATGGGGTTTGTACATTTGTTAGAAGGATTTCTCGCAATTTCAAATACGCTGTGTATCTCCTATAATTTTGCTTACGCCCAGTAGCTACACACAGGGATTAATAGTGTTGACAAGACGCAGGGTTTGATAGTGTTTGACAGCCGTGAAATCTGTTTCAGATTTCATCCTGTCAAAAAGGGGGGGAAGGAGGAGAATATTGGCTTTCTGCTGGCCCCTGAGGAGGTTCGCTTCCCGCTAGCCCCTTAAGAAATTAAGCCCCTTAGAAATTAGCCCCCTTAGAAATTAAGCAGAGGAAATAGGTATGGTGCTTTCCCCTTTTTCTCATGTTTTATTGTGATCTTTCAGGGGAATTAGTCCAAGCCCCTAATACAGCTTCTACTAAAGTCCTCCCTTGGACACAAGAACACACTGTGGCATTTGAAGAATTAAAGAGAGCTTTATGTCAAGCACCAGTTTTAGCAAACCCTGATTACAACAAATCGTTTATGCTTTTTGTGACAGAGCGGGATGGAACAGCACTATCTGTCCTAACACAAGATCATGCAGGAAAACACGAGCCCTGTGCTTATTTTTCTAGTACATTAGACCCAGTAGCACAGGCTTTGCCTGCGTGCCTAAAATCAGTTGCAGCAACGGCCTTAGCCATAAGACAAAGTGACTCGATAGTGCTGGGCCACCCTCTGACAGTACAAGTACCACACGCAGTAGAGGCTCTCTTGAACCGGACACAAACACAACACCTGACTGTAGCTAGACTGACAGGCTATGAGCCAACGTTATTTCAACCACACATAGAGATCAGACGATGCAACATACTGAATCCTGCTACCCTTTTGCCCTCCAGTACAGAAAGCGTTTCACCACACGACTGTGTTGAAGTAATACATACCGTGACTAAACCAAGACAAGACTTGACAGACGTTGCACTCCCAGACCCCGACCTAACACTATAAGTTGACGGCTCATGCATGAGGACAGGGGTATTAGTGGCAGCATATGCAGTGACTACTGATACTGTAATAATAGAGACTAAAAGAATAGACATATTGTCAGCACAAGCAGCAGAGCTCATCGCCCTGACACAAGCGTGCATAAGAGCTAAGCACCTGAGAGTAAACATTTACACCGATTCTGTGGCGAGAAAGAGGTTTCTTGACCTCTCATGGGGCCAAGATACAGCATGGCCCCCTTATTCAAGCCCTACTGGAAGCAATACATTTACCAACAGCCATAGCTATCCTAAAATGTAAAGCACATACTAGAGCCACAGATACCATTTCCCAAGGCAATGATCTGGCAGACCGAACAGCTAAACAGACAGCTCAGACCCCACTAGACATGACAAAATCACAGATACTATCACTGTCCAAAGCCATGACAGTTAGGGATCCTTCCAAGGATGTACAAGACATACAGACACATGCTACTATGGACGAATTAAAGAAATGGTCGGAACAAGGAGGGGTACTGACTGATCAGGGTTGGATGAATAAGGGCAAATCCACATGGTTTCTTCCTGATTCGATGGTACAAGTGATTATAAATACCGCACATAGTCCTGCACACTTAGGAGAGAAAGCAATGATAGATAGCTTACAGAATATATGGTTCAACAAGCACCTGCGTGCAGCAGCGAAACAAAAGGTCAGAACATGTATGATCTGTTGCCAATTCAATCCAGGTAAAGGCATTCCGATGGAACAAGGTGGATTCCATCCACCTGACCACCCTTTTGAAGTGCTCCAAATGGATTATATCTGTAGGAGAGTAGGGTCTGCTATCCTATGGTCACCCCAAATTTTTGCTTTTTGCTTCACTGGTTTTTGACATATTGAGGCTGTGGGCCTGCCAATCAGACCCCCAGCCTGCTGTTCTCTCTACTAAACTAAAACTATGCACCCTAGGTGCATAACCAATTGGAAGTGGATCACCCTGTCAGCCCCTGTACCAGTGTACACTAGGTACCCAGGGCATTGGTGTACCCAAGGCCTGCCAAGGGCTGCAGCATGTATTATGCCACCCCAGGCTTGGCCTAACGATTTGACACAACTGGCTGATCACTCAGCTGGGGTAAGTTGGTGTAATCACCTCTTACTTAGGTGTAGTATACCTATACCTAACCTTAAATGGGACACCTGGTAACCTATAAGTCACTCCTATAGCAGGCCTTAACAATCCTGAAGGCAGAGTGCTTGGTTCCATGTGAGATGGTGCTCTGGCATGAGCTGAGCCTGTCTACAGTGGTCGGAACAACTTCCTTCTACTGTTTCCAGATATCGTCATACCATATACTCTTAAGTGCATTATGAACCTCGCGGTTAAATGCTATCTTTGGTTTGGCTTTATCAAAACATGTCGAGTAAGGTGTCATACGAATTGGAATACTAACCCCTCGCCAATTCTGGCGACGGGGTTAGCATTCCACCCTTCTAGAGGGACACGACATGTACAGTACCTGAAACCCGGGTAAAATCAGACATAGCCTCAGCTCCACAAAATGGATGCTGCCACCACAGACACAAGTCTGCCCTCCTGCTGCTGGGAGTCCTTCCAGCTTGGGAGGTGTGGACAAAGGGTTTCCTGCCAGGGGAGGTGCGTGCACCACCCCAGACAGGATTTTGTGTATTGGTCAGGTAGGGCTTGAAAGAAACCAGACATGCCTGTGGCTCACAAGGAGCCTCGGTGCATATGCCAGTTCAAACCGGTCCTGGGGCACACCAGTCCCGGGCCTGGGGCGAGCTGGACAAAGGATTGGGGGTGTAACCACCCCCCTTCCTGGTCCCACCCTTAGGGAGGGACCTAGCAGGTAGTCCGGCCCCTAGAATCCGCTTAAAGGTAGGAGCTGTGTCCTAAGACTTCAGACATCCTGGAATCAACTTGAAACTAAGAAGAAGACGGGAACTTCGACATTCTGCTGCACAGAAGACTGAAGAAAATCTCCCCTGTGGTCAGGGAGTGACCACCTTGCTAACGCAAGCACCATCCAGCGAATCAACGTCTGCTTTGCCGCCGCCTCCCGCCGGAGCCCGAGCCCAGAGACTGACGAGACCTGGACCTCCAGACCTCTCACCGCCCGATCCACAGTCCCTGCAAAGAGGAGACCCGTGGAGGCACCGAGACACGTGGAGCCAGCCATCTTGGAACGACTACGACAAGCTGACCAGTGCAACAACCGAGGCCCCCTCCAAGTTGTGCTTTGGGTCCTGAGAAGCCCAACCCTCGAGCAGCATCTGCACCAAAGGTGAGCCCTCCAGCATCTCCACGATCTGCGTGGGGCCCTTCTGCATTTTGCCACTCGACGCGCCTAACCGGTTGCTGGCCCGCTGGCTAGTGGCCATCTTGGCGACGAAATCTACGACAAACACCGCTGGTCTGGTTGCTCCAGACTGGCCCTTGCTCCCCTCCAAAGGAGCAATCCCTCTGACCTTGCTGGTCAGAACCAACAGCTGATTTCCGAATCCTCCTGCAATTGCTTTTGCCAAGGCTTGTTTGCTTCGATCAAGTCGCCGACACCGCCGACAGCGAGAGCCTGCGTGGGACAGCTCGTGAGCCGACTCCTGGACGTCGTCGACCTTCAGGGACCACGTGGCTGCGGAGACAAGCTACCCCTCATCACCTGTTTGCACCCGACATCGCCTGGTACCCACCTGGTGCCACGCTGGTCACTGGCTAGTGACTGTGAACACTGTCCCCTCTGCTTACAGGTCTTCAACATCTCCGATCCACTCTTGGATCCACTGCATCTCTTCCCGACCGACCGCCTGCAGCATCTTTGTCCCAGGCTCAACGGAACAGATAGAAGAAACCCGACGCACTTTGAGGCCTATGCACCCGCTTCCTGTGGGTGAGGTAAAGCTGGTACTCCGGTGCCCATGTGTAGTAATACATCTCTAGTGCCTGTGTTCCAAATCTTAAGTTCCTAGGTCATCCGGAAGATTCCTTTTGCAGTAACTTTGTACTTTTTACGCACCCATTGAAACCTATGGGAGCCCGCGTGTGACTATTTGCTCTGCACACGCCACCCGTGGACCTCCTGGTCACTAACTGACGTTAGCTCCTTGTAGGCCCAGCGATTCTAGAGGCCCTAGGCCTTTTCCCTTTTCTGTTCGTGGTACTTATACCACTATTTTAGTATATGGTTTGAGTGGCCACCAGGGCCTACCCATATAAAGTGCAACTTCTGTGTATTCTGTGATAATCTTGTTTGACGATTTGTGCTCCTGTGCTCATAAAGAGACTAGGGGTAACTTTGATAAATAAATACATATATATTTTGAATATATATCTGTGTGGTGTCCTTTCATTGGTATAAAAGGGGGTTGCATTTGGTAAAACAGCTGGCTTAACACGCTTCACGAGTTTAGCCTCAAAGACTGCTTAGCCTACGCTACCACTAGGGCAGCTAGTCCGAAAAGGTTGACTTACAACCACACCATAAGGGTTGCTTGGCATGGTACAAGGTGATCACTTTAACTAGTGAGCATCATATACCAGGCCAACTTCTCACATTGGTGAGCAGCGGTTGGATTTGAGCTTGCTGTGTTTTACCATTGTAATCTCTTGGTTACCAATTGAAAGATCACATAGGTACCTGTAGGTACATATAAAACAAGATTAGATATACTTAAGTTCTACTGAACTTAGTTGTTGTAGAGCAAAGGGAGTAGCACACCCTGACTACAACTACTAGATAGGTTTAGTAGGTAAACCCAAGTGTAGGTAGATTGCAACACATCCACCCACACTTAAGAGCAATGGCTGGGGCAGAGGGGTCCACTGTACCCATCTCTGTTGAGAGTGACCCCCCGAGGGCACCATCCATCTATGCTACCCTTAATCAGAATGAGCTCAGGCATTTGGCAACTCTTAGAGGCCTTAAACAGCCCAAGAACCCAAACTCTGCTGAGCTCAGAGAGCTCTTACAGAATGATGAGAATCAGAGAGCACTCAAGAAAGCTTCCCAGTTAGCCCCCTTAGGGACAGGAACAGGAGGCCCCCCTTCTAAAGATGCCACTGAAGTACCCCTTCCCAATAGTCACCCCTTAGATGGGATGCCTACCACAGAGGATGAGAGTGAAAAGGATACTGACAGTAGTGAGGATGAAGGGAGAACTAGCCCAGTGCCAAGTATTATACTTGGCCCAGCTAAACCAAGGCTATTGGGGACTGACAGTGGGTTCAACCCACTGGATCTCCCCAGTGGACTTAACACAGGGCTTGGAAGGCAAAGGAATCGCTCAGGTGACTCCAATGCTTCCCATGGCTCTAGAGGCTCTCAAGGTCACTCCAGGAGAAGGATGACCACCCCTCAGAGGAGGGAACATGAGGCCAAGATGCAAGAGGCCCAGCTGAGGATCAGGAAGCAGGAGCTAGAAGTAGCCCTGATGGAAGAGAAACTTAGCAAGGCTAGACAGCATAAAGAGAGTGGGTCTATACCCACTGGTGGCAGCATTGTCCCTAAGGACAAAGATAGGGTTTTCGACAATAGAAACCTGTCTAAGGTTGTGCCCCCCTACAAAAGTGGGGATGACATCCACAAGTGGATAACTGCTCTTGAGAGAGCCTGCAAAGTACAGCAGGTTCCTGAAGATCAGTGGGCAGCAATCCTCTGGCTCTCCTTTGAAGGAAGAGGCAGAGACAGACTCCTCACTGTTAGAGAAGAGGATGTCAGAAACTACAGAGTCCTGAAGAGTGTTCTAGTTGATGGGTTAGGCTTAACCACTGAGCAGTACAGGTTAATGTTCAGAGACACCCAAAAGACACAGACTCAGGACTGGTCTGAATACATTGAATGTGCCACTAAGGCTTTGGAGGGTTGGTTGCTGGGAAGTAAGGTATCTGATTTTACAGGATTGTATAATTTGATGATGAGAGAACAGATTTTAAATAACTGTCAAAACCAGCAACTGCATCAACACTTGGTTGACTCTGATCTGACCTCTCCCCAAGAATTGGGAAAGAAGGCAGACAAATGGGTCAGAACCAGGGTTAAGCAAAAGAACCAGAACCAGGGCCAAGGGGGTGATCAGAAGAAAACAGACCAAAAGGGTGGAGATCAGAAACCTAAAGACCAGAAGTCTTCAACAGGGCCCCAAACTACTGCTAAGGAGGGTGGGTCCCAACAGTCCAAGAAGAAGAAAGAAGGTCAGAAGAAACCCTGGTGCAATCATTGTAAAAATACAACTCACTGGACTAGTGATTGCAAAAAGGGTGGAGCCCCCAACACTGTTGCCCCTAAGGCACCTGCTCCCAGTACTACTGTTAGCAGTGTTGGTCCCCAGACAAAGGGTGTAGTGGGAATCACTATGGGAACTGAAGGAGATTCTGACTTAGACAGAACCCTTACACAGGCAGTCTTGATCTGTGATGGGGACATTGATTTGTCCCTGACTGTGAGCCCCAGTAACCTGGGCAAGTACAGACAGACTCCTTTAATTAATGACAAAGTGGCTCAAGCCTACAGGGACACATGTGCCAGTGTCACTATGGTGACACCAGGCTTTGTGGATCCTGGACAGTACATACCAGGTGAGAACTACCTGGTGACCAATGCCAGCAATGCCACTACTTCACATAGTGTGGCAGTTGTTAACTTCTCATGGGGAGGGGTAACTGGCCTCAAAAGGGTTGTGGTTAGTGCAGACCTCCCAGTAGAATGTTTGTTGGGCAATGACCTAGAGAGTTCTCTATGGTCAGAAGTGGAGTACAGGACTCATGCAGAGATGTTAGGTATATCATCACATGTCCTTGCTGTGACCAGGTCACAGGCCAAAAAGTGCCTCACTGAACCTCAGGTCTTGGATCCTGGAACAATGGACCAAGCACCTACCAAGAAGAAGAACAGGAGGGTCAAGGCTGTGCCTTCCCCCCTGCCTCAGAGTGATGATCAGCCTTCCCAGGAAGCTGATCTAGAGGACCCTGAAGGAACTGTCCCTGAAGAGCTTGAACCTGATCAGGTTGAGTTTCTGGGGACAGGGGGACCTTCAAGGGCTGACTTGAGGCAGGCTCAGTTATCCTGTCCCTCTCTTGAACCCCTCAGACAGCTGGCTGCTGCTGAGGCTGCTGGGAATGCTCAAGGTACCCATAAAGTGTATTGGGATGAAGGGCTCCTTTATTCAGAGGCTAGAGACCCCAAGCCTGGTGCAACCAGGAGGTTGGTTATACCTCTGCAATTTAGGGGCTTCCTTCTTACCTTGGCCCATGATATTCCTTTAGCAGGACACCTAGGCCAGAACAAGACCTGGGACAGACTTGTCCCTCACTTTCACTGGCCTCATATGAATGAAGATACAAAGGAGTTTTGTCGCTCCTGTGTTACCTGCCAAGCCAGTGGCAAATCAGGTGGCACAACAAAGGCCCCCCTGATACCACTACCTGTGGTGGGGGTTCCCTTTGAAAGAGTGGGAATAGACATAGTGGGTCCCATGGATCCTCCCACTGCATCTGGGCACAGATTTATACTGGTGGTAGTGGATCATGCCACCAGGTATCCAGAGGCAATTCCCCTTAGGACCACTACAGCACCTGTTGTGGCCAGGGCCCTGCTGGGAGTATTCTCCAGAGTGGGGTTTCCTAAGGAGGTAGTATCTGACAGAGGTACCAACTTTATGTCAGGATACTTGACAGCTATGTGGAAGGAATGTGGTGTCAACTACAAGTTCACCACCCCTTATCACCCACAATGCAATGGGCTTGTTGAGAGATTCAACAAGACCCTAAAGGGTATGATCAAAGGATTACCTGAAAAGCTCAGGCGAAGATGGGATATCCTTCTACCCTGCCTTCTGTTTGCTTACAGAGAGGTCCCACAAAAAGGAGTTGGCTACAGCCCCTTTGAATTGTTGTTTGGGCACCCTGTGAGAGGCCCACTGTGTTTGGTGAAGGAAGGCTGGGAGTTACCTCTCAAAAAGCCTAAGCTAGACATAGTGGACTATGTACTTGGTCTCCGCTCCAGGATGGCTGAGTATATGGAGAAGGCATCTAAAAACCTTGAGGCAAGCCAGGCCTTACAGAAAGCTTGGCATGACCAAAAGGCTGTCTTGGTTGAGTATCAGCCAGGACAGAAGGTATGGGTGTTGGAGCCAGTGGCCCCAGCAGCACTCCAAGACAAATGGTCTGGACCCCATACAATCCTGGAAAAGAAGGGAGAGGTCACCTACTTGGTGGACCTAGGAACTCCCAGGAGTCCCCACAGGGTACTCCATGTTAACAGGCTTAAAGCATATGTTGACAGGGCAGACATGGGCTTGCTCATGGCTACAGATGAGGGACAGGAGGAAGAGAGTGACCCTCTCCCAGACCTGTTGTCTCAGAACCCTGAAGATGGCTCAGTTGAAGGAGTGACCCTTGGAGGCAACCTCACTGCCCATCAGCAGACTGAATGTAGACAGGTTCTACAATCATTTTCACATATGTTTTCCTTGATACCTAGTCAAACTGACTGGTGTACCCATGTTGTGGACACTGGTGACAGTCTGCCTGTAAAGAACAAACTTTACAGACAACCTGACCACGTCAGGGACTGTATAAAGGCTGAGGTACATAAAATGCTGGAATTAGGTGTCATTGAACCCTCAGAGAGCCCCTGGGCTAGCCCAGTGGTTCTGGTCCCCAAACCTCACACCAAAGATGGCAAGAGAGAGATGAGGTTCTGTGTGGATTACAGAGGACTCAATGCTGTCACCAGGACAGATGCACACCCTATTCCAAGGGCAGATGAGCTCATAGACAAACTAGCTTCTGCAAAGTTTTTGAGCACATTTGACTTAACAGCTGGCTATTGGCAAATCAGATTAGCTGAGGAGTCTAAGGCCAAAACAGCATTCTCAACCCCAGGTGGGCATTATCAGTTTGTGGTGATGCCCTTTGGTCTGAAGAATGCACCTGCCACCTTCCAAAGGCTGGTGAACCAAGTCCTTACTGGGTTGGATGACTTTTGTGCAGCATATCTTGATGACATTGCTGTCTTTAGTTCCACCTGGGAGGATCACCTGATCCACCTGAAGAAGGCTCTTGAGGCTCTGCAAAGGGCAGGCCTCACTATCAAGGCTACTAAGTGCCAGATAGGGCAGAGTAAGGTTGTATATTTGGGCCACCTTGTAGGTGGAGGCCAAGTTCAACCACTGGAGAGTAAGATACAATCCATCAAGGACTGGTCCCCTCCAACCACCCAGACTCAAGTTCGAGCTTTCTTGGGCTTGACTGGGTATTACAGGAAGTTTGTTAAGAACTATGGGTCCATTGTGACTCCTCTTAATGATCTGACATCCAAGAAGATGCCCAAAAAGGTTCAGTGGACAGTAAGCTGTCAAAAGGCATTTGATGACCTGAAGGAGGCCATGTGCTCTGCACCTATCCTGAAAAGTCCTGACTACTCCAAAGAGTTTATTGTCCAAACAGATGCTTCTGAGTTGGGTGTGGGAGCTGTGCTGTCACAACTTAATGTAGATGGTCAAGACCAACCCATTGCTTTTATTAGCAGAAGGTTGACCCCCAGAGAGAAGAATTGGTCAGCTATTGAGAGGGAGGCCTTTGCTGTGGTGTGGGCCCTGAAGAAGCTGAGGCCATACTTGTTTGGCACTCACTTCAAGATTCAGACCGACCATAAGCCCCTCTTGTGGCTAAATCAGATGAAGGGTGAAAACCCCAAACTGCTTAGGTGGTCCATTTCCCTACAGGGGATGGACTTTACAGTGGAGCACCGGCCAGGTACTGACCATGGGAATGCAGATGGTCTCTCCAGGTACTTCCACTTAGGACATGAAGACGAGACTGGTCAAGGCTAGTTTAATGTCCCAGCGTTTGGGGGGGGGTTGTGTAGGAGAGTAGGGTCTGCTATCCTATGGTCACCCCAAATTTTTGCTTTTTGCTTCACTGGTTTTTGACATATTGAGGCTGTGGGCCTGCCAATCAGACCCCCAGCCTGCTGTTCTCTCTACTAAACTAAAACTATGCACCCTAGGTGCATAACCAATTGGAAGTGGATCACCCTGTCAGCCCCTGTACCAGTGTACACTAGGTACCCAGGGCATTGGTGTACCCAAGGCCTGCCAAGGGCTGCAGCATGTATTATGCCACCCCAGGCTTGGCCTAACGATTTGACACAACTGGCTGATCACTCAGCTGGGGTAAGTTGGTGTAATCACCTCTTACTTAGGTGTAGTATACCTATACCTAACCTTAAATGGGACACCTGGTAACCTATAAGTCACTCCTATAGCAGGCCTTAACAATCCTGAAGGCAGAGTGCTTGGTTCCATGTGAGATGGTGCTCTGGCATGAGCTGAGCCTGTCTACAGTGGTCGGAACAACTTCCTTCTACTGTTTCCAGATATCGTCATACCATATACTCTTAAGTGCATTATGAACCTCGCGGTTAAATGCTATCTTTGGTTTGGCTTTATCAAAACATGTCGAGTAAGGTGTCATACGAATTGGAATACTAACCCCTCGCCAATTCTGGCGACGGGGTTAGCATTCCACCCTTCTAGAGGGACACGACATGTACAGTACCTGAAACCCGGGTAAAATCAGACATAGCCTCAGCTCCACAAAATGGATGCTGCCACCACAGACACAAGTCTGCCCTCCTGCTGCTGGGAGTCCTTCCAGCTTGGGAGGTGTGGACAAAGGGTTTCCTGCCAGGGGAGGTGCGTGCACCACCCCAGACAGGATTTTGTGTATTGGTCAGGTAGGGCTTGAAAGAAACCAGACATGCCTGTGGCTCACAAGGAGCCTCGGTGCATATGCCAGTTCAAACCGGTCCTGGGGCACACCAGTCCCGGGCCTGGGGCGAGCTGGACAAAGGATTGGGGGTGTAACCACCCCCCTTCCTGGTCCCACCCTTAGGGAGGGACCTAGCAGGTAGTCCGGCCCCTAGAATCCGCTTAAAGGTAGGAGCTGTGTCCTAAGACTTCAGACATCCTGGAATCAACTTGAAACTAAGAAGAAGACGGGAACTTCGACATTCTGCTGCACAGAAGACTGAAGAAAATCTCCCCTGTGGTCAGGGAGTGACCACCTTGCTAACGCAAGCACCATCCAGCGAATCAACGTCTGCTTTGCCGCCGCCTCCCGCCGGAGCCCGAGCCCAGAGACTGACGAGACCTGGACCTCCAGACCTCTCACCGCCCGATCCACAGTCCCTGCAAAGAGGAGACCCGTGGAGGCACCGAGACACGTGGAGCCAGCCATCTTGGAACGACTACGACAAGCTGACCAGTGCAACAACCGAGGCCCCCTCCAAGTTGTGCTTTGGGTCCTGAGAAGCCCAACCCTCGAGCAGCATCTGCACCAAAGGTGAGCCCTCCAGCATCTCCACGATCTGCGTGGGGCCCTTCTGCATTTTGCCACTCGACGCGCCTAACCGGTTGCTGGCCCGCTGGCTAGTGGCCATCTTGGCGACGAAATCTACGACAAACACCGCTGGTCTGGTTGCTCCAGACTGGCCCTTGCTCCCCTCCAAAGGAGCAATCCCTCTGACCTTGCTGGTCAGAACCAACAGCTGATTTCCGAATCCTCCTGCAATTGCTTTTGCCAAGGCTTGTTTGCTTCGATCAAGTCGCCGACACCGCCGACAGCGAGAGCCTGCGTGGGACAGCTCGTGAGCCGACTCCTGGACGTCGTCGACCTTCAGGGACCACGTGGCTGCGGAGACAAGCTACCCCTCATCACCTGTTTGCACCCGACATCGCCTGGTACCCACCTGGTGCCACGCTGGTCACTGGCTAGTGACTGTGAACACTGTCCCCTCTGCTTACAGGTCTTCAACATCTCCGATCCACTCTTGGATCCACTGCATCTCTTCCCGACCGACCGCCTGCAGCATCTTTGTCCCAGGCTCAACGGAACAGATAGAAGAAACCCGACGCACTTTGAGGCCTATGCACCCGCTTCCTGTGGGTGAGGTAAAGCTGGTACTCCGGTGCCCATGTGTAGTAATACATCTCTAGTGCCTGTGTTCCAAATCTTAAGTTCCTAGGTCATCCGGAAGATTCCTTTTGCAGTAACTTTGTACTTTTTACGCACCCATTGAAACCTATGGGAGCCCGCGTGTGACTATTTGCTCTGCACACGCCACCCGTGGACCTCCTGGTCACTAACTGACGTTAGCTCCTTGTAGGCCCAGCGATTCTAGAGGCCCTAGGCCTTTTCCCTTTTCTGTTCGTGGTACTTATACCACTATTTTAGTATATGGTTTGAGTGGCCACCAGGGCCTACCCATATAAAGTGCAACTTCTGTGTATTCTGTGATAATCTTGTTTGACGATTTGTGCTCCTGTGCTCATAAAGAGACTAGGGGTAACTTTGATAAATAAATACATATATATTTTGAATATATATCTGTGTGGTGTCCTTTCATTGGTATAAAAGGGGGTTGCATTTGGTAAAACAGCTGGCTTAACACGCTTCACGAGTTTAGCCTCAAAGACTGCTTAGCCTACGCTACCACTAGGGCAGCTAGTCCGAAAAGGTTGACTTACAACCACACCATAAGGGTTGCTTGGCATGGTACAAGGTGATCACTTTAACTAGTGAGCATCATATACCAGGCCAACTTCTCACAATATCCAAATAAACAGATGTAGAGGTTACAAATATGTCCTGGTACTAATGAAGCAGGTGTCCCTTCTGTTAGGGTATACCTGGAAATTCCATTGTGTGCGACATCCTGAAGCAGCAGGCCTTGTAGAAAGACATAATCAGACATTAAAAATTTGCGCAGACAAAGGTGTAGATTGGATGGTAGCCCTGCCGGTTGCCCTCTTTTACATGCGAATGGTAGCCCATTCTAGAACAGGCTTATCTCCCTATGAAGTGGTCTTTGGTAGACTACCAAATATGTGGGGCACTCCAATGCCTAAAAGATTACTGATGTTGATAGTAACATGCTGACAGATTACCTGGCTTTCTTGATGTCTGCACTACTCTCTTGTTGTTCGCAGGTTGCTGCCGCCTTCCCTGACAACACCCAGGTCAAGGAACACTCCATCGCTAATAAGGTACTTTGATAGATCAAGCCCTCTTGAGCCGAGGTGGAAGGCGCCGAAGCCGTTAAAGTCGAGGGACGGAAAGGATGGTTGCACCTTCACCACTCTTTTACAAAGGAAAGACTTTGAACACCATTTTCTAGAGGAGACTCCCCAGAAGTTTCCACAAAGCTAAACTTAGATCTAAAAAGTCAGAACCCGTTTGATCAATTAAGTCCACTAGGTGGTGAAGCGGTTGAACATGTATTCTGGCTTGCATAAGATCTTGGACAATAACATTGATAAAAAAAGCAAGATAAAAAGCAAATACTGTAAAATATTACGTGGTAGATGTATAGTGACTGTAATTTTTCTATCTCTTCTGTGCATCACGATAATATGTATCAGCTTAATACTACATGCTATTTTTCCTCCTATTGCCTCACTCTTATACTCCTCCACTAATGATACCATCAAGCACACATTTAGTGATCTGCCATCCTATGAGCTATCATATCGACTTGCCTTACGCAACAATACCTTTATTCAGATGCTGCACCATTCACATCAGACTAGCAATGCTACAGACTGCTGGGTCTGTGGCCGATTTCCCCCGTATCAGAAGGTAAAGGGAGTGTTGCCTCTTTTTCCTTTTCCGTTCTCCCATAATGGTTCTTGCGGAGCATGGTTTGCCTTAATGACATCCATCAACGGTGATGCCAAAGAATACAAAGCAATAACAAGGCTCCACAAGATTGCCCAAAACATACATCAAGACCCAGGCACGTGGACATGGTCCGGTTGGCTCTGGGGATTAATATCGGCTTGGGGATGGAAAGTGTTGACCGTCTGTGGGTTGATACTATTAATGATATTCAGTTGTTGCCTATGTCTGCAGTGTGGCCCGGCCATTGTGGCCTGTGTGCTACTGCATGTGTTCCACATCCCTATTTACAAAGCATTGAAAATGGAAAAATAATGCTGCAAGAACAGATCGACTGTCTCATGAAAATAGACGTTACATAGGGGGTTCACTAGGGTACAAGGAGGGAATGAGGAAAATAAAAATCTATGAGGCCTATGTGTCCCCATGTGCCCCCCCAACGCTTATATGCACATACATGTAACCTATGTATTTCCCCTCCATGGCCTTTCTATCATGATGCTTATGCTATAACGTGGCCTGCCATCATCCAGTCTCCCATGAGAGAAACGACAAATCTGTATTGAGGCCTACACGTTTTTCATCATGTTTTCCTGCATTTTCATGAAGCCCATGTTTATGGCTCAGCCAGAGCCGAAAAGAGGTTTCATGCCTCAGAACGCTCTGAAAGCTGCAGCTACGTCTCCTTGGCCTTGCACACTTGGGCCTCAGCCAAAGGGGCCCGACCGAGGTGCCGAGACAGTATTGAGCACGGTTATCTGCTTACTCTTACTGAAACCACATTCTTGCCTGGTGAAGGAGGAATGAACGCGACCCATCTGCAAGGAGGTAGCCCAGCCCTACTGTCTCTTTTTGTGTGATTACAAAGCTCACGTCAGTGAAAAGCCCATAGCCCCCATGTAAGGCCTCTGCAGTAAATGAAGTAAATGAAGAAATAGATGCCACATCGGCTCTTGGTGATGAGCAACCTATGTCACAAATCAGTCCCTGCTCCAGACATCGGATATCAGATAATACAAGATGTGCTGGTCGTCCTGACACTGAAGGCCTCCCTCACTGAAGGCCTCACTTCCAGACTTGTCCGGTTGCATAGCAACCCTCCCCACGTCAGTTACATGTCATGCTCGAGTTGAGCACAAGTAAGGCAAAGTTCCAGTACAATTCCAGCAGATCACGCAACCCCCTCCAGGTATCCACCCACACATGACAAATTACCCATTATCATCAAGTGGACGCCCACATGGACGCCCACCTTCACGCCTACTTACACGCCCACATGCTCTTATCTCATTCTCTCTTGCTCTTTTGCTTACGTACAATTGAGAAATGTATATATACTGTACTCTGTGAATAATGTTTTGAGAATATTGAGAATACTTTTGAGTCCCCTTCCAGATCCTTTTTGGTGATGGTAATATTCTCCCTTTGACTCGAGTTATTGGAATAAAGCCCTTTATGAACCTGATACCACAGACTCAGCCTCTTGCTTTATGCATGATCTTATTTATATAATAAAAATTCTGAGAGCGTAATATTTTATTTACCACAGTGTTTGGGGTTGTGTGTGGGGTTGTGTGTGGTTGTGGTGTGTGTGTGTATGTGTATGTGTGTGGTTGTGTGTGTGGTTGTGTGTGTGTGTGTGTGGTTGTATGTTTGTGGTTGTGTGTGTGGTTGTGTGTGCGACAGTAATACTAAAAGCATCTCAAAATAAAGGAACACAAACATCGAGTTTGTGGAATGAGAAAGCACGTTGTAAGTCAAACGGGAACAGCAAAGAGTTAGCACATCAACAAAACAAACGAGATCACTTAGCAAAGGCTGAGTGCTGATAATGGATACACACAGCCCATCATCTTAAGAGTTCGATTGCAGCCAATGTGCACTCAAACCTGCCCCCTCCTTGTGAGTTGCACCCCATATTTCATACACATCCGGGCCACGGCAGTTGCCATGAATATGAAATAACTAGCTTGCGATGTGTCCAGACCGGTCACAGACCCCCTTGACAGACCCAATAACATTGCCAAGGTCGTGACCGGGATTTCTATACCGGTCACGTTAGTTAACAAGCATTGGCACAGCCAATAGGTCTCGCTTTTGGGACCTTCTAAGTATTTAGTTATGCAGCACAATATCCTTGGTGCAACCACATCCACTGTTGCGTGGCTAAACACTTACAAGGCCCCAAAGGCGAGACCTATTGGCTATGCCAATGCTTGGTGTGGTTGTGTGTGTGTGTGGTTGTGTGTGTGTGGTTGGTTGGGTGTGGTTGTGGGTGTGGTTGTGGGTGCAGGTGCGGTTGTGGGTGTGTGTGTGGGTGTGTGGGTGGGTGTGGATGTATGGTTGGGTGTGGATGTGTGGTTGTGTGTGTATGGTTGTGGGTGTGTGGTTGTGTGTGGTTGTGGTTGTATGTGGGTGCGGTTTTGGTTGTGGTTGTGGGTGCGGTTGTGGGTGGATGTGTGGTTGGGTGTGGTTGTGGGTGTGGTTGGGCATGGTTGTGTGTGGTTGTGTGTGTGGTTGTTTGTGGATGTGTGTGTGTGTGGTGTTGTGTGGGTTGTATGTGTGGTTGTGTGTGTGTGTGGTTGTGTGTGTGTGTGGTTGTGTGTGTGGTTGTGTGTGTGGTTGTATGTGTGGTTGTGTGTGGGTGGTTGTGTGTGTGTGGTTTGTGAGGTGGTTGTGGTTGTGTGTGTGTGGTTGTGTGCGTTGTGTGTGTGGTTGTGTGTGTGGTGTTGTGTGTGGTTGTGTATGTGTGGCTTTGTGTGTTGTATGTGTGGTTGTGTTTGTGGTTGTGTGTGGTTGTGGTTATGTGTGTGGTTGTGTGGGTGTGGTTGTGTGTGTGGTTGGGTATGGTTGTGTGTGTGGTTGTGTGTGTGTGGTTGTGTGTGTGGTTGTGTGGTTGTGTGTGTACGGTTGTGTGGGGTTGTGTGTGTGTGGTTGTGTGTTGTGTTTGTGGTTGTGTGTGGTTGTGGTTGTGTGTGTGGTGTGTGGTTGGGTGTGGTTGTGGGTGGTTGTGTGTGTGGTTGTGTGTGTGGTTGTGTGTGTGGTTGAGTATGTGGTTGAGTGTGGTTGTGTATGGTTGTGTGTGTGTGGTTGTGTGTGGTTGTATGTGTGGTTGTGTGTGTGGTTGTGTGTGTGTGGTTGTGTGTGTGTGGTTTGTGAGGTGGTTGTGTGGTTGTGGTTGCGTGTGTGTGTGGTGTTGTGTGTGTGTGGTTTTGTGTGTTGTATGTGTGGTTGTGTGTGTGGTTGTGTGTGGTTATGTGTATGGTTGTGGTTGTGTGTGGTTGTGTGTGTGGTTGTGTGTGTTGTATGTGTGGTTGTGTGTGGTTGTGTTTGTGTGGCTGTGTGTGGTTGTGTGTGTGTGTTTTGTGTGTGTGGTTGTGGTTGGTTGTGTGTGTTTGTATGTGGTTGGGTGTGTGGTTGTGTGTGTGGTTGTGTGTGTGTGTGTGGTTGTGCGTGTGGTTGTGTGTGTGGTTGTGGTTGTGTGTGGGGTTGTGTGTGGTTGTGTGTGTGGTTGTGTGTGTGTGGTTGTATGTGTGGTTGTGTGTGTGTGGTTGTATGTGTGTGGTTTGTGAGGTGGTTGTGTGTGTGTGTGGTTGTGTGTGGTGGTGTGTGTGGTATTGTGTGTGGTTGTGTGTGTGGTTTTGTGTGTTGTATGTGTGGTTGTGTGTGTGTTGTATGTGTGGTTGTGTGTGTGGTTGTGTGTGTGCGGTTGTGTGTGTATGGTTGTGGTTGTGTATGGTTGTGTGGCTGGGTGTGGTTGTATGTGTGGTTGTGTGTGGTTGTGTGGGTGGTTGTGTGTGTGGTTGTGTGTGGGGTTGTGTGTGTGATTGTGTGTGAGGTTATGTGTGTGGTTGTATGTGATTGTGTGTGTGTGGGTGGTTTGTGAGGTGGTTGTGTGGGTGGTTGTGTGTGTTGTGTATGTGGTTGTGTGTGTGGTTGTGTGTGGTGTGTGTGGTGTGTGTGGTTGTGTGTGTATGGTTGTGTGTGTGTGGTTGTGTGTATGGTTGTGGTTGTGTGTGTGGTTGTGGTTGTGTGTGTGGTTGTATGTGTGGTTGTGTATGTGTGGTTGTGTGTGTGTGGTTTGTGAGGTGGTTGTGTGGTTGTGGTTGTGTGTGTGTGGATGTGTGCGTTGTGTGTGTGGTTGTGTGTGTGGTGTTGTGTGTGGTTGTGTGTGTGTGGTTTTGTGTGTTGTATGTGTGGTTGTGTTTGTGGTTGTGTGTGGTTGTGGTTATGTGTGTGTGGTTGTGTGTGTGGTTGGGTATGGTTGTGTGTGTGGTTGTGTGTGTGTACGGTTGTGTGGGGGTGGTGTGTGTGTGGTGTGTGTGTGGTTGTGTGTGGTTGTGTGTGTTGTGTGTGTGGTTGTGTTTGTGGTTGTGTGTGGTTGTGGGTGTGGTGGTGTGTGTGGTGTATGGTTGGGTGTGGTTGTGGGTGGTTGTGTGTGTGGTTGTGTGTGTGGTTGTGTGTGTAGTTGAGTGTGGTTGTGTATGGTTGTGTGTGTGGTTGTGTGTGTGGTTGTGTGTGTGGTTGTGTGTGTGGTTGTGTGTGTGTGGTTGTATGTGTGGTTTGTGAGGTGGTTGTGTGGTTGTGGTTGTGTGTGGTTGTGTGTGTGGTGTTGTGTGTGGTTGTGTGTGTGTGGTTTTCTGTGTTGTATGTGTAGTTGTGTGTGTGGTTGTGTGTATGGTTGTGGTTGTGTGTGTGGTTGTGTGTGTTGTATGTGTGGTTGTGTGTGGTTGTGTTTGTGTGGCTGTGTGTGGTTGTGTGTGTGTGTGTTTTGTGTGTGTGGTTGTGGTTGGTTGTGTGTTTGTGTGTGGTTGTGTGTGTGGTTGTGTGTGTGGTTGTGTGTGCGTGTGGTTGTGTGTGTGGTTGTGTGTGGGGTTGTGTGTGGTTGTGTGTGTGGTTGTGTGTGTGTGTGGTTGTATGTGTGGTTGTGTGTGTGGTTGTATGTGTGTGGTTTGTGAGGTGGTTGTGTGTGTGTGGTTGTGTGTGTGGTTGTGTGTGTGGTTTTGTGTGTTGTATGTGTGGTTGTGTGTGTGTGGTTGTGTGTATGGTTGTGGTTGTGTATGGTTGTGTGGCTGGGTGTGGTTGTATGTGTGGTTGTGTGTGGTTGTGTGTATGGTTGTGTTTGTGGTTGTGTGTGGGGTTGTGTGTGTGGTTGTGTATGAGGTTGTGTGTGTGGTTGTATGTGATTGTGTGTGTGTGTGGGTGGTTTGTGAGGTGGTTGTGTGGGTGGTTGTGTGTGTGGTTGTGTGTGTGGTTGTGTGTGGTGTGTGTGGTGTGTGTGGTTGTATGGGGTTGTGTGTGTGTGGTTGTGTGTATGGTTGTGTTTGTGTGTGTGGTTGTGTGTGTGGTTGTGTGTTTGTGTTTGTGGTTGTGTGTGGTTGTGTGTGTGTGTGGTTGTGGGTGTGGTTGTGTGTGGTGTGTGGTTGGGTGTGGTTGTGGGTGGTTGTGTGTGTGGTTGTGTGTGTGTGGTTGTGTGTGTGGTTGAGTGTGGTTGTGTATGTTTGTGTGTGTGGTTGTGTGTGAGGTTGTATGTGTGAGGTTGTATGTGTGGTTGTGTGTGTGTGGTTGTGTGTGTGGTTTGTGTGGTGGTTGTGTGGTTGTGTGTGTGTGTGTGGTTGTGTGCGTTGTGTGTGTGGTTGTGTGTGTGGTATTGTGTGTGGTTTTGTGTGTGGTATGTGTGGTTGTGTGTGTGCAGTTGTGTTTGGTTGTGTGTATGGTTGTGGTTGTGTGTGGTTGTGTGTGTGGTTGTGTGTGTTGTATGTGTGGTTGTGTGTGGTTGTGTGGCTGGGTGTGGTTGTGTGTGGTTGTGTGTGGTTATGTATGGTTGTATGTGTGGTTGTGTGTGTGGTTGTGTTTGTGGTTGTGTGTGGGGTTGTGTGTGGGGTTGTGTGTGGGGTTGTGTGTGTGTGGCTGTGTGTGGGTGGTTGTGTGTGTGGGTGGTTTGTGAGGTGGTTGTGTGGTTGTGGTTGTGTGTGTGTGGTTGTATGTGTTGTGTGTGGTTGTGTGTGTGGTTGTGGGTGTGCGTGGTGGTGTGTGTGGTTGTGTGTGGTTGTGTGTATAGTTGTGGTTGTGTGTGTGGTTGTGTGGTTGTGTGTGTGTGGTTGTGTGTGTGGTGTGTGGTTGGGTGTGGTTGTGTGTGGTTGTGTGTGTGGTTGAGTGTGGTTGTGTATGGTTGTATCTGGTTGTGTGTGTGGTTGTGTGTGGTTGTGTTTGTGGTTGTGGTGTGTGTGGTTGTGTGTGGTTATGCATGGTTGTATGTGTGGTTGTGTGTGGTTGTGTGGTTGTGTTTGTGGTTGTGTGTGGGGTTGTGTGTGTGGTTGTGTGTGGGGTTATGCGTGTGTGGCTGTGTGTGTGTGGTTGTGTGTTTGGGTGGTTTGTGAGGTGGTTGTGTGGTTGTGTGTGTGTGTGGTTGTGGGTGTGGTTGTGTGTGGTTGTGGTGGTGTGTGTGGTGGTGTGTGTGGTTATGTGTATGGTTGTGTTTGTGGTTGTGTATGGTTGTGTGTGTGTGGTTGTGTGCGTGGTGTGTGGTTGGGTGTGGTTGTGTGTGGTTGTGTGTGTGGTTGAGTGTGGTTGTGTATGGTTGTGTGTGGATGTGTGTGTGGTTGTGTTTGTGGTTGTGTGTGTGTGGTGTGTGTGGTTGTGTGTGTGTGTGTGTTGTGTGTGAAGTTGTGTGTGGTTGTGTATGTGTGGTTGTGTGTGTGGTTGTGTGTGTGTGTGGTTGTGTGTGTGGTTGTGGTTGTGTGTGTGTGGTTGGTTGGGTGTGGTTGTGTGTGGTTGTGTGTGTGTGTGGTTGTGTGTGTTGTATGTGTGGTTGTGTGTGTGCGGTTGTGTGTGGTTTTGTGTGTGGTTGTGGGTGTAGCTGTGTTGGTGTGGTTGTGTGTGTAGTTGTGTGTGGTTGTGTGTGTGTGGTTGTGTGTGTGGTTGTGTGTGTGTGGTTGTGTGTGTGGGTGTGGTTGTGTGTGTGGTTTGTGTGGTTGTGTGTGTGTGGTTGTGTGTGTGTGGTTGTGTGTGGGTGGTTTGTGAGGTGGTTGTGTGGTTGTGGTTGTGTGTGTGTGGTTGTGTGTGTTGTGTGTGGTTGTGTGTGTGGTTGTGGGTGTGCGTGGTGGTGTGTGTGGTTGTGTGTGGTTGTGTGTATAGTTGTGGTTGTGTGTGTGGTTGTGTTTGTGGTTGTGTGGTTGTATGTGGTTGTGTGTGTGTGGTTGTGTGTGTGGTGTGTGGTTGTGTGTGGTTGTGTGTGGTAGTGTGTGTGGTTGAGTGTGGTTGTGTATGGTTGTATCTGGTTGTGTGTGTGGTTGTGTGTGGTTGTGTTTGTGGTTGTGGTGTGTGTGGTTGTGTGTGGTTATGTATGGTTGTATGTGTGGTTGTGTGTGGTTGTGTGTGGTTGTGTGGTTGTGTTTGTGGTTGTGTGTGGGGTTGTGTGTGGGGTTGTGTGTGGGGTTATGCGTGTGTGGCTGTGTGTGTGTGGTTGTGTGTTTGGGTGGTTTGTGAGGTGGTTGTGTGTGTGGTTGTGTTTGTGGTTGTGTGTGGTTGTGTGTGTGTGGTTGTGTGCGTGGTGTGTGGTTGGGTGTGGTTGTGTGTGGTTGTGTATGTGGTTGAGTGTGGTTGTGTATGGTTGTGTGTGGATGTGTGTGTGGTTGTGTTTGGGGTTGTGTGTGTGTGGTTTGTGTGGTTGTGTGTGTGGGTGTGTTATGTGTGAAGTTGTGTGTGGTTGTGTATGTGTGGTTGTGTGTGTGGTTGTGTGTGTGTGGTTGTGGTTGTGGTTGTGTGTGTGTGGTTGGTTGGGTGTGGTTGTGTGTGTGTGGTTGTGTGTATTGTATGTGTGGTTGTGTGTGTGTGGTTGTGTGTCGTTTTGTGTGTGGTTGTGGGTGTGGCTGTGTTGGTGTGGTTGTGTGTGTAGTTGTGTGTGGTTGTGTGTGTGTGGTTGTGTGTGTGTGGTTGTGTGTGTGGTTTGTGTGGTTGTGTGTGTGTGGTTGTGTGGTTGTGTGTGTGTGGTTGTGTGTGTGTGGTTGTGTGTGTTGTATATGTGGTTGTGTGTGTGGTTGTGTGTGTGCAGTTGTGTATGGTTGTGGGTGTGTGTGGCATATGTGTGGTTGTGTGTGTGGTTGTGTTTGTGGTTGTGTGTGGTTGTGGTTATGTGTGTGTGGTTGTGTGGGTGTGTGTGTGGTTGGGTATGGTTGTGTGTGTGGTTGTGTGTGTGTGGTTGTGTGTGTGGTTGTCTGTGTGATTGTGTGTATGGTTGTGTGTGTGTGGTTGTGTGTGTGGTTGTGTGTGTGTGGTTATGGTTGTTTGTGTGTGTGTGGTTGTGTGTTTGTGTGTGGTTGTTGTGTGTTTGTGTGTGGTTGTGTGTGTGTTTGTGTGTGGTTGTGTGTGTGTGGTTGTGTGTGTGGTTGTGTGTGGTTGTGTGTGGTTGTGTGGTTGTGCGTGTGGTTGTGTGTGTGGTTGTGGTTGTGTGTGTGTGTGTTTGGTTGTGTGTATGTGTGTGGTTGTGTGTGTGTGTGGTTGTATGTGGTCGTGTGTGGTTGTGTGTGTGGTTGTTTGTGTGTGTGGTTGTGTGTGTGGTTGTGTGTGTGACAGTAATACTAAAAGCATCTCAAAATAAAGGAACACAAACATCGAGTTTGTGGAAAGAGAAAGCACGTTGTAAGTCAAACGGGCGCAGAAAATCATTAACACAACAACAAAACAAACAAGATCACTTAGCGAAGGCTGAGTGCTGATAATGGATACACACAGCCCATCATCTTAAGAGTTTGATTGCAGCCAATGTGCACTCAAACCTTCCGCCTACTTGTGAGTTGCACCCCATATTTCATGAGTTGGAACTGCTGCACCCACCATAGCGCTTTGAGATCAAAAGCGCTACATAGGTCTAATCGATTAACCAGTCGCCAACATGCTGTGCTTTTAAAGAGAATGTGCTAAAAGTTTCCAGCTTTCTCATCATGTCCTCATGAAAGCGCCAACGAAAGGACTCCCTGAATGGTGCAACGGACATGAAGCAGCCGCTGCGATCAGAAATAAACACTGTGAACGTTGTCCAGTTTCACAGTAACATTTCCTTAATGTTCTTTAAGTCACAAAACAGTAATACTAAAAGCATCTCAAAATAAAGGAACACAAACATCGAGTTTGTGGAAAGAGAAAGCACATTGTAAGTCAAACGGGTGCAGCAAAGCATTAACACAACAACATGTTTGATCGGGAACATCAAAGGGGCGCCGCGAAAGTGAAAGTGATTGCGGGCGCTTAATGAGCATGACAAGGTTTGCCAGCCTCTGCTCCTAAGCGCGCGGCCGCGCACATGCACTGTAGCTCTAGGCTGGCCATGGTAGCATTTTTTGAGCCCTCACAAAATGTCTCGCCAGACCAGCGGATGCGCTGGGTCAGGCGAGACCTAAAAAGGGCTCTATTCCTAAAAAAAAGTTGGTTCAGTTTTGTACATGTAAAGAACATATGAAGGATATCTGACGAGTCTGCCCGACAACAAAAGCATTTGCCACTCCACTTTAGCTTTTTTGCAGGCGTGTGGTAAAGGTTAAAGATAGTTTTAAATGATGTGCCCTGAGGCTGGAAGAAATCAAGATTTTCTAAAGCAATCTCTAGTTTCCTGCAGGATTACACCCCCGACCAAAAATAGTATTCCATTTAAGATTCAGGGCCTCCAAATCATCCTCTTGCATTTCCAAAAAACGCATGTATAGACTGCTGATCTTATCACTACGGCTAATTGCTTCAATCAGAGCATTTTTACCTACTACCACCTGTTGCCGATTTTTCTGCAAATAATCCTGACTCTGCAAAAAATGTATGTGTATATATAATCTTTCTCATAGAAGTAACCAATAATTGAAATCCCCTTAAGTTTCCATCTAGCCATCGTTGTGTCCGAGAAAATAGAGGGTAGTAACTGTGTTGCTGAGGTAGGTGCATAATAACTTATTCTATCAATCTTTAAGTTTCTACAAGCCTTGTTCCAGACTTTAAAGGCTGCCCAGAGAACCTTAAAGTGGGTCTTTTTTGTAATGACTTGTTTCGACCAATCTAAACAAACATCTCTCTGCTTCTGAACCAGGCAACATCTGGTAAATAGGAGCTTCTGCCAAATTACTACTCGCTTCACCAGTTAATAAAATACCCATATTCTGCAAAAGACATGCATAATAGTAAAATCAAAAGTTAGGGACTCTCCCCCAGCCTCCCTGATTTCTGGGTGGCATCATGAATTTCAGAGCCCTACAGGGTTTTTTCTGACCCCAGATAAACCTGCCACATATCGACTGCAGCTTCTGTAGCTGAGTTCTACCAAGCTCTAATGGTACTGACAAAAATTATACAGCAACTTGGACAGTATGTTCATTTGTAAGACATTACACTTTCCAACCAGCGTGAGATGTAAACATTCAATGCTATCCAGCTATTTTTAAATTCTTGCCAACATAGGACCCCAATTAGCAGCAACTAATTCATCCAGGCACGCCTCCTCAGTAACTCTTGAATCGCAGAAGATTACCCAAAGACAGCAGCCAGTCGCTCTAGTTCAGGCATTGCTACAGCTGGTTCTGTAGTAATGATGGCCACGTCATCTACATAGGCAAACACAATAATTTTCCGGCTGGATTAGAAAAGATTTAATAATCGTGCTATGTTCCAACTTAATCAAAAAGGTGTTGATACAAAAAACAAACAATAAAGGAGAGCATGGGCACCCCTGTCTTGTACTTTTGGGAATGAGGACTGCCTCAGATTCTAAGCCCATCACACAGATTCAGACTATGGGTGACCAAACCCATTCCAAAGCCCAAGCAACAGAGCACCTTCAATAGAAACTCCCAGGAGACACGGTCAAATGCCTTCTCGGCGTCAAGCAGTATCAGCCCCATTGGGGCCTGATGAACCCTGGCTAGATCGAATAAAGTCACAACTCTACTAATATGATTGACCGTGCCACTACCCGGGATAAAACTATGCTGATGGATCGTAACCAAGGGAGTGATTACCTTGGCTAAATGCATCGCTAGGATCTTTGTGTAAATTTTATCGTCATAATTCATCAGAGAGATAGGTCTATATGATCCCGACACTGTAGGTCGGTTGTCCCTTTTTTTGAAAATAAAAATATTAGCTGCATCCCAGGACATTGGTGCCCACCCCTGCTGAACCTCGTGAAATGTTAACAACATATCTGTTTTCAATTCCTGGAAGAAAACTTTATAGAATTCTAAAGGTAGTTTATAAGGACCAGATGCCTTACCTATCGCTAATGATTTAATAGCGTTTTCAACCTCTTGCAATGAGATAGGGATGTCTAGCTATGCGTATTCCTCACTACTAAGAATCTGACTAAACAGATCTTGCGACAGAGCGTCAAACGTGAAGTGCTCCGCTCCTACATTCTCTGTATACAACTCCTGATAGATGTCCTAAGGACTGTTCAAATCTTGGAAGGTGGATTAACCAATCTCCCAGGTGAATCCTCCAGGGAAGCTATCCCTCGCTCAACGGCCTTACACGGAACTCGTTTCGCCAAGCACCTACCAGTAGCGTCCCCGAATTCATAGCATGCTCATCTGAATACTTGATATCTACAGGCGATAGCTTTGGACCATAGATAATTAATTCTGGCCCTGAAGCGAGCCATTTCCGTTTGTTTCACAGTCGTTGACACCTTGTCCTGAATACATAGTATCAAGTTGTATTCGGCCCTTCTGAGGTCTTCGTATAAACCCTGTATCAGAAGATTGTGCTGTCTCTGTTTATGAATGCCAAAGCCCACAATTTCCTCCCAATTCTGGCCTTTAAGGCATCCCATACTACAGTATAAGCTGATGTATTCCTGTTGATTTCCCGAAATTGGACAATCCAGTGTTTGATATAGCTGACGAATGACTTGTCTAGTAATAGTTTCCTATTAAAAAAAGGCTCTTTGTGGCCGAAAGAAACCCTGCACCAGAATATCTATTACTACAGGGCTATGATCGAACTTAATTCTAGGGTATATCTGGATATTAGCATCCTCTGCCATTACCCTGGAGATAAAAAACATAATCTGACCTTACCCACTTATTGTGAGGGCAGGAAAAATATGTAAAACCAGGATCAGGAAATCTCCTTGTCTACCACAAATCCATAAAACCATGCTCAGACAGGAGCCGCTGCAATGCCCTAAAGACCTTAGGTTTCCTACCAGTATACCGTCTGTTACCTGTTGTAACTCTGGACCATATAGGTGTATATTGAGGTCGCCACAGAGTACCAAAGGAGTGGGACAGGATGCAAGCTCTATGTTGAGAAAATACAATATCTGTGCCTCATCCATATTTGACCCATAAACAGATCATATAGCAAACTTAGTAAACCCAGCAGCACACTCAGCAATCACCCAGCACCCATGATTATCCGCGATTGTCTTGCCAGCCAAGCATATACTTGGCTTTGTCAGAATGGCCAGCCCTCGGGTTGTAGAGCAATGCTATATACAGGTTAATACTGTATACCCCAGTTCTGCCATAACTCCACATTTCTCCCACGGAAAGCGTGTTTCTTGTAAGCACGCCACATCAGATTGCATTACTCATAGCTCCATCGCGACCCTCTGCCTTTTAGCCCAATCGTTCAGGCCAGACACATTAAAAGAGCAAATCTGCACTCTCACAGCCATCAGCCCGTCCCCCATCTAGACAAAAAGCATATCTCCACACTAACATGATCATGAGGATTAATATGAAAATCTACAGGAAAATATTTTGCTCCAACCTTTGGCCTGCATGTTTTTTTTGATTTTTTTTGCGTCCCCCCTTTTACCCCTTGAGGCCCACCCACCCATACAGTCCCTCCAAGTGACCCAAAACCTGAACCCCTCTTGCCTACCCCATGACCCCTGTGACCCTCCCCTCCCCGTGAAAACCCACCCTCCACCTGCCCACCTAACGAGGCATGAGGACGCAAGGGTCTGATGTGATGGGAAGCTATCCTTACCCCCCTGATCCTTCACTTCTCCAAAAATACCCCCTACAGTGTTTATCATCTACCACACTCCTGGCTCCACACGTAGAAAATAATCTAATTCCTGACTCCGAGACCCCATATGATAACCTAAATTGATTGCAAATATTCTCTTGCTTGGACCTCAGAAAAAAAACTGAGTTTGGCCCTTGCCTATGACCTTCAGTTTTGCAGGGTTGAGTAAAAAGACCTGGGCACCTTTACCCTGAAAGAATGGTATTAGTTGCCACGGCCTCTCAACTGTCGCATGAAAGAAATCAGGTCGGACGAAGAACTCACTCCCCTTCCCTGCCCTTTTTCTATCTGTCAGTGCAAGATCATAGTTGGCTTCTCAGGCCAAAAAATTATTTAGGCAAATCAAAATTGCCCTTGGTTTAGGTGTTGACTTTCCTGAACGCTGGTACTGCTTAAAAGGGAATCAGTGAGCTCTTTGTACTTCAAGGTCCCAAGTCCATTGCGTGAGCTCGGGGAGTGCTTTCGTGAAAAGCTCTACAATACATTTTTGTGCATCCGATCCCTCCAATCCTTCAGGTATGCCGAGAACTCTGAGGTTATTTCTCATAAGGCGATTTTACAGATCCGCCAACTTCCACTGCATGTTATCATTTTGTGTCCTTAGAGACTCCGTAAGGGATCTTTGGGCAACAAGCTCGCCTTCCAATGTTGAGATTCAAGTCTCTGCTTCACTTATCCTTTCCGCAAATTCAGAGCAAGACTTAGCGACTCCCCGGATAGAATTCTATAGCTTGCAGCATGCCCCTTGGGTTCTTTGGCTCTCTGTCCTAGTCTCCTCTCTATGTACCATAATACTCTGGTAAATAACGGAGAGCGAGATTTCCTCAGAGCTGCCCAGTGCCCAGGACTGGCAATCTTTAATGATCAGTTTATTTAATTTTACTTTCAGGTTAGTCTAAATTCTAAGAAACCTTCATGGACCCAAAGGCAATAGATCAGAGACATATCTGACCCCCAAATCCATCGTGGACAGTAATTGGAGCTGTAGATTGTAGTACCATAACAATCTTTTCAAGAATTTGGCGCCTTGTATTCCCATTTATCACATCCATAACTGGCTAAAGAGATGCATTTTGATTGATACTTTCAAGAGTGCTTGTACAGGTTTGACACCCAGTCTGCTTGCAAAATCAAAGAATCTGGCCATGGCGTTCCTTCAACCCTCCTTGATGTGGTCCAGGAGCCCTTTCGTTTAAGAGGACTCCGAGGTAGGAACAGGCAATAACCCTTGTAATTTCTATTCCATTCCTAAAACATTTCTACAAATTTTTATTTTTACTTTTCAGGCCTATGACCATGGTGTGGGATTTTGTGTAATTAGTATTTCAATCTAAACAAGTCATAACATCCACGTTATTAAGGAGATGCTATAGCCCCACCGCTGTTCTGGCTAGCAGCATGGCTTTGTCTGCTTATAAGAGTGCTGGGATTAGATGTGAACCCGCACAAGGGATGTTTCTGCTACCTGAACATAGTTTAGGGCCCAATTTAATAATGCATAGTGTAAATAGGAGTGGGGCTAGCATACAGCCTTGTCTTACCCCCCTTTTTATTACAATAGGGGAAGAAAGACTCCCAGTCATTTTATACCTCGCAGCAGCAGAAAGCTCAAGGTATAGAGCATGTAAAAAGTTAACAATGCCACAGTCCATTCCCATGTTGCTTAGGAGATGCTAGAGTTTCAACCTGTTAACTGTGGAATGCTGATATTAGGACCATAAAGGCAAGATGTAACAAGCCTCCCTTGATTGCTGTGAATTTCCCGATGATCAAGTGTAAATTGAGACGTTGATCTAGGGTTTCCTTCCCTGGCTTAAAACCTTACTGTAGGTTTGAAAAAACATCATTTTGCTTTAGCTAGGAGGTTAACCAAGAGAGAATCACTCTCCCCATGATTTCACCCACTGAATCTATCAGGGATATGGACCTATAACATTGTGGGTTCATTCTTTCTCCTGGGATAATTATAGCTCTAGTCCATGAAGTTGGAATACCTGTTTTCCAGGCGGCATTCGAGACATGAGTTAGGATAATGGCAAATGTTGTCGGGTCATCAGAGCAGGCACCTTCTCCTTTGAAAAGATTACTATAGCCTTGGTGACTTCCTACTTTGTAAAGGCCAAATTGAAATCACCACTAGGCTTGTCCTGACTGTCATCATGGGATTCAGCTATCACACTCCCGTAAATCCTTTCAAAATGGGTCAACTATGTATCTGAAGTTATAACACGGTCTAAAACACTATTGAATATCCCAAGGAAAAAAGGACGATGAACAGTTTTTAGGAAGCTAGAACTATTCATTAAAATCTTGGTCTGGAGTAGCTGGGTCCATGCTTCCTCTCTAATTTCTTTTTTCCAAGCTAGTAGGGACTATTTATATCTCTTTCTGCCCAAAAAATATTTCACCCCTATCTCTAGGTGTATTTTTTTTAAAGTTAAAAGGTTTCAATGAGCCTTAGAGCAGGTATGGTCGAACCATCTTTCTCCCTCCAGCTTAGGCTTACCTTGAGTTTTCACCAAGCTATTTGCTACGTACCCGCAGATTCTACTATATGAACTCAATAAGAGATTCAGGTCTGTCCTACCCTCCAAACATAGGCCAATGTCCTGGTCACAATTAATTTATAAATTATTTAAAAAGGAATCTACCGGAATCTTGCTCCATTTTAATCTGCGTGCTTGATCCTGTGGTGCAGTTTCACTGTTTCTCTGCCCTACTTTGTGGTGGACCTCTTCTCCCATTCTTCTCTCCAGACTCATGAACAGGGGATTATGATCATTGAGCTGGTTCCAGCTGGCCTCATATTGCAGCACGTATAGAACTGAGGAGGCCTATAAAATTATATAATCGATAATCATATTGGAACGTCATCCAATAAACATTCCAAGTTAAACTCTGCGATAATATCATCCATTTTACCCCACTGGTACAAGTGTTCAAACTAGTCGTTAATAAAATCTTCTCTAAAATACTTGTTAGTGGGGCGTGCCCAAGATGTTGCCCATGTAGGAACTCAATTACAGACCTCCGCTGCACTTATTGGGCCATAAGTAGATTGGGGCCTGCGCCTGCTGGTCCCCCGGGGTGAGCAGCAGAGGCAGCGATGCTGAGGGCTGCTGACCACGCATCGGCTGTAGGACATGGGTCCTAGTTGAGGATGCTACACTGAGGCACGGAGGGCCCGGGCTGGTGAGGCCTGACTGCGTGAGAGCACCTGCTGACAGCAGTGTGGAGCCCTGCCCAAGTGGCTTCTGAGAAGAGGCCGGCATGCAGCGGTTACTGTGCTCCTTCACCTGGATTGGTGACTGCGGAGAGGTCGGTGCCCTGGTCGAGGGTGAGTGAGGCCTAAAGAGACGGCACGGGCCGCTGGTGGGGGTCCGATAGAAGAGGGAGCCACACTTTAAACACTTCGCTGGGATCTTGTGCCCTCCTGTCGGCTCGGCGGCCTACCTGCAGTGGGGCCCTCTTTGGGGGTTAACGAAGTGGAAGACTGGGACTGCGTTCACCTGCTAGATCTACGGAGCCAGGTGGAACACAGTTGCCCACATAGCATCGCTGGGGGCCTGCCGCGTTGATATTGGGGGGAGGGGGGGAGTGTTCCCTGGGTTCTGGAGAGCTCTTGTGGCCTCTGCTGCGACTACCACATAGGCCACCCCTACACCCGGTGGGAAGGTTGGGGTGTGTTGGGAGACGGGCTGGACCGAATAAGTCGACTGGCACCTGCCAAGTCCTTAGGCTGGTGTGGCCTTATGCCCTTCTGAGGCTGGGCGGGCCCTAGCCGACAGCCTTGAGACAGAGACGCCTGTAAGGATCCCCACTTGTTACCTGCAGCTGACTGCGCTGTGCACAACGAGCAGCCCACCGCCCGGAGAACATGACGATGCCACGCAGCAAGAGAGACACTAAACATTAAGGCTATACTGTTCAGGGGCGGGCCTAAATGGGCAAACCCAGCCAAAGACTCCAGATCCTCTTCTCAATCCCCTCGTGAAGTATCCCAGAAGAGCCCACTGTAAAGATATAACAGCCTTGAAGCAGGAGGTAGCCAAAGATGTCAAAGAAATCAGTCACGAAATGGGAGTACTGGGTCAGCGCATGGACACATTAGAATAAGGACACAACGCTAGGGAGGAGGAGTTGGAGGCCTGTCACAGACAAATCTCAACTACTACCTGAAGGATTCGGAGAACAATTCTCTTAGATCTAGTATTCGGAAAAGGGGGTCCCATTGCAGGCGGATGTGGGCATATTAGAGGACTATGTGCCTCGAATCTGCCATATCATCCCAGAGTCGGCAGACAAAGAACATATCTTGGATCGCACACACAGAGCTGGTCCCCCATCAGAGGCATCAACACAGCTGGAGCAACAGAGGGAAAAAAAGCCAGGCCTCCCCCACTCAACACACTGTAAACAACAAGAGGCCTGACTAGGTTTAAACACCTATTACTAAAAACTCTACACTAGAGGGGTTACCCATATTTTTCATACTCCCTCACAAAGGCGATCCCTATCGCTAATCAAAGTGGCATGGCGTTCCAATTTATAACAGAAATGTCAGTACAACAACATAGGACCACTCTCACCCAAACATAAAAAATTGTGAGCGAGGAGAGAAAGCACCTCACGGTCGTAACACCAAAGGGGTTGCTGGTTGGTACTGACTAGCACACCAATTATCATCATCTGTTACTTTCTCTCCATTCAAGAAAAGAAAAGTGTGTGTTCTATCGTGAAAATCTCGACAACCGGAAGAAGACAGTGAAACCTAAATGTGAATAAACTGTCAGTGCATATTGTCACTACAAGTGCCCACTGGACCCCATGAGAATAAAGATATAATTCCCACCATTAAAATGCGGTACAGCTTACTAGCTTGACGTAACTTTATCAAGCGCTGTAGGCTGTCCCAATTAAAAATGGTTTACATCAAACCATATTCAATTTCCAAAAGCCAACATGTTTTGTTGCAAATAATTTTTGCAACTTCTTCAGGGCTGTAGGGGTTCCAAGTTATTACTTTGTGCGAGATTCACATCAAACCTATGATGGTATGACATTAAAAAAGAAAGAAAAAGAACGTGCCACATGTAAATACCACCAAATTGTTAAAAACACTCCAAGACTTCATAATTTACTCGATAAGTAATGCAAATGCATAATTACCAGCTGGTTGCATATATTCCTCATACCTGCAACCATCTCAAAGTAGCACACGCGTCAGCTGAGCACGTGCCCACAGGGTGACTGCCCAAAGTCCCATCACCTACAAATTTGCATATGATAACATCACTTGACAGGCATATCTTCCCCATTGTTTACCCAAATTATGTTCTTAAGGCGCCTGACCCCTGACAACTTCTTGGGTCATTTTCTATTTGATGCTCTCTCCGCATCACGCGCATTCACATTCCTCTGGCACCTCTTAATGTGACAAAACCCACATCGGACAGGCACCTCCCTCTGCTAAATACGGACGGATTTTTGTAACAACTGTGCCGTTCATCAACACCATGATTAACTCAGAGTCTACTCTATTTTGCTTTTTTTACACACTGCCCCCAACAAGCTGGCCAATCATCACTCAAGAGTTTTCCCAACAATGCCCATATATCAAAGAAATGATAAAGCGCCACCTGCCAATTCAAAGCGGGTGAAAGAACCGTCCTTCCAGGTTCTTAAATTAGCGTGTTATGCAACCCCCGCACTCAGACCTCTTACCAATACCGAGTCCCGCCGGCGTTTTTGAAGCTCCGTCTTGGCGCTTACTCAAACGCTCGGCAAATATACATAAGCCCACGCCCTCACACAGCATGGACGCCGTGCGCGCATGGTAGTCTTTCACGGCCTAGAGCGGCGGCCATCTTGGAATGGAGCTTAGTGTACTAATGCGCCACTATGTGTATCAGTGACCGGAATCTCGACGTATGTTTAACCAATATTTAAACAAATTCAGATACTCATGTATAATTAGCAGGTATTTCCTCATATTTAATATCATGTCTTCATCAAACCCCTGCGCATATATAAAACAAGGGGGAAAAAAAGAAAGGACCCCACAGGACATCTTATCCTACCTCCATAGCTACCGCCAAAAGGAACTGATCATGAATGCAGTGCCTGACCAGAGCTCTATCACCTTTGAAGGGGAGAAAGTCTGGCTCTACCAGGACTTCTCATTTATCACGCTGCAGCGGCACACAGCTTTGAAACCAGCTACCTCTCTGCTGCGGGAGAAGAGGATTCGCTATAAGTGGGGACATCCGTTTTGCCTCATCTTCGCGTGGGAGGGAGAAACGCATGTAGTCCGTACTGTCCACGAAGCGGCTTTGATCCTGGGGCTTGAATGGGAGACACCGGAACCCATGCTATCCCAGTGCCGGCTCCCCCTCTCTTCCCTGCCGCACTCTGCTTGTCAGTCTAAGCGCCAGACCTACAATAAGGTGAACAAACCATTGATGGCGAAGAGCTTCAGGGAAATATTGACCCAACTGCAGCAACTCAACCATAGAGAGCCATCCCCCGGGCCCCACCGTGGAGTGAGGAGGTGGTCAGCTGCTCCCTTGCAGACTAGATTCCATAATACAAACATTATTTTCCATCCTCCCTATATTTGAATACTTGTACTCACAAAAAGAGGAAAAGGAGGAAATGTGAGTGTTTTGTATAGACAGAAGCACCATCTAGGAAAAACACCAGGTTTTATAACAATGCCCTCACCCACTAATAGTGGCATGCTTTATCATAGGGCTTCTACAACGTTCCTGCGTAGACTAACGCCAGGGGTGGGGCAAGGGAAAGATCATACTGGCCAATGGTGGGGGGACTGGGAATCCCACATTTGATGCACAACTACCAGGTGGTAAAGTTGAGGTCCTAGGGGAATGTGTTAGAATAGACCCGTTTATGCTTACGCAGTGCCCTATGTAAGTTAGCATTCGCTGCACCATTTTCTTTCCAGGCGCCATTTTAGGTTGTTCAAAACTGCTCTCGTTCAATTTCGAGAAATGTCCTCTCTTGACTTTCATTTCTGAAATGTTAGGTTTTGTTTCAGTAATGAGTACACTGTCCATGTTAGCGCATAGCTTTCCCACTAGATAGAGGCCCTCTCCCACTTGTCTGGTGGCGAGCCCAGGATGGAACGACTTTGGACTGTGCTAGTTTGTGTAAGATACGAGAGTTGAAACCTTTTTTTGTATTTCACTGTTCAGCTGCATCTGCTTGGAAAATTCCACTGTGGGCATGGTTTCTGCCCAGCTATGAAACATACATAATGTATCTTTATGCTTGCTGATTTCAGTTCCCTCTATAGCACTCCTAGCTGCTGTACAGATGGGGATCCACTCTGAGTGCACATAAATAAAGTTATTGGTTTGTATCCTCTACTGTCTGACCGACTCTCCATTTGGTACGGAAGGCTGAGAGGTGGTCATTGGTGACCCGGGTGGCCCTAAGCGGGTCACTACCTTAAGTTGGCGTCCAAACAGGGACTCCTTCGGGTGATGATCCATCCCCTTTCTGCAGACGGGAGGGAGGTCGAGGGCATCGTTGGGTCAGACTGACGGCTTTCGAATCCCTGCAAGAAGAGTATCTGTTACTCGCAGCTGCTCCTTCTGCCCTGCCGGATGGTGCCTTGCCAGAGGTCATCCCAACTGGAGTCATGAACGGCGAAACCCTTGATCTGACTGTTTGGTCTGAAGAGTATGCAGTGGAGAACTGGTTTGTTTGTACTATTGATATTAGGTGAGTTTGTTTTGGTTCTATGTGGATATGGTACCATAGTGGTTTGGGTTTGTTTTGGGGGGGAAGTGTTTGCAAATACTTTGCCAGGTGTAATAACAATTTTGCAATGCCTGGCCTTAGCAAGTTTTGGAGTTTGTGTTGTCGCTGTTGTTCTGCAGATGCCCGTTTGGAAGAAGCTCAGCCGGCACCTATTGAGGAAAGCCCTAATTTTGATATGTATGGGAAACATGGCCTTGGCCATATTATGTTTAGTACATTATGGCACAAATATACGAGGGACAATGTCGAGTTGCAGTGGCCTTTGACGGGCTCTTTTGAACGCTAGGGTTGGGTTAGTTAAACGCTTCAACAA
Source organism: Triturus cristatus (assembly GCF_964204655.1). Classification (NCBI taxonomy): domain Eukaryota; kingdom Metazoa; phylum Chordata; class Amphibia; order Caudata; family Salamandridae; genus Triturus; species Triturus cristatus. The sequence continues at coordinate 490,210,717 of NC_140579.1, forward strand.
AACCCTAAAGGGAATGATTAAAGGCCTCCCAGAAAAGCTTAGGTGAAAATGGGACCTTTTACTTCCCTGCCTTCTGTTTGCATACAGGGAGGTTCCACAGAAGGGGATTGGCTACAGCCCTTTTGAACTTCTGTTTGGGCATCCTGTAAGAGGTCCATTATGTTTGGTGAAGGAGGGCTGGGAGTTACCTCGCAAGCCTCCGAAACTGGATGTGATGGACTATGCACTTGGTCTCCGCTCCAGGATGGCCGAATACATGAAGAAGGCAACTTAAAACCTGGAGGCCAGCCAAGAACTACAAAAAACTTGGCATGACCAAAAGGCTGTGCTGACTGTATACCAGCCAGGACAGAAAGTGTGGGTGTTGGAACCTGTGGCCCCAGCAGCTCTCCAAGACAAGTGGAGTGGCCCCCATACAATTGTTGAGAAAAAGGGAGAAATCACCTATCTGGTGGATCTTGGAACTCCCAGGAGCCCCCTTAGGGTGCTCCATGTCAACAGATTGAAACCATATGTTGACAGGGCTGACATGGGCTTGCTCGTGGCAACTGATGAGGAACAGGAGGAGGAGAGTGACCCTCTCCCTGACCTGCTCTCACAGAACCCTCATGATGGGTCAGTAGATGGTGTTGCTTTGGCAAGCAGCCTCACTGACCATCAGCAAACTGAATGCAGACAAGTTCTGCAACAGTTTAGACATATGTTTAGCCTGACCCCTCGTCAGACTTCCTGGTGCACCCATGAGGTGGACACTGGAGACAGTCTGCCTGTCAAGAGTAAAATCTACAGGCAACCTGATCATGTCAGGGACTGTATCAGGACTGAAGTCCAGAAAATGTTGGAGTTAGGTGTAATTGAGCCTTTAGATAGCCCTTGGGCTAGTCCAGTAGTCCTAGTACCCAGACCTCATACACAGGGTGGTAAGAAAGAAATGAGGTTTTGTGTAGACTACAGAGGCCTCAATGCAGTCACCAGGACTGATGCCTATTCCATACCAAGGGCAGATGAGCTAATTGATACTTTGGCCTCAGCCAAGTATCTTAGTACATTTGACCTAATAGCTGGCTACTGGCAGATCAGGTTAGCTGAGGATGCCAAGGCCAAAACTGCATTCTCAACCCCTGGTGGGCACTATCACTTTGTGGTGATGCCCTTTGGTTTGAAAAATGCACCTGCCACTTTTCAGAGGTTGGTGAACAAAGTTCAGACAGGTATGGAAACTTATTGCTCAGCTTATCTAGATGATATTGCTGTCTTTAGTTCCACCTGGCAGGATCACCTGGTCCACCTCAGAAATGATTTGGAGGCCCTGCAAAAAGCAGGCCTCCCTATCAAGGCCACTAAGTGCCAGATAGGGCAGAGTCAGGTTGTGTACCTGGGCCACCTTGTAGGTGGAGGCCAGGTTCAACCTTTACAGAGCAAAATCCAAACCATCATGGAATGGGTTGCTCCAACCACCCAGACACAGGTGAGAGCCTTTTTGGGACTGACTGGGTACTATAGGAGGTTTGTTAAGGGATATGGATCTATAGTGACCCCCTTAAATGATCATACCTCAAAGAAAATGCCAAAAAAGGTTCAGTGGACAGCTAGCTGTCAAAAGGCATTTGAAGACCTAAAGCAGGCCATGTGCACTGCCCCCATCTTACAGAGTCCAGACTACACCAAAAGGTTCATTGTCCAAACAGATGCTTCTGAGCTGGGTGTGGGAGCTGTACTGTCTCAACTGAATGATGAAGGTCAAGACCAGCCAGTAGCTGTTATAAGCAGAAGGCTGACCCCTAGAGAGAAACGTTGGTCAGCTATAAAGAGGGAGGCCTTTGCTGTGGTGTGGGCCCTAAAGACAAAAGATTGGCTTTTTACAGGAACAGTTGTTTAAGAGACAAAGTACACAGTCGATGTTTGATTCTCTTCGAACTTGGCAGAAGTAGGCTAAACAAAGGCAGTTAAAAATGGAGAAAGAGGCCTGGAAAGGGAGAAAGCAGACATCGACGCAGAAAGCTGTAGCATATAATAGAGAAAAACAGGAGACAGGAATTGAATGTGAGGATAGGAGATTTTGGTTACACACTGACAAGTCCTATCTGGCCAAAGAGGAAAATGATACTTTTGCAGAGTAAGTTTTTTTTTTTTTTTAAAGAGTTTTATGTAGTGCAAACTTGACCCGAATCGGGTATCAGAGCGCTTTACATAGCACCAGTTGCGTTACATTAGGATACATTCATTTTTGTTAGGCATGGGAGATTAAGTGATTTGCCCAGTATCACAGGATGTTCAGCGTCATTGCCGAGATTCGAACCCAGTTCCCCAGATTTGAGGTCGACCGCCCTAGCCGTTAGGTGAACTCCTCTCCCCGTAGCCTGATCCTAGTTGTTAGATACTTGACCCCTGCCTCCTTATGGCCCACAGAGGATATATCCCACTGTTCCTTTACAGTCACAGCAGCCTGTTTCATCTGCTCCGGTTGCCCCCTTATCTACAGCTGTTATTTCAACAGCTTTGGCTACGGCGCCTCCCGCTCCTTCTCGGTCTTCGCCACCTTTGACGACTGTGGCCTCTGTTTCATCTATTGTTCCGACTCCTGTGTCCTCTGTTCTTTCTCCTCCGGTGTAAACATTGACCACAGTTGTACCTACCACTTCTATTGCTTCTCCTCCTATGGATATTCATCCTCTGATATTCTTGGATGTTGAAACGCCTGTACGAGGGTTTGAAGACAGGGATTGGGCGAAATTCAGGGAGCTAGTGGGTCCATTGATGCGATTTGGGGTAGGTGAGGATGAGTAGGAGGTATTAGCAAGACAGGCTATGAAGTGGGCTAGCAATGTGGTTTATAGCACTGAAGATATTTGGCAAGTTGTACGTGAGTTCGAGCCTTTTCTACAACAGCATGTTCTTCAGCACGTCTGCAACATTCATAGACCTCTGGCGCACAGACATCATAACGGAGGCCCCACAAGTGGTATTTGATATTAGAGATAGAGTCTATGATGCTGATTTAGCGCCAGGACAGGTGTTTGCAAATCTTGCCACTATAGTCTCTTATAGAGGTCGATTGAATGATAAGAGTCACACTAAAATTACTCAGTTCCCTATGCATGAAGTCCATCCAATCTATCATCCAGAAATAGCTGCATTGACGGAACAGCATGGTGCGATCACTAGACTGGCCATGGCGGCCTGCTTCCAGGAGCAATGGGTTTATACTCCATGGAAAAGAAGTGAGGTTTTAGCCCTTAAGGAAACGTTGCCTGATCCTAGGAAAAATCCTACTGCCTATTGTAAGGAATTAACAGAAGCTGCCTCTTCTACTGTAATGACTCTTGCTGATATTGAAATGTTTTTTGGTCTTCTTGTTCCGGTTGATATTTGGCGGCAGGTGCATACTCAAGATCATGTTGCTGAGTTGGGCAGTACATGCGATGTGATTAAAGGATGGGATCAGGAAAGGAAGCCAGGAGATATACCCAGTGCTGAACTACTTGCCTTGCCTGATCGTATTATTACATACATAAACACACTTATTCCACCTAATATGGTAAATTGGGACAGATTGACGGCCTGTCGACAGAAGAAGGGTGAGAGTGTATCTGATTTCTTTACAAGGTTTGAAGATATGGTTATGGATTATAGTGGGCAGGATATGTCCATGGAGGGTGAAGTTAATTTGTTCGTTGATATTTCTGTTACTAATCTCCTTCTTGAAATAATGACTCGTTTGCAGGCGTCTTAAAGTACTTGTTCTACGTCTTCTTCCTCTGTTATTTTGAATATGGCTCAATATTATGAACATCGAGATAATGAGGAGAACGATAAAACTGACAAAAATCATAAGGATTTAAAGACAAAGGTGTTGTTGCAGCAGGCATTTCGGGGAAATAACAGAGAACGGGGAGGTCCTTCTCGACAACTCTCATGTACTAGGCAGCCTACCATGCCACCTCTGTGGCAAAATCAATGTGTGTATTGTAAGGAGAAAGGACATTGGCGTAGCCAGTGCCCTGTGCTTTTACAGAAGGTTGCATCCCCTATACGAGGTTCTGGTGGTAGAGGCTGTGGGACGTATAGAAATCAGAATTCTGCAGCTCCTGGAGGCCGTTCTTATAATAATTATTTTGATGACCCTAGAGATGGACAGTATTATCATGATGATTACGAGATTGATGATGTAACAAGCATGTCTTACAGCTAGGACAGCCAGGGACAGGGTGAGGGACCAGTTCAGATACCTGTGGATCAGCGTGGTCCTTATGTCACAACGGGTTTTTAAGGCTCGACTAAGGAATTTTTGGTGGACACAGGTGCGACAAAGAGTTCTGTTTCTTGACATATGGTCCCTGGGGTGGCTCTGTCCGCCCACAATAATGTTTTGGTAAGTTTTTCAGGTGTACCGGTTGTTAGCCCCATTTCACGACCCCTTGCACTAACTGTTGGTCCTTTCACTGTGGAATCTCCATTCTTGTTAACATCTAATTGTGGTGAAAATCTGATAGGTGTGGACTTGTTGAAGAAATTGCATGCTACTATTGGTGTTTATATTACCATGGGTCCGGATGTGAGTACTAGACTGTTTGTCTCAGGATGCGCCCCTTCCAGTTGAATTTGTTCAGGTACCACCCACACTATGGGCCACAGGTGATACAGGTGTGGGTCTGTTGCATGTACCACCAGTTTCTATACAAGCTAAAGATAATGCTATTCTGCCCCGCATTCCTTAGTATAAAATACCGCAAGCAGGAGAACGGGCTCTTTTTCAGATTATTCAGGATTTGATACGAAAGGGAGTAGTTGAAGAAACGTCTGCCAACATTTGCAATAGTCCTATTCTTCCGGTTCTTAAGAGGCCACCCTCGGGTTCCTCTGAGGCCCTTGATGATGTTTATCGCTTTGTGATTGATTTGCGTGAGGTTAATAAAATAGTAATTCCATAATTTGCAGTGGTTCCTGATATTACTACGCTTTTAACTATGGTTCCATCTACTGCCAAGTTTTTTTTCTGTTATTGATTTGAAAGATGCATTCTTCAGTATTCCTATGCACCCGGAGAGTAGGTATTTGTTTGGGTTTACACTAGCCGGCAGAAGCTTTCGGTTCTGTTGCGCTCCTCAAGGCTATACAGAGATTATAGTCAGGCATGAAAAAGTCAGTTGGATTCACTATCACTTCCTCCAGGTAATGTATTAGTGCAGTATGTTGATGATCTGTTAGTAGCTTCTGATACGGAACAAGGTTGTAAGGACAGTACAGTGAAACTGCTGTTGTATTTGGCACATCATGGGCATAAGGTTTCTCTTTCACAATGTCAGTATTGTCGACAGGAGGTTACCTATTTAGGTCACCTACTGTCGAAGGAGGGTAGGAGGATGACACCTGAGAGCGTATCAGTACCATTGTTAAAATGCCCATTCCAAAAACTCAAAAAGATGTACGTGCTTTTATAGGTATTACTTCTTACTGTCCCCAGTGGATCCCAAACTATTCTTTACTAATCAAACCTTTGTTTGCATTAACAACGAAAGCAGTGTATGAGCCTTTGCCTTGGACGCTTGAATGTCAGCAATCTTTTGAATAATTGAAAACTGCAATTTGCTCGGCTCCAGTGCTTGGCACACCTATTTATAGGAAATCGTTTGCGATTTACGTTCATGAGCTGGCTGGTTGCGCAATTTCTGTCCTAACAGAAATTTGGGCATAAACAGAGGCCATGTGTTTATTTTTCTGCTGTGCTTGAACCTGTCGCAAGAGCCCTCCGAGCTGTCAGAGCGGTCGTGGCTGTGGCCACTTCAATCAGACAATCAGCTGGACTTGTACTTGATACAGACCTCACACTTATGGTACCCTATGCTGTGGATACACTTTTGAATACGACAAAGACACAGCACCTTACCAGTGCACATTTTACAGGTTATGAATTGACATTGTTTGCTAAACATATCACGATCAAAAGATGTGCACCTCTGAACACAGACACGTTACTACCCCTCCCTTCTGAGAATGATGCAGTTGACAAACATGACTGTATTTTCCGGACGGAAGAAGAGACGAAAGGACAGGTAGACCTGACTGATGTTCCCTTATCTGACCCCCAAGGGGAACTATATGACGATGGTTCCTGTTTTAAATTTCCAGAAGGCACCACCACTGCTGCTTATGCGATCACTACGTTGCATACGGTGGTAGAGACATCACGGGTCCCCTATCAGTAGGCTCAAGCTGCTGAGCTTGCTGTCCTTATTCGAGCTTGTGAATTGAGTGAAGGGATGGTTGTCAAAATCTATACAAACAGCCAGTATGCATTCGGGTTTGCGCTTAATTTTGGGCGACTGTGGGCAGAGAGAGGGTTCTTACCTCTCATCGTACCAAAATCCAACATGGGCACCTTATACTGTGGCTTTTGTCTGCTTTATTGCTCCCCAAGGAATTGGCAATAATTAAGTGCAGCGCCCATAGGAAGGTTACCGAGGATGTGGGAAGGGGCAATGCATTTGGGGATCAGGTCGCTAAGGAGACGGCCCAAAGTAAAATGAAAAGAATGTTTGTTACAGGTCCAGCTAGGTGGGTTCCTGAGGTTGTTCTGTTTGAAAATACCCTTGAGAGTGTAAAGGAGATCCAAAGTGAAGCAACAATGGAGGAATTAGCGAAATTGCAGGAGAGTACAGCACAGTTAAATAAGGAAGGATGTTGGACTGATAAATCTGGAGAACAGAAATGGATGTTGCCCGATGCATATGTACTTCCTGTGTTTACTGTGGCTCATGGAACAGCCCATATCAGTGCGAAAGGCATTTGTAAATTGTTAGCCCCGTATGGAAGAGCGAAAACATCTCCAAGACAACTGCACATTTCGTGAAACATTGCACGGTCTGTATGATACATAATCCAGGGAAGGGTACCCTTACACCACTCGGTAATTTTGCACCACCTACTTTTCCATTTGAGGTCATCCAATTGGATTATATTAAATTAGAGAGATGCAATAATTGTAAGTATGTTTTAGTGGTTATATGTTCATTTACCAAATGGGTTGAGGCTAACCCCACTAAAGATAATACGGCCATTACAACTGCGAAAGTACTCCTTAAAGAGTACTTTCCTCGCTTCGGCTTAACCCAAATTATCTGGAGTGACAACGGGAGTCATTTTAATGGGAAAGTGATTAAATTGATTTGTGAAGGTTTACACATTAAACAGAAATTTCATGCTGCCAATCATCTGCAGTCAGCGGGTCTGGTTGAGAAGTACAATGGTACTCTCAAACTGAAACTGGCAAAAATTCAGGAGACGCCAGGGTTGAAATGGCCAGATGCTCAACCGTTAGCTCTTCTGTCAACAAGAACTATAGCCCATTCTAGAACAGGATTGTCACCTTATGAGGTTGTGTTTGGACGCCTGGCGAATGTATGGGGTGCCCCACGTCCTCGTAAATACTCGGATATTGAATATCCTGTGTTGCTTGATTATCTTGGCCAGTTAAACGAAAGTTTACGTTCTATTCACCAACAGGTGAGGGAATTCGTATATCCTATACCAGAGGGGCCCAGCCACGACATTCAGCCTGGGGACTATATCCTGGTGCGAAATTTTCAGAGAAAGAAAAGTCTGGCGCCCCGCTGGAAAGGTCCTGAGCAGGTTCTGTTGGTGACACGGACGGCTGTAAAGGTTGCTGGTCTTAAAAACTGGGTGCATGCCACACACTGTTGGAGGATTCCTTTGCCGTTGCCATATGAAAAATGGGCCAAGGAAGGTATTGGCGACACCGAATGTGAGCAAGTGCCCAGGTTTGCTCCCTTCACTGATGCTCGACTGACCTGGACACAAACAGACAAGGAGAACGACAATGTTTTGAAAGAACCTGTCCCACCAGAAATACGAGCTATCCAGGAGCCTGTGTTCATTGATCACACAGTGCCTGGGGCTGCCAGGTACAACTTGCGTCACCGGCTGGGGGCTGCTGAATCTAAGGAGAAAAAAGATTAGGGGCGGACTGCACAAGATAGGTAGTACTGAATAACAGTACTCATGAATAATTAAAATGAGTGAAGATTCTATATTTGCTTTGCCTTTGTTGTTTGATCACTAGTTAGGGAAAAAGTATACTGTGAAGGTATACCACTTCTATCGAAGTGGGATATACTAGGAGAAGAGCTTAGGACAGAGCAAGTTTTAGCGCTGGTGATCAAGAGTGCCAACTTATTGATGGACAATAGGAGCCTGTGCTAGTGAGGCACTAACGGACACTGGGAACATTTTTATATTTCTTTTGCATTTTCCTTCTTTGAATTCACTATGCATTCCTTTGGTAGAAAGGTTGCTGAGGAGGAGCAACCAATGGTTATTGTACAACGTAATATGATGTGGTCACGGAAAAGTAAAATAATATGTGTTGTTCTTTCGATTCTGATGATAATAATATTATATGGGGTATCATGGGTTTTGGAAGATGTTCGAAGTGTGCTTTTCCGTAGTAAGGGAAAGGTCGGTTCCCCGAGACGAAATAAGAGAACTGCCCGAGTAATGTATTCTTAGAAACATACAAGAGGTTCTTCGGTGAGGGGACCGAGTGCTATCCCACCCAATCTGTCACCAGTCTGTGGACTGCATATCCATTGTCACTTGTAAATTATACTTATACTCGGCCACCACAGTTTACAGTGAAAGGAGTGTTTGGTTTTGATTATCTGGGGCCATGTCTATACCATAGAAAACCACTGGGTGTGGGTTATCCAGGTTGTGATAACAATACATATTGCGACAATTTTTATATGGAAAAACAGAATGTTACATTGGTGGGTTGGCATGACAAGGAATTAATAGTCCTCCGAGAGGCCGGTTATTGTTGCCCCATCGTAGATAGCACTGATAGTTCACTGTATATAAATTGCTCAGGAATAGTGTTGTACAAAAATACGATCACCCTAGTGAATGACGAGGATCCTAGTACTTTCAGAATGAAATCCAGGTATGCAGCAGTGGATTATGAGGGGCCGATTTATGCACACCCAGGGTTTTTCTTCTTGTCTAATGAGACGTATTCCAATGTCCACAATGGTACAGATGATGTAGCTCTTGGAATGGTATTGCCTTTGGGTGTGCCCTGTAATTATGCCAAGCCTCAAACCAGATGAGTTAAAAGGACACTAACGAAATAATTATTTGAGGGAATGACTGATATAGAGGTCAATAATTACAGTAATGGGATCACTTTTGAATACAGCCTTTCTTCTATTTTTACATTGGGTGGTACTTCCATGGCCAGGGGTGAAAAGGCTAGAGAATATTTTCGATGTAAGCTGAAAATTCTATCTAATACTACCACCAGTAGCAGCTTAGCGCGACATCACCACTCAGTTGGAGAGTATGCAGATATATTCGGAAAAGACTAGATATGCAGTGGACTTTATTTTAGCCAAGAGTGGTGGTGTATGCGCGGTAGTTGGCGATCAGTGTGTGGTTGGGCTCAAGATTATGGAAAAGAATATTACCAAACACATTTTACCTATTCTTGAAAATGTCAAAGGAAATGGAAAGTGGGAATTGGAGTTGGTCCCTTTTTGGTAGCTGGGGCTGGATTCTTGAAAAAGCGATTTATCTTATTGTGGTATTGGTGCTTTGCTGTGTTCTTGTTCAGTGTCTTCCCTTTTGATGTTCCTATTGTACCACTATTCTCACACCTAAAAAGAAGATATCAATCCATGACACAAATGCCGCTATAATGCTTCAAAAAGATGTTGATGATTTGATGAACATCGAATATTTGAGATTTCATCCCTCCTTGCTGTTTCGCTTTCTGATGCTGATGGTATGGAGTGCTCATAACTGTACCCTAATGTGATATACTATTATTGCTGGCAATATCTTATTCTTTATTACAGTTGAAAATGTTTTAGCTCATGCTAAAAGCAGGGTCTGTTAGAATAGACCCGTTTATGCTTACGCTTTGCCCTATGTAAGTTAGCATTTGCTGCACCATTTTCTTTCCAGGCGCCATTTTAGGCTGTTTAATACTGATCTGGTTCAATTCCGGGAAATGCCCTCTCTTGACTTTTGTTTCTGAAATGTTAGGTTTTGTTTCAGTAATGAGTACACTGTCCATGTCAGCGCATAGCTTTCCCACTAGATAGAGGCCCTCTCCCACTTGTCTGGTGGCAGGCCCAGGATGGAACGACCTTGGACTGTGCTAGTTTGTGTAGGATACAAGAGTTGAAACCTTTTTTTGTATTTCACTGTTCAGCTGCATCTGCTTGGAAAATTCCACTGTGGGCGTGTTTTCTGCCCGGCTATGAAACATACATAATGTATCTTTATGCTTGTTGATTTCAGTTCTCTCTGTAGCACTCCTAGCTGCTGTCCAGATGGGGCTCCACTCTGAGTGCACATAAATAAACAGTTATTGGTTTGTATCCTCTACTGTCTGACCGACTCTTCATTTGGTACGGAAGGCTGAGAGGTGGTCATTGGTGACCAGGGTGGCCCAAAGCCGGTGACTTCCTTCAAATGGCAGGGCTCAACTACAGAGAAACACTATTCTAGACCAGGCTGTAGCAGCTATACATGTTTCGAAAATTCCATTTATCCATTGAAAATACCGCCCACCAGAAGTGTATATCTCCCCAGTGGTCTGGGACACGGTAGGGACGTGGGATGAACTTAGTTTGTCTCAGCTTTCAACTCCCACTTACACCAATCATAGGGAATCTGGATTTCCCACGGTACTCCGCAGTAGGTGCTTCTCCCGCTGGCAGGAGGCCAACTCCAAACGGATAGGATATTTATTCCATATCCAGGACCTACTTGCCTTCTCTCAGTTGCAGAAGAATTTTGGGTTGCCTGTCTCTGAGCATTGGCACTACACTGCAATTAGGCAATGGGTGGTTCGCCCATTGACACACCCCCATGCAGGGTAGACCACTCACACCTTACAAGACGTTGCTCTTTTCTAGGCGGGATGACCAACATATCCTCTCTGACATCTACACTTTCCTAAACACTATCCCCTGCGCTGTTGCCTCGCCCGCCTGCGCATGATGGGAACTGGAGTGTGAGCAACAGTTTTCTGATGAAGAATGGTCAATTATTCTATGGCGGGCTCATACTTCGGCCTGCAGTACCTTGGGAAGGGAGGCTCTTCTCAAAGTTGCCCACTATTTATATGACATGCCAGCGTGCACTGCTAGGTGGAAAAGGGGGGGGGGTGATGACCACTGCTGGCGCCATTGTAACCACTTATATACTCTATCCCATCTACTGTGGCATTGCTCCAAACTACACTGCTCCTGGACCGACATACCTGCAGATATTGACCGGGGGGGGTGATGACCACTGCTGGTGCCATTGCAACCGCTTATATACTCTATCCCATCTACTGTGGCATTGCTCCAAACTACACTGCTACTGGACCGACATACTTGCAGATATTGACCAGATGTTTAATACTGACTTACCCCGTTTTCCTAGTTACATCCTCCTAGGTCTCCCCAATGCACTGACACCCTTTTCGATCCCCAAGAGGGAGAGCTATCTCTCTAGCGATCTGTGCAATGAAACCGGTCCTGCTATCCAAATGGGCCACGGATGTAGTGGCCACACATACTGATTGGTTACACAAGCTTTGGGACCTACTCAGTATGGAGAAGCTAACGGCCTATGAGGAGAACACCACACAGTTCTTTGGTTTGAGAAGACATGGGGCACCTGTTTGAAATTAATAAAAAAAATGAATATTAAAATCTCCGACTAACAAAACAACATGTGGTAGGTTATGTCTAGCTGCATATGATTCCAAAAAATATCTTAAGACCAACAGATGTTCCTCGGAATTATAAAAGTTGAGCAAAGGAATTATAAAATTTGGAAACTAAAAGAGTTAGTGTTTTTTAATTCTAACTGCACCGCCAACAGAGAACTGGACTCTGTTCCCACCTGCATAGACTCACACTTAATGTTTAGGACTAACAAGGTCACTAAACCCCCCCTTAGCTCTGCCCAATTGCGAAGCTAAAACTGGAGAAAAACACGAAATATACCCATCCAGAAAGAACAAATTATTCCTTCTTGTAGGACGACTTTATTTTGTTCTAATAATAAACTTAGCCAGCTCTTTTTATCCCTTTTATTAGACAGCCGTGATATTTTCCAACACATAGCCTTAGAAAAAGAGCCAAGCTTGGTTACTAAATTTGTGGGGTGATTGGCTACATTGTATGCTGACCTTTCCTCCTTATGTGGGGAATCTATCAACATAGGAGTCAGTCAATCGTTGAAATCTAGGGTACTCTGTGGGAGGAATTTATTGGACACCTTAATAGCAGCTACTTGTTCCCTCCTCCCGTGGAGACTCTGCATGCCTTCCAGCATTCTTCTCCCCCTATTGGGAAAGAGGCCATTTGGCACATAGAAAAATCCTAGTGGTAGCACTTTCATATCTATGGAACATGAGCCATCTGTGTTATTACCAATCCCGCTATATGCTATATCCGGAGAATTAAAGTTAAAAACAATACAGCCCCCTCTCAATTTCTGCCTCTGACCTACCCAGCTCACTCTTCTGGCCATAACGATGTGTGTGGACAAACATTTCCCAACCTCTTCTTGACTATTACACCAATGTATGATCTTTCGGATAAGCTTGAAATTGGCAAGGATCACACCTGGTCTCAAGAGTGGAAAGTCTAAAGAGCAATCTATGTCTATCTCCGTCGACCAGGCTGAGGGAGACTGAGTTCTCCTTGGGTGCTGGCATAACTAGGCTGTAGGCCCATCACTGACAGGGGAGGACTGTGTAAAGAGGAGGGGCGAGCCCCTGCATTAGCTAAGCAATTGTTTTTTTCAGGTGTCCCAATTATATTCAACTTCTTTGCAGCTGGACCCTTATTGTCTTGCATTCCCCTTTCACGTTCTTCTATGATAGTGTTACTTGAATAGGTAGAAGGGGTACATGGATGAGTCCTAATGTGGGCTATATGATCAGATATGACCTCCGGGGAGCACAGAACTCTACCCCCATCCTAAAATAACAGGCGGGTCAAATTGGCAACAACAGTTTCTAAAGTGGAAGCCATCAACCTCACTTTTTACTACTTTTACAATATTGTCCAATAAACTGTTAAATTAAACAAGGCCTCCGACTCTGTTTAATTCTGTACGCAACAGAGACAATGCACATAGGCTCCTCTTGTACCAGAGTGGCAAATGGTTTCCCAGAGACTAAAGCCATCTGTTTGTCTTTTTTGGGGGTTGATTTCCCTTTGCTAATTTTAGGTCGGGCTCCCAGCTCTTTCTTATTCTTAGGGAAAAGAGTCAGATCAGGAAAAAGAGCGCAAGGTGGCATAAGGGTCTTAACTGGAGTAATCCTCTTTGGCGCCATATCAGGCAGGACAGGTCCTCCTCAGGTGCCAAAATCGCATCAACCAGGTCTCTGGGGCTTCCCTTAGATGTCACACTGTGTATGCTATTGTCCGCACTCATGCCCAGTTTTTTTTCTACGTTCAAAATTTCTTTGTTGAGTTTCCCCACTGCTGACTAAGAAACAAGATGATGGATTCACACTGACCTAGTACCTTCGAGTGGGGTGGGCCATGATTAGCAGTGGATTTCCATTTGCACTTTGTGAAGAGGTGCAAACATACAGGGGTGGCACAGTTCATCATCAGGCGCCCGCACTTGGCCTGGGTTTCACCCGGGCACTGCCAGCGCCGCAGGTGAAGGTACTGCGCTATATAGCGCATATTCAATCAGGGCCACCTGCAGATGGGTGGAGGGGCGCCGCCTTTAAAAAAATGTTTAAACCTTTATTTATAACATAACATAATAACATAATGAACAAAAAACATCACGGCTACAGTGCAGTAAAAACATAGGTGAAACAATAAGTTTGCGTAGAAAAACCGTAATACTTTGCTAGTCACTACAGTTCGGAGCAATCAAGGCAAAATACTTCAAATAGGAGAACATGAGCAATTATTAGTCCACTCAGGGACCTAGGAAGACCAGAGATGCGCAGCAATAAAGCATACAATGCACTCAAAAGTCAGCAGGGCAGCAATAGCTGGTTATCCCACCACTAGTTGTCAGTATCGACATCCTCCTTACTGAGGTCTCTGCCAGGAGACAGAAATCGGTCACACAAGACACCTATGCTTCCACATCATCCTGAAGTTTTTCGTCAGTTCTACTACTCTTCATATATATATATATATATATATATATATATATATATATATATATATATATATATATATATATATATATATATATATATATTACCTACTGGTGGTCGCCAGTAGGTAGTTATAGTTAGGACCCTGTTTCCATAGAAAATCCGCAACATTCTATTTGGAATAACTTTGGCGCCGGTCGACGAATCCTCGCGAAATTTTCAAAACTAATGGGGCGCTACGCTCCGCTCCTACCCTGAAAGTCTCGGGGGGATTCGTCAAGCGGGGGCTGAGAAAAAAGGGGGGTCCCAAAACGCGTTTTCCCCATGCATTTTTCCATAGGACCTTTAGACACAGCTACAGCCCGAACGGCTGAACAGAATTACTTGTAATTTGGCAGAGAGGTAGTCCTCAGGTCAAGGAAGTGCCTTTTGTAGGTCTGGTGTAAATCTGTTCAGTAGTTCCTGAGAAAATAGCATTTAAATCAATATATATATCTGTAAGCGCGCTCCGAGCGCGCACCGTAAGCTTACCGTACGCGTACGGTGCCGTGCGCGAGCGCGATTCTGATTGGCTGTTAGATCTTAGTAAACATTCGAATCGGTCGAAACCAGGAAGTGTCGGCCGCCATTTTCTCTCTCGCACTCTGAGGGGGGGAGGAAAAACAAAGTTGGATATCATAAAAAGGGGGCAGGCTAGACAGCTCCTAACCACCTAGCCTTGGTTATGGTGTGCTAGAAGGCCATCCAAAGCCAAAAAATATTTTTTTTTTTTTTTTTTAAAAACGCCGAATACGCTTACCGTACCCGTACGGTGAAAAATTAAATAAAAAAAAAACAAAATCCATATATATCCCCCCCCCCCCCCGTGTGCAAAAGGTGCCCGCAGGACACCTTTTCTGCATGGCATATGAATTAACTGAACATTTAATAGAAAACCTTTCACAACGAAGCGCATAATATGTCCTCCGTGTGCGGACGGTGCGCGAAGGGCATCGTGCGTACATGGCCCATCCAGCGTAACGTGGGCACGCGGTGCGCGTAGCGCACCGCGTGCCCACCGTGCGTGCACGGCACTAACTGCGTTAAGTGGGTGCGCGAAGCGCACCGCGTGCTCACTGTGCGCGCACGGTTCGCGAAGCGCACCGTGCGCGCACGGAACGAACTGCGTGAAGTGGGCGCGCACGGCACGAACGGCGTAAAGTAACTTAGCATTTAAAAAAACGTACAAATTCACTGAAAAAACCATAGGTTTCACACACGTTATAGTTAGGAATTAGCATTTAAAAAACCTTGCAAATTCACTGAAAAAACCATAGGTTTCACACAAGTTATAGTTAGCTGTACATTTTACTCGTAAAAAACCAATGAAATTCCACGTTATAGTTAGTGCAGGCAACTATAACTCACGCGACCGCAATCCTCTGCTGATGCTAATACTGTATTTAGACACTTATTTGCCCATGTCTTCTTCCATTAAATTTTAGCTATACATATATTACAAATATTTTTTTTTCATAAAGACACATATGTCATTAGCAGAGGATTGCGGTCGCGTGAGTTATAGTTGCCTGCACTAACTATAACGTGGAATTTCATTGGTTTTTTACGAGTGAAATGTACAGCTAACTATAACTTGTGTGAAACCTATGGTTTTTTCAGTGAATATATATATATATATATATATACTCTGCCAGGGACCACATCACCACATCCCTTACCCAACGATTCACTGATGGTGCCCACTGCCACGTCCATACAATAGCAATGCTCCTCCTGGCCAACACCAGCGCTAATTGCAGAAACTTATAGGGCATTTTCTTCCCATTGGGACTCAGCATGCTTCCCAGAAGGCAAAACTAGGGTGTAAGTGCACCCTGCAATGCCGTGGTGTGTACAAGTCTACCCAAGTCTACCCACAACCCAGGGGCGTAACACCACTGCCACAACCAATGTCCAGTAACCATACACCAGCGAGCATGCCCATGCCTAGTGTAGAAAATCTGTGCCTCCAAAACTACAGGACAGGAAGAAGCTTGATCTGGATATAGGTGGCTCAGTGCCAGGAGCGTCACGTAACTATGATGAAGGAAGTTAAAATTATTGAGCTTAAAGTGTGCATCACTGGAGACAGTCAGTCAAAGTGCATACTCTAGCCCAGATCTCATCGGCCATAGATTTTCCCAAGACCGTCTCCCAAGCCTCCCGAACCCTCAAGGGCCCGCAGGCAACATCCGCCCTCATATACCAGCAAAACCAGGTGTCTCCTCCCAATTTCCCAGGACAACAGAACCCACAGGGTGCCAGACACCAGAGGGGCTGCCAGGAAGGTCCCCAGGTCTGTTAAGCCAGGCCCGCATAATGTAGAAAGGTGCCCAGGTCCCACACCAAAGGAAAGCCGTGTATCCTCTGAGGAGATAAAAGTCTCTTCTGGACATCCCAACTGTTCACTGTACAATAAATGTGCATAATACAAGATAATACATATACCTAAAAGTGCTGATCTTCAGCAAACACTCCGCCCACTGAAATGACTTCTGGTGGCCAGCAGAACTTGGACCCACTCCGAAACACCACGCTCGCAACCTCGGCATCATCCTGGACAGCTAACTCTCTATGAAACATCAGGTCAACACGTCTCCACATGCTTGCAAAGTTTTCAAGTGGCTTCCCATCAGCACCAGAAAAACGGTGATGCAGGCCCTCATCACCAGCCAGCTGGACTACAGCACACACTCTATGCAGGCACCACCACCAAACTCATGAAAAGACTCCAGACGATTCAGAATGCAGCTGCCAGACTGATCCTCAACCGGCCCAAGAGGACCCACATAATCCAACACATGAAAGACCTCCACGGGGTCCTTGTCAAGAACAGAGGCCAATTCAAGCTTATAAACCACGCCTACAAAGTCATCCACGACCAAGGACCCACCTATGTAAACCATTGCCTGCATTTTCATTGACATCCCAGGAATCTCTGCACCACACACCTCGCACAGATACCATGCATCTGCCACGGCGGAGGACGCTCCTTCTCCCACCATGCCGCCACAACCTGGAACGCCCTCCACCTCCACACCTCACCCTCGCTGACCCACTTCAGGAAGGGCCTTAAGACCTTGCTCTTCGACTGATACCTGCAGCATAGCGCCTGCATAACCTCCTAGGTCATAAGCCGCGCCATACAAGTACAACTTGATTGATTGATTGATTTCTCTTGCTGACTCTGCCATCTTGATTACTACAGCACTCTGCATAGGGTGGGACAGAGACGCACAGCCAGTCCAGAGATTCAGCACCAATTAAAGTGTATTTAGAGGAACCTGCACACTATCCATCCCAATAAGACCATTATTGTAGCAGTATGCGAAATCCAGTAAAGACAGACACTTTAAACATAAGCAAATAAATTGGATTCACAGCTCACAAAGATAGAATTAGCCTATTCTACAATTACTCAGTGCCACAGTCCCAAACACACATTGTCAATGACTTATAAGGGGATAACATAGGGCTGAAGCTGCTGATGGGGGCTACAGTGAAAGTTATCATTCTATTTTCCAAATCTGACCAATGTTACTGAATCATGCCACTACACAATCAAAAGGCAACATAGATATTGTGAGGATACATGTTAGCATATCACTTTATCAACTAGAGTATCAACGGTAAGATGCCACGGCATGCAATCCACATTTATCTCAGTCTAATCTGTTATAATCAATCCTTGTCACTCATGGTGGGGTTATTTTGGAGGGACACAGTTAGTCCTGATCTAGGGCTACAGGGTACAGACCCTTGATGTGCTGCTCAAAAAAGTCAATTGTGACTCCAGAAGTGAACAAGCATTTGCAAAGTCAATAGGTCTTGCCTATGTGAGATCTATTGGCTTTCTTGCAGTAGAGTGGTGTGGCATGGCATGGAGTGACATTGTGTGGCATGGATTGGATTGGCATTGTGTGGAGTGACATTGTGGGGAGTGGAGTGACATTGTGTGGTGTGAAGTGGCATTGTGTGGTATGACATTATGTGGAGCGGCATTAAGTGGCGTGGAGTGGCATTATGTGAGGTGGACTAGCATTTCGTGAAGTGGCACTGTGTGGAGTGGAGTGGCCTTGTGTGGTGTACAGCGGAGTGGCACGGAGTGGAGTGACACTGTGTTACGTTACGTGAAGTGGAGTGGCATGGAGTGCAGTGGTATTGAGTGCTGTGAAGTGGAGTAGCATTGCATGGAGTGGAGTGGCACTGTGTGGAGTGACATTGTCTGATGTGGAAAGCAGTGAAGTGGTAGTGTGTAGTGTTGAACTCTGTGGAATGGAGCAAGGTGGCATTCCGGTGAGTGGTGTGGCATCGTCTGGCATGGAGTGGAGTGGCACTGTATGAAGTGGGCTGGATGGGTAGGGTGGCGTTGCACTGTGTGGCGTGGATTAGCATTGAGTGGCATGGATTGGAATGGAGTGCTATTGCATGGCGTTGAGTGGCTTTGTGTGATGTGGGGACAAGTGGAGTGGCATTCAGTGACATGGAGTGGTATTGTGTGAAGATGAGTGGCACTGTGTGGAAGCGTGTGGCCTGGAGTGTAATGGAGTAGCATTGTGTGGCATGGTGTTTATTCTTCATTTTTTAATCATAATGTCATCACTGGCCGTTTACACATTCTCCCGCCGGCATGATTTTAAGTTTGGCTTAGCTCTAATTCTATCCTAAACTTGACCATCATCTTGCGCTATATATTTTTTTTAATTGTGTATTGTAATGGTTTTCAGTAATCACACAATGAACTTCATTCATTCATTGTGTGGCATTGAGTGGATTGTATTGTGTGGCGTGGAGTGGCATTGTGTGGTGTGGAGTGGACTTTAGTGGTGTGGAATTGTGTAGCATGGTTTAGAGCACAGTTGGATTGTGTGGCATGGAGTGAAATTGCGTGGAGTGGAGCTGTGTGGCACGGAGTGGAACTGTGCACCATAAAGTGGAACTGGGTGGCGGGTGGTGGAATTGGGTGGTGTGGAGTGGAACTTTGTGCATGGAGGGAAATTGTGTGGCATGGAATTGTGTAGCATGGAGTGGAATTGTATAGCATGAATTGTGTGGAGTGGATTGAATTTGTGTTGCGTCGAGTGGAATTGCGTGGTGTGGAGTTGAGTGGCACTGTCTGGCGTGGACTGGCACTGTGTGGTGTGGCATTATGTGGCGTAAAGTGACTGTGCAGTGTGGAGTGGAGTGGAATGGCAATGAAGGGAGAGGAATGGCCTAGAGTGGAGTGGCATTGTGTGGCATGGAGCGGAGTAATACAGCTGTTCATTGGGTGGTTGTTTCCCAGACAGGACCGAGTATAACGTCAACTACTAAAACCTGCGTTTGGTAATTTGCAAATAGGTTGTAAATGAAGCATTGATGTATAGACTTCATGACTAGAAGATGAAAAACTGCGATAAACAGAAGGAAACACAGTGATTCGCTGAGCGCAAGAGAAGTTCACAGATAGCCATAACAATTGACAGATAAAGGAAATGGTGAGGATACGCAGTGCGCCAGGGAATGGTGAGTGGTTGAATACATCCCATGGTGCATGGCAGTACTGGCCGAGCAAACCTTTTATCTAAATAGCTTTGCAATGTTACTTAAAGTCTTGTTACCACGGAGAGGTCTATCAGCTCTTTAGGAATATCTGAGACCAAGGGTGTAAGAATAGATCTAACATCACTTTCATCAAACAGAGGCCTCTGGGATGAGGACTGTCCGGTTAGTGTGTGCATGATCAGACGACATGATTAAGCAATCCTGGAGGTTAAATTTCTAGCCAATTCTAGGAGATATACATCCCTGAAGGTGGCCTTGTGTATGTGTGATGGGAGAATTATCAAAAATAAGTAAATATTTGCTATTGATCTACAGAAGGTGAATTTAACAATAAACCGGTTGGCAACATCTATAGACTGGAAATCACATATTACTACGGGTAAAGAGATCACGCATTACTTCTCCTGCTGGTTAATCTTTGATGTGGCCTCTTTTATAGTCATCTGTGCTGCTACAAGCTGCTTTTTGTAGAAAGAGATTAGAAGTTCGTTCTGCTGCTTCTGGAAGTTCCAAACCTGTAAGAAAGTCAAGAAAAGAGAGTAATTTCGATATGTTTTCCATGAGAAAATTAAAGGCAGGAACATTCACTACAAATATCCTACACTTCCACACATTCATTACACACACAGAGTTCTCATCAAAGGACAGATGTTCATTATTCCTCAAAGTCATAAGATCTGTACTGTATTATAGTATTTCATAGCACTTACTACCCCTTATAGATGGGATAAGTGTAAAAAGACCTAGGGATTTATGACCTTCTGTGCCGCTTGTTGATCAACAAATTGCCAGAGTTTTTTTTTTTACACACTTTATTGGTGACTGCTGTACGTTCTTATGTTTACAACATATAACCATGCAAAATACAGTCTTTTGGGTTTTCCTCCCTCCCATGCCCTTTATCCCCTCAGATAATTACAACAAATCCAATGTCTCCCATCGTATCTGAGAGGGGAATTCTGCATCTTGCATCAGTATCCGAATAATAGGTGCGTTTATAAATTCAACCCCCAACTTGCCCCCATCCCCCCCTC
The DNA here is from genome assembly GCF_964204655.1 of Triturus cristatus. Taxonomy (NCBI): domain Eukaryota; kingdom Metazoa; phylum Chordata; class Amphibia; order Caudata; family Salamandridae; genus Triturus; species Triturus cristatus. Next base: position 490,231,489 of record NC_140579.1, read on the forward strand.
TTATCCCACCCTAGCCCTCTCCTGGTCGGTCGAACTGTCGCAGTATCCTCACTAACAGGGAACACATTATGAGAGCTATCTGCTTCGGGGGTATCGCATACTGATCTAGGTCCCAACCTTCCAACTCCCCCAGTCGTACCGCCCTAAATAGACTCGCCCTGATTATTTAACAATGGCGAGGTGTCCGGTATGGGGGCCAGATCTATTGCTTCCAGTGCTATTAGTGTGGCCTCCCATTCTAGGGAAATATGCCTCTTCCTCAGCCCTCTCTCCTCCTCCCTCCTGAGGGCCACCCCCTCCGCCCTGCCCCACTGCAGCATGTCCGTCTGCCATACCGTAACAGCGGGGCTTCTGGGGGATTTCCACCTCATAGTGATCACCCTGATTGCTAAGATGAGGGCGAGATCCACAAACCTTATCTGCGCCTTCTGAACTTTAGGACGTTTGCGAAGGCCCACCAGGCAATTCAGGGAATCGTCTGGGATCAATAGGTGTGTTGCTGTGGCCAGGGAATGTCGTACCCCTCCCCAGTACTCCCTCAGTCGGGGGCAGGTCCATAGCATATGGAGAAATCCCGCCTCGTCCTCCCTACATCTGGGGCAACTATGGGGTGAGTCCGGAAACATACGATGAAGTCGTTTTGGTGTGAGATACGATCTGTGTAGTACCATTGTTTGTATGAATTTAAGCCGCACGTTGCGCGACACTTTTTTGGGATGCTCCAGGATGCATTTCCATGCATGGTCGGTGAGTTCCACGCCAGCGTCCGCCGTCCACTGCTCCCTAAGGGAGGTGAGGGCTATCGCCGCGTGTATTCGCACTCCAGCATACAACCATCGCACTAAGTGTCTCCCTGGTCCCATATAGTAGAGGAGATGTACTAAGTCGTGCTGCGGAGGCTCAGTCCGCTGTGGGGCCCAGGTGTCTCTAATATAGTGTGTGGTAGCTGCGTGTAAGAGATATAGTCTTGACGGCGCCCCGTGACTTGTAGGAAAGTGTCGTGGTCCATCAGTGTGCCATCCCCAAAAAACGCTCCCACCTCCGCTATCCCGCTATCCGTCCATGCCTGGAGTCTAGTCTGTGTGAGTCTTCCCTGTGGCGTGGGCATGCCTAAGAGAGGTATGTTCCCGGCGTACGGGGTTGCTACCGATGTGTATGTCAGAGCCTTCCTCCAGCAAACCAGGGCAGTCCTCAATAGAGGGGGACAGTCAGTGGGGACACATGCTCTCGGCAATAATAGGGTGTGTAGTTCCCCAATGTGCAGTCTTTGTGGTGTAAACCCAATCTCACCAAGGTTCCTCCCCGCCGTCCAGTAGGATAACCACTGTAGTTGACTAGCGTAGTAGTATCCTCTGAAGTCCGGGACCCCCAGGCCTCCGTTCCGCGTCCCCAGCTGGAGCTTCCTTAGACTTATCCGTCTCCGACCCTTACCCCATATAAGGGTGAGCAACAGGCTGTCAAGCGACTTAAAAGTAGATTGTGGGAGGTTCACCGGCAAATTCACAAAGTAGTAAAGCAGCCGAAGCAGCATCACCATCTTAGCGATGGTAATTCGTCCCATTACGGAAAGGGGCAGGGAGGACCAGAAGCCCACACTGGCCCGGAGCCCCGTTATTGCCCGTTGGATGTTGCCATCTATCTGGTCCTCCTGCGTTCGATATACCTGTATGCCAAGGTATTTAAGAGTAGTGGGAGCCACCCCGAAGGAGTGAGAGCCAAAACGCACCTGCGTCGTGTGTGCTGATTCTTGGAAGAAGTAGCATATCGATTTGTCAGGGTTGATAGCCAGACCCGATAATCGCTCAAACGCCATGAATGCGTCCGAGAGGGGGGTCGTATCTGTGGTAAGGTCCTGCAAATATAGCAGCATGTCGTCTGCATAAATAGACAGCAAATGGTACACTCCGTCGATACAGACACCAAGTTGGTCCGCCGATCGTCGGAGTGCCAGGGCTAACGGTTCTAATGCCAGCACGAACAGCAATGGGGACAGAGGACATCCCTGCCGGTGAAGAACCTTTACAACGCAACTGTTACAACGCACTACACTTACAACAACATTTTTACAACGCAACATCCACTACAACGCATTCCATTACATAGCATGACACTACAACGCATGTTTAAAAACTACCTTTACAACGCATTCCATTACATCGCATACTACCTTTACAACGCATACAATTACAACGCAATCCAACACTTACCCTACTGTTGCACCCCCTGGAGTTAGAATAGTAATTTTTACCCCTATACTATGCGTTGTAATGGTATGCGTTGTAAAGGTAGTATGCGATGTAATGGAATTCGTTGTAAAGGTAGTTTTTAAACATGCGTTGTAGTGTCATGCTATGTAATGGAATGCGTTGTAGTGGATGTTGCGTTGTAAAAAATGCGTTGTAAGTGCATGCGTTGTAAAAGTGTGCGTTGTAACGACATACATCCTCCCTGCCTTGTGCCGTGATGTATGTTGTAGGCCTCAGAGATATACCAGCCCGTACGGGCCATGACCTTCGGAGACGTGTATAATAAACGGACCCATTGTAAATATGTGTCCGGAAACCCAAAGTGGCGGAGCGTTGAAAACATAAACTCCCACGACAGGGAGTCGAACGCTTGTTTAAGGTCCAGCGCAATACATCCTGCCCGGCGGTGTGTACTTGGGGTAGCCGCCATAACCGCGTGCAGCCGTCTGGTATTCAGGGAGGTGCTGCGGTTTGGGAGGAAGCCGCACTGGTCTCCGTGTATAAGTGCAGGAAGATGTGGCTGCACGCGGTTGGTTAGGGCCTTACTCAGTATTTTGTATTCAGTAGCCAGCATAGAGAAGGGTCTATAGTTTGCCATATCCAATTCGTCTCTCCCCGGCTTGGGTATGGACAGGACCAGTGCCTGCATCGTGGAATCTGGTAATCGTCCCATAACAAATTGCCAGAGTTAGTACCTGTGCTGCAGACATCTCACCTTGGGAGCAAGGAGCGTCAACCACTAGGGGACTGTAAATGTTTTTTTCTTTTTTATAGAAACACCATAAGCAGATCTGAAACTATGGGCGATTAAGCCTGTTTTCATATCTGTCTGCCACATATTTATCAAAAAGGCAGAATGCCCTGCACCACAAGTTTTCCTCATTCCAAACGATGAGTAATCGAAGGAACAAAAAATGCTTGAGCAGTCCAACACTGTCAGAAACCTGGCAATGTACTTAAATTAATGATAACTGCAATAACTTAATTACACTACCAGGGACACGACAGTGGTTGGAAGCAAGTTTCCAAGTATAGAAGCCTATGCATGGCGTCTGCCAGCTAAAGTGCTAGGAGGACCACGCAGGTAGGAGCCACACACAAGCTTGGCTGCAGGGGAAGTTGTTTTCAAAAGCATTGTCAGGGGTCATAGAAATTTAATTATCTAAATGTATTTATTAGTAAAGCAATTACATTACCTAGTCTCTGGTGGTGCTCCTAAAAGCAACTGTGTTGTTGCTGCAGATCGGAGCATAAAAATTCTCCCTACTTCCATGGACAGAGTAATTCCACAGTCATACGCACATAAACTCATCATAAGCTAGGGCCCATCACACCAACAGTCATTCTATTACTCTATCCACACTGAATATACGAGAGAACTCCTAAATCAATCTGCATCTAAACTGAGGTCAATGCGACCTAATTGATCAGTCTTGAGTCATGATTTAAACAATAAGAACATATTTGGAAACTCAATAAATGACAAAGAAATAACCACCCGACACTGTGATTCAAACAAAAGGTTATTTTATCTAAATTAGTTCAAATGGAAATCAATCAATAGCAAATCATTATTCTCATAGTTACCTATTCTAGCTAAATGTCAGGACAGGTCTCTCAAAGAGTCTCCCGAGTCGCCGTCCTCTTGATCAGCATCGATCCTCTCGAGCATAAGTTCAGGAAGAAGTGGCCTCAGACCCTCTCTAGTCTAACAATATTTATACTAAAATTTACACATTAAAAGTTACAAACAAGCTCCAAACGTCCGTTGAGCAGAGCGAGCAGGGAAGGATGTTGACTCGCAACATTTAGAAAAAACCTCCGCTCTCGAATATCTCAAAAATAAAAACACGGAAGAAGGAAGCACAAACTAAACAATGCAACATTCATGGATGCTCTTCTCCGGAATTATAGTGAAGCCACTGCGAGATTATCAAATGTTCATTGTGGCTACTGTTCCTTGCCAAGGATAGCTGGAGTCGAGCCCAGAGCTGCTGTCCTCACAGAAACTTTTAATACAGTCATCAGAGGCCGAGGTCAGGTTTTCAACCATATTCAGCGAGGCCTCTCTTCGTATTTCATCTACTCAAATGCAGGCTGTAAATATCGGCCATCTTTCAGTAGGCCAAAATGGACCATCTTAATTAAAAGAAACACAAAACAACGTTACTACATCGTAATGATTATACAGTGTTAATCCCCACTAATACCCTTATGTGTATGTAATTATCTAGCCATCTGCAGCATAAAAGAGCATTAAAAGCGTATTATTTCAAAGCGCAAACACATAACAAATAACACTTTAGCCACACATATTTAATTAATTTGCTCACCAACTTAGTTCACGTATTAATTAAGACCCACGTGTGATTTTCTCATTAGTAAGGTTGATTAGTAAAAACCACTCAACAGCAATTAATATCTAGTAATTAATTCTTAATAGTTTTAATTATGACCAATAGAACATAAACTGAAGTTCAAGTTTCAATAGAAAACCCTGCTCCAGCAATCCCCCCTTTGGTGATATATTATCACCACAAAAACCAACCCAAAAAAATAAATAATAATTTAGTCCCCATTTCTTAGGAGAAATTCAAATGTCTTTTTGAACAACATTACACACCAGTCTCTCTTTCATCATCCCTTCTCGATTCTAGGTACACACTCTCCCTAAATTTTTCTAATTCTATTTCTTGTGGGTCTCTCTTTGAACTCTTTTGTTTCTTTTCAGTATTTTCTCTTATTATTTTCTTTTTCCCTCTCCTGTTTTTACAACACAAACACCCTAATCTAAGTATCAATAAAGCAACAATCACACATGTCAATGGAAACAATATCTTACCAAATATGGTACTACCTATTTTAGCAATAAAAATTTTAACAGCAATCATTTTATTAGCCATTTTAGTCCAGATACCTTCAGCTTCCAGTGGTACTAATTCTTCATGCAAATCTGTCATATTTTTGATATAGATCTTCAGATCTCTGCTTTCGTCAGGAATGTAAGTGCAACAATGTTGAACCTTCAGCATTCCACAGACTCCACCCTCTTTGGCCAATAGAATATCAAGGGCAAGTCGATTTTGCATAGACATGGCGCGTAAGGCAACCATCTCCGTATTTACTAACAAAAACCCTCCAGCGGTGCTTGTCGATAAGCGATCCACCACTGTTGACAGTTTCCGAATTCCATATGCATTTAATGAAATTCCCACTGCTGGAATTAAAGCTCCAAAAATATCTCCTACAATTTCTGACCAAGTTTCTCTCTTAAAGCGTGTTAGTAGATTAATCTGTTCTGCATCTTCTATCTTATCTATATGAAAAATCTTAGGGAAGACCAGGCCAACATAACATGTGCCATACCAATGGTCAGGCAACCTGTAATAAGCCTTATTCCCACAAATATAATACACTCCCGGGAAAACTGGATCTTCTCCTCCCTTGAATCCCCATCCGGTTGCAATAAAGTATGTATCATGACACTCACTAGTCCCAACAAAATAATTATCATATTGGGATTTCTTTCTGGTAATGCATAGTTTACCCTTCTGTGGTGCATCTAAAGCCAAAGTTGGACTGGCCCCTCTCTTCAACTCCTTTCCCATCTCAATATCCCATATTGTCTCACTCATTTTGTATTCCCCTGCCTTCTCATGCATGCTCACTCTCCTTTTCTCTACCATATCTAGGAAAGCCTTTTCTTCTTCTTTCAAATTGCAAGTTAAATTGTTTCTAAAAATGTAATCTAATGTTAATTCTTCTGTTTCAATAAAAATCTCACCAAAAAATGTTAGCTTCTTTAGCAGGATTCAGTTTTTTACTCATAGGCAATTGCCCAGAAATGTTATCTTTATTAGACATCACATAATCTATTTTAACTAACAAATAAAAAACACTACTTAACCCCTTCGCTGCTAGGCCTTTTCCCCTCCTGCGCTAAGCCCTTTTTGGGCTATTTGAGGTAGTGCGCGCTTAGGCCCCTGTAACTTTTTGACCACATTAGGTATCCACGCCAAATTTGCGTCCTTTTCTTCCAACATCTTGGGGATTCTAAAGGTACCCAGGGTTTGTGGATTCTCCTAGAGGGTTCCCAGAAATTAGTCAAAATACAGCAATTTCTTTTTTTTTTGTGAAAAATGTGAAAAACGGGCTGCAAATGAAAGCTTCTGGGTTTTTCTCTGCAAATGGTATCAAAAAAGGGTTTGTGGGGCTGAAATCACAATTTCTCCAGCTTTTAGGGAATGACAGACTTTTGTTAGAAAACCAACATTTTTTACACAGTTTTGGCATTTTTCTGGGACATACCCTATTTTTGCTATTTTTTGTGCTTTCAACCTCCTTCCAGTTAACGGTAGAAAAGGGTAACAAAACAATAATGGATCCTGGAAAGCTATACATTTTTGAAAAGTAGACAAAATTCTGAATTCAGCAAGGGGTCATTTGCGTAGATCCATCAAGGTTTCTTTATAGAAATTTACAGGCAAATATAGGAAAAATTAAACATTTGTTGAAAAAAGCAGCCTCTTGAGTCAACGTTTTTACCTGTAACTTCTTCGAATTATGACATCTCTTTGAAAGCAATGTACCGTTACATCCGGTAGACCTTCCTGGTTGTGGGGACATATAGGACTTGTAGGTTCACCAAGAGCCCAACGAACCCAGAGTAGAAAAATGAGCAGCATTTTGTAATGTTTTTTTTTTTTGGTCCGGGTATATAGCAATTATTGTGGGAAAATGTATACTTGGAAAAATCGGTATGAAAGTCACCTATGTATTTCTGAAATGGGAACAAATTACAGAGTTCAGAAACAGTGCATATTTGCACATTTTCGAAATTAGGAATACTCATATTTGCATGACAATTATTGGTCATTTTTCAAAATGACTTTTTTTTTACACAATGTCTTTCATTTGGAAGGGAGAAATGCATCAAAAATCAATAGGTAATAACAGTTGCTTTACAAATTTGAACTACCCTAAGTCTCCCGAGAAAAATGGTACCTCACTTGTGTGGGTAGGCATAGTGCCCACGACAGGAAGTGGCTCAAAACCACATTTTCACACTGAAAATTTACACTTTTTTTGCAAAGAGTCTAGCTGTAGTTTTTTAACCCTAGCCCTGCCGGCACCTAGGGAAACCTAGCAAACCTATACATTTTTGAAAACTAGACACCCAGGGGAAAAATTGACAAAAAAAACACATTTTCCCCACATTTCTGTGATGGAAAGTTCTGGAATCTGCGTGGATCCACAAATTTCCACCCACCCCGCGTTCCCCAAAGTCCTACGAGAAAAATGGTACCTCACTTGTGCGGGTCGGCCTAGTGCCCGCGGCAGGAAACGGCGCAAAACGCAACGTGGTTTTGCAGTGAAAAATGACCCTTTTTTTGGCAAAGTGACTAGCTGTAGATTTTGTACCCTAGCCCTGCCGGCACCTAGGGAAACCTAGCAAACCTATACATTTCTGAAAACTAGACACCCAGGGGAATCCAGGATGGGGTGACTTGACTGCCTCCCACCATGGTCTGTTACCCAGAATCCCTTGCAAACGTAAAAAATTGACAAAAAAAACACATTTTCCCCACATTTCTGTGATGGAAAGTTCTGGAATCTGCGTGGATCCACAAATTTCCACCCACCCCACGTTCCCCAAAGTCCTACGAGAAAAATGGTACCTCACTTGTGCGGGTCGGCCTAGTGCCCGCGACAGGAAACGGCGCAAAACGCAACGTGGTTTTGGAGTGAAAAATGACCCTTTTTTTGGCAAAGTGACTAGCTGTAGATTTTGTACCCTAGCCCTGCCGGCACCTAGGGAAACCTAGCAAACCTATACATTTTTGAAAACTAGACACCCAGGGGAATCCAGGATGGGGTGACTTGACTGCCTCCCACCATGGTCTGTTACCCAGAATCCCTTGCAAACGTAAAAAATTGACAAAAAAAACACATTTTCCCCACATTTCTGTGATGGAAAGTTCTGGAACCTGCGTGGATCCACAAATTTCCACCCACCCCGCGATCCCCAAAGTCCTACGAGAAAAATGGTACCTCACTTGTGCGGGTCGGCCTAGTGCCCGCGACAGGAAACAGCGCAAAATGCAACGTGGTTTTGGAGTGAAAAATGACCCTTTTTTTGGCAAAGTGACTAGCTGTAGATTTTGTACCCTAGCCCTGCCGGCACCTAGGGAAACCTAGCAAACCTATACATTTTTGAAAACTAGACACCCAGGGGAATCCAGGATGGGGTGACTTGACTGCCTCCCACCATGGTCTGTTACCCAGAATCCCTTGCAAACGTAAAAAATTGACAAAAAAAACACATTTTCCCCACATTTCTGTGATGGAAAGTTCTGGAATCTGCGTGGATCCACAAATTTCCACCCACCCCGCGTTCCCCAAAGTCCTACGAGAAAAATGGTACCTCACTTGTGCGGGTCGGCATAGTGCCCGCGACAGGAAACGGCGCAAAACGCAACGTGGTTTTGGAGTGAAAAATGACCCTTTTTTTGGCAAAGTGACTAGCTGTAGATTTTGTACCCTAGCCCTGCCGGCACCTAGGGAAACCTAGCAAACCTATACATTTTTGAAAACTAGACACCCAGGGGAATCCAGGATGGGGTGACTTGACTGCCTCCCACCATGGTCTGTTACCCAGAATCCCTTGCAAACGTAAAAAATTGACAAAAAAAACACATTTTCCCCACATTTCTGTGATGGAAAGTTCTGGAATCTGCGTGGATCCACAAATTTCCACCCACCCCGCGTTCCCCAAAGTCCTACGAGAAAAATGGTACCTCACTTGTGCGGGTCGGCCTAGTGCCCGCGACAGGAAACGGCGCAAAACGCAACGTGGTTTTGGAGTAAAAAATGACCCTTTTTTTGGCAAAGTGACTAGCTGTAGATTTTGTACCCTAGCCCTGCCGGCACCCTGGGAAACCTAGCAAACCTATACATTTCTGAAAACTAGACACCCAGGGGAATGCAGGATGGGGTGACTTGACTGCCTCCCACCATGGTCTGTTACCCAGAATCCCTAGCAAACGTAAAAAATTGACAAAAAAAACACATTTTCCCCACATTTCTGTGATGGAAAGTTCTGGAATCTGCGTGGATCCACAAATTTCCACCCACCCCGCGTTCCCCAAAGTCCTACGAGAAAAATGGTACCTCACTTGTGCGGGTCGGCCTAGTGCCCGCGACAGGAAACGGCGCAAAACGCAACGTGGTTTTGGAGTGAAAAATGACCCTTTTTTTGGCAAAGTGACTAGCTGTAGATTTTGTACCCTAGCCCTGCCGGCACCTAGGGAAACCTAGCAAACCTATACATTTTTGAAAACTAGACACCCAGGGGAATCCAGGATGGGGTGACTTGACTGCCTCCCACCATGGTCTGTTACCCAGAATCCCTTGCAAACGTAAAAAATTGACAAAAAAAACACATTTTCCCCACATTTCTGTGATGGAAAGTTCTGGAATCTGCGTGGATCCACAAATTTCCACCCACCCCGCGTTCCCCAAAGTCCTACGAGAAAAATGGTACCTCACTTGTGCGGGTCGGCCTAGTGCCCGCGACAGGAAACGGCGCAAAACGCAACGTGGTTTTGGAGTGAAAAATGACCCTTTTTTTGGCAAAGTGACTAGCTGTAGATTTTGTACCCTAGCCCTGCCGGCACCTAGGGAAACCTAGCAAACCTATACATTTCTGAAAACTAGACACCCAGGGGAATCCAGGATGGGGTGACTTGACTGCCTCCCACCATGGTCTGTTACCCAGAATCCCTTGCAAACGTAAAAAATTGACAAAAAAAACACATTTTCCCCACATTTCTGTGATGGAAAGTTCTGGAATCTGCGTGGATCCACAAATTTCCACCCACCCCGCGTTCCCCAAAGTCCTACGAGAAAAATGGTACCTCACTTGTGCGGGTCGGCCTAGTGCCCGCGACAGGAAACGGCGCAAAACGCAACGTGGTTTTGGAGTGAAAAATGACCCTTTTTTTGGCAAAGTGACTAGCTGTAGATTTTGTACCCTAGCCCTGCCGGCACCTAGGGAAACCTAGCAAACCTATACATTTTTGAAAACTAGACACCCAGGGGAATCCAGGATGGGGGGACTTGACTGCCTCCCACCATGGTCTGTTACCCAGAATCCCTTGCAAACGTAAAAAATTGACAAAAAAACACATTTTCCCCACATTTCTGTGATGGAAAGTTCTGGAATCTGCGTGGATCCACAAATTTCCACCCACCCCGCGTTCCCCAAAGTCCTACGAGAAAAATGGTACCTCACTTGTGCGGGTCGGCCTAGTGCCCGCGACAGGAAACGGCGCAAAACGCAACGTGGTTTTGAAGTGAAAAATGACCCTTTTTTTGGCAAAGTGACTAGCTGTAGATTTTGTACCCTAGCCCTGCCGGCACCTAGGGAAACCTAGCAAAACCATACATTTTTGAAAACTAGACACCCAGGGGAATCCAGGATGGGGTGACTTGACTGCCTCCCACCATGGTCTGTTACCCAGAATCCCTTGCAAACGTAAAAAATTGACAAAAAAACACATTTTCCCCACATTTCTGTGATGGAAAGTTCTGGAATCTGCGTGGATCCACAAATTTCCACCCACCCCGCGTTCCCCAAAGTCCTACGAGAAAAATGGTACCTCACTTGTGCGGGTCGGCCTGGTGCCCGCGACAGGAAACGGCGCAAAACGCAACGTGGTTTTGGAGTGAAAAATGACCCTTTTTTTGGCAAAGTGACTAGCTGTAGATTTTGTACCCTAGCCCTGCCGGCACCTAGGGAAACCTAGCAAACCTATACATTTTTGAAAACTAGACACCCAGGGGAATCCAGGATGGGGTGACTTGACTGCCTCCCACCATGGTCTGTTACCCAGAATCCCTTGCAAACGTAAAAAATTGACAAAAAAAAACACATTTTCCCCACATTTCTGTGATGGAAAGTTCTGGAACCTGCGTGGATCCACAAATTTCCACCCACTCCGCGTTCCCCAAAGTCCTACGAGAAAAATGGTACCTCACTTGTGCGGGTCGGCCTGGTGCCCGCAACAGGAAACGGCGCAAAACGCAACGTGGTTTTGGAGTGAAAAATGACCCTTTTTTTGGCAAAGTGACTAGCTGTAGATTTTGTACCCTAGCCCTGCCGGCACCTAGGGAAACCTAGCAAACCTATACATTTCTGAAAACTAGACACCCAGGGGAATCCAGGATGGGGTGACTTGACTGCCTCCCACCAGGGTCTGTTACCCAGAATCCCTTGCAAACGTAAAAAATTGACAAAAAAAACACATTTTCCCCACATTTCTGTGATGGAAAGTTCTGGAATCTGCGTGGATCCACACATTTCCACCCACCCCGCGTTCCCCAAAGTCCTACGAGAAAAATGGTACCTCACTTGTGCGGGTCGGCCTAGTGCCTGCGACAGGAAACGGCGCAAAACGCAACGTGGTTCTGGAGTGAAAAATGACCCTTTTTTTGGCAAAGTGACTAGCTGTAGATTTTGTACCCTAGCCCTGCCGGCAACTAGGGAAACCTAGCAAACCTATACATTTTTGAAAACTAGACACCCAGGGGAATCCAGGATGGGGTGACTTGACTGCCTCCCACCATGGTCTGTTACCCAGAATCCCTTGCAAACGTAAAAAATTGACAAAAAAAACACATTTTCCCCACATTTCTGTGATGGAAAGTTCTGGAACCTGCGTGGATCCACAAATTTCCACCCACCCCGCGTTCCCCAAAGTCCTACGAGAAAAATGGTACCTCACTTGTGCGGGTCGGCCTAGTGCCCGCAACAGGAAATGGCGCAAAACGCAAAGTGGTTTTGGAGTGAAAAATGACCCTTTTTTTGGCAAAGTGACTAGCTGTAGATTTTGTACCCTAGCCCTGCCGGCACCTAGGGAAACCTAGCAAACCTATACATTTCTGAAAACTAGACACCCGGCGGCTTCCAGGGAGGTATGGCTTGCGTGGATCCCCCAAAGTTTCCTTACCCAGAATCCCCTGCAAACCTCAATTTTTGCCCAAAAAATCACTTTTTTCACACATTTTGGGGTGGGAAAGTAGTGGCATCACCGGGCTCACACAAATTTACCACCACCCAGCGTTCCCCCAGGTCTCCCGGTAAAAATGGTGCCTCACTTGTGTGGAAGGCCCAAGTACCCGCGGCAGGCAAGGGCCCCAAACGTAGTGAGGCGACATCAAGATGGCCTATCGCCAAACCACCTGGTTTTGCAAGGGGGGTCACTTTGGTTTTTGGCCCGGTGCGCGGCGGCCATCTAGGGAAACCTACCAAACCCAGGCATTTTTGAAAACTAGACACCCGGCGGCTTCCAGGGAGGTATGGCTTGCGTGGATCCCCCAACGTTTCCTTACCCAGAATCCCCTGCAAACCTCAAATTTTGCTCAAAAAATCACTTTTTTCACACATTTTGGGGTGGGAAAGTAGTGGCATCACCGGGCTCACACAAATTTACCACCACCCAGCGTTCCCCCAGGTCTCCCGGTAAAAATGGTGCCTCACTTGTGTGGGAGGCCCAAGTACCCGCGGCAGGCAAGGGCCCCAAACGTAGTGAGGCGACATCAAGATGGCCTATCGCCAAACAACCTGGTTTTGCAAGGGGGGTCACTTTGGTTTTTGGCCCGGTGCGCGGCGGCCATCTAGGGAAACCTACCAAACCCAGGCATTTTTGAAAACTAGACACCCGGCGGCTTCCAGGGAGGTATGGCTTGCGTGGATCCCCCAACGTTTCCTTACCCAGAATCCCCTGCAAACCTCAAATTTTGCTCAAAAAATCACTTTTTTCACACATTTTGGGGTGGGAAAGTAGTGGCATCACCGGGCTCACACAAATTTACCACCACCCAGCGTTCCCCCAGGTCTCCCGGTAAAAATGGTGCCTCACTTGTGTGGGAGGCCCAAGTACCCGCGGCAGGCAAGGGCCCCAAACGTAGTGAGGCGACATCAAGATGGCCTATCGCCAAACCACCTGGTTTTGCAAGGGGGGTCACTTTGGTTTTTGGCCCGGTGCGCGGCGGCCATCTAGGGAAACCTACCAAACCCAGGCATTTTTGAAAACTAGACACCCGGCGGCTTCCAGGGAGGTATGGCTTGCGTGGATCCCCCAACGTTTCCTTACCCAGAATCCCCTGCAAACCTCAAATTTTGCTCAAAAAATCACTTTTTTCACACATTTTGGGGTGGGAAAGTAGTGGCATCACCGGGCTCACACAAATTTACCACCACCCAGCGTTCCCCCAGGTCTCCCGGTAAAAATGGTGCCTCACTTGTGTGGGAGGCCCAAGTACCCGCGGCAGGCAAGGGCCCCAAACGTAGTGAGGCGACATCAAGATGGCCTATCGCCAAACCACCTGGTTTTGCAAGGGGGGTCACTTTGGTTTTTGGCCCGGTGCGCGGCGGCCATCTAGGGAAACCTACCAAACCCAGGCATTTTTGAAAACTAGACACCCGGCGGCTTCCAGGGAGGTATGGCTTGCGTGGATCCCCCAACGTTTCCTTACCCAGAATCCCCTGCAAACCTCAAATTTTGCTCAAAAAATCACTTTTTTCACACATTTTGGGGTGGGAAAGTAGTGGCATCACCGGGCTCACACAAATTTACCACCACCCAGCGTTCTCCCAGGTCTCCCGGTAAAAATGGTGCCTCACTTGTGTGGGAGGCCCAAGTACCCGCGGCAGGCAAGGGCCCCAAACGTAGTGAGGCGACATCAAGATGGCCTATCGCCAAACCACCTGGTTTTGCAAGGGGGGTCACTTTGGTTTTTGGCCCGGTGCGCGGCGGCCATCTAGGGAAACCTACCAAACCCAGGCATTTTTGAAAACTAGACACCCGGCGGCTTCCAGGGAGGTATGGCTTGCGTGGATCCCCCAACGTTTCCTTACCCAGAATCCCCTGCAAACCTCAAATTTTGCTCAAAAAATCACTTTTTTCACACAATTTGGGGTGGGAAAGTAGTGGCATCACTGGGCTCACACAAATTTACCACCACCCAGCGTTCCCCCAGGTCTCCCGGTAAAAATGGTGCCTCACTTGTGTGGGAGGCCCAAGTACCCGCGGCAGGCAAGGGCCCCAAACGTAGTGAGGCGACATCAAGATGGCCTATCGCCAAACCACCTGGTTTTGCAAGGGGGGTCACTTTGGTTTTTGGCCCGGTGCGCGGCGGCCATCTAAGGAAACCTACCAAACCCAGGCATTTTTGAAAACTAGACACCCGGCGGCTTCCAGGGAGGTATGGCTTGCGTGGATCCCCCAACGTTTCCTTACCCAGAATCCCCTGCAAACCTCAAATTTTGCTCAAAAAATCACTTTTTTCACACATTTTGGGGTGGGAAAGTAGTGGCATCACCGGGCTCACACAAATTTACCACCACCCAGCGTTCCCCCAGGTCTCCCGGTAAAAATGGTGCCTCACTTGTGTGGGAGGCCCAAGTACCCGCGGCAGGCAAGGGCCCCAAACGTAGTGAGGCGACATCAAGATGGCCTATCGCCAAACCACCTGGTTTTGCAAGGGGGGTCACTTTGGTTTTTGGCCCGGTGCGCGGCGGCCATCTAGGGAAACCTACCAAACCCAGGCATTTTTGAAAACTAGACACCCGGCGGCTTCCAGGGAGGTATGGCTTGCGTGGATCCCCCAACGTTTCCTTACCCAGAATCCCCTGCAAACCTCAATTTTTGCTCAAAAAATCACTTTTTTCACACATTTTGGGGTGGGAAAGTAGTGGCATCACCGGGCTCACACAAATTTACCACCACCCAGCGTTCCCCCAGGTCTCCCGGTAAAAATGGTGCCTCACTTGTGTGGGAGGCCCAAGTACCCGCGGCAGGCAAGGGCCCCAAACGTAGTGAGGCGACATCAAGATGGCCTATCGCCAAACCACCTGGTTTTGCAAGGGGGGTCACTTTGGTTTTTGGCCCGGTGCGCGGCGGCCATCTAGGGAAACCTACCAAACCCAGGCATTTTTGAAAACTAGACACCCGGCGGCTTCCAGGGAGGTATGGCTTGCGTGGATCCCCCAACGTTTCCTTACCCAGAATCCCCTGCAAACCTCAATTTTTGCTCAAAAAATCACTTTTTTCACACATTTTGGGGTGGGAAAGTAGTGGCATCACCGGGCTCACACAAATTTACCACCACCCAGCGTTCCCCCAGGTCTCCCGGTAAAAATGGTGCCTCACTTGTGTGGGAGGCCCAAGTACCCGCGGCAGGCAAGGGCCCCAAACGTAGTGAGGCGACATCAAGATGGCCTATCGCCAAACCACCTGGTTTTGCAAGGGGGGTCACTTTGGTTTTTGGCCCGGTGCGCGGCGGCCATCTAGGGAAACCTACCAAACCCAGGCATTTTTGAAAACTAGACACCCGGCGGCTTCCAGGGAGGTATGGCTTGCGTGGATCCCCCAACGTTTCCTTACCCAGAATCCCCTGCAAACCTCAATTTTTGCTCAAAAAATCACTTTTTTCACACATTTTGGGGTGGGAAAGTAGTGGCATCACCGGGCTCACACAAATTTACCGCCACCCAGCGTTCCCCCAGGTCTCCCGGTAAAAATGGTGCCTCACTTGTGTGGGAGGCCCAAGTACCCGCGGCAGGCAAGGGCCCCAAACGTAGTGAGGCGACATCAAGATGGCCTATCGCCAAACCACCTGGTTTTGCAAGGGGGGTCACTTTGGTTTTTGGCCCGGTGCGCGGCGGCCATCTAGGGAAACCTACCAAACCCAGGCATTTTTGAAAACTAGACACCCGGCGGCTTCCAGGGAGGTATGGCTTGCGTGGATCCCCCAACGTTTCCTTACCCAGAATCCCCTGCAAACCTCAATTTTTGCTCAAAAAATCACTTTTTTCACACATTTTGGGGTGGGAAAGTAGTGGCATCACCGGGCTCACACAAATTTACCACCACCCAGCGTTCCCCCAGGTCTCCCGGTAAAAATGGTGCCTCACTTGTGTGGGAGGCCCAAGTACCCGCGGCAGGCAAGGGCCCCAAACGTAGTGAGGCGACATTTGGGAAAGGCAATGTTGATGTTGCCTCACTACGTTTGTTGTCCTTGCCTGCCGCGGGTACTTGGGCCTCCCACACAAGTGAGGCACCATTTTTACCGGGAGACCTGGGGGAACGCTGGGTGGTGGTAAATTTGTGTGAGCCCGGTGATGCCACTACTTTCCCACCCCAAAATGTGTGAAAAAAGTGATTTTTTGAGCAAAAATTGAGGTTTGCAGGGGATTCTGGGTAAGTAAACGTTGGGGGATCCACGCAAGCCATACCACACTGGAAGCCGCCGGGTGTCTAGTTTTCAAAAATGCCTGGGTTTGGTAGGTTTCCCTAGATGGCCGCCGCGCACCGGGCCAAAAACCAAAGTGACCCCCCTTGCAAAACCAGGTGGTTTGGCGATAGGCCATCTTGATGTCGCCTCACTACGTTTGGGGCCCTTGCCTGCCGCGGGTACTTGGGCCTCCCACACAAGTGAGGAACCATTTTTACCGGGAGACCTGGGGGAACGCTGGGTGGTGGTAAATTTGTGTGAGCCCGGTGATGCCACTACTTTCCCACCCCAAAATGTGTGAAAAAAGTGATTTTTTGAGCAAAAATTGAGGTTTGCAGGGGATTCTGGGTAAGGAAACGTTGGGGGATCCACGCAAGCCATACCTCCCTGGAAGCCTCCGGGTGTCTAGTTTTCAAAAATGCCTGGGTTTGGTAGGTTTCCCTAGATGGCCGCCGCGCACCGGGCCAAAAACCAAAGTGACCCCCCTTGCAAAACCAGGTGGTTTGGCGATAGGCCATCTTGATGTCGCCTCACTACGTTTGGGGCCCTTGCCTGCCGCGGGTACTTGGGCCTCCCACACAAGTGAGGCACCATTTTTACCGGGAGACCTGGGGGAACGCTGGGTGGTGGTAAATTTGTGTGAGCCCGGTGATGCCACTACTTTCCCACCCCAAAATGTGTGAAAAAAGTGATTTTTTGAGCAAAAATTGAGGTTTGCAGGGGATTCTGGGTAAGGAAACGTTGGGGGATCCACGCAAGCCATACCTCCCTGGAAGCCGCCGGGTGTCTAGTTTTCAAAAATGCCTGGGTTTGGTAGGTTTCCCTAGATGGCCGCCGCGCACCGGGCCAAAAACCAAAGTGACCCCCCTTGCAAAACCAGGTGGTTTGGCGATAGGCCATCTTGATGTCGCCTCACTACGTTTGGGGCCCTTGCCTGCCGCGGGTACTTGGGCCTCCCACACAAGTGAGGCACCATTTTTACCGGGAGACCTGGGGGAACGCTGTGTGGTGGTAAATTTGTGTGAGCCCGGTGATGCCACTACTTTCCCACCCCAAAATGTGTGAAAAAAGTGATTTTTTGAGCAAAAATTGAGGTTTGCAGGGGATTCTGGGTAAGGAAACGTTGGGGGATCCACGCAAGCCATACCTCCCTGGAAGCCGCCGGGTGTCTAGTTTTCAAAAATGCCTGGGTTTGGTAGGTTTCCCTAGATGGCCGCCGCGCACCGGGCCAAAAACCAAAGTGACCCCCCTTGCAAAACCAGGTGGTTTGGCGATAGGCCATCTTGATGTCGCCTCACTACGTTTGGGGCCCTTGCCTGCCGCAGGTACTTGGGCCTCCCACACAAGTGAGGCACCATTTTTACCGGGAGACCTGGGGGAACACTGGGTGGTGGTAAATTTGTGTGAGCCCAGTGATGCCACTACTTTCCCACCCCAAAATGTGTGAAAAAAGTGATTTTTTGAGCAAAATTTGAGGTTTGCAGGGGATTCTGGGTAAGGAAACGTTGGGGGATCCACGCAAGCCATACCTCCCTGGAAGCCGCCGGGTGTCTAGTTTTCAAAAATGCCTGGGTTTGGTAGGTTTCCCTAGATGGCCGCCGCGCACCGGGCCAAAAACCAAAGTGACCCCCCTTGCAAAACCAGGTGGTTTGGCGATAGGCCATCTTGATGTCGCCTCACTACGTTTGGGGCCCTTGCCTGCCGCGGGTACTTGGGCCTCCCACACAAGTGAGGCACCATTTTTACCGGGAGACCTGGGGGAACGCTGGGTGGTGGTAAATTTGTGTGAGCCCAGTGATGCCACTACTTTCCCACCCCAAAATGTGTGAAAAAAGTGATTTTTTGAGCAAAATTTGAGGTTTGCAGGGGATTCTGGGTAAGGAAACGTTGGGGGATCCACGCAAGCCATACCTCCCTGGAAGCCGCCGGGTGTCTAGTTTTCAAAAATACTGGGTTTGGTAGGTTTCCCTAGATGGCCGCCGCGCACCGGGCCAAAAACCAAAGTGACCCCCCTTGCAAAACCAGGTGGTTTGGCGATAGGCCATCTTGATGTCGCCTCACTACGTTTGGGGCCCTTGCCTGCCGCGGGTACTTGGGCCTCCCACACAAGTGAGGCACCATTTTTACCGGGAGACCTGGGGAACGCTGGGTGGTGGTAAATTTGTGTGAGCCCAGTGATGCCACTACTTTCCCACCCCAAAATGTGTGAAAAAAGTGATTTTTTGAGCAAAATTTGAGGTTTGCAGGGGATTCTGGGTAAGGAAACGTTGGGGGATCCACGCAAGCCATACCTCCCTGGAAGCCGCCGGGTGTCTAGTTTTCAAAAATGCCTGGGTTTGGTAGGTTTCCCTAGATGGCCGCCGCGCACTGGGCAAAAAACCAAAGTGACCCCCCTTGCAAAACCAGGTGGTTTGGCGATAGGCCATCTTGATGTCGCCTCACTACGTTTGGGGCCCTTGCCTGCCGCGGGTACTTGGGCCTCCCACACAAGTGAGGCACCATTTTTACCGGGAGACCTGGGGGAACGCTGGGTGGTGGTAAATTTGTGTGAGCCCGGTGATGCCACTACTTTCCCACCCCAAAATGTGTGAAAAAAGTGATTTTTTGAGCAAAAATTGAGGTTTGCAGGGGATTCTGGGTAAGGAAACGTTGGGGGATCCACGCAAGCCATACCTCCCTGGAAGCCGCCGGGTGTCTAGTTTTCAAAAATGCCTGGGTTTGGTAGGTTTCCCTGGATGGCCGCCGCGCACCGGGCCAAAAACCAAAGTGACCCCCCTTGCAAAACCAGGTGGTTTGGCGATAGGCCATCTTGATGTCGCCTCACTACGTTTGGGGCCCTTGCCTGCCGCGGGTACTTGGGCCTCCCACACAAGTGAGGCACCATTTTTACCGGGAGACCTGGGGGAACGCTGGGTGGTGGTAAATTTGTGTGAGCCCGGTGATGCCACTACTTTCCCACCCCAAAATGTGTGAAAAAAGTGATTTTTTGAGCAAAATTTGAGGTTTGCAGGGGATTCTGGGTAAGGAAACGTTGGGGGATCCACTCAAGCCATACCTCCCTGGAAGCCGCCGGGTGTCTAGTTTTCAAAAATGCCTGGGTTTGGTAGGTTTCCCTAGATGGCCGCCGCGCACCGGGCCAAAAACCAAAGTGACCCCCCTTGCAAAACCAGGTGGTTTGGCGATAGGCCATCTTGATGTCGCCTCACTACGTTTGGGGCCCTTGCCTGCCGCGGGTACTTGGGCCTCCCACACAAGTGAGGCACCATTTTTACCGGGAGACCTGGGGGAACGCTGGGTGGTGGTAAATTTGTGTGAGCCCAGTGATGCCACTACTTTCCCACCCCAAAATGTGTGAAAAAAGTGATTTTTTGAGCAAAATTTGAGGTTTGCAGGGGATTCTGGGTAAGGAAACGTTGGGGGATCCACGCAAGCCATACCTCCCTGGAAGCCGCCGGGTGTCTAGTTTTCAAAAATGCCTGGGTTTGGTAGGTTTCCCTAGATGGCCGCCGCGCACCGGGCCAAAAACCAAAGTAACCCCCCTTGCAAAACCAGATTACCTATTGTTACTACAGCGTGAGAATTTAGGAATAATACTGCAAAGAAAATGTGGCAGACAATTTGAGGTTTACAGGACAATGGGGATAAAAAATATTTTTCAAATCACTAGAGAGACATCACCATGAACTCCCAAGGGTTTTCGACAATATCTACAGTTGGTGGGTTAATCTTACATGGAAAGTGTACCTTGGCAGAGAAACAAAAAACAAAGATTCCTGCACAACCATCTATTCCTCAAACACACACACATACTGGTTGGATTTGGCACGAGGGCAAGTCATGGTTCAGTGTATTAAATTTTATTAACAAGAGATTTCACAAAAATGAAATGCACTGTCAATAATTAAATTCACAAAAAACCAAACCAATGACTTGCAGCTCGTGAGCTGTAAAGCCACGTCAAGGCACCAACCGCTTTACAGGCCATTCACACACCTTTCATACGTGATACAAACAAGACCATTCGCACCACCAGGTACAAAAGCAACACAGTACAAAAATCACCAAAAAGGGACAAGGAACACCCTGCTTCAGAAAGACAAATATTACTGCACAGTCATCTAACCCGCAAGCACACACACATACTGGTTGGATTTGGCACGAGGGTGAGTGATGGTTCAGTAGATAAAATTGTATTACCAAGTGATTTCACAAAACATGAAATGCACTGGTAATAATTGAAAGGGCAAGAAACTGAACCATTGACTCACAGCTCGTGAGCTGTAAAGCCACGACAAGGCACCAACCTCTTTACAGGCCATTCATACACCTTTCATACGTGTGAGACATACAAAACCATTCACACCGCCAGCCGCGGGCCCATCACATAACAAAACTCACACCAGCACACAGCGCCATTCAAGGGCCCATCACTTTCACACGCCCACAATCCAGACACAGCAACTACACAGGCTGAAGGATTGCGTGGAGTGGCACTCAGCTAGCAGTGTGTGTAGTGACCAGCAGAAAGTCACTACTCACACACAGCCAGCCAAGCACCAGTCGACACACACCGCTAGCCAAACGCCAGTCCACGCACACCGCTAGCCAAGCGCCAGTCCAGGCACACCGCCATCCAATCGCCAGTCCAGGCACACCGGCAGCCAATCGCCAATCCACCTACACCGCCAGCCAAGCTCCAGTCCACGGACACCACCAGACAAGCACCATTCCACGCACACCGCCAGCCAAGCTCCAGTCCACACACACCACCAGACAAGCTCCAGTCCACGGACACCACCAGCCAAGCTCCAGTCCACGGACACCACCAGCCAAACACCAGTCCGCACACACCACCAGTCCACACACACTGCCAGCCAAGTACCAGTCCACGCACACCGCCAGCCAAGCACCATTCCACGCACACCACCAGCCAAGCACCATTCCACGCACACCGCCAGCCAAGCACCATTCCACGCACACCACCAGCCACGCACCAGTCCACGCACACCGCCAGCCAAGCACCATTCCACGCACACCACCAGCCACGCACCAGTCCACGCACACCGCCAGTCCATGCACACCGCCAGTCCACGCACACCATCAGCCAAGCACCATTCCACGCACACCACCAACCAAGTGCCAGTCCACACACACCAACAGCCAAGCGCAAGCCTACACACACCGCCATCACATTTTGGATTTTTTTAGAAAAAAATAAAAACACAAACAAATTGCAAATAGATACAAATCTTCTAACAGAAAATCAGCAACTAAATACATTGCACTAACACCAACCTTGAAACAGAATCGTATTTTCCAAAGAATACAGACCAGGCAGTTCACTTTACCACTCATGAATCTTCCCAGAAGTTTTTACGCGTGTGGTACGCTCGGAAACAAGCAGAGAGACACAGTGCAGGATGAGAGGGACAATCGGGGCAGTACATACGACTCTCCTTCCGCAAACCTCTTCGCCAACAGACTCTACATCTCCTACTGGGAAAATCTTTTGCGGGTGTGGGAGGAATGTGATCTGGAAAGTGGCGTTCTTTCAATCTAGCAACATCCTCCACCAGTCCAACTCTAGGAACACTTGCCTGTTCCACTACAACAAGGCTGCCTATTACAGACTCCTGAAACTTAGCAAAAGTCATCTTTGACTCAGGGCAAGAATCCTGGAACACAACAAAAGCATTAAACATTGCCAAGTGGAAAAGATGGATAGCCAACTTCTTGTACCAAATGTAAGCCTTACGAAGAGCAGTGTAAGGTTCCAACCTCTGATCTACTCTGTCAACACCACCCATGTACCTATTATAGTCTAAAACACATACAGGTTTGCGCGCTTCAGCGACC
The DNA here is from genome assembly GCF_964204655.1 of Triturus cristatus. NCBI lineage: Eukaryota > Metazoa > Chordata > Amphibia > Caudata > Salamandridae > Triturus > Triturus cristatus. The sequence continues at coordinate 490,253,889 of NC_140579.1, forward strand.
TGACCCCAAACAGTCACAGGTGCAGTGCTTTCATCATGGATGGAAGTCAGCATGTAGACATCTCTCCTGTCTGTAAACTTCACAGCAAGAAGCTCCTGGCAACGCAACGCACTGCACTGTCCCCGCACAAGCTTTTGACAAACAAGTTCTTTCGGAAAACCTTTACGGTTACAGCGGACTGTGCCACAAGCAAAAGTGTCCACTTTGGCCAATTCCCTGAACAACCGTACACCAGTGTAGAAGTTATCTACATATAAATGGTGGCCTTTGTTAAAAAATCCTCTTCCAAGTTCCCAAACAATTTTCTCAGTCACTCCAAAAGTGGACGGACAACCAGGGAGGTTAAACCTAGATTCCTTACCGGTGTACACCCTGAAATTAGAGACATATCCAGTCCTACTGTCACACAGCATATACAGCTTTATTCCATAGCGTGCCCTCTTACTAGGAATGTATTGCCTAAAAACCAAGCGGCCCTTGAACAACACCAAAGACTCATCCACTGCAATTTCTCTACCAGGGGCATAAATCTCAGAAAATCGATCAACAAAGTGATCAAGGACAGGCCTAATCTTAAAAAGACGGTCACAATCAGGGTGATCTCGTGGCAACGCTAAACCATTATCTACAAAGTGCATCATCCGAAGCAGAAGCAAATACCTGTCACGACTCATGACTGCCGGAAAAATAGACGTTGCCATCAAGGGACTGCTAGACCAATATGAAGCCAATGATGGCTTCCTTAGCAAGCCCATCAAAAAAGTTAAACCCAAGAACTTCTTCATCTCTTCAACATTTGTGGGAGTCCACCGGGTAGCTCTAGAGTGTGGCTTAAGACTGGCACTGTTGTCCCTCAAAAACTGTTCGGCATACAAATTAGTCTGCTCAACAATCTCTGCCAAAAACACATCGTCCATAAACAACTGAAAAAAATTTACAGGCAAAAAGTTCTCGGTATTCACTCTAGACCCTGGAACACCAGTAAACTCAGGAAATTCCGGCTGCACCATGCCAGGGGCAACCCAGAGGTCATCACTTTCAACGGGAAGACTTGCAGCCCCAGCCTGCAGCCCAGATGTCTCTTGCCGCACTACACCAACGGAAAGGCTTGCAGCCCCAGCCTGCAGCCCAGATGCCTCTTGCCGCACTACACCAACGGGAAGCCTTGCAGTCCCAGCCTGCAGCCCAGATGTCTCTTGCCGCACTACACCAACGGGAAGCCTTGCAGCCGCAGGCTGCAGCCCAGATGCCTCTTGCCGCACTATCGGCACATCAGTCTCCTCCTCTAACACAGGCACTTCATCCGCACTAAGAGTATCTTCATCATCCGATGACCCCATACGGAGAGAAAACTCACTGCCAGAATCGTCCCCTGCCCCCTCTCCCTCAGAAGCAGAGTCAGTCTCTGACCCAATATCAGAGGAAGACTCAAACAGCAAACCAACAACCTGCTGAGCAGTCATCCTGCGGCTAGCCATTATACCTACTAAGATGGAAGACTGCACAAACAAGTCAACAACAACCAACAATGTGCAAACCAAGTAAGTAAAGAAATGTGTACCTTATATCAATAAGATCAATGTACTCAAAAACTATACAATCCAAAATCAAAAGAGACAGCTGCACTCACCAGAAACAAACTCTGCAGTGACACAGCAAAGACCAACGATATCAAACTAGAAAGAAGAAAAAAAAACAAATTACTCACAAGACAACAAAATACACATCGTGCACCAATGCAAAAAGTTTTTGAAACTCAAAAACCAAACATACTGCTATTATTACACCATTTGCAAAAAAAAACAGGCAGAGAAATCAAACACATTTGCATTGTACAAAAAAACAGTCTCTTACCAAACTACACAAACAGCAAAACCACCAGAACCAAAACGTCACCGTGAACAGAAGAAAAGCCTTCACCTAGAACAAAAAAGTAAACAAAAAAAACATTACAATTGGAAATCACAAAAAATATAACAATAAACATTATAACATGCCATGTCACTACCCAAATGGTCAATCGGTTTGTGTGCCAGGTCAGGCAGAAAACAGCAGGAAAAAAAAGGCTATTCAGTCCCGGGGCAGGTGAGCCAAATACATATAACAAATTGCACCCTGGAAGCGAGGGGTCACTTCTATTTCTAATTGAACTAATTCCCTGGTGTCTAGTGGGCTTTTCTGCCCCCAATGGGAGCAGAAACGGCAAAAAAATAAAACCGATCTGCCCACAGAGGGGGCAGAAAAGTCTTCAAAACATTTAGGGGCCCAAGGAAGCGACCCTTGCCCAAGGGGTCGCTTCCTACAATAATATTTATATCCCTGGTGTCTAGTGGGCTTTTCTGCCCCCCCCCCAAGGAGCAGAAACGGACAGAAAGACGACCAATCTGCCCCCAGGGGGGCAGAAAAGTATTCTAAATAAATAGGCCGCAAAGGAAGCGACCCTTGCCCAAGGGGTCGCTTCCTACATAAAGAAAAAGACATCCCTGGTGTCTAGTGGGCTTTTCTGCCCCCCCTGGGGGCAGAAACGGGCAGAAAGACGACCGATCTGCCCCCAGGGGGGGCAGAAAAGTCTTCTATTCACTTTACCACCCTAGGAAGCGACCCTTGCCCAAGGGGTCGCTTCCTACATAACGAAATAGACATCCCTGGTGTCTAGTGGGCTTTTCTGCCCCCCCTAGGGGCAGAAACGGGCAGAAAGAAGACCGATCTGCCCCCAGGGGGGGCAGAAAAGTCTTCAAATTATTGGGCCCCCCAAGGAAGCGACCCTTGCCTAAGGGGTCGCTTCCTACATAGCATAAACGACATCCCTGGTGTCTAGTGGGCTTTTCTGCCCCCCCTGGGGGCAGAAACGCGCAGAAAGCGGACCGATCTGCCCCCAGGGGGGGCAGAAAAGACTTCCAAAAATTTTGCCCCCAAGGAAGCGACCCTTGCCTAAGGGGTCGCTTCCTACTTAGTAAAAACGACATCCCTGGTGTCTAGTGGGCTTTTCTGCCCCCCCTGGGGGCAGAAACGCGCAGAAAGCGGGCCGATCTGCCCCCAGGGGGGGCAGAAAAGACTTCGCCAAATTTTCATCCCCAAGGAAGCGACCTTTGCCTAAGGGGTCGCTTCCCAAATTCGAAATACTAAATCCCTGGTGTCTAGTGGGGCATCCCTACTCCACGATCGCGACGCTGTGCGCGATCGTGGAGCAGGAATGCCCTGTATTGAGACATTGACCGATGCCTCAATACTACAGATTTCACCGCCGCGGCCCCCACCGGACGACAAACACCTACCTCTGCTCCCCTTGGACGCGCTGGAAGAAATGGATTCCAGCGCGTCCAACGCTTCCTGATGACGCCGGCGCGCGCTGTGCGCGCTGACGTCATCAGAAAGCGTGGGGGGGCTCGGGGGGGGTCGGGGGTGGCAGCGGAAGCTCTTCCGCTGCCACCCCCGTAAAGGGGGGCAAGATCGAGGCACAAGGGGGGGAGCGCCAGCGCTTCCCCCGGGGCTGTCCTCATGACGGAACGGTTCCGTCATGAGCACAGCCCAACCGATGCTCATGACGGAACCGTTCCGTCATGAGCATCGAAGGGGTTAACACACTACATGAAATTCCATACGTAGCCGGAAGATGGTGATAAGTAACTCCCTTTGAAACGGATGCAGGCAATTGCATACAGACGTAGCAATCCCTTACTTCCATTGTCTTTACGTATTCATATAACAATTTCGAAAAAACATTGCTAGAAAAATCATTAATTGACCTATCCTTATGTTTGTATATGTTACTAATTCTAGTAGGAACTACTTTCTGTGAACCCTTCTCTATGTTAGTCACATTCTCAGTATGTATTCCAAAAGTGTCTATAGTAACTCTAAAAGTAACTAATAAAGCAAGTACACTCCATAGTAGCATTAATAATCCTGTACAGCAGCAGCACATTCTACACCATCTTTTCAAGAAGGTACATCTACTTTGATTATTTTCTGTGTTAGCCATCTTATTACTCTGGCAGTGTCTTTTGGCTTAGCCTCTACTACACCACTACTGAATTTCTAGAACACTAAGTTATTTCAATCTGCTAATTTCGGAATTCTTTATCACTCTTCTTCAAGTGACTCCTTTAGCTCACTCAATTTGGATTTTCATCACTTTTCACTTCTTCTTCAGCAACATCAAATTGTATCAGATCTTCAATATCCTGAGCATCTGACTCTTCTCCAATGTCAGTCAAGATAACTTTCAGGATTCCAACAGTTTTCTCCTCCTCAACCACTTCCCGTAAGGCCCCCTCTGGATTTCCTTGACTTTCTGCCTCTTCTTCTTCAGACAGTGCCACATACGTCCATTCCGGTGACCTATACTTCTGGTTGGGCTTTCTGATTCTCTTGATCTCCTCTGGTTCTTTTGATTCCTTTTGTTTTTCACCTTTTGCTTGATTCTGACTCGACACCTCGTTCACCTGTTCAGCTTTTGATGAATTCGCTCGTGTCAGTCGGTACCTCAGCCTCTTTATCTTATTAGGCCAAAGATCTCCTTTCACGCTCCTTTTCTGTTTCACTTCTCTTTTGTTTCTTTCTCCGATCCAAGTTCTCTTTCTCAGAACTCGACCCTCTGGCTTCTCATTCTCACTCCCATCCGATTCTGTCTCATTTGCCTCTGGTTCATGAACGATTTTCTCTTTTTCCACAGACTTCTTCTCCACCAATTGAGATTTCCCTACTACTGTCCCTCCTCGGGTCTCCGACACGCAATCTTCTTGCTGTCTACTTGTCCCTTTACCTAACTTATCAGGAATGTTCCCTACACCTCCTCGGGGGTTTTCCGCATCCTCTGCTACCAGGAAACTGCTGCAGATCGGAGCATAAAAATTCTCCCTACTTCCATGGACAGAGTAATTCCACAGTCATACGCACATACACTCATCATACGCTAGGGCCCATCACACCAACAGTCATTCTATTACTCTATCCACACTGAATATACGAGAGAACTCCTGAATCAATCTGCATCTAAACTGAGGTCAATGCGACCTAATTGATCAGTCTTGAGTCATGATTTAAACAATAAGAACATATTTGGAAACTCAATAAATGATAAAGAAATAACCACCCGACACTGTGATTCAAACAAAAGGTTATTTTATCTAAATTAGTTCAAATGGAAATCAATCAATAGCAAATCATTATTCTCATAGTTACCTATTCTAGCTAAATGTCAGGACAGGTCTCTCAAAGAGTCTCCCGAGTCGCCGTCCTCTTGATCAGCATCGATCCTCTCGAGCATAAGTTCAGGAAGAAGCGGCCTCAGACCCTCTCTAGTCTAACAATATTTATACTAAAACTTACACATTAAAAGTTACAAACAAGCTCCAAACGTCCGTTGAGCAGAGCGAGCAGGGAAGGATGTTGACTCGCAACATTTAGAAAAAACCTCCGCTCTCGAATATCTCAAAAATAAAAACACGGAAGAAGGAAGCACAAACTAAAAAATGCAACATTCATGGATGCTCTTCTCCGGAATTATAGTGAAGCCACTGCGAGATTATCAAATGTTCATTGTGGCTACTGTTCCTTCCCAAGGATAGCTGGAGTCGAGCCCAGAGCTGCTGTCCTCACAGAAACTTTTAATACAGTCATCAGAGGCCGAGGTCAGGTTTTCAACCATATTCAGCGAGGCCTCTCTTCGTATTTCATCTACTCAAATGCAGGCTGTAAATATCGGCCATCTTTCAGTAGGCTAAAATGGACCATCTTAATTAAAAGAAACACAAAACAACGTTACTACATCGTAATGATTATACAGTGTTAATCCCCACTAATACCCTTATGTGTATGTAATTATCTAGCCATCTGCAACATAAAAGAGCATTAAAAGCGTATTATTTCAAAGCGCAAACACATAACAAATAACACTTTAGCCACACATATTTAATTAATTTGCTCACCAACTTAGTTCACGTATTAATTAAGCCATGCAATTGCATTCCCACGTGTAATTTTCTCATTAGTAAGGTTGATTAGTAAAAACCACTCAACAGCAATTAATATCTAGTAATTAATTCTTAATAGTTTTAATTATGACAAATAGAACATAAACTGAAGTTCAAGTTTCAATAGAAAACCCTGCTCCAGCATTGTCCTTTGGGATTTGTTTTTTTCCACTCGCAAAGTAACCTTAGTTCCAATCTGCAAGTGTAATAAAATGTGCATATTGCACCTGTTTGGAAATTCACCTCGAAATGTCATCCACACCTAACAACCAAGGCTCTGGCTTTCCAAACTGAGCTGCCTACAGCACATGTGCTAATTCAGCGAGTTACACAGTTAGTACATGCGGTATAGAAAGCATGATGTCTTAAAAAACAAGTGTGTGGCTCCCGCCTGTGCCTGTAAAAGCTGAGAATGGGGCGACGAATGAACTCCTGGACTTAAACTCATGATCCCGCAAAAGTAGTCTCCAGCCTGGGCATATTTTTCGGTTTGAAAATCTTAGACTACCTCTCACTATAGAAAGGCTCTCTGAAAATGCTTGAGGGACTATTTTCTCTCCCTCGCTGTCTCTTTGTCCTTCCTGCTTCCCCTCCTTTCCTGTTCTCCATTTTCTTTGCTACACAGTTAACTCTCCAAGTTCTCACTTGTCCCCTAGGTCCCTTGTTCCATCTGTCGCTGTATTGGTGCGTGGCCTTCTTAGAATGTTTTTTAAACAATTTCGAGATGGCCAACCATGCGTTGGAAGCAAGCAGGTACTGCAGCCTCCTTCAAATTCTGGATTCTTTTGCTTTAAGAAAGATTGTTATTGTGCATGAGCAACATGGTCATTTTAGAAATGTTTTTTTGTAAATCAAAAGAAAAGGCATTCCAAAATGGCGGCTGCGTGTATGCATGCATGTGAGAGCACAGCACCATCTTAGAATGTTTTTTAAAAGAAACATTTTGGGAGGTGTGGCAAGGCAGGCCAAGATGGTGGCCGCTCCTCAGTAGAGCAGTTGGGTTTACTGCTGTTATATCCTCGGTGCTGACACGGTGAGAGAGGCCCGATTTGGCCTCTCCTCTCTTCTGGAGGGTTGAAGCATCCTGCGAGAGAGGCACCACTAGCCAGGGCCCAGTCTTACGACCGCAGCTGCATCGGCGGCACAAGCAAAATTGGCAGCCAGCTACTTCACTGAGGTCCGGCTAGCAGAGGCGGTCCGCTGTTCCCTGGTGCTGCAGTGAAGGCACTCCCGGGGTGCGACCGGGTCCCCGGCCTAAACAACTGGGGCAGGAGAGCAAGGCAACCGTAGCTGATGGCTGCTCGACTCCACTGAGATCCGGGGAGCCACGTGAGGTGAAGCAGACGGACCACTGCCCCCGGTGCCATGGTGGAGGCAGCCCTTGGTCACAACTGAGTCCTTGGCCCCGACACCAGATCTGACTTTGCTTTCCCAACCCCTGGAGGGCCCTTGGGATTTGGAGGGAGAATCCCTCAGCAAGATTTGGCGGCGCTGCTCCATCTAGTCTGCAGAAACTTGCAACATTCTGCCCCTGCCACAGTGGCGACTAGGGACCCCTGGACAGCCAGGGCATGATGCACAAACAGGTTGCTCCCGGATTGGTAGCTGCTGATTGACGCCTGAACCAGCCGGGGGTGCTGCTACTGTTAATGTTGATAAAATCGATGCCAATGTTTGCAATGCTACATTAGCATATACAAGCAAAATTGCATCACTATTATCAAACTCATCAGTCTTGAAATCTCCATCAACCTCAACTCAGAAATACGTGTCAGGCAGGCTTTGCGACCTAGGCCTGAGGTTACAAATTGACAGGTCACAGGTGGGGAAGCATGTAGCAGGCTGACAAACGCATGAACAGGAAACTCAGATCAATCCCCAGATAAGTGCAGCGACACCACAATGGTCCAGGGAGAGTGGCCCAAATAAAGCACACATGGTCAGAGAGGTGCACCCCTTCCAAAAACTTCATAAAGTCAGATGCCACATAAAGTTAGGAACACATAGCGAATCAAGGCATCACGCACACTGTACATGCAGTGATAACGCGCCTCTCATTCAGGACATTTGGACATGGTATCCACTGGCCACCATTGTGACCATGCCAGGTCGAGACCCACCTGCATTTGCTATCAGGGCCCTTGTTTATGACACCACAGAAAAGGACCACATTCTTTTACCAAAAAAGGTTCATCAGAAGCAGTTCCTGACACCCAAAAACTGCACAAAGACTTGTTCAGATTGATTGAACTTTGAGACAGTCCACAGACCCACTTCTGTAACTGTACTCCCGGCCTAAGTGTTTAATTAAACCAACTGTTCCTGTTTTGCCAAACACCTCTTGTCTTTTGTTTTTTCAAGGTAAGTTCATAATCAAGCGACATTTTGGCAAGCCAGATAGGAGAGATTGGTACCTTGGACATGACTGTAGCCAAAGGAAAAGGACCCCTGCCCGGACGGAATCACATCTACGCAGCAAGGATGGTGAGCAGACGACGCAATTGATTGGAAGTTGTGGTGAATCCGGGGAGCGGAGGTCTGTCTTGAAGCCATCGTCAGAGGGTAAGAAACCACATCTGATCCTTAGTCCCCAGCATTTAGCGGATGGCAAACTAGTAAGAAGTGCAAAAATTTAACCTAAGTCCTGTCACTTACATAACTCTGACATGTTACCTATTTTATATGTCCGAACTGAGTAGTCGCAAGGCGGCCTCGGAGGCGTTCCTGCGGAGGTCACTTTTTTTTATAGTCAGTAAGCTAGGAAGGGTGCATATTGATTGTTGCTCGGACCACTGGGTGTGATACAGATGGTACGCTTGTCCCCTGGATGTGATACAGGGTTGAGACCTTATGGCTTGGACCGCTGTGCATGATACAGATGGTACGCCTGTCCCCTGGGTGTGATACAGGGTTGAAGCCTCACCGCTTGCACCTCTGAGCACGATACAGATGGTACGTATGGGCACTGGGTGTGATAAAGGGTTGGCGCCCCTACAGGGTTTTCTCAGAGCTACAGGTTTCTTAACACTGGTTGTATCTGAAATAAGTGGAAGTGTTATTCGTTTGAACCTTTGGGCATGACACAGATAGTATGCTAAGCCCCTGGGTGTAAAACAGGGTGCTGTTCGCACGTTAGTGAAAATATTTGGAGCTGGGAGATTAGGTGTGGCTTGCATTTGGCCATGAGGGGCCTGTAGTTCATTTAGTTATTCCTTTTCTGCGTGAAATTTTAAAAAAATGTTCTTTATCCCGGAGCTGACATTGACAGACTATCAGGCTCACTTAGTCCTGTGTACAGCACATGGCTTCCCCTGGTCACAGGAGAGCATGCACTAGGAGCGGGCTAATGTATTTTTGACCAAGTCCTCATTTTTTCTATGTACGTTTTCTTAAATTGAAATTGATGGAAGGTATATTTGATGTTGTTTGATAGATAAGTTACTTACCTTCGGTAACGCCTTATCTGGTAGAGACATGATATAGCTGCAGGTTCCTTACCTTTGAATTTCCCAGGCATCAGACTGGATTCAGAAGATTTTTCTTTGAGCAGTACCCCTGAGCGCTGGTAGGTGGTGTCGGTCGGCTCCTCGTGATGCCGTCAGCGTCGTCTGTGCCATTATGACGTCGGCGTCACCTATATAGGCACCACCTCAATGCGCTGACAACTTTCCACTCCAGAACTGCGGAGCCATGAAGTGCACTGACATTGGTATGTTTCTGAACAACTAGGGCCCTGAAAGGGATCAGCCGTGACCCTGTAAACTGTCGGCAGTGTGGGAAGCATGGGTGGTTGGTAAGGAATCTGCGGCTAGATCATGTCTCTACCACATAAGGCGTTACCAAAGGTAGGTAACTTGCCCATTTGATAGAGACATCTAGCCGCAGATTGCTTACCTTTGAATAGATCACCAAGAAATACCATCCCCAGAGGAGGGACTGTAGACAAGTTTAGACCAGGAAGTCCTGTGGGACAGAGCGGCCAAAAAGGCCATCCTTGCAGACTTGACTGTCCAGGCAGTAGTGTTTGTTAAACGTGTGCAGGGAAGCCCAAATTGCTACCTGACAAATGTCGAGGACTGGAACTTCAAGTTGGAATGCCATGGTAGCAGCCTTAGCCCTGGTGGAATGAGCGCTTAAGCCTTCAGGAGGTTGCTTTTTGGCCAGAGGGTAGCAAATTTTGATGCAGAGGATGACCCATCGTGAGATAGTCCTCTTCTGAACCTCACAGTCTTTCTTCGTACCAGCGTACCTCACAAAGAGTTAGTCATTCACCCGTAACTCTTTAGTGCAGTCAAGGTGGAGCGATAATTCTCTTTTTGGATCCAAACAGTGGAGTCACTCCTCTTCTTCAGACTGGTGCGGAGGAGCATAGAAAGTGGGCAAGGGGACAGATTTCCCTACATGGAATGGTGTTACCACTTTCTGGAGGAAAGAGGCCCTAGTGTGAAGCACCAATTTTTCAGGGAATACTGTCAGGTAAGGAGGCTTGAATGACAAAGCCTGCAATTCGCTCACCCTCCTTGCAGATATGATTGCCACTAAAAAGGCTGTTTTCATGATAAGCAGCCAGAAGGGACAGTTGTGCAGAGGTACGAATGGAACACACATCAGGAAGGTAAGAACCAAATTAAGGTCCCACTGAGGCATAATGAAAGGGCAAGGTGGGAACATATGTACAAGGCCTTTGAGGAATCTATTTACAGTAGGTTGTTTAAATAATGAGGTTTGGTCCGGCAGCCTCAGGAAGGCAGACAGGACGGAAATGTACCCTTTCAGAGTGCCCAGAGCAGAGTCCTGCTGGGCAAGGTTCAAACTAAAAAGCAAAACTTGAGAAAGGGAAGCAGAAAAAGGATCAACAGACCTTTGTAGGAAAGTGCCCCTTTTGACATCGTTACCCCCCCACTTTTTGCCTGGTATCTGATGCAAATTGACCAAGAGTGTGCTGGGATCCTGCTAACTAGATCTCCAGCAAAAGTGTTCTTTACCTAAAACAGAACCATTGTTCCACAACTGCCACCCCTTCTGGATCCTTATAAGACTGTAGTAAGTAGTATCCCTGGTACCTAGGGCCTTGGAACTAAGGAAGGCCCATAAGGGCTGCAGCACAAATTGTGCCACACTAAGCGACCCCTCACCAAGCTCATGTAAACTGCTATTGCAGCCTGCGTGTCTTGGTGCAGGGAAAACTGAAGAGTTGACATGGCCCACACCTGTGCGCCATTCCAGCAAAGCACTTAATGTGGTATAGTTAACTCACCCCTATGGCCCTAACAACCCTACAGCCTGAAAGCAGGGTGCACTATACCTATGTATTGGCATATCTACCCGAGTGTATATGTCACCGTGATATTTAAGTTTACCCTTAGATATTACAAATTAATGAATGAATGAAGGAACATTTCTAAAGCGCGTGGTTACCCGAGGGCATCCCAGCGCTGTGGCGCCATTTATGCTGTGAGAAGATCAGGGAAAGAGAAAAGTTTACAGTAGTTTTCTGAACTTGAGATAATTAGGTTCGGAACGTACGTGGAGGGGCAGATTGTTCCAAAGCCTGGCTGCGTTATATGTAAACCGTCGGCCTCCACTATGTGATTGCTTAATCTTGGGAACTAAGATTAAGCCCTTGTTCTCAGATCTAAGGGCTCTGTTGGGTCGATAGGGTTGAATCCAGGGACGAATCAAAAGCGAGCCATTTCCAGAGAGTGCCTTATGTGTAATGCACAGAGCCTTGAATTGAACTCTTTCCTGGACAGGAAGCCAGTGCATGGTGGCGAGAGAGGATTTCGCTAAGGAGCGTCTGGGAATATTCAACAGCATACGGGCCACGCAATTCTGTACCGTTTTAAGTCTTTTGGTGGTGGCCTGCGGGGCTCCCAGGTAGACAGCATTAGCATGGTCCAGTCATGATAGAAGAGAGCTTGGACTAGCAGCCGTCTAGCAGCAAAGGGCAGCAGAGGGAGTATCCTTCTAATCCTTCTTAGAAGGCCATAGCAGCTAGCTGCTACTTTGCTTGCTTGTTCCTTGAAGTCAAGGTTGCAGTCAAGCCAGACCCTTAGCCTTTTAATTTGTTTTTTTGGGACAGGCGGTGAACCTAGGCAGCCGGGCCAGAGAGGGTCTATTTTTAGAGGGGCGGACTTCCCCAGGAGCAAGAGTTAGATCTTTATTCCATTAAGTTTTAAAAATGAATTGTTCATCCAATTAAAAACCTTCTCAAGGCAGAAGGCTAGATTAGGACCATGTTGGTTGTGTTGCTTCATGGAGACCACTAACTGGGTATCGTCAGCATATGTGACGATCTGCATACAAGTTCAAGTTCAAATAACTTTATTCGATTGTAATCCTTACAATCATAAAAGCACAATTCATAAGCATACAATCATAAATGCATTTCATAAACAGTTTAAAAACGAACCATCCAATTCATTTGTGAGACAAATAGTTTGCATAAACATTGTAAAACAAGAGTAACAGGCAGAATAGACAAGTTAAGAATATAAATAATTATACAAAGTTTAAAAAAGATTAAAAAGTACAACAATAATAGCAGCATAGTTATCCCTCCATACTTTTCCTGAAGATAATAGCTAGTTTAAAAAAACTGCAAACAAATAGAGTGCAGTCACAATTCAGGAGTTGAAGGCAATAAAGTGCTGGTTTGATCTGTATAAATTTTAGTTCTTTTAGGCAAGGCTTTAAATATAGCCTCCTAGGTACTGTGTAATAAGGACAAATAAAGAAAAGTGCGCCAGTCAATAGAAAACGATCGTAGCCAGACATAGGCCATGATAAATACGGTTCCATTTGTAGGCATGTTTTAAGTAGGACATGTTTCCTGACACTGTCTTTCAGAAGCTCACCCTCCACCCGGACAAAATACCTAGTTGTCATAAACGTTTTTTTCACGAAGGTAACATCTGCTTTAGTTATGGTATTTGGGGTTGAGAACAGTTCCGGCCGTCCCATTTCAGTAAGACGGTCGTTAATATACTTCAACCACGGGACCTTGAACCTACCATCCCAGCTTAGGGCTTCTTTTAGTATATCATGAGTAAGAGGTATATCATTGTTTAGCCAGGAGTTCATCCAACATAATAGGGGATTTGCTGCTATTCTATCGCTAAGAAAGGGTACACCTAACTCCTCGTGTACCGAGAAGTTTCCGGTACCCCATGGCAGCCTCAATACCTTCTTTAAAAAATTGTTTTCTGCAGCCTCCAGATCTCGCGTCTGACTATAGCCCCAGAGCTCGCTACCGTAGCAGGCAACGGCAACACTCTTGGCTTGATATAGTTTAAGCAGGGCAGCCACCGGGCTATTGCCCATTTTCCTCGCAAAGCCAAGTATGGCTGCATTAACGCGTGTTACCTCGCCCTTCTTTTTAAGAACAGCAGGGCCCCAAGATAATTGATCATCAAGAAGGACCCCGAGGTATGAGAAGGTTTTAGAGGTTGGAATTTTTTCCCCGTTTATGATGAAAGAGTTTAGTTTTTGCGACCCTTGGCCTATTTTCATAACATAGGACTTAGAGTTATTAATACTTAGGCCTCGAGACTCCATAAAATCATAAAATTAATTTAAAAGTGTCTGGAGACCGATTGCTGTCCTTGAAATAAGGACAGCGTCGTCCGCGTAGAGCAGGACTGGAACACCTTTTCGGCCTACATAAGGGTAATCCGCGCATGTTCTTAACAAGTAATCCTCCAGCTCATTAATGTACAAGTTAAAGAGGAATGGGGCCAGGATACATCCTTGACGAACACCCCGATTAATTCTAATACCCCCGTCACTTTCAGGTCTTGAGTGTAACGGACATTAGCTCTTGTATCGGAGTGCAAATCAGCCAATAGGTGAATTAAATTCTGCTCAACGCCCATCTTTGACATAATGTCCCATGATTTACCTCTGTCCACACAATCAAAAGCGGACGATAGGTCCATAAAAGCCATATGAATGGTTCCCTGCCGGGCCAAAGTATATTTGCCTACGATCAAATATAGGTTCAGACACTGGGTTACTGTTGAATGACCAGGTCTGAAGCCATATTGTATTGGGGATATAACATTATTCTCATGTGCCCATATTGTTAACCTGTTCAAAATTACACCCCCTACCACTTTTGCTACAGAATTGATTAAAGATATTGGCCTGTAGCATGACGGACTACTACGGTCGCCCTTTTTAAACACGGGAACAATAGTTGATTGCCCCCACGACTTTGGACATCCAGAGGTCACAGCTGCATTTACTACATTCCTAAGAACAGGGGCCCATAATAAAGTACAAGATTTAAAAAGATCCGGAGGCAAGCCATCCGGGCCTGGCGCCTTATTACCAGTTAACCCTTGAATGGCCTTTTCTACTTCGTTGACTGAAAAACACAAAGAATTCTCCTTAGAGGTTAAAAAGTCATAATCTGTCTGTTGCTCATTGCTTTTAAAGATTACACTAAAGTGAGTGACCCATTCCTCCTCTGGGATATTAGTACCTAGTGCAGTATCACTGGGGTTATCAAACAAGGGTTTATTGATGATTTCCCAAAATTTACTGCTATTACCCAGGACTGAAGGGTCAAGCAGAGACTCCCAGGTACGGGTCTTAATTTCCTTTTTCCGTTTATCAAGTGATCTTTTATAGATCAGTCGGAGATTTTTAATTAGACCTGAGTCTCTAGGTTTAATTTTTAATGCTTTTCTTAAATCTCTGCTTGCCTTAGAGCATGTATGGTCAAACCATTTAGGATTGTTTCTTGCTTGTCCCTTCACTGGAACTGATAACATAGAGCCTACTATTGACACCACATCCTCAAAAATAACTATGATTTGCTCTGGAGACATAAATGTTGATACACAAGCCGCAAGTTCCTCACCACATGACTTGTTAATTTCATTATAAAGATTTTCATGATTTACCAAATGCCATTTCAGGCGGCGTTTACCATTCATACATTTTAAAATTCCCCGATCTTCACAGTGCTTTCGCTGTTCAAATACACCCCCACCCAATCTAATGGTTAGGGGGTTGTGGTCACTGTAGATGTTCGTTTGAATAGTAAAACTGGAAGCCTGATTGGCAAGGTCGGCAGATAATAATATGTGATCTATAAAAGACCCATAACCTGAGCCTTTAAATGTTGAAACATCATAGACCTTAGACTCAGGCACCATAGACAAAGCTACGGACATGTTATTTTCATTTAGCAAATCCTTTAGGTGAAGTCCACGCCTAGTGTGATCAAAGTGAAAACCATTCACACTATTACATCCCAGAAGTCCCATGGGGGTAACTCGTGGGTTACCACATGGGTGTACATTGAAATCTCCTACAATCAGTAAATTACGTGGCAGTATACCTGCACCTTCTCTCAACATTTCTTTCAGAAGCAGTATATTACATCCCCCTTGACTGGATGTAGCATTATAAAAATTAACTAGAGTCAGAGCATGTTTGCCTCTCTTCAGTTCGAGCACTTGAATATTTCTATTTGCATGGTGTCGATTGCTTATATGACAAGAAAAAGCCAAATTAATAAAAATAGCCAGGCCCCCCTTTGCTCTGCCACTAACTGAGGGGGCTGCTGGCCTAAAGAAGCTTTGGTATCCTTCAATGAAGGCGTTATTATCTTCCATCCATGTCTCTTGGAGGCATATAAAAGCGTGTTTTTTAACAAATGCCAACCAGGCAGGGTCACATATTTTATCAGCCAAACCGGCTATATTCCAGGAGACTAAACTCGCATTACAAACATCATCAGTCTCAGTACCAGTGGCAACTTCAATGAAAATAGGTTCTAATAACCGGTTTGGTTGTTCAGCGTGTGTAACTCCCGTGGTTTCTTTTATATAAGGATTTGATTCTACATGGGCTGGATGACGATTAGAAGCTTCAAACGAATAATGCGATGTACTAGTGTGCTCGTATTCGACTAATACGAGGCTGTCTGTTAAGAAATCTGCATCTGGCCCTACATGATTCATACTATCTGATTCAGCGATTAAAAGGGGAACGATTGCTGCTTGTGGGGACCTAATTTCGCCATGGACAGAATTGCTTAGCTTGTAATCAGTATACATAGGTATGGCTGATGCAACATGCAGTCAGTCAACCCCCTCTAGGCCATTCTGCTCATAGAGGGCATCGAACCTATTTGAAGTAGGTACATTATAGTAGAGGTTGGAATATTTTGATTGGAAATGGTTACTATGATGATGCAACCCGTATGGGGCCTCCCGACTCTCATAATAAGTTACTGGGTGGTTGACCTGTCTAGTCTCCCCTAGTGTGTCACTCCTATACTGTCTTTGATTTCCTGTAACATAGGGACCACGGTTCCTTAGTGTTACACCATTATAATATACATTACGATTAACATTGTTTTCCTCCTGCTCTATAATAGAGTGTGAAAACATTTTATTAAAACTATAATCACTTGAGGGGTAGAAATAACTTAGATCCATAGTACGGATCAAACTATTAATCAGGCCGTCCTTCCAGCTGGTGATGTGCCTTGCTACACGGTTATCCTTGAAGGTAACAACGATGCAATCACCCTCGGTGGATTTAAATCTATGACCCACCCAATCGACTCTCCTAACATTAGTTATTTTACCACTGATGTGGCAAGGGATCGGTCTATGGGCGGTTAACCAGTGACTTACTTTATTTTTCAGGTCCCCATATCTCTCTACCTTGCCCTCTTCTAGTTGTGGTACACCTATCATTACTATGGTGTATAAATGGGATTCAGGGGGGAGATTAATGTGAATGGGTTTTTTATTTTGTTGTGGTAGCGTAAGCATTTGCGCTGGTCGTATATTGGTAGCTGTATTTACTGTTGATATGGGCTCAGCCTGATCATCAAATAGAACAGGAGGTAAACCTTCCGTGGCCCATTCACTCTCGTCACTACCTGCTGTTGGACCATCTAGGGTAGTCGGCATAGTCAGCGCTACTGCTATTTCATTGTGCACACTTATAGGCGGTTTTGGATCATTATGATCTATTACGCCCCAAAAAGAGGTGGATGCCAAATTAGGATCGAGAATTTCTATATTGTCAATCTGTGTGGGTGCGGTGGAAAGTTTGGACATGCTAATAGAATCCTTGTTTTGAAGCTTCTCAAACTTCACTAGGAATTGCTCTAGACTAATAATTTTTTCGCTTATGGGCTGTAGGAGAGATCTAACTAACTGTTCCAGTTCTGTTAAGTATAATTTGTCTAATGTACCCGCCCTTTCGGTTTGACTTGTCTGGTCTATGAGAGTTTTGATATTCTCTGACTACTTTTCTTTGGACAGTAGTACATCTTGCTTTGGGGATGTTGCAATCACATTAGATGTTCTCGTAGTTGGTTTAGCCAGTCTGAAATTTAGCCAAACATCTTTTGCTGAGGGCTTGTGGTTACCTAGAGGTCTATAAGTTTTCCTCACAATTGATTTTGGTTTTTTTCCATAATGCCGTTTCATCTTTTTTAAGGAAGACGGTTTATCTACTACTGTTTTATTAACTAGGGGAGAACTTTCTGCAAGTACTTCCCCTGGGGAATTTAATGACATGTTTCCTGGTTGAAATGGGCACAAATTATCCCCACAGTTAGGGACAGACAAGAAGCTTCCTTCTATACTATCTGGTGGAATAAGTGAGGCTAATGATATGTCATTTATACAACTTTTACCACTAGGTAACCCTGTAAAAGATTGCAACAGAATTGAATCCTGCGCGTTAGTAAAGGACTCCACAGTGTTGTTATTAGCAGTTGTATACATTAAAAGGTTTGGGAAGCACATATTTGGGGTCATTGAGAGACGCCTCTCCATGTTTTGAATAGCATCTGCAACTACACCTATAGTTTTTTGTAACATTAGGTCTATAGCTGTAAGTGACGGTAGTGGTGTAGATGGTACAGTTTTATTTCTAGTAGATGATCTTGTGGCCACGGGAGTCTTTCTTGCTTTAGTCATTCTATACGGAATCACCGGAAGAATAGCTACCAAACTGGGCACTTAATTAAGGCAGCACTTAACAGCTGTAAGAAACCATACGGGCAATCATACGTCCTACGGGCGCAATAATCATGTCACCTCAATGCTTTGGCCCGGAATGATGAAGATTACCAAGGGGGTGGCCCGTCCCGTCTCCTTCGGTCCCCTGAGGGCCACAGAGGGCCCGCCCTTTGCCCGGGCTTAGCCCGGCGCCGCCCGCGCGCGGTCCCGCGACGCGGGGTGTGATGATTCTTTTTAGAGCGCCTCCGGGCGCTAACCAGGTGACGCTGCTTCCGGCGTGGGTCCGGGGAACCTGGGTAATGTAGTCTTAGCTCACCCTCCCTCCGCACTGCGGCCACGAGGAACTTAAACGCGGCGGTGGGAGGGGAGGGATGAGCGATGCAGCAACTGCGGGACGGCAAGCTATAGAGTCAGCCAACGTTCAGGTACAGCCAGGGACAGCAAAGAGGCCACAACACAAAGGACACCTTTCTGCCAGTGAGCTCATGTATATGTGGAACATGGTGGGCTTAGGGAGGGTCCCTGTGGGACCCCACATGTCAGGGGTATTTGTTTCGAGGAGGATTCTTCTTCAAAGACTGTAAAGACCCTATTTTGAAGGAAGGACTGTAGCCATTTTAATGCTAATCCGGTCACTCCAGTCTCCCTTAGTCTTTGGATCATCAGATGGTGATTTACCGTATCGAAGGCTGCGCTGAGGTCCAATAAAATCAGGGCCACGCAACCTCCGTTATCAAGGATCTTCCTACTTTCCTCTACTACGGCAAGAAGAGCAGTTTCCGTGCCCTGTTGAGATCTAAATCCTGTCTGAGTGGGATGAAGACGATTGTTTTTTTCAAAGAAGGCAGATAGAATCAAATTAGTGTGCTTCTTCGCTAATTTGCTCAATCCAGGCAGTAAAGAGATGGGCCGATAGTTTGCCCAGTCTTCTGGATCAAGATTAGGTTTCTTCAGGAGTGCTTTGACCCTGGCATGTTTCCATAGGGATGGCACGATCCCTGTCTTGAGTGATGTATTTATCACATCAGGTATAACGGGTGACACAACCTCCGAGATCTGATGAAGAATGGTAGGAGGAGCAGGGTCTAGGGGGGAACCAGATTTTAACTCTCTCAGGAACCCTTGCAGGGTGGTAAGATCAAGGGGCGGGAATTCCTCCAGCAAGGCCTGGGCTTTCGCGGTGGTAGTGTCTGCTGATGAAGGGGTTTGTTGATCTATAGTTTGAGGGAATATTTTATAAATGGCTTGTATTTTTCCAGAGAAAAAATCTGCTATTTGATTGCACCGCAGTTGGGCATTGGCTGAAGCAATAGGGGGGGGTGGGAGGTGTGAAAAGGGATTTAGCAATTTTAAATATT
Source organism: Triturus cristatus (assembly GCF_964204655.1). Taxonomy (NCBI): domain Eukaryota; kingdom Metazoa; phylum Chordata; class Amphibia; order Caudata; family Salamandridae; genus Triturus; species Triturus cristatus. The sequence continues at coordinate 490,273,221 of NC_140579.1, forward strand.
TTACGTGGGGAATTCGCCGCTAATGTAATTTTTTCTTGGTAATAGAGGGCTTGAGCATTTTTTATTTCGATTTCATAGATTTTGTTAGCCTCCCTATATTTGGCTTTCCTGGATGCGGAGAAATCCTTCCTCCAGCTTCTTTCATATTTTTTACATGACTGTTGCAGTTCACGTAGTTTCTGGGAGTACCAGGGTTTTTTTTTTCCTCCAACCTTTTCTGAAATCTCTTTCCTTGGAGGACTCGGTTAAGTGATGACTCAAGCCAGTTATTGAGGTTATCATTTGCGACATTGGGGTTTGAGTGGGATAGTGGAATAGTGTCTTTTAGATTACCTAACCAGGCGTCTAAGGGAAGTTTCGACCACTTGCGAGCCAGTTTAGTGGGTCTAGCAGCAGGTGAAATGGGGTCAGGTAAAGCCCAAGTGAAAGGGAGTAGAAAATGGTCTGACCAGGGTAGGGGGACAGAGTTACCTACCAATAGGTTATGTATATATGAAAAGATAGGGTCAAGTAAGTGACCTTTAATATGAGGACCATACACTTTTAGGGTAAGTTGGAACATTGCCAGTTCGTCGATAAGTTCTAAAGAAGGTGCAGATTGAGCATCATCAAAGTGCAAATTAAAATCTCCCAGAATTGTGAAGTTGGGGGAGGAACTAGCAAGATTTGCTACAAGATCGGGTAGGTCTTTATTAAAATGGCCGAAAGGACTTGGAGGCCGGTACGCAGGGAAGTCATAATGAGTACATGGGGTGGACACCCGTCATTATGGGTTCCCCAGCTACATGATGGCTTCACTGTACTCCAAGGTGTTTGGTACTAAACACCTAGTCTTGATAAACACCCACTGGTGCCAGTGCTGGATTTATTAATAAATGCACCTAGAGAGGACCTTAGAGTTGACCCCTGAAAACCTACCGACTACTAGTGTGTTGACTGAGTAGTCTCGACCAGCCAGCCACCATATACAGGTTTCTGACCTGCTGAGGTGAGATCCTTTGCTCTCGGAGGCCAAGAACAAATCCTGCTCTGAGCAGAGGTGTTCACATCTCATCCAATCAGGATGGGCATTCCAGGACAGGAAGCTTTAAAGGCCCTGCCGCCTTTTATATGCGACTCTGGGCCTCTCCAGATAGTGGAGGTGCCTGTCCGGATCCCACTTTTTGGTGGCAAGACAGGCTGGAAAATTAGTTAGATTAGGTGTGCCCACACTAAGCCAGCACCACCAGGGGGCGGGCCAGCGGATGTGGAGCCCACTTTTCAAATTCATCCATGTTGTTTTTGGCAGGAATTAGCCTTCTCGGGTCAGGGTTATGCCCACTTCCCACAAGAAGTGGTCATATAGAGAGTGTAGACACCCTAAGGTTGGTATCCCATTGACTGCTACCTGGCTCTCCATGTAAAGGTCCCTCAATTGAGTATTTAGGTGGCACCCCTGAACCCAGGAACTCAGATTCAACGGATCAACAGAAGAAGGACAAAGAAGAGTCACTGCCTGGCAGGAACTGCAGCAGAAATTTGACAAGAAACCCTGCCTTCCTCAGCCCTCTCTCGACAATTGCGACAGAGTGACTCGTCGTGTGAGCAGAACTACCGAAACCTTGGGTAGCCCACCAGCACTTCACCAAACACTGAACGTCTCCCTTGGAGCAGAGAAACTAATCCCCTGCAGTCCGCAGGCACTGACAATCAGAGTCCGGTCCACCGCTTTGCAGCTCCCCAGCCCGACCAGCGACACAGACAACCAGGAGAAGGTACTTGTGCTCTGAAAGGTCAGATCTGTCTCCCCAGCGGCACCAACCCCCGGGGTACCAGACACCTTGCACCAAACACCGATCATGAGTGTCCAGTCCGGACTCTCACAGCACCAGGACCAAGCAGCCGTCGAGATACGTCAGCATCATTGAGACCCAGTTCGAGAGTGGCCCAGCTGCATTGATTTCTCCTCGTCTACTGTCTGTCCCTGACCGCCATTTACTTCTTTGTGCACCCAGCCCAGCTGACCAAACCCTCTGCTCCTGAGCCCCCCCAGCCCAGGTTCAGATGAACCGGCTGTGCACCCGTGCTCCAAGACCCCTTGTGATCTGAGCCCCCATTTGGGAGCCCTCTGACTTGCCTGCAAGTCCGGCTGTACAGCTTCTTTTAAGGTGCCCCCCTTCTCTGTAGCGCCAGCTGCCAGCCTCACCAGCTTCATGCACCCGGTAGAACCCGGGTGGTTCTTTGGTAGTACTTTGAACCTTGGCCCACAGCTATTCTGATTCATGAAAATGAACCCGAAACCGAATATCCCTATCTTTTTGCACCTTTGACTTTTCCTTCCATAAGGGTACATTGTGCGTAAAAGCGCACAGGTTTGAACGTGTACTTACCTGTGAATATTTTCTATTGAAAACTGTACTTACCTTGAAACAAATTTCTTGAGTTTTAAATACATATAAAAGGAAGTGTTATTTTTCTAAATTGGTCTCGGATTTATTCTTCGAGTGTGTGTCTAATTTATTGCCTCTGTAAGTACAACACATGCTTATCACTGCCCTCTGAAAAGCCTAACTGCTCGCCTAAACAACCACAAAACAGAATATTAGTGGTATCTACTTTTGCCTCTGTAAACCAATTGGGAACTTACTGAACTCTCTGAACAGTCTACTTCGTTTTAGTACACTACATAGAGAGCAAGTTTCCTACATTGGGGGATCAGTGGTGGGGTCCATGACTATGCGTTTGCTGACAAGACTACACACGTAAATCCAAACATTGGATTTAGTTAAAAGTGAATTGGCTGATTTTTTCTAAATTTTCTAAAAATGAACTGTTAGGGCCTTGGTTAAGTTCCTGATGTTTAAAACTGTTTAATATTTTAAAACTTACTATAGTTAGGACTTTAAAACTTGAGGTAGGTTTTTTTCTAGTTTCCAAAATGTTCCCAACGTTAGTGTGATAATGTATCCTGAGAGATTTGTGGCCAAGCAGCTCAACCTTACCCCTTATCTGCAGCTTATTTTCAATCAGTTAAGGACCCTCGGCAAAGAATACAAAACAAAAACTGGCTAAAACCATACAACTGTAACGTTTCAGAAGCTGTTGCCAGAGTATGAGCGGGCCCATCCAACGGATGAGGCCACCGACCCTGAGAACCAGGACAGAGTGAATGAGGAAGATGACCCGAAAATGCCTCAACTCCCCAAGTATACAGAAGGTGATGATATCACAAAATGGTTCACAGCGTTCTTTAGGGCCTGTATTGCTAGAAAGGTCAGCCAAAAGTATTGTGGTTCTCTCCTTTGGGAGCTGTTCTCTGGCAAGTGCAGGACTCCTGACACTGACAGGAACACAATTTGAGTCCTATGACCACATGAAGGGGACCCTGATTGAGGGCTCTGGGCTCACTACTGGGCAATATTGAATTAAGTTCAAGTGTACTCAGAAAACTGCGAGTCAGTCCTGGGTTGATTTTGTAAAGTTTTCAGTAAAGCCGAATTCAAGCAGACACTAAATCAATCGGCTAACTTCCTAACGACTTTATTGGATAAGGACGAATTTGCGGAAAAAAGTCATGCATGATCAGTTATCAATACATTTATTAAATTGGAGCCACAATCTTATCTTATTTCCCATTTAAAACCATCTATAAGAGACACATTTTTGCTGTTACGACTTGGGAGATATCCCACCAAGGAAGGACCCCCCCCCCCCCCCCCCATGGGTACAAAAATGGTCCTCAAACAGTTGTAGGTTATGCGGTTTTCATAATGAATCATTACTGCATATTTTATCTATTTGTCCTCAACTGCTAGAAGAGAGCAAAGCCCTATTAAAATCCATCTTTAAAGAAAATGGGGTAAGGACATGTCGCCATGCAATTATAATTTGCCTCTCTGGGAAATCAGCTTCTTTGACCTCACAGTTTGTAAAGTTTATTCTCATTGCAGAAAAAAAGTTAACTGCTGAGTGTGCCACCAGAGGTTAGGGGCTTGTGATCAATAATTGGCTCGCTCAACGATGCTGCCCTAAAGATGCTGCTGTCAACTATACCTTAATCTGACAACTGTTTAGATTTTTACGAACGTGAGAAAGGTTTCTTTTAAATGGTTTGCACAGCGACACTTTAACTATGATATTCATATATGGCACTTTACTTTCTCATATCAAAAGGGGGCAGTGCATGCAATTCCTTGAAGACTTTGTGAAAGGCTCCTTTAAGAAAAGGAATTGTATAACAATCATTATCTACGGCACTTTAACTATGGTATTTATATAGGGCTACTTTCTTTTCTGATATCAAAAAGGGGCAGTGTATGCAATTCCTTGAAGACTTTGTGAAAGGCTCCTTTAAGAAAAGGAATTGTACAACAATCATTATCTACGGTATTTTAACTATGACTTTTGTATCTGTATATTTTACAACATGGTGTAGTAGAGACATTTTGACAATTTGTTTTTTAGATATTTTAATTATTAGATTTATATATAATGTAGCATATTTATTTGTGATTTGTGCGAAACATTTGATTTCTAATATTAGAATTAGAATGTCAACCCGAGAGGGTTGACAATTTCGTAATGTTTATAAATGGGCACTTTAGCATTAGCACTTTAAACTAGGATTTGGAGGAAAAAATTTCTAAATGCTGCTAAAATATGGTGTGATTACTGTACTGAAATGTAGTGTATCTTCGATATTACTTTTTAAGTTATAATGTCTTCTTGTTTCCACGCACAATCTAATGTTTTTTTAAATACCTGCTGTTTGTAATGATTTTATTTAATAAACAATAAAGACTTTCATTCATTCAGTAAAGACACTAGGTGGTTGGTTAGACGGAAGCCAGGTGCATGACTATTATGGGCTGTATAATTTGATTATGATTGAACATCTGTTGAGTAACTGTGTGAATGAAAAGATGGACCAATGCTTGATAGACGTAGGTCCAATTTCTCCCCAAGAATTGGGAATGAAGGCGGACAACTGAGTCAAAACTAGGGTTACCAAAATTACCAATGGTGGGGGGTGACCAAAAGAAAGTGGTTACTAAGCCTCTCCAGGGGAAAGAGGGTGAACAACCTAAAGATAAAATTAAAGAGTCTTCTAAAGGCCCCCAACAGCCTGCTAGGTAGGGTGGTCCCCACAACTCTACACAACCAGAAACTGGGTACCAAGGTAAGAATTGGGATCCCAAAAAGGCATGGTGTCACAACTGTCAGAAGACTGGACACAGAACTGGAAACTTTGTCTGTTCCACATATCATCCATCTACTACTGCCCCTTTTAGCACTGGAATAGCAAATCTCCAGGTGGATCCCACGTGTGCCAGGAAATCAGATTGCACACAGAAGCTACAGTAGTCTCTGATGGTGGTGTGGACCATGCAACCATAGCGTTTGGCCTACTAATATAGAAAGTACACACAGTAGCCCACTATTAATGGGATTAGGGCAGAAGCCCTGCGAGATACAGGTTCCAGTGTCACCATGGTGTCAGAGAAACAGGATTCTCCAGGAAAATACCTGACTGGACAGACTTATCCACCAACGCTGACAATGTATCCCTAGAATGAGGAGGGGTTACTGGCCTGAAACAGGTAGTGATCTCTTTTGCAATCCCGTTTGAATGTCTGTTAGGGAATGATTTGGAGTCCTCAGCTTCGGCCGAGGTCGAGCTTAGGTCCCATGCAGCTATACCAGGAATTCCTTAATGGGTGTGCGTAAAAACCCGAGTACAGAGCAAGGCCCAGGGTGAAATAGTGTTGGATCCTGAAATGATGGACCAACCCTCCATGACAAAAGGTACGATGACTGGGAAACCAGCTTCTGAATAGCAACAAGTTCAGGTCCCCTCTCCTCAGCGATAAGACCTGTCAGCCCCAGAGGGAACTGTGCCCAAGGAATTTGGGCCTTACATGCCAGAGCTCCTAACCTCAGGGGGACCCACTATAGAAGAGCTGTGCCAAGGGCAGAGGACCTGTCCTACTCTTGAAAGCCTGAGACAGCAAGCTGCTGCACAGGAACAGGCGACTGGTAGTGCCTTAGCAGTTCAAAGTTTCTTCACGCATTGGTACATGATATCCCCCTAGCTGGGCATCTTGGCTAGAACAAAACGTGGAGCAGGCTTGTCGGCCACTTCTACTGGCCAAACATGTCTCAGAAGGTGAAGGAGTTTTGCAATTCCTGTGTCACCTGCCAAGCCAGCAGCAAAGCAGGTGGCCACCCAAAGCCCCCTTAATTCCACAACCAGTGGTTGGGCTATCATTTGAAAGGGTTGGGATTGAAATTTTTAGTCCCTTTGATCCTCCAACTGCATCAGAAAAGAGATTTATGCTGGTAGTGGTTGATCATGTTACCAGGTATCCAGAGGCAATTCCCATTAGGTCTACCACTGCTCCTGTAGTGGCTAGGGCCCTGTAGGAGGGTGGGAATCTTCTAGCATGATTAGCCCCACTTTTTGCCTGGTGTCAGTGTGTTTCTGCTAATCAGGACCCCAGTCACTGTGGTTTCCCCCTAAATTGACAATGGTAAGTAGTTTTGTACATCCACAATTGGCTACTGGTGCACCCTTGTAAGTCCCTAGTATATGGTACTAAGGTAGCAAGGGCATAGGTATACCAGGGGTCTTCCATTGGCTGCAGCATGTATTGTGCCACCCAGGGGAGTCCCCAAACACTGCGACTACAGGCCTGCCATTGCAGCCTGTATGAGCTGGCGCTTGCACCTCTCACAACAGATATACGTTTCCTTATATATGAGGTCACTGCACTTTAAACCTATAAGTCAGCCCTATGGCAAGCTCTTCAGTCCTCAGGGCAAGGTGCTTGTTTATAAGTCGGAGGGTGCCCCTGCATGATCTGGATACCCCTACAAACCCCAGAGTTCATTCTCTAGGCTTTGCAAGTGCGATCAGCCATTTTAATACATATAGTAGCTGCACCAAAACCGTTTGTTATCAAACATGTTGGAATCATACCCAAACACTGATTCCAGTGTTAGAAGTATGATTCCATGTACTGGGGGGTTCCCTTGGGGTACCCCTTGTACTCCTGGTAACAGCCTTTCAGAGTCTGACAGCAAGCTATTGCTGCTGCTGACCACAGACATGATTCTGCCCTCCTGCTACTGAGCTGAGCTCGAGCAGCGGAAGGTAGAACAGTAGGTTTCCTGTCACAGGGAGGTGTGACCACCTCCCACACAGGAGTTAGTATATTGGGCTGAGGTGGGGGCGAGTGCCAGCGCCACCAGACTGCTTTGAAAGACACATTTGGTGCCCTCCTTGCATACTCCAGTTTGAGCCAGTTCAGGGAGCCCTTGGCTCATGATCTGGCGTGAAACTGAACAAAGGACATGGGAGTATCTTGCCCTCTATCCAGCCCCTCCTCTGGGAGGGGCACCTGAGTCGTTCCAACCCTTTCCCTAGGGTTTTTAAGGACTTATCTGAGGGCGGTTCCTTAGATTCATTGTGGGACAAGACTCAAGTCTGAAACCACGTCACTCTTCGACCATCTGGACACTTGGAATTCGCTGGACTTCGTCTGGAACCAAGACTGTATCAAGTAAGACTCCTGCTGCTCCTGGTCTTGCTGTTCTGCAAGTCTTCTTCATCGTCTGTGTCTGTGCTTCTTCCAAAATCTTCAACAGACCTGTGGGCATCAAAGACACCCAAAGTAATCTCCCTTGGAGTGAAGGAGACACTCCCCTGCATCTTCAGATGCTGCAACAAACCTGACTAGTCTGCTGCTTCTGTTGTCCTACAGACTTCCCAAGGCTCAGCCACCAAGGTGGAGGTTCTGCAACTCCCTCGATGCCTGACCTGTCCTCTCTACAATTTTGAGGCTAGTATCCCTCGTCTGAAACGCTGGGACCAATCCCCTGTGCATCGCATTGACTTGCTGTTGCCAAGGCTTGTTGGCTCTGCACTCCAGAGATCTTTAGGCTACAAGAAGCTCCAGCCTCCAGCATCTCTTCCTGCCAAGTACAGAGTCCTAACCGCATACTCTGCACCGTGGGCCTTCCTTCTTGGTGAGCTGCTCTAGGTCCTCTTGTGACTCCTTTGCCTTCGACCTGTGGGTCCTCCTGAGGGTCTTCTCCTACTTCAGTGGGCTCCCCTGTTTGCTCGGGCCTGCTCTGACTCTCCTGCTGTTAGTGAGTCCCTTGGACCTTGCTGATCCCTACGTTGCTCCTTCTTGGTTCTCCATGCCATTTGCGGCTACCAAGGCTTGTTAGAGCTCCCGCCAGACACCGACCATCTAGTCACCGACATCCGACATGGGACAGCTTGTGCATGGCTCCCGGTCTTCCTCAACGTCACCTGGTCCTCACAGCTGTAGCGACAATGTCACAGTCAAGTCTATTAAACCGTACGACATTGGTGGGAATTGCTCTTCCGTGCCTCCTGGTCAATCCTGAGTGGCATAGACTCTGCCCCCTCTGCTTGCAGGTACTTCACTTTCAGAATCTCCCCTTGGATTCCATCGGACTTCACCTTCTTCTCCGGGAGCACTTTTCTCCAAGTCACCCATTGTTGTCTACTGAGGTTTCCGACGTCTCTTCACACCTGTGCACCCGGCTTCCCTGGTGTAGTTAACCTGGTTCCCGGGGCATCCACGGGTGGGGTGGCTATCCAACCTTTCGTCCTCCAAGGAAATTCTTCAGGGTCCTCTGGGAAGGGTCCTTCTTCTGCAAAACTGCAACCACCACTTCTCCATGACTTCTATTGGGCATGCAGCTGTGTTCCCACTCTACAACAGCCTGTGTGGGGCTCCTGGGTACTTACCTTGTGTGGTTCCTTGTGTTCCCGGCTCCTCTGGGTCTTCTGTTCCAAGTCCTGACCTCAGTTGTTGTTTGCATTCCACTTCCTTAATATATAGTTTGGTCTCCCCATGGAAACCACGGTATTTTGTGCTACTTGCCGTATTGCAATTGAAATAATTATGTGTATTGTGTTGATATCTCCGGTCGGAGATAAACCAATGTGTTAGTGAGTGTTGTGTAATAGATAGAAGTATTTTCATATAAACAGTGTGGTTCTTTTTCGAATATCTACGCTACATGATTAAACTGGTAAAACAAGCTGCTTAACACTCCTTCAAGATAAGCCTGAAGGCTGCTCTCCACAGCTACCACTTTGAGAGCTTTCTATGTTCATCAAAGACCCCTAAAATCACCATAAGGGTTGCCTGGATTAGTACAAGGCACATCACTTAGATAAGTGTGCATCATATACTAAGCCAGCCTCCTACAGGCCCTCATTGGTATCTTTACCAGAGTGGGATTTCCTAAGGAGATGGTGGCAGATAGAGGTACAAACTACATACCTGACTACCTGAAACACGTGTGAACTGAATGTGGAGTGACTTATAAATTCACTACCTCATATCACCCACACACTAAAGGCCTGGTTGAGATTCAACATCATTAAATGCATGGTCATGGGACTCACTGAAAAACTCAGAAGAAGATGGGATGTCCTTTTGCCATGTCTGCTATTTGCTTACAGAGAAATGCTACAGAAGGGAGTAGGGTTCTTCCCCTTTAAACTTCTGTTTGGCCATCCTGTGAGGGGACCACTTAATCTGGCTAAGGAAGGCTGGGAGAGACCTCTCAAAGAACCTAAACAGGATATTGTGGTCTATGAGCTTGGCTTCCGTTCCCGGATGGCTGAGTACATGGACAAGGCAAACAAAAACCTTGAGGCCAGCCAAGAGTTTCAAAAACTCTGGTATGACCTAAAGGCTGCCTTGGTGGACTTTCAACCAGGGCAAAAGGTGTGGCTGTTGGAGCCTGTGACACCTAGGGCCTTCTAGAACAAATGGAGTGGTCTCTACCCTATCCTTGAACGGAAAGGTGAGGTCACCTATTTGTTTGAACTTGGCACTAGCAGATGCCCCAAAAGGGTCATCCATGTTAATCACCTTAAACCTTGCCACAACAGGGCTGAAGTAACTACGCTGATGGGCACTGACAAAGAACAGGAAGCAGAAAGTAACCTCTTCCTGACCTGCTCTCCAGTAGCCTCCAAGATGGGTCGGTGGATGGAGTGGTCTATTCGGACACCCTATCTGCCCAACATCAAGCTGACTACAAGCAAGTCTTGGAATAGTGTGCTGGGATCTTCTCCTTAACCGCTGGTTGTACACACTGGTGTACCCATGATGTGGACACTGGTGACAGCTTGCCTGTCAAAAATAAAATCTATAGACAATTTGACCATGTTCAGGAGAGCATCAAAGCTGAAGTCATCAGGATGTTTGGGTTTGGGGTTATTGAACCCTCTGACAGCCACTGGGCTAGAGTTTCAAAGCCTCAGTCCAAGGGTGGGAAACCAGAACTGAGGTTTTTTTGGGACTACAAAGGTCTCAGTGCTGTCACTAAGACAGATTATCAACCCATGCTCAGAGCAGAGGAGTTGATAAATAAATTGGGAGCAGCCAAATTTCTCAGCACCTTTGACTAGACGTCAGGGTACTGGCATTTTGGCAGAGCTCCACGAGCAAAAGATAAGACAGCATTCTCCACTCCAGATGGGAAATATCAGTTCACTGTTGTGCCCTTTGGCCTAAAGGATGCTGCTGCCACCTTCCATAGGTTGGTGAACCAAGTCATTGCTGGGCTGGAAGCTTTTAGTGCAGCATATTTCAACGATATTGCTGTCTATAACTCCGCCTGGCAGGATCACCTGATCCACCTTGGTAAGGTTTAGCAGGCCTTGCAGACTGCAGGCCTCACTATTAAGGCATCCAAGTGCCAGATAGGGCAGGGCACAGTTGTATACTTGGGCCACCTTGTAGATGGAGGCCAAGTTCAACTCTTACAACCCAACATCCAGACCATTCTGGATTGGGAAGCTCTTAGCACCTAGACCCAAGTCAGGGCATTCCTTGGCATGATTGGGTATTACAAGAGGTTTGTAAGGGGTTATGGTTTCCTTTATGGCCCTCCTCACAGAACTCACCTCCATGAAAATGCCTTAAAAGGTAAACTGAACAATTCGTTGTCAAATGGCTTTTGATACTGTGAAAGAGGAAATGTGCTCAGCACCCATTCTCAAAGCTCCAGATTACTCTGGATAGTTCATTGTGCAGATTGATGCCTTTGAGCAAGGGATAGGAGTGGTCCTATCACAAACAAACAATGATGGCCATGACCAGTCGATTGCTTTTATAAGCAGAAAGTTACACCCCAGGGAACAGCGTTGGAATGTCATTAAGAGGCAAGCCTTTGATGTGGTTTGCTCCATGAAGAAGCTGAGACCATACCTGTTTGGTTCTCACTTCCTTGTTCAAAAAGACCACGGACCTCTCTCTCAGATGGCTTATGTAGATGAAAGGTGAAAACCCAAAACTTTTGAGGTGGTCCATCTCCGTACAGGGAATTAACTTTACAGTAGAACACCAACTTGGGATGGACCATGCTAATGCAGATGGGCTTTACAGGTTCTTCCAATAAGAAAATTTAGACTCTCTTGCGAAACGTTAGTCTCATCCTCTTTCATTTGGGGGGTGAGGTGGAGTTGTGTAGGAAAGTGCCCCTTTTGACATGGTTACTCCCCACTTTTCACCTGGTATCTGATGCCACTTGACCAAGAGTATGCTGGGTTCCTGCTAACCAGTTTCCCATCACCAGTGTTCTTTCCCTAAAACTGTACCATTGTTCCACAATTGGCACCCCTGTAGTATCGTTGTAAGTCCCTAGTAATTAATACCCCTGGTACCTAGGGCCTTGGAACTAAGGAAGGTTCCTATGGACTGCAGCACAAATTGTGACACCCTAAGGGACCCTCACCAAGCACATGCAAACTGCCTTTGCAACCTGTGTGTCTTGGTGCAGAGAAAACCAAAGATTCGACATGGCTAATACCTCTGTGTGCCATGCCAGAAAAAAAAGCCCTCCTTCGCTCTCGGATTTTAATGGTTGATTCGTTCATGAACCTTTGTTTGCATACACCCGCAGCAAAAATATTAAGGACATGTTGACACAAACAAAAGCAGTAGAGCATGAACAATTCACTGGGATGCGGAAATGCTTTAATTGTGTGAATTGGAACAATGTTATTACAGGTAACATCATCAATCATCCCCATTCAGGGAAACCAATCTCACTGAGATACAATGGTGATTGCAAAAGCAGCAACGTCATTTACACCATTAAATGTCCATGCGGTCTTCTTTATGTTGGGAAAACATCTCGCAAAATCAAAGCTAGAATTTCCGAACATAAAAGCACTATACGCACAAAAAGTGTGAAATCACACCTCATGGCACACTGGTTAGCACACCAACATACTAACGCTCAGTTGAGATTTATCATCCTTGAAAAAATTGCATTGAAACCTGACATAGATATCGTCAGGTTATTAGTACAAAGAGAAGTGTGGTGGACCAAGTACTTACAAACTTTATTGCCAGGTGGGCTTAATGACAAATTAGAAATGCAATGTTTTCTTTAACCACACTGGTAGATTGTGAGTAGGCTTCTCCCTTGGCAATTGTTATTTTTATCTTTGGTTTGGTGGCGGTCTCGTAAATGTTTTATTTATATTTCCTATTTTCCACGTTCATTTTTATTCCACGTTCATTTTTTATTATATGTTACACATTGATTTATTTTCTCAGTTCATTGTTTCACTAGTTATATTTGTTTTGGGCTTCACCAGTTTAAGCTGTTTCGAACCCAATCCGTGGCACATTAGTAGCTATCAGTATTCATACAACTCAAGATGGCGCCTACACTGGTTGATCAGTAGTCCTTCACTTATATCAGTGAGTTCACGTTGCATCTCGCGGGATATGATTCCGGCCCCATTCATTGGTGACCGTGTCACATGTAATTTTTTCAGTGTCAAATTCATCTGAACAGCGTCTTGGTTTACGCGCGAACCAACATATTTACGGAGCAGTCTGGTGAGTTAGACACAGTTCTCTTAGGTATTTTCCGTGTCCACTGCAGAGTGCGAATGGATTTCACTCATCATTTATCACTGCACTTATATTAACAGGATTTTGGAGCGCCACTTACAGTGTTGCCGTCGGAGTCGCGTTAGCGAATTAAGCATTCCCTGCCAGCAGTGTACACTTCTTGTTGGTTTAGACAACGGGCGTTGATGTGGCACAGAACAAGTTTCAGGTATTTCACAGCACTATAAGGCAGTTTCATTTGTGTATTTCATCACACTTAAACATCACTGATACTCATGTTTTCTTAATCACCAGTTTTAGAGTGGTTGTCACGCAAAGCGTTGTCTACGAGTTCATCACTGCGGTCGCTATCCAGCCGTAAATTATCTTGTGCAGGCTTTTCCTTTTCACTATTTCTCAAGGTTTTCTCCCTGGTAGTATATTCACTTAGCAAACATACTCTCTTTATAACTTTAGGGCTTTCGCCATTTGATACGTTCATCCATTGCCTCGAGTGTTAATAGTCAGCTGTAGTTTCAAGCTTCAATCTTCAAGTAAGCACTTAAGCGCAGCACACGGAGGTTTTGATATAGGTGTGCACCGCATTTTGATCGGCTCATCAATCACGCGTTCACCATGTTTGATTTATTGAGCATGTTCACTGTGTTTCTCTTATACACACATCTTGGAATGGTGCACAAATGTTGCTTTTTATTTATTTTTCTTTTACTTTTCTTCCGTAATTGTTCTGGGTTGAATGCGTACAGGAATTACGTCTGTACTTCTGGACATGTAAGACGATGTATCATTATCATTAACATTATTAACTACACCTATGTTTAATACGTGGAAATCTTCAAAAATGTTTTTTTATCTTTATCTTTACAGTGCCCCTGAAGAAGGGATTTACTCCAATCCCGAAATGCATTGGGCATGATTATGTAATTTTGAAATATTGCTGACAGCCGTATTACTTGTTTATGTTTTTTATGTATTTTAGTAAACAGCAATATGCAACAGACTTGATATTGCATATGTATGATATCTTTGATTTCAATTGATGACAAAAATAATATCTTTCTTTTTGATGCTGCAATAATGAATTCCAGATAAATATTGAGACTCAAAACTGTTTTGATTACTATTGGTTCTTTTTGAATAATGTGTTGAAGTGTTAACAGACTGCATTGTGCTGTGCATCCAGTATACTGGTGGTAGTCCACCAGACCTTCATACAATACCTCTGTGTGCCATGCCAGAAAAAAAAAGCACTCCTTCGCTCTCGGAGGCCAGGAACAAAGCCTGCTCTGGGCGGAGGTGTTTAAAACTTGTCCAAGCAGGAGGAAGCTTCAAAGGCCCAGCCACCTTAGATATACGACCTGAGCCTCTCCAGATAGTGAAGGTGCTCACTCCCCTGACCCCACATTTTGGAAGCAAGACAAGCAGTAAAATTAGTTCGATTAGGAGGTTTGTCCACACTCAGCCAAGCACCACCCATATGGCGGGACAGCTGATGTGGACCCCACTTTTCAAATTCCTCCTTGTTGTTTTTAGAAGTCATTGAGTACAAAAATATATGTATAAAAAGAAGTGTTATTTTTCTAAATTGGACTCGGATTTATTCTTTGAGTGTGCGTCTCATTTATTGCCTCTGTGAGTACAGCAAATGCTTAGCACTACCCTCTGATAAGCCTAACTGCTCGCCCACACTACCACAAAAGAGAGCATTAGTATTATCTACTTTTTCCTCTGTAAACCAATTGGGGACCCACTGGACTCTCTGCACAGTGTGCTTCATTTTATTACACTATATAGAGAGATAGCTTCCTGCAACCTTTCTATACATTATTTTCTAAATTTTGTTCACCGGCAGGCATACACTGTCATGGTAGAGGGCCACCAAGCCGCCACAATAACATTGCAAACTTCGGGAGGAAGGTGGAATGCTATCAACTGCCGCTGCTCAATCTCCATGCAAGAAGGTGTAGTGTTGACACATTCCGGTGGAGGACCCTCCCCTGCTGCTGTGACAGAAGATCATCCAAAAGGGCAGCCTGATCGGAGGATCTATGCTCAATTGGAGAAGCTCAGGATACCAGAATCTCTGTGCTTCATCCGGAGCTACAAGAATGACTTGGCTCTTGATCTTCTCGAGTGCTCTGGACAGGAGTGGTATGGGTGGAAAGACGTATAGGAGACCTGAACTCCACTCATGACGAAAAACGTCTCCAAACGAGAGCGCATATGAAACTTCAGCACGCGAAACTGTTGACATTGCACATTCTCGGAGGAGGTGAACAGATTTAACCATTGCTTCCCCCACTGTTGAAAGAGAACTTGCACCACCTCCGGGTGGAGATGCCATTTGCGAACCGTTAGTCGTTGACGGCTGAGTTTGTCCGCCCGGGTGTTCAGAGAACCTGCTAGGTGTTGAACCACCAGGGATACGCCCTGCTGTTCCATCCATGTCTAGAGACAGAGGGTCTCTTGACAAAGGTTTCACTACCCCATACCGGCCTGTTTGTTGTAGTACCACATGGCGGAGGTGTTGTCCGTGAAGTCTTGAACCAGCTTTCCCTTGATTGACAGAAGAAAGGCTTTCAATGCCAAACGAATTGCTCGGAGCTCCAGAAAGTTAATGTGGAGTCTGGATTCTGCCGGAGACCAGAGTCCTCTGATGTCCACTTCTCCCAGATAGCCGCACCATCCCAGGAGTGACGAATCTGTCACTACTGTATGATCTGGTTGGGAGAGGGGTCTGCCTCTGACCCGGTCGCGATTGGTCAGCCACCACTGCAGGGCCTGTGCAGTTCCCTCCGAGATCTGGACCATGTCATAGAGATTCCCCTGATGCTGCGCCCACTGGAACTTCAAGTCGCTGATCGGGAGGATAAGCCTGCAACTGCATTGTGTCCAGAACAGCTCAGATGAAAGGTAGTGTCTGAGAGGGAGTCAGGTGTGACTTTGGCACGTTGATAATGAACATCAGCAAATGCAGGAGGTTCGCCATAGTCTTAAGGTGGGTGACGACAGCCTGGGGTGAGCCCACCTTCAACAGCCAGTCGTCGAGATAGGGGGAAGACTGGCACCCTTGATCTGTACAGATGAGCTGCGACCACCGCCATCACCTTGGTGAACACCCGAGGGTCGCTGGTAAAGCCAAAGGGGAGCACGGTGAACTGAAAATGCTTGTGGCTTACCATAAACAGCAGGTAGCGCCAATGAGCAGGCAGGACGGGAATGTGAAAATAGCGTCCTGCAAGTCTAACGCTACCATCCAGTCTACTGGGTCCAGGGCAGGCAAGACCTGAGCTAGAGTGAGCATCTTGAACTTTTCCTTTTTGAGGAAGTAGTTGAGGACTCGAAGATCTAATGTAGGACAAAGACCTTTGTCCTTTTTCAGAACCAGAAAGTAGAGGGAATAACAACCACAGCCTACTTCTGGCACCGGAACAATCTCTATGCCTTCCTTTGCCAAGAGAGTCTGGACTTCCTACTGAATCAAAATCCGGTGAACCTCTGTCAGCCAGTCATAAGTTAGAGGCATGGAGGGAGGAGTAGTCTCGAAGGGGAGGCTAACGCTGGGCATCTGGTTTTAGAGAGGATAAAAGAAGCCAAAATGGTCTTCTCAGGGAAATTCCATGGCAGCATGAAGTAGCAGACAGTTCAACTGAATCAACTGCAGCATTATTATTTATTTAGAAATCTGTTTATTGAGTTTGCAACCGGAATCATACAATACATTTCAGGCGAGCTGAGAGCATAGTTACATATACCACATGGTAAAGTCTCATAACACATCATATGTAATCCTAACATCCAGTACCAATTGCGTGGCTCGCAGCATTGCCCCAGGCGAGAAACCTTGAGGATTGTGAGGAAAAGTACCCCTGCATGCGGGTGTGCAGTCTTATCACGTATGGAGTTTAACCCATCACCGTGTCTATCGCCAAATGCGTTCAACTGCAGCATTATTAGATTGATTCAAAATCAATGAGCCTTCCTTAATCATTTCCAAACAATCTTGTTGTCTGTGAGTTGGAAGATCAGACATAATAGATTTCATGCCATCCCAAATCTCTCTAATATCTACCCAGAAGAGCTGCTGCTTTGACATTCTTTAAGTGTGTTGAGACTGTGCCACAGATTTTTTTACCTTTAGCGTCCATTTTTTGCTCTCTCTGTCCGGTGGAGCCGTGGATTCTGGAGCAGAAGCATGTTTATGCCTAACCGCAGTTTCAAAGATTGAATCAGGTTTAGGATCCATTTTAAGAAAGTCAATTCTGTTGCGGTGGCCTAAATTCCATAGGCAATCTTCGTGTAGCAGCTTTAACATTAGCCAGATTGAGGAATTTTCCTTCAACAATGTGTCAAAGATCTTAAAGAAGAGATAGAAGCTGTTTTGGAGCTGCACTTGGTTGCAAAGTTTCGAGAATGACCAAAACTGTTGGTTGAAGAGTGTCTGTTGATGTTTAGTTTGGAGCACCTCTTACCAAAGCATCTTGGAAAGTAAAGATGTTATCTACTGGAGATATTCTGGATGGTGACTGAGGAGGAGAAGTTGGTGTATAAGAGGAACACGTGTTGTCAGAATATGGTGATTTCGATCGTTATCTGGAACATGAAAAAGACACTGTTCTTCGGTTAGAGGGCGTTCTGGGTGATAGTGTCCAAAGAGGTGAAGGAGGTTTCTGTTTTTTAATAGGAGACATTAAAATAGCTTTTGAGGCCCTTCTAACAGGTGACAAGATTTAAGGGCTGTAATGTTGTCATCTGGAGGTATTATAGGCCTCAGTAGGTGAAGTGGAGTCACCGGAGCATCAGATGCTTGAGAAGCTGAGGAACGGGCACTCTGGGGATGAAGAAAGCCTGACTTGAGAAATCCTAGATGTCAAAATAGATGGCATCGACATTATAGAAGCCTTTTTTGCCAGCAATGGTGTTTGCGACAGATGCCTTTTGAACATCGTGTGGTGTGATTTCGACGTAGATCTAATGTTAGAAGTCGATGGTGGTGAGAGTCTTGATGTCAATTTAGACAGGAAACGGTGACGATGATGTGTCGACCCTTCTTTTTCAGGAGAGCATATCGATGCTGAATCCCTCGATGGCGACACCGGTGGTCTTGACGTTGATGATCAGTGTAGGTGAGAGTGATGTCAAAGATGATGTCTGGGAGGAGAACTTCTAACTGTAATTCTCCCTCTGTGGGAGTCTTTACCAGATGTGTGGGTTTTCTCAGAAGGACGAGATGAAGCTCTTTCCAATCTTCTTCTCTTATTTTCCACTTCCTCTGCTCTCATGTCTCACAACAGACCTCATAGTCTGATGCTCTCCCTGTCCTTACGAGTCCTTTTTGATTTTTTCCTGCAGATGTCACATCCTATTGTCTGATTTTGTTTTTTTTGTAAAACCTTTTTATTGGATTTTAGAATTGTACATGTCATACAATAATCATACTTAATTGCTGCGGCATTACAATTGATGTCAACATTTCTGTGTTACATAGCAGCGTGTCCATTAATGGGGGGTAGCACCTCTACCGTCTCAGACGGAGATGCCCCGTGGAAGATGCCGTTGGTGAGGCTGCCGTGGCACCCATACTCGTATGACAGTCACTAGTCCATTGTTCCCTGTAGATGGTAATGCTTAATAGTAATCCAGGTTCTGAACTGAACTGGGGATTCATAACTCAGGAAGTGAGGGATTGGGGGGGGGCGCATGAGGCGCCGCTCCATGTCGTCACGTTCACTGCGGGCACTGATTTCCACCATTATTAACGGTGTGATCCCTTGAAGGTGGCCTAGGGGGGGTGAGCTGGTGTGAGGGAGGGAAGATTGTGGGTGAGCCCATGACCCTGGTTCCGTCTGGGTGTCTAGCGGGGGTTCTGCGCCAGCAGTGTGTGTTCGCTTGAAATCATGAAGGAGCATCGCCCATTCTAATGAAATAGGTTGCCGTCGCATGCCACGAGCTTCCTCCTGTCGGAAGGGATCTTCTTCGGACGTGGCCCATTTCTTTACCGCCCCCCACCATGCTGCCATTGGGGGGCCATCCGGTGCGCGCCAGTGCATTGCTACACTACGTTTGGCTAGAAGTACGGCCAGCATAGCAAATTTGGTCACCACCTTCTTTCACTTGTTGCGTTTAAATATACCCAGGGCGCAAGCCTCCCACGTGTGGAAATCTGAGAGACCTGTGACTGTTTGTGGTGTAGTGTGTACCGTTGCCCAAAAGGTTTGTATCGTGGGGGATGTCCAAAACATGTGGATGAATGGGGCGTCCGGAGTGTGGCAGCAGGGGCATTCAAAGCGGGATGTCGGGTAAAAACGTTTAAGCCGCTCCGGCATGAGATATGCACGGTGCAACACGTTAAACTGGACATTCTTGAATCTTTGCTTGCGGGACACTTTTTTGTGATGTTCTAGGGCTATTAGCCACTCTCTATCACGGAGGGCGCGGCCAAAGTCCTCGTCCCAATGGAGCCGCACATCCTATTGTCTGATGTGTTGGGTGAGAGGCAAACCACACATACTTTGGGTGCATCTGAATTTGCCTTCTTTCTTCCACATGAAGGGCAGTTGGTAAATAGAGAAAGCATTCGGACTAGAAAAAGTGCCAGAATAAAGGAAAATTGGTTTTAATCATCTGAAGGGATGTTAAAATATTGAGTAAAAGTGGTTTGAAAAAACGCTGTAGATGAAATCTATTGTTTCAAAGGTATAAAGAAACACCTGAGGTGTTCAGAGATTCTGCTGGAAGGAGCCAGCAAAAAGAACTGACTCTCACAAATAAACTGCTAGTAGGGCTGCTTCTCAGGTTCTTAAAAGAGCATGCTCCTTTTTCACCTCTGTCAGTGTTAGCCTATCAAGCTGCATTTTCTTCTCATGCTTTTTATATAAAAGGTAGGTTTTTTCCATGACAAATGATGTACATTTAAAAGCTCCTCAGTGACTTCAACTACTTTCTCCAGCATTCAGAAAGTAAATGGAATCTCTGACAGACTACACTGAGACTTTATGGAAAATTAGTTTGAATGATGAACATTCTTCAATGATATTTTCTCTAAAGTTGATATACTTTAAAGAAGGCATTCCAGGGTCTGCTCAGGCTGCTGGGAATTCATGGTTTATGACTGTCAATGAAAATCCTACGATGCAGAGGTGTATGTAACAAATGAGCCTCTTACCGGGGAGGAGGGTGATGGGTCACATGTAAATATATGAAAGATTCCAATGTTGGAGAACTGGCGTTACAGGAGAATAACTTATTTCTTCTCCAACATTGGATTTTTCATACATATACATGCTTAAATCAGAATAGTAAGCAGCATATATCCATCATAATACATTATGAAAAAAGCAGAACGCAGGCTCAAATTTATTGAAACAGACTTCTGAGGACTGTCTGTCTCATTGCTGCGTGAGCTTCTGCATCCATGTCTAGACATTAATTGCTTTGTAAAAGTGTGCTTGCTCCTCCAGGTAGCTGCACGGTAGATGTCTTGTAAGAATACACCAGCTTAGAGTGCAGCAGTCATAGCCATTCTCCTGGTGCAATGCCCCCTTACTGTTCCCTTGTGCGGGCGCTTGACTTTATTGTGGCAGAAGCTGAAGCAGCCTGAGAGCCAATGTGTTATATCACCTGTTTAGACCGGGGCAACCTCTTTTTGGATGTCCAAAACACATGAATAGTTAGTTTAGTGAGCATATATCTTTTGTTTTAGCTATGTAAAATTTGAAGCATCTACGCAAGTCCAATAAATGTAATGATCTTTCCTCTGACGTAAATGGGTATCTGAAGAAAGATTGTAGAATAACTGGGTCATTTTAGTGAAAATCAGTAGGAACTTTGGTTATGAGTTTTGGATTTCCCATTAGCCATCTGCATTGGAAGTGACATCATTGGTCTTGTGCCAAAATTGTCTTTAAATAGGAAGCCAAGCAAGAGGACTTCATTTCCCATCATTCATCTGCACAGCGTCCACCACACATCTCCCCCTCCCCAGGCCTACTTAATGGCAGCCACAACACAGATGCGCATCAGATGCATAGCTGGGTCACCAAGGGTACCACAAAAGCAAGCCCACCAGTGCCCCTCTGCACCTAGACCATGCCCAGTGCCTGAAACACAAGTGCTACTCCTACCCACCGCTACCGTGTTATTCTGCGTTCTCAAACATAGCTACCACTCACCACACTGCTACCACACCGCACCACACAACACTGACAGAGCATTCACATATGCCTCTTGCAAGTTCACATGCACTCTCACACACCCTACATCCACCACTCTTGCACCAATAGCACCCAACAGCCTAATTGCTCACACTCACACAAACTAGCTACCTGCTTATGCTCATACAGACCAACCACCACCCATGCAACATTCCACACTCGCATGCATGCTCCTCAACACATGCTCGCTCAATAAACATGCCACAGGGATATGGGACCTTCTGCCTAATCAGCTTTTTACAACAAAAGCATGGCTAAACCTCACTTCTGCACAGGACATGACTGCAGCCATCCCTGCCAGCTACAGGTTTGCTTGGCAAGGCCGTCCACCTAAGCCCAGAGTAGCCATCCTATTTAAAGACACCATCAGCTGCACCATCTACATGGACACCCCCACCAGCTACTTGGAACACTGCACATTGAAGATACGCATCACAAACAACTTCCTTCCGGGCGGCATGCTCATATACAGACCACCAAGACCCCACACCAATTTCGCCAGAGACATCACTGATTTCATTGAACCCGTCATCATTAACGCCAGTACCATCATCCTACTCGGAGACCTTATCTTTCCCCTAGAAGACCGCACCAACCCAAATTTTACGACCCTTCTAGAAAACCTTGGAAACCTCTGCCTCACCCAGCATGTTACCAAACCCAACCACAATGCTGGACACTTACTGGAACTAATTTTCTCCTCAATCAGCAACATCATAGTTGGCAAGTAAGTAAATATGTATGACCTGGCAAGACCATGCCCTTGCATACCCATTCCACACTAAAACATACCTACTACCACCAGACCCACTTATAGCAGCTGGAAAAGCAGAAGATGACTGGGCTTCTGCCTTCCCACGCACAAGCCTGAGCACACCTGCAACTGGCCGCTGCAAGCCATCAAGAAAATCAACAGCTGGATCACTGAATACTCCAAAATCATGACTCCCTCAGGAGCAAGCCAACTAGAGCTTAACCACGGGCCAGCTATAACACAGAGGGACTCAGGTTGATGAAACACCACTGCAAGCAATTGGAACACAAATGGAGAACAAGTCAAGACACCACAGATAAAGATATTTCAAATCTGCCTTTTGCAGACTGCATCAACGCCGGCACAAACAGTAGAAAGGGAATCTTCGCTATCATCAGAGATTTCACCACACCTCCTGCCACCTCCAGCAACATCACCCCCTTGCAAGAACTTTCCAAAAGCTCTTGGAATTCTTCTGTAACAGAATCACTTCCATATACGGCACCTTTGACCCTCAACTGGACTCTGTCACAGTCGTAACTCAACTTACCTTCAAGGCTGAAGAAACCTCCACTACTATGAAGACCATTCACTTGAGGGCCCCATCTCACACTTGCACACACCACGTATTAATCAAAAGACTATTAACGATCAGCAAAGCATAAACACAAATTCTCAACACCTCCATCGAATCAGTCACAATCTCAGGCACCTGGAAACAGGCTACCGTCACACCCTTGCTCAAGGAGCCAGGTGTTGACCGAGCCACACTCTCCAATACAGAACCATCTCCCTCCTACCATACTGAAGGTCCTAGAGAAACTAATCAAGCAATGCGTCACTGACTGCCTCAGCAACCACCAGCTCCTCAACCCCACGCAGTTCCGTTTAAGGCCAAAACAGCACAGAAAGAGCACTCATCGCCGCCACAGACGACATCCGCATAAACTCGATAACAGTGACACGCCAACATTTGACATGTTCTCACACTCCATCCACTTCAGGCACCTGCATGAGATTCACATCCAAAGACCCATTCTCCACTGGATCTGCTCCCTCTTAACAGATAGAACAAAAGCTGTCAGCAGGGCACCTTACTGCTCGGAAGACCGCAAACTCATCTGCACAGTGCCTCACGGTTCTTTGCTCAGCCTCACCATTTTCAATGCATACATGATTCCTCTGGCCAACGTCATCCATGCAAACAACCTCCTCTCCTATACCAACAACACTCAACTCATACTCTTCCTCTTGGACAAGTCCCCCAAAACAAGAAACATGTTCACCACTTGCATGACCGAATTTGCTAACTGGATGACAGAAGTAGTGATCTTCTGCAAGAACACCATCCCATAGGTCTCCAACTGGTGGCCGTCCAAACTTTGACCCACACCCAGCAACGACGCCAGGAAGCTTAGGATAATCATCAACAACAAACTAGACATGACTGCACAAGTCAACGCTGTCACAGAAGCCTGCTTTCACATGCTGAAGATGCCGAGGAAGGTCTTCAAATCGCTCCCAAGCAACACCAGAAAAACTGTCACTCACGCCCAAGTCATCAACAAAGTCCGACTACAGGAACATCTTTAAGCTGGGATCACCAAGCAGCTCACCAGAAGACTTAAAAACATCCATACAAACCATCCAGAACTCAGCTGCCAGACTCACCCTAAACTATCCCTCACAGAACTCATATCACACCACACCTCAGGGAGCTAAACTGGCTCCAGATACACAAACACTCTACACAGACACACATTGAAGGCACTACACAACTTAGGCCCGACCTACCGAACAGTTGCATCTCTTTTCACCAACCACCCAGACAACTCTGCTCCACATGACTCCAACTCGTCCACGTCCCACGCATATACAGAACTAAAATAGTAGGACAGGTGTTCTCTTATATCACTTCTAAAACATGGAACAACCTCTCACTCCGCATCAGAGCCTCCTCCTCTCTTCTTGAATTCCACAAGAAGCTGAAGACCTGACTTTTCAATTAACCAACTTGACCTAGGTAAGGCTATGCACACGCACCTGCTCAGTATCGGGATACCCTTGAAGGTGACAGTGCACTTTACTAATACAAATAACATAACATTGGTTCTCAAAATAATTCTGCAGTTTGCGAACCAGGTACCTTGACAGTGAATGCTTGCATGTCACCTAGCCTCATTGCTGATGTTAGACCTCGGAGAAGGCCTTCTTTTAAGACACATATTTTAGGTGCACTAGGTGTATTGGTTCAAAGGGAGGTTGTATTACCTGACTGTGGACAGTGTTCGACTCTCATTGAAACAGAAGGGTGTAGTAAGATAGAAATGCCCTGAAAATTGCTTTATGATCCGCTTGGAGAACAGAGTAGATAACAATATTTCTGTTCTTCTGAAATTTAAAATTGCAGCTAGATGGACTCTTATTGAAAAATATTCAAGTACACTCTTCGCCAGATCTAACAAGTATGGAAGTATTTGTGGAGATTGTATTTGAAATGTATGAAAGGCTTCGTTCCTGCACCAAACACAGAAATGCTTTCACATGGTATTGTCATTTTTATAGCTCTAGGAGCACATGTGTGAGAGGCTGGCTTGGTATATGGTGTATACTTATGTACGTAGGTACCCTGCACCAATTTAGACAACCCATATGGTGATTTTAGTGCTTTTAGACAACCTTAGAAAGCTCTCTCTGTGGTCGCTGTGGAGAGCAGCCTTAAGGCTTAGTCCACAAGGAGTGTAAAGCAGCTTGTTTTACCAGAACATAATCTTATAGGTATAGATTAAGTGAAAAAGAACCGCATAATGTATTTATAAAAATATGTATTCATTATAAGACACTCACTAACACATACAGATATTTCCTAGCTGGAGATATACACAATGCACACAATACTTTTCAATAGAAACAGGTAAGTAGCACGAAATACACAGTGGTCACCAGGGGGAGACCAAACCATATACTAAAATAGCGGTATGCGAATCATGACTCAAGTCAAGACTATACCCAGAAGACATAGAAGTCCCGGGAACCCAAGTAACCACCCAAGGTAAGTAACCGGAAGCCCCACGGAACTGCACTATGCAAGGAGGGCACCAAACCCTAAACCCTGTCTGGGAGGTGGTCACACCTCCCTGTGACTGGATACCTATTGTTCTGCCTTCCCATGCTCTAGCTTGGCTCAGCAGCAGGAGGGCAGAATCGTGTCTCTGGTTGGTCGGCAGCATCCATGTTGTGCTGTCTGGGACTAGAAGACTTGTACCGGGAGCACTGAGGGCCTCCTGGAGGAGCTTTACAGTGCATGGAATCATACCTCCACACAGTTTATGGTGTGGGGGTATGATTCCAACATGTTTGATACCAAACATGATAGGGTTCATTACAGCCAGTTTAGAGATGGTCATCGCGTAATGACGCATGGCCACTCTATGTATCTTAATGGCTGATGAACTTACAGCCTGGGAGAATGGGCTCCGAAGGCTGTAGGGGTGTCCTGCTCATGGTGGTGCACCCTCACACTTAGAAATGAGCACCCTGCCTTCAGGATTGAAAGGCCTGCTTTAGGGGTGACTTATAGGTTTCAAGTGCAGTGCCCCAAGATATATATCTTTCGTAAGTGGTGCTAGCACCAGCTTACACAGGCTGCAATGCCAGGCCTGTAGTTACAGTTTGAGTGGTCCCTCATGGGTGGCATCATACATGCTTCAGACGATGGGGGACCCCTGGTGTACCTACGCCCTGGGTACCTCAGTACAATATACTGATAAGGGTCACCAGTGCCCAATCTGGGATGTACTTAAGTACTTACCATACTAATTTAGGGGAGAAAGCACAGAAACTGGGGTCCTGATTAGCAGGATCCCAGTCAGACTAGTCATAAACAGCATAGCACCAGGCAAAAAGTGGGGGTAACCATAAAAGCAGATCCTACTTTCCTACAACATGCCTCAACTAGGATGTTTCTACAGTCTTGTGATAGATCCAAGCTGCTGAACTCTAAGTGGTCATGTACCATACTGTCAGGTTCAATGACTTGGAGTCGTGGTGCAGTATCTATCTGTGGTGTCTGGAGAGGAGTCTGGAATGTATTTTCAGAGATATGGCTGGGTGTGCTGATAGCCGCAGCAGTTCCCTGTACCAGTATTGGCGTGCTCATGCCGGAACAATTAGGATCAGAGTGCAATGATCCGTTCTTGTCTTTTGAACACCTTAGGAATGAGAGGAAATGGATGAAAGGTGTAAGCAAAAATTTTGGATCAACTGATCGAAAGGGCATTGCCGATGGTCTCCTTCCAAAGAACGTGCGTTTCTTGTTGCTCGGTGTGGCTAAAACATAGATTCTGGATCGGCCCCATTGCCAATATATGTAATTGACTTGGGCCTCGCGTAGTTCCCATGATTGTCTCTTAGTTTTTGACTGAGTGTTTCTGCCTGATTGTTTTGGCAACCTAGCAGCTGTTCCACAGCAGTGTCGATCTTGGTGGGAAATGGCCCAGTCCCACCATAATTTAGCCTTTTTTAAGAGAGGTCAGGGTCATGTTCCTACTTGATTGTCTATGTAGAACATAGAAGTTGTACTGTCTATGAACATCTTGACCTGCTAGTCTCAGGAGGAATTAATGTAGGCCTAATCTTATGCTGCAGTGCTCTAATACATTTATGTGAAACATCCTTTCTGCATCTGACCAAAGGCCTCTGGTTTATAGTTCTTGCAGGTGAGCTACCCAACCATCCATGGATGCATCCACTATCAGTACATTCTTTCAGTAACCGGTTGGAGAAAGAGGCCTGCCTTTCGATTTGTTGAAAATCTCCATCACAACAGTACCTTTTTTTAGTCATCTAATGACCTGGACTGTTTCTTCCCATGACCCGTTGATTTCTTTCCATTGAGTGTCCAGTTCTTGTTAGACTGGTCTTGTTTGAATCCTGCAAAAAGGGATGAGGCCTATACAGAATGACATTAGGTCTAACAGCGACTTATACTGTCTGACAGGCTGACTGTTTAGCAGAGAAACTCTTTGCCATGGCTTGAAGCTTTAAAGCCCTTCCCATTGAGGGAAAAGCCTTTTCCAACTAATCATTGCAACCATAGCGTTGATCAGGCATGTCCTGATTCAAAATATCTGAAAATCAGCCACTTGGAAGTCAAAACATATCTTAACAAGACACTACTGTCTAAACACAGGCACTCAGGTTGAAGCAAGCCTAGGTAAAGAAACACTTAGGAACCTTTTTAAATGATTGATAGATTTTGTTTTCTGGAAACTAACCATATTTTTAGATAGTATCCTACAATGCAAAATTGTCTCTTTTTCTTCCTATAACATATGACCGAAAGCTGCAGAATTAATTTCTCTATATAGTGCTACTCTATTCAATGTTTATGACTATCAATGAAGATTCTACAATGCAGAAGGAAAGGTTACATACCTGTAGTCCTAGTTCTGCATCGTATGTATTTCATTGAAGTAATGAAAGGCCCACCCTCCTCTCCGGCTGTCTAGGCATATGAGTTATAGTTCACGTAAAAAAGAATTGACTTTCACAGGCAAACTGCCACTTCAAGGAACTGTGGGTAGGGGA
Source organism: Triturus cristatus (assembly GCF_964204655.1). Taxonomy (NCBI): domain Eukaryota; kingdom Metazoa; phylum Chordata; class Amphibia; order Caudata; family Salamandridae; genus Triturus; species Triturus cristatus. The sequence continues at coordinate 490,300,679 of NC_140579.1, forward strand.
GCTTTTCAGGTTCAAGCTTTTCAGGTTCTTAAAGGAGTAGGCTCCTTTTTTTCCTCTGTCAGTATACGCCTATCAGGCTGCCTTTTCCCTTCATGCTCTTTATACTAAAGGTAGCTTTTCTCTATGACAAATGATGGACATTCCAAATGCCACTCAGTGACTTAAACTGTTTTTTCCCAGCATTCAGACACAAAATAGCATCTCTGACAGACAACACTGAGATTCCATGCGAAATAAACTTGAATGAGGAACATTCTTCAATGATAATTCATCCAAAGATTATATAAGTTAAAAAGGTGTACCGGGGTCCATGAAAGCAGCAGGAATTATTTAACATTTATGACTATCAATGACGATCCTACGATACAGAATGATTGTTTTTTCAGATACTTGTTCAGCTGTCTTAGGTCCAGAATTGGCTCCTCTGTCCCATCTTTTATCTCATCAAAAAGAATCCGGAGTAAAATCTCTGGTTTCTCCTAGATTTGGAGGTCTTTTCTATTGCTCCCTTGTGGAGGAGAAGGAAAGAGGTGGTGCAAAGTCCCTCCATGCATGAGGTGAACTTTTGCTTGATGTCTTTGCCACCGCCGAGAACGTGCAATGTCAACAGTTCTGCACGTTGCGGTTTCCACGGTGTCTCTCTCCCGGAGAAACATTACACATATATTGGAACTAGGTACTCCTGTATGCCTTCTCTCCAATACATCTCCTGCCCCAAGTTCTGAAGAAGATCAGGAACAACTGGGCCCAAGTCATCCTAGTGGCCCCAGACTGGGCACAGAGAGTATGGTCTCCATTTATCCTAAGCATTTGTCCTCCGATCAGGCTGCCCTTCGGGAAGGATCTGCTGTCGCAGTAACAGGGCAGGGTCTTATACCCAGCCCTCCGCCATGTCCATATTCATGTTTGGAGAATGAGCAGCGACAACTGAACACCTTTGACCCTTGACCTTCCTCTGGAGTTGGTTGATGTCATCCTGGGAGCCAGGTGTGCCTCACAAAAACTTTAATTCCATATAAGTATGTTGCTGGGACACATTTGTGTTGTGGTGCCGCACATTACAACTAGAATTGCTCCACGCCAATTTGTCTGATGTTTTTTTTTTTTTTTTCTCTACCTCACCTGGCAAGGCTTTGGGTATCTTCTAGTTCTTTCAGCCTTTTTACTGTTGCCGTACCAGTACATTTTTTTTAAATCACCTCTTATATTGTGTTTTTTGAAAGGACTCCAACACTTGTTTCCTCTTTCCCCCTTTCTTATTCTTTTGTTATGCATCAGTAGTATTTTAACCTCATCGTCACTTATTTGCTGTGTACTACCACTGGTCCTTTACACAGCTGTCCCTTGCAGCTTCTCACCCTCAAGACAGTGTTCCTTGTTGCTGTAACATCGGTAGGCAGGTAAGTGAGCTCCAAGCTTTCTGTGTCAACCTGTTGTTTACCACCTTCTTCCCAGACTAACTGGTACTGTGAACCAGGCCATCCTTTCTTCCTAGAGTAGAAACGCTGATCTATGCTACATCTCACCCCTCTAAGGAGCAAGAGAGACTCCATTGCCTAGACCGAAAAGACAGTGTTAAGCTTTTACATCAATAGTACCAGAGTACATTGATTGGACGATTAGCTTGTTGTAAGGTTCACAAAAGTGAAGAAAGTAAAAGCTGTGCAGAAAGGACCATCTCACACTGCAAAAAGATCTGCTACACATTGGCCCAGAAGCAGCGCCTAGAAGGGTTAAGGGCTCATTCCTGCAGAGCCAACGCTGCTACTACTGCATTGGCATGTGGCGTTCCAGATTGGACATCTACCAGATGGCCAAGTGGGCGTCTCTCCACACATTCACAAATCATTACAGTCGGGACAGCCAGGTTCACAGGTCCACTCGATACTACAGGTTTTTTTGGTTTAAACTAACTCACAGTCCCACCTCCAAATAGATATTGCTTTGGTATCTATTCAAAAGGTGAAGAATCTGATGTTAGAAGTCTCTATCAGAAGCACAAGTTACTTATCTTTGGTGATGCTCTTTCTGACCGCATATTTCTCATTAACCCTTCCATCCCCTCAATTCTGTAAATTGGACTCTGCCCCCAAGTCTAGGAATCTACACAGTGGTTGATGCCAATTTGTTGTTACGGCTCTGCGTCTGGGGGTACGGAGTGACTCGAAAGCAACTGACGTCAGTGCGTGAGATTGGCGCCTTGATGAGCTCTGCATGTCATTACGGGAGTGGAACACCATCACTGCAGAGTAGCACTGAGCCACCTACCGGCACACAGAGGTACTTCTCAAAGTTTCTAGAGCCAATCTGGCACATGGGGAAATATTAAAAGGTGAGGAATATGTGGTCACTTGAAAGAGTGTTACTGATGCATGTCATTACGGGAGTGGAACACCATCACTGCAGAGTAGCACTGAGCCACCTACCGGCACACAGAGGTACTGCTCAAAGTTTCTAGAGCCAATCTGGCACATGGGGAAATATTAAAAGGTGAGGAATATGTGGTCACTTGAAAGAGTGTTACTGATGCATGTCATTACGGGAGTGGAACACCATCACTGCAGAGTAGCACTGAGCCACCTACCGGCACACAGAGGTACTGCTCAAAGTTTCTAGGGCCAATCTGGCACATGGGGAAATATGGTAGCAGGTGTCTTCATTAGTTTTAGTACATCAGACCAAAAATAAATCCAGGATTGGTATAGATTTTATTGATTTTCAAGGTTGTTCTTTAAAGTTATGGAGGTACACGTTGCTGTTCTAATATTGTCATCTGCAGGCTGAAAGTCTTGGCAGCCTTTCCATTAAGGAATGAAATCAGTATATATAATTTTATGAATCCAGTGGATTGAGCATGTTATTAGAATCCTTTGGAACGATGAAGTAATCTCCTTTATTAGTACCTCTACTTTTTCCTTGTGAAAGTTCTCCTTCCTCATCTACATCAGAATTTACAGAATCAGATTGATCTTTGTCATCCTCCATGTCCTCAGGAGTTGGAGGAACAAGCTGTCTACTGACTAGCCTGAGAGATGGTTCCCTTAGAGGTGGAGAAGATAAGCAAAGAGGTGTAGATGGCAAAGAGGCAGATAGAGGAATTGGGTGGGGACAGTAAGAATTGTAAGTTGAGGAGGCTGACCCACTGGATGTTGTGCTATCAATATTTGGAAAGTTTCTATAATTTGTTGCAATGTAGACATAAAATCTTCCACAGATCCTTGGACCTCCCGTGGTTCCCTACTGTATCAAGGAGAAATATATGGGTCTGCATTATGAGGTACAGAATCTTGCTGGTAACCATATTAATTATTAAAGCTAATGGGGTAACCCAGTATCCCGCAGAACCTGGGATGTCCAGTGGTATGTAACAACAATCGGTTCTGTAGGGAGTGTTGTATTTCTTCCACATGAATTTTTTGAATGCTTCAAATCCATAGGGCTAGAAGGAGTAAAATCCATATACCAGGTATTTACTAATTGTTACCTATGAGTAAGCCACAACACCAACAAGGTATGGATTTAAGGCACGGTATATTATTCATCATATATTGTGAAATCTTACAAATAGTGATATATCAAAGGCACATACAGGACTGCTGTATACCATTTATATTAACCAATAAACTTGACATAAATGTAATAAAACTGTGATACAAAAAGAACGAGAGACAATTATAGATGTTAACATAAAATACATCAATTAATCAATATGGTGTCCAAAGGACACATGTATATGTTGGAGCAGATGTCCTATTTTGCTTGGATATATAGTCTGCTCTACATAGGTAAGGAACACCTCTGTTTATCGTCGATGTTTCAACCCAGAGAGATAAAGTGTTGGTATAAATCATCAAAGACGGGTCTTCTTCAGGACTTGGAGTTAAATAGAACAGCCTGTATGTCAAGAAACATAGGTGTCAATGGCAAGATTGAATCTGTAGCACGATACATATCCACTCACGATATATGATGAATAATATACTGTGCCTTAAATCCATACCTTGTTGGTGTCTTGGCTTACTCACAGGTAACCTTATTCATGGCAAAGCTCTTCCTCATTCACTCCATCCTGAAAATCTGGGCTGTCGAGTACATCCAGTTGTGTTAGACTGTATGCAGTGTCTGATGCTATGTCGCTGCCATCTTCTTCTTGTTCCAATTCTAGAATTTAGGAAAGCAGAGATGTTTTTCACCATTAATGGTGAAAAAACAGGTGCAGTAAGGATAAGTTACTTACCTGTAATCTTAGTTCTCTTCCAGTAGTATCCTCATCAAAGTCATAAGCACTTGAATATTCCCGCCCATGCACGGGGAACCCAGAAAATATATAAACATTATATATGAAAACATATATATATATATATATATATATATATATACAGCTATATATATATATATATATATATATATATATATAATATACTGGCGGTCGCCAGTAGATAGTTATAGTTAGGACCGTGTTTCCATAGGAAATCCGCAACATTCTATTTGGAATAACTTTGGCGCCGATTGACGAATCCTCGCAAACTTTTCAAAATAGGTGGGGCGCTCCGCTCCGCTTGTACCCTGAAAGTTTCGGGGGGATTCGTCAAGCGGGGGCTGAGAAAAAAGGGGGGTCCCAAAACGCGTTTTTACCATGCAATTTTCCATAGGGACCTTTAGTCCAAGGTACAGCCCAAACGGCTGAACAGAATTACTTTAAATTTGGCAAAGAGGTAGTCCTCAGGTCAGGGATGTGCCTTTTGCATATCTGGTGTCAATCCGTTCAGTAGTTCCTGAGAAAATCAAAAGTAAAATCATATATATATATATCTGGGCGGAGCCTAACCACACATCTCATCGTGAGATCTAATTGGTTGTCAGCACTTCATCCAAGAAGTGTAGGCAGCCATCTTGGGACCAATATACATGATAGCACCTCATTAAAAAGCCTTGCAGTTAATAGAAGATTTTAAGACTTTAGTTACATTATAAATCATTTGTTGATGGTACCATACTCATTTTAGGAATTGTGGTGTGTTCTAAGGTGATTTTACCATGTGAAAAAGCCTTCTGCTGTGATATCATGAATCATGTTTGAGAGAAAACTATTTTCTCATGCTTTTCCCACAGAGGTTTGGAAGGTGATCAATAAGCTAAACTGAGAGCATATTTTCTGTAAATTCACATTATCTTTCTCAGTCATGGGAGAATGAAGTCTGACATTCTCAGTAAAACATGTACATCCAACAAGGGCAGAGACTGTCAGTTGATTCCTTTGTGTTCTACTGCAGCTTCCCAGAGTGTTCTAAAGAACAACTAGAGCGCTAACAGTCCTACTTATGACAAATGTATGGCACACCTGAAGCCATCTTGGTTGGAATAAAGTGGTAACAATTAAAACATTTAATTTAAAAAGGAACAAAATGAGGGGTTCATTTTGCCATAGAAAGTATGATTAGTGCTGCAGAAAGAAAAGTTAGGGCACATTTTGAGTGACTTCTCAAATCCTTTTCTATTTCATTAAGACATTCTGACATGCACTTTCAATACCAGCAGCAGACTTCCCTGGTGAGCAGTAGCTTTACTACAGTGATCTAATAAGCAACTAGAGTGCTAACATTCTGAATTTATGGCAAATGTGTGACACATCTGAATGCCTTCTTGATGGAATCAAAGTACAAAACTGAAAGTTTTTCCTACTGAGGAGACTGTAGTAAATGAGGAAATTAGGAAACATCATAACAAATAAGTCTCCCAAAATGGCCACCAGAGACAAAAGAGCCCAAATGTAGCCCAAATATCACCGAGATGTAGCCCAATGACAGAATGTCCCAGAGTGTTCTAACGAACAACTAGAGCGCTAACAGTCTTTCTTATGACAAAAGTATGGCACACCTGAAGCCACCTTGATTGGAATAAAGTGGTAACAGTTAAAACATTTAATTTACAAAGGAACAAACTGAGGGGGTTCATTTTGCCACAGCAATTATGATTAGTGGTGCAGAAAGAAAAATTAGGGCACATTTTGAATTCTCAAATCCTCTTCTATTTCATAAAAAAATTCTGACATGCAGATTGAAACATGCACTTTGAATACCAGCAGCAGACTTCCCTGGTGAGCAGTAGCTTTACTACAGTGATCTAATGAGCAACTAGAGTGCTAACATTCAGAATTTATGGCAAATGTGTGACACATCTGAATGCCTTCTTGATGGAACCAAACTAAAAAACTGAAAGTATTTCCTACTGAGGAGACTGCAGTAAATGAGGAAATTTGTAAACTTCATAACAAATAAATCTCCCAAGATGGCCACCAGAGACAAAAGAGCCCAAATGTAGCCCAAATATCACCGAGATGTAGCCCAAGTATAGCCCAATGACAGAATGTCCCAGAGTGTTCTAACGAACAACTAGAGCGCTAACAGTCTTACTTATGACAAAAGTATGGCACACCTGAAGCCACCTTGATTGGAATAAAGTGGTAACAGTTAAAACATTTAATTTACAAAGGAACAAACTGAGGGGGTTCATTTTGCCACAGCAATTATGATTAGTGGTGCAGAAAGAAAAATTAGGGCACATTTTGAATTCTCAAATCCTCTTCTATTTCATAAAAAAATTCTGACATGCAGATTGAAACATGCACTTTGAATACCAGCAGCAGACTTCCCTGGTGAGCAGTAGCTTTACTACAGTGATCTAATGAGCAACTAGGGTGCTAACATTCAGAATTTATGGCAAATGTGTGACACATCTGAATGCCTTCTTGATGGAACCAAACTAAAAAACTGAAAGTATTTCCTACTGAGGAGACTGCAGTAAATGAGGAAATTTGTAAACTTCATAACAAATAAATCTCCCAAGATGGCCACCAGAGACAAAAGAGCCCACATGTAGCCCAAATATCACCGAGATGTAGCCCAAGTATAGCCCAATGATAGAATGTCCCAGAGTGTTCTAACGAACAACTAGAGCGCTAACAGTCTTACTTTTGACAAAAGTATGGCACACCTAAAGCCATCTTGTTTGGAATAAAGTGGTAACACTTAAAACATTTAATTTACAATGGAACAAAATGAGGGGGTTCATTTTCCCATAGAAATTATGAATAGTTCTGCAGAAAGAAAAATTAGGGCACATTTTGACTTGTCAAATTCTCTTCTATTTCATAAAAATATTCTGACATGCAGACTGAAACATACACTTTTAATACCAGCAGCAGACTTCAGTGGTGAGCAGTAGCTTTACTACACTGATCTAATGAGCAACTAGAGTGCTAACATTCAGAGTTTATGGCAAATGTGTGACATATCTGAATACCTTCTTGATGGAATCAAAGTAAAAAACTGAAAGCATTTCCTACTGAGGAGACTGCAGTAAATGAGGAAATTAGGAAACTTCATTACAAATAAATCTCCCAAGATGGCCACCAGAGACAAAAGAGCCCAAATGCAGCACAAATATCACCCAGATGTAGCCCACATGTAGCCCAATGACAGAAGTGTGCAAAACACTTATTTTTTGTGTATTTGCAGTTTTATATAGTGCAGACTTGTCAGGTATTGGAGTGCTTTACATGAGCATTGGTTACATCACACAAGATCAAATTCATTCTGGTTGTAGACATGGGGAGATTAAGTGATTTGACCAGAATCACAGAATGTTGAGCTGAAGCAGAAACTCCAACCTGGTTCCCCAGTTGCAAAGTCTGCAGCTCTGGAAGTAACACCACATCCTCTCCCCTAGGTGCAACATTTAATCAAGTGGTCAACTGGATAAAAAAACATAAAGATTACAAATAATTTAAAAGTTCTTTGTCGCTATTTGAAAACTCAGAAAATATGTCCTCATTTTAGTTTTTTAGAGCACTAACCATAATTTTGATGCAAATAAGACCCTCTCATATATGTAATTTCTAAAGGAAATACTCTAGGTATTACAGTTTTGATTACATCAAGATGACGTCAGGCGTTCCACACTTTTGTAATAAATATAGAATGTTAGCAATCTAGTTGTTCATTGGGATACTGTTGAGAGGCAGAGGCCAGGGGCACGGACTCTGAAAATTGAAGGCAGGTAGGAGAGTGCAGAGGCAACAATTTGACCACACTGGGCAGGCAGGAAGGGCAGTGGCAGCACAACAGACTATGGAGGGCAGTGGAAAGGGGGGCAGGGGCAACAAACCAACAATACAGGACTGGCAAGAGAGGCTGTGGCAATATAATAGACCATTGTGGGCAGAAGAAAGAGGCAGTGGTAGTACAGCCATACATGCCAACAGACCCGTTTCAGCCAGGAAACGTCCAATGTTTTTAAGCTCAAATGGGCTTTACTTGATCTGTCTCCTGTCTACAATCTCCTCTTTTTTAATGTAACTCAAAGGGGAAAATAAATACCCCAGCGTTTTTTCAGAATCTCCCTCTTACCAAGTTCAAAATGTTTGCAAGTATGGTACATTGGATCATGGTAGGCAGGAGGAATTGGGGTAGGGACATGGACTCGGATAACAGAGGACAGGAGGGACATGGAGAGGTGCACCAAACTGACCCTACAGGGCAGGCATCAGGGAGTGCAGCACAACAATCCATGGAAAGCAATAGGGAGGGACAGGACCATGCACATGGACAACAGAGAACAGAGGGGAAAGAGGCAATGGTAGCTAGCTGACCATAATGGACAGACAGGAGAGAAAGCTGCAGCATAACAGACCATAAAGGGCAGGAGGGATGGATCAGGGGCATTACAATGGAACAGGCAAGCCAGGAGGGAGGGAATAGGGGTCTGCACATGGAAAAAGAGGGCTGGGGCAAGGGGGCAGGGCAGGAGCAGCAAGATGACCATGGAGGTCAGGCAGTATGGGCACTAGAAACAAGACACACCATGGAGAGCAACAATGAGACTATGATGTCATACACACAGACCATGGAGGGAAGGTGGGAGGCGGCAGGGGCAGCTAGCTGACCACACAGGGAAGGTGGGAGGGGCCATGGCAGCACAGAAGACCATGCATGGCAAGCAGGAGGGTTAGTGGCAGCACAATGGCTATGATGGGCAAGAAGGAGGGTGCAGGGGCATGCACAAAGAACCATGGAGGATAGAAGGGAGGGTCAGGACCTGGGCACAGACAAGAGAGTTCAGGGGAAGGGGCCTCACAACAGACCGCACGGGGCAGGCAGGAGGAGCAGTTGCAGCACAACAGACCAGGGAGGGCAGAAGGGTGTGGCAGTAAAATGGACCATGGAGGACAGGAGGAAGGGGATAGGGGCATGGCATGTGGACAGGCAGGGTGGAGGTGGCAGAGACAGGTTACAGTCATCTGACAATGCTAGGCAGGTGGGAGGTAAGTGGCAGCTCAACAGAACATGCAGAGTAAATAGGAGTGGCAGGTCCATGGGATGGAGCAGGGGCATGCACAAAGACATCGGATGGCAGGGGGAAGGAGAATAGGGGCAGCAAGCTAAGCACAGAGGCTAAGCAGGAGGTCAATGATGGGCCATAGAACTGGGCAATGGAGGGCAGGAGGAGTGGACTGGTACATCATGCTAAATGGAGGGCAGTGGCAGCACATCAAACCATGCATGGCAGGAGGGAGGAGGCTAGTCCATGGATTCAGACAGCAGAGGATAGGGAGGAGGTGGATGGGGCAGCAAGCTAACTGTTCAGAGAAGGTGGGTATTAGGAACGTTATTGTTTTTAAAATGTGTGTCTGTTCGAACTACTTAAAATATGAACAAGTATGCAGCATAATCTCACTTTTATTCAGGAAGAAGAGGACGTTTGTGACTGTGACTCCGGGCTCACTTGGCAGAAACACCCCCTGACCCTCCACCCCCCATCGCAAAATGTAATGTCCGTGAAAAGGGTAGGTGGACGCAGTGTTATATAGAACATAGTCCTGAGAGCACGATTGGAAATGAAAACTAGATATAGTATATGGTATAAACTATGCACCAAAAAGTGTGATATAAGATGAACCGGGGCGTGAAATATAATATGCAATACATTGTGCGCAATTACAGATTCATTGGAGAGCGCGAGATAGCACAGGCACTAGCTCGTGCTATGCGATATGCGCCTTGGAGTGTAATATGCACAGGGCAGTGTTGTGTAACCTAACTAGTCTCTAAAGTTGTAATATAAAATATGTGCTGGGGAGTGTAACGTTGCATATGCACTGTGACAAAGATATGGATCCCAGATTGTAATATGTATGGCATAGCGCTGTGCGTTATAACATAGGCATCGAGGAAGGCACGTTAGATGGGGCAATATAACCCGTGCGAAGGCAAGTGTGGCACGACATATTCACAGGGTGGTGTTACAGTGCACATGGGCTAGAGAGTGTCATAGCATACGCACTAGCTGGTGGAATACAACACAGAGGTGTGAGGCACTCGGCGGGCACTGGTGGGTGTAACACAGCATTGGGCTCAGCCAGGAGCACACTGTGACTCTCAAGTGAGGTTCGTCTCCTTTCCAGAGAGTAAAATAAAAAGTATTACACATCCGGCGGTGGATGTGTGTTTTATTAACCGTGAGGGGGGTTTCTTGCATAGTTTGGTCGAATTTTTGTGGAATCCCCTTTGAATGGCTTGGTGTGCGTGTATATTAAATGTGCCCGTCAATAGCTACCCATGTTTGTATAAATAAACGACAAGGGTGTCTACTTGGAGAGTACCCACCGGCGGGGGCGCCGGGATTAGGCACGGTAGGGCGTCAGACACGTCAGAGCTTCAATAGCGGTGTAAATACATTCCATGTGGATTCATTCTATGCATAGTTGCCTTTTAATGATTATCACGCAAATCGTCATGGTGATAGGTACATACGGTTTGTCCAGCATGTCCTAAGTGTTTCTATAAATATATATTTTTTTAAAATAATAAAAAACAAAGGCCGGCCCTGGGGGATGGGGTCCCCGGGGCCATAAGTGGCCTGAGGAGGGGGGCAACGCAGCCCCCTCCTAAAGAATAAAAAAAAAAAAAGGCCTTGACCCGGGGGTTGGGGTCCCCGGGGCCGATTAAGGCCTTGGGAGGGCCACATTTTTTTTTTTAAACAAAAAAATTAGGGTGCAGGCCCTGGGGGAGGGGGTCCCCAGGGCCAGTAAATTAGAAAAAGAAGGGGGGCCTCACAGCCCTCCTTCTTAAAAAAATAAATAAAAGACCGGCATCGCGCCGGAGGCCACGCCCCCTCCTAGCAGCACTCTGCAAATGCACCCCCTGGCCAGTTGTAAGTTGGGGAATTAATTCCCCTTCAATACTGAGGGTCCCTGAGGGCCAACTAGCCCAACAGGTATCTCCAGTATGCGCCAGGGAGCTGCGTGGCAGACAGGTGTTCTGAGGCCACACCCCTTTTTACACCTCTATGCAACGCAGCTCTGTGGCGTTTACTGGAGGTACTTAGTGGGCTAGTTTGACCCTAGGGACCCTTAGGATTCATGGGGACTTAATCTCTCAACTTAGAACGGCCACAGGGCGCGTTTACACAGTGGTGAAGGGAGGGGACGGGGCCTGAGGTGACATGTGCAAACACGCCCTGTGGCACGTTTTAAGTTGGGGAAATAATTCCCTTTCAATCCTGAGGGACCCTGGGGGCCAACTAGCCCACCAGGGGCTTCCAGTATGCGCCACTGCTCTGCGTTGCAGAGAGGTGGTGCAGGCCATGCCCCTTTTTACACCTCTCTGCAATGCAGCTCTGTGGCGCTTACTGGAGGTACCTAGTGGGCTAGTTGGACCCTAGGGACACTCAGGATTCAAATGAACTTAATCTCCCAACTAAAAACGGCCACAGGGCGTGTTTACACAGTGGTGAAGGGAGGGGACGGGGCCTGAGTTAACGTGTGCAAACACGCCCTGTGGCGCGTTTTAAGTTGGGGAAATAATTCCCCTTCAATCCTGAGTGCCCCTGGGGGCCAACTAGCCCACCAAGTGCTTCCAGTAAGCGCCACTGCGCTGCGTTAGAGAGGTGGTCTAGGCCGTGCCCCTTTTTACATCTCTCTGCAACACAGCTCTGTGGCGCTTACTGGAGGTACCTAGTGGTCTAGTTGGACCCTAGGGACCCTCAGGATTCAAGGGGACTTAATCTCCCAACTTAAAACGGCCACAGGGCGTGTTTACACAGTGGGGAAGTGAGGGGACGGGGCCTGAGATGACGTGTGCAAACACGCCCTGTGGCGCGTTTTAAGAGGTAGTTTTAATCACCTGCCCTATTATATACTAGGGGCTTACAGAGGAGGTCATGCTGATCACAGGGGGACCCCAACGCATAGTGTTACCCAGTGTATGTAGGTGTTTTCACTGTATTCTGAGTGTCTTTTAACATAGCACTGGCTCTAGGACTGGTTAGTGAGACTCAGTTAACACCAGTATCCGTCTGAAAAAGTTGAGGGTACAGGATGATTTTGCAACAAGGCTTCTTTCTGTTCTTCTGTTTGTTCTTTCTGCACGTTATCCTTCTTCCTGCACTTTTCTTCGTCTTTGAGGACTTCTGTTGCTTCTTTCTGCATTACTTTTTTTTCTTTCTGTGCGTTTTTTCTTCTTTCTTCACATGTCCTATCTCTGTAGCCATAGTTAGAAATTAGCATTTAAAAAACCTTTGAAATTCACTGAAAAAACCATAGGTTTCAGGCACGTTATAGTTAGGAATTAGCATTTAAAAAACCTTAGAAATTCACTGAAAAAACCATAGGTCATCAGTCATCAGTGATGCCATGAGTGATGTCACTGACCATGTCATGAGTGATGTAATATGTGACGTCATCAGCAGTGCATTGCGGGCGCGCGAGTTATAGTTAGCTGAACTAACTATAACGGGGGAATTTCAATGGTTTTGTACGAGTGAAGAGTCCAGTTAACTATAAAGCCCCTGAAACCTATGGTTTTTTCTGTGAATTTCTAAGGTTTTTTAAATGCTAATTCCTAACTATAACGTGCCTGAAACCTATGGTTTTTTCAGTGAATATATATATACATATAATTTTACAACAATCAATGCAGCCTCCTAGAAAAAACAAACACATAATAGGCAAAGAATGCTGTGAGACCTTGTCTTTGCACATACACAAACAAACCAGGAAGACCACAAGACACTTGAACTGCTTTTAATGAACAGCAGAAAAGTAGTCCAGCAAAGACAAAGGCAGGCATTATTAGCCCATAGGCTGCATTGAACTTCAACAGCATAGAAACTGAAAGCAAATGTAGAAAATCAAAAACTGGCATCATGCTTTTAAGGCACCCATGACCCCTAGCTTCCCAACATGTCTCAGGGGTGACAGTTAGGTCAGTTGTTCCTTGCGGAGACCCAGTGGTCAGGGCACAAAGAGATGACATAATTTTGGATCATTAGCCCGGAGAGGTGGGTGGGTTGCTTATGACTTTGATGAGGATACCCCTGGAAGAGAACTAGGATTACAGATAAATAACTTATCCTTCTCTTCCAGGGGATTCTCATCAATAGTCATAAGCACTTGACTCGAGTAGCAAGCCCATCCCCTCTTCCTGTGTGCTAATGAGTACCATAAACGACAGTAACATCAAAGAATCACTTAAAATGAATTCAGCATTAAAATAAATTCCTCAAGGAGGCTTGGCCTACTTGAGTATCTGCTCTGGAATCAGAGTCGAGACAATAGTGTCTCGTGAAAGTATGTACCGATTTCCAAGTGGCTGCTTTGCAGATCTCAGCCATCGGTACATTGTGTAGAAAAGCTATTGTAGCTGCTTTCCCCCTAGTGGAATGCACCTTGGGAGAAGCCAGAAGGGGTTTATTTGCCAACTGATAAGCCAGCTTGATGCAAGACACTATCCATCTGGAAATGGAACGCTTGGAGGCTAGGAACCTGTTCTGATGGAACCATAGTTTAGAAATAACTGATCAGACTTCCTTATGGTCTGAGACTTCTTTTAAGTAGAATTTCAGAACTCTTTTAAGGTCTAGGGAATAGAGGGACCTTTCCGCTGGCGTAGATGGATTGGGAAAGAAAGAAGGTAAAGAGATACTTTGATTGACATGAAAATCCGACACCACCTTCGGAAGGAAGGAGGGGAGGGTCCTTAAAACCACTCTGTTGTGGTGAAAAACCGTGTACGGTTCTTTGGAACAGAGCGCCTGAATCTCACCCTACGAGCTGAGGTAATCTCCACCAAAAAGGCAACTTTCCATGTAAGGTACTGAAGGGTAGCTTTGTGAATAGGCTCAAAAGGTGGACCCATAAGCTTAAAAAGCTTCAGGTTCAACTCACAAGGAGGTGAAGGAGGCCGGACAGGGGGGAAGCCTTTCTTTAACCCTGAAGGAAATCCTTAACCACCTGGTGCTGGAAGAAAGAAGGTTGATTTGGAGACTCTCTGTAAGCTGTAATGGCAGCCAGGTGTACCTTAATGGACGTTCTTGACGTCAACAGTATTGTCGTCAGCAGTATTGACATTGTTGTCGTAATCATTCATGCATTCATCGTAGTTTTCGCGTTTGTTGTCGAAGCCATAAGCATTGTGGAAAGCGTTAGGGGAGATATATACCGTGCTGTTGTTGACTGAATATTTGTCGTAAATGTCAACGACTGTCATTGACGAGATTGTTTTAATGGTAGCCGTTGATTGGGTGGTTTCAGATTATATATCCCTCTTAGTAGGATTTTGGTCATTTTAAGAATGACGTTTTTTTTGCAGTTTTCTGCGCAAAGAATCTTCTCTTCTGGATTGTTTTCCAGTCCCAGGTTTACTTTGTGAGAAGGTGGCTGCAAGCGCTGAAACAAATAAGAGTCAATTAGTGCTGTCTTCGTGAAAGTGCTTGGAGGGACACTTTTCACAGCATGTACCCCAGAGGGGGAACAGCCATTACAACGCGGTTTTTACCACGCGCAGCTTTTACATCGCATTCGTTACAACGCATGCGATGTTACAAAGCAATGCCATTACAACGCAAGTCTTTACATCGACTTGCGCTAGATGGCGTGCTAACATTAGTGTAGTTTACTATCCCAACACCTTCCCTACTGTTACGTGGACTGGAGTTGGAATAGTAAATTACACTTTTCTAATGTTAGCACGCCATCTAGTGCAAGTCGATGTAAAGACTTGCGTTGTAATGGCATAGCGTTGTAACATCGCATGCGTTGTAACGCATGCGATGTAACTGCACGTGTTGTAATGACACGCGTTGTAATGTCATACATCCCCCCAGAGGAGCAGATATCCTCCTTAGAAGGAGGGAAATTCTCATTATTCAGCGAATATGGTGCCAACCTGCTCTCTCTTTCTTTTAGAGTCTTTTGAAGCAAAGGTTTTACACATGTCACAGGGTGAAGGCTTGTGAACAGGATAAATGCAATAAATACACTTCGAATGAGGGTTATCCTTTTAAATCTTCTTTTGCTGATATGAGGAATATGATCTGAAGAGAGATTTTTTGTTCTCTCTGAGCCAAGGTGTCAGTTGGTGACAGCTGACAGAAAGATGAAGGGTTTTGCCGGCCCAGGAGTATAGTAGATTTCACTAAAAAACAACTCACCGTACTGTGGCAGCTAAGGATAGGGCTGGTTTAGTCCCAGGGTAGAACAAGAAAATGCATTATTTTACACTTACTAAAACGCTAGAGCACAGCTCTGTCGGGGAAACTCCTTCACACATGTGCTTGAAGTCAGAGCTAAGGTGGCCTCTGGAGAAGCAGGGGTGCTGTCATTTCCACCTCATTGGCGGAAGTTCTGGTTGCTTCAAATGTGCTGGATGTGCTAATAACTCAACACTGTATTTAGGCCTACAGCTGTTTAGGTCTGGCTCTGGAGACATGATGTATCTTCTCTGAGTGACTTGTAGCATGCCCCTCGCTTGCCATTTGTTCCTGTGCTTTTTAAAATTCCTTGCCTTTATGTGGCTATTTGCTCACATTTGGCCCTCCTTCCCATGGGTGGTTCTTGCTGCTCTCGACTAGCCCTGTTACTTCATGATTGCTCGTTTATTTTTCTTTGGTTTCTTGCACTCCTTTTTCTGTCTGCTTTGGTTCGTTGTTTTGAACAGCTGTTTGCGTACGTTCGTGCGCTTCTTTTTATAACAGCACTGGCACTGGACTGTTATCACAAACAGCAGAATACAATGCAGGATGTATATACAAAATAATAGCCTGAACACGTTTTAAGATTAAACAATATTTAAAAAGGTTCGTCTTGATGACCCACCCGCCCTCCTCTTGCTGTCTCTTGTTTTTGAGACCCTCTTAAGTCCGATGTCTGCATCCTGCTGTAGCTCATCCGCACCTAGTCAGTCATAGATTTTAATACTATGGGAGGATACACTTCAGGGATCGAAGATCTGAAGCTGCCACAGGTTTGTGCCAGATGTCTGTCCCCTCCTCCACACACAGCTGCTGCCCAGCTCCTGCCAGTGGGCCAAGTTATGCTGTTTATTACCTTCCCCATAAATCTGCTTTCTGGTAGATAAACAGAACGTGAGAGCTGAGACAGACTAACCTTTCCAGCCAGCTCGGTTTTCTGCACACTCCATGATGGGCATCTCAATGTACCCAGAGCTCAACAGTCCGAATTTGTATTTGTTTTCATGGGCTGTGGGTATCAAAGTAGATGTGTGGGAAGGAACTGGCGGACACTGCGACCGCGGCACCCCCGTGGTAGCAGTCCCAGCTACACCACTTCTTTCACCACGTAACTAAACTTCCCTGCCCGTTCCAGCTCTATGTAGCATTGGCCCATAAGTGTTATTGGAGAAGCCTCTACCTGACCCGTGACACGTATCCTTATGCTCCGCTGATACCGCTAGCAGGGACCCCCAGAGGCAAAGAGAAAATATCCGAAGCGGAGTTAGCGACGTGGCACGAGGCAGGGATTGACGCGGTGGGCGACCTGTATGCGGAGGCCACTCTCCTTACATTTGATACATTGTCCGCAGAAAATGATCTTCCTGCAGGCCAGTTCCTTTTACATGACGCAATAATTCATGCCTTGCTGCAGCCTGGGGAGACATAACGACCGAGCCCCGCACACATACGCTTATCCAATACTTACATGTGATGGGGGAGGGGTCGCATGTTATGCACTGGTTAGTGGAGGCCCTGTTGACGCACACACTGACACCGCTAACGAGACGCCGCGAGAGATGGGCTGCGGATAGAGGACGGCCATGGACTGATAAAGAGTGGGATTCACTAATGGCTGGGTCCACATGTATACCACGCAACTCGCAATTTAAACTTATCCAGACTTATATTATACACAGGGCATACATTTCACCAGACAAAATCAATGATTATTTTAATCTCAACATCTTCGCCTGTCCCCGATGTCATCTGGTTGGCGCGGATCTGCTACACATGCTATGGTCTTGCACCTCATTTCAGCTATACTGGCATAAAGTTGTAGACACATTAGCAAAATGCATTCAGGCGCCACTACAGTTTCACTGGGAGACTTAAGTATTGGGACTGTACCCGCGGACAAAGAATAAAGCGATATCCAGATTTAGAGATCTGGGTTTGATCACGGCCAAGCGCCTTGTTACGAAGCGTTGGAAGAACGCTGACCCTCCAGCGTCGGCCCATTGGGAGAAATCCCTCACAATCTGGGCACAGGCTGAGAACGCTACGCTACACAAGGAGGAAACTGCGGGTCTGCGCAAATATCCAATTGCGCAAACCTGGGATACTTTTCTTAAAGTGCTCACACAGCCAGACACCGCAGCACATCACACGTAGCTCCCCAACGAGGTAATGGAGGTCCCAATACAGCCAAATCCCCACCCCCCCCTTTTCTCTCACTTCACATGATATTATCGGCTAATGCGGAGCATGTGTGAGCCATGTGTAGTGAGTCAACAATGAGACACTCCCCCCCTCATGCACCGTAATATTATCATGGAACTTCACTATTGTTTCTTCTGCCTTTACAGTACATTGGTCCACATACACCCTCTCACCTGTCACATAACATGATTTCCGCAGGCTGAAAATGGCGATTTTTCTTTTATGTTTTGGTTGTTAGTTATAGTTTATTTAGATGAGCATCACACTTAAACCCTTGACATAGCCATTGTACATAGAGACAACGTACATCCTTTGCATAACAACCTAGTCAGTGACTGAGCAGTGACACAGGAACTGGGTCACATGTCTGTATGTAATAACTTGCTATTTAATGCATATCTGATCCACAGAGCTACCAGCAATGCTGAGGTATAATTGTTGTGATGCACGATTTATTCATATTCCGCTGTATGTAATCAAAAGAAAATCTCAATAAAAAGATGTTTAAAAAAAATGCTGTTGTTCAATCTTAAATTGCACCACACAGAATGTTATAGTGCTGTTGACTTTAAAAGAGGAACTAATCTTTTTGTCTAAGTGTTAAAAAGCATTGTTTTTGTTGCAGCTCTTTCTCTTTTCTCCGCTTCCCCGTAGTCATTTTAAGCTGTAAAATTGTATTTACTACAAATTAATGATGGTTCTGTTGTATTTAAGCCGATTTATATGTATATTTATTTAATTATTTTGGCTGCCAATGTGTTGCACTTTATCCTCTTAAGAAGGTTTAGCACACTGTAAGCAGATGGAATTTTAGAAAAGAAATGTCATAGACCAGCACAGCACCACCACCTCACCACCACTTTAGCACACAGTATCAGCACACCATCACCTCAGCATCAGTGCAACACTATCACAGCACCACCCCAGCATCAGCACAGCACCACTTAAGTACCAGTCAGCGTCACTCATCACCACTACTGCATCACCACCTGAGCTTCACTCAGCAGCATCTGAGCACCACCATAACCACAGCATCACTCATCCCCAGCGCAGCATCAGCAAAGCACCACCTCAGTATCACTCAGCACCACCTGAGCACCACCACCGCAGCACCACCAATGCATCAGTGCAGCACTACCTCAGCACCATGTCAGCATCAGCGCAGCACCAGTCAGCGTCACTCACAACAACTTAAGCAGCACCACTGCAGAGCCACGTGAGCGTCACTCAGCAGCACCTGAGCACAACCACCAGCACAACACCACCTCAACATTATGCAGCCCCAGTGCATCACCACCTCCGCATCAGCGCAGCACTACCTACGCACTAGCACAACACCAGTGCAGCACCACCTGACTACCAACACAGCACTAGGTCATCATCAGTGCAGCACCACCTCAGCACCAGCACAGCATCACTCAGCATCATCTCAGCACCAGCATCTCCTCAGCATCACTCAACACCACCACAGCACCACCTCAGTATCACTCAGCACCATCTGAGCAACACCTCTGCACAAGCACACCACCACCTTAGCATTACGTCAGTATAACTCATGTTTATGTTAATTCTTCTTTGTAATAGGGTCGTTCATTTGTACATGATGTTTACTTGGTTATATATAAGGTAGCAAAAATGCTTGTAACACTTTATTATAACTTTTCAACATGCTGCACAGCCGCCACACTGCTCTACAACATAGCTTAAACACATTGGCAAAGCCAATAACTCTGGCAAAACACTTATAAGGTCCCAAAGGCGAGACCTATTGGCCATGCCAATGCTTGTTTTAACACTGCTATTTAAAATGTACTGCAGATTCCCAGCCTGAAAAAGGGGAATGATTTAAGCCTGTGACTATATGAAAGATCCAATGTTGGAGAATCACGGTTTTCAAGCTAGGGCTCTAACATGCTAGCCCTAAAAAACATTATTTGGGCCAGAATTAACAATATAAATGCCATAGGAAGGTAGTTCTTCAGTGTATTATAGCTGATTGTTGTGCCTACACTCTACCTTTTGGCAAACTGCAGGCCCTAGAACAAAATGTTACATTACTCCTGTCAAGTTTGTTTTCACACCATAGCACTAATGCAATAGAAAGAGAAACAAAGACAAAATATTAAAAGCATTCACAAGGACTAATATCAGTCTAGATGGATACCACCAAGCCACTGGCATGGCCAGGAATTACAAGGCGTTTTGAAAGCATGTTATACTAACAACCCTCAACATTCCTAGTGCAGTAGTGCTCTGATGATCTTTCAAACGATCAGTAAAACATCTTCTGAGACTCTTCCAAAGGGATGTGACTAAGGCCGAACTTTTCAGATAAGCAGTTCACTGTTTTGAATTTGGAGTATAACGTTCTTGTTGAAGCACCCACCTGTCCAATGTGGTCAAAGTATTTCTGTGCAGTCTCCTTCAGCCCTTTGAAATACATTTTTTCCTGTGGCTTCAACTGCGATGGTGAAAAGAGACATATAAGTGTGGGAGGACAAATAGCACCAGATTGACAAGCAAATGTTAGAAAGACAAATTGATCTTTTTAGTCAGGCGTTTTTATAAAGCACTGTGTGTTGCCTTGCTGATAATTCAGTGCATTGGCTAACTGAACCTGATTTTCGAGTTGGGAACATTTTCAAATATCACAAACACCTTTGTGCATCGCAAAACATTGACTCGCACAGCATGTTTTCTTTTTTGTTTATATTTGTTTTTATTATTATCATACTATTTTTTGTGAAAAGTTTCTTAACAATCCAACATATGACTCACACAGCATGTTAATGAAAAGCTCTGTTATTATCTAAACTAAACACCACTGACAATATTTTGGTTGGCAGGTTCTGAATGATCACCTGCCTAACACTACCATCAAAAGGTCTAATACAACTAGAGGAAAAAGTTACATACCTATAACTACAGCTATCTAGCATTGCCATTGCTATGTTTCATATGTTCGCATGCTTAATTATTCAGTCTTGGAAACCTCAGTAGTTACTCTCAATTCGCCATTTAACGCCGTGCCGCTAATCCCTGTTTTTGGTACCTAGAGTGCTTTGTGCTAAGCCTTCATAACATTTCTTCCGCAGAAAGTGTACATGGCAAATTTGTATGCCTTCTTTCCCCAACATCCAGTGGATTTTAAAGGTGCCCTGGGTTTGGGGACCATGGAAAGACCAAGAAATTAGTCAAAGCATGGCTACATTTTGTATTTTACAGCTTTTTTGCGAATGACGGGGGAAAGTAAACTTTTTTTTCTAAATATGGCTTCAACAAAATGTTTGCTGTGCTTGGACTAAAATCTTCCTAGCTTTCAGGAGCAAAGGTGGTTGCAACACAACCCCATTTTTTACCACAGTTTTTTGAATTTTCTAAGAGGTAGTCAATTTTCCATAATGTGTGTGGTGTGAACCTAGGTGGAAATAGGTGCAAAACCCAGGGCTGATACCCAAAAGCTATACATTTTTGAAAGTTAGACAAAGTTCTGCATTTTCCAGGGGGGCATTTATGTAGCTACCTCAAGGGTTTCCTGAAGAAAACTAAAATCACTAACTAGCCCAAAAAAATATAAATGAAATTGAGTAGAAAAAACCCGCAATTTTTGACATTTTCATCTGCAATTTCTTGTAATGATGGCCTATTTACAAAAGCAATACAACATTGGGTCCACTCGACCCTCTTCTTCGCAGCAGTATATAGAGTTTTTAGATTTCCAAAATACACAAGATACCCAAAGCCAATAACTAAGCTTCACTTTACATTGATTTTTCATTGTATACCAATTATACAGCAGTTCATTTGATAATATATAAAGAATAAATGGGAAAGAAAGAAACCTATGTATTTACGAAATGTACGGAGGATACGAGTTTAGGAACAGTGGTTATTTGTACACCTTTGAATTTGGAGCTACCCATACTATCGTGATTTGGAGGGTGTGGGAAGCTGGCTATTTATGTAGTGTACCAATGTAGGGGTACACCATGCAAAAAGAACACACTACTCTTATTGGTTTACAGGGCTTACTTTCATAATCCAAAGTGCTCTACTAGTGGTAGTGTGGTTGAGCAACTTAGGCTTATCAGAGGGGAGTGATGAGCATGTGACATTGTTGTCTATAGCCCCATTTGGCAGGATCACTTGATCCACCTAGGAATGGTCCATGAGGCCCTGCATGCAGAAGGTGCGACTCACTATCAAGGCAAGAAAGAGCCAGATAGGGCAAGGCTTAGTTGTATACCTGGGCCACCTTGTTGGTGTTGGCCAAGTTCAACCCTTACAGCCCAAGATCCATCCTATTTTGTACTTGGAGGCTCCAACAACCCAAACTCAATAAATGAGACACACGTTAAAAAAAAAAAGAAAAGAAATCCAACAAATTTAGAAAAATAACAGACATTTATTTAGTTTTAGACACAAAGATCTTTGGGATCAGGTAAGTACTTTAAGGTGTTATAGTTTTTACAGTGAAAACAGAAAAAAATAGCAAAGCTGTCAGATTTGAGGCATGAGCCTCGAACACAGTAATGTTATCCTAAGGGAGGAACAGACATATACTGAAAACATATTAACATGCGGTTTGAGAAAGTGCCCTTTAGGACTTAAAGTGTCCAAAGTACCCAGCAGCAGTTTGGGTTTACCTTCCCTGGTGTGTCCGGGTGCAGAGGTATTGGTTGCAATGGTTAAAATGTAAAGGGACCTGTGAAAAGAACAGAGGCTAGTCTGGCAGAACCCAAAGGAGGGCTCGGCTCGTTAGGGTCTCTGGAGTAAGAATACGCAGTTGGTGTCCGTGAACCCGGGCTGTGGGGCTCGGGTACAGAGGTGCTTGGCTGGCAGGCCACTTGCATTGGAGGCTCTTACGGTTCTTGGGTTGACCTGGGGAGGGAAAGAAAACAAGGCAGCAGGGCCACTCTCGATGTAGGCCTTGTCAGACCTGAAGTCCCTCGACCGCAGATCAGTTTTGAGGTGGTGGTGTCCAGGCTGGACACTCAACGAGCCCTGATTGTGCCAAATGCTCAGAAACCCAGGGTAATGGTGCAGGGAGGCTCCTGGAGTGTCTAGTGTCTCGGAACTCACTGGAAAGATGGGGCTGACCTCTTTAAATAACGGTCACCTTCGCCTGGTGAGAAGCTTCCTCCGTGAGCCTGATCGCCAGCAAAACAAAGAACTGGGCAAGTGCCTGCAGATGCACAGGGATGGCTCCTCCACCACAAGGGGGATACTCTGTGGTTGGCAAAGCGCTGAACAGTACTCCCAAGACTTAAGAGGATGCACAGCTTTTGGACAGATTGGTGCAATTGCTGAGGTTCCAGCAGAACGGCAGGGTAAGTCCTCAGTGACTGCTCTTCTTTGTCCTTCTTCTGTTCCCAGGTAGATTAATTGTATTTCCTGGTGTCAGGGGGGGCCCTAAATACTGAATTTAGGGTTGTTCGGCGCAGTGTAGGATAGTAGCCAATAGCCTACTTACCCCTGAGGTGACTACACCTCTTATATGACCACTTCCTGTGCAGAGTGGGCATAATCATGATCCAGAGATCTTAGTTTTACCAAATTCAAAATGGTGAAACCCTTCTTGGCTGTCCACTTCAGGTGGCCTACCTTAGGGGTGTGCCTAGCCTAAAAGTGCAACACGCCTAATCTAATTTCCCGCCTGCTCTGGTGCCAAATGAGCCCCAGGGCAGGGGGTTGGGTTCCCCAGGTTTGGGAAGGGAGCCGCTGTCGCATATCAAAAGCAGCAGGGGCATTGAAGCCTCTGGCCTTGATATGCTAAATCACTAGCCATCCTGCTGGAGGAGGTGCTACCACCTTCCTTTAGGTTATTAGAGACAGCGTCCCTTTTAAGCGAGATACATAATCATAGACACAAAACTTCAATCAGGATTGGGTCTATTCCTATCCAAATGGACAGTATTAGGATTTATTTAACTAACAAAATAAAACAAGGAAAACAATACATAAACATAAAGTGAGCAGGAAGTGATGGGGTTTCTGGAAATCCTTACATCAGGCATGTAACTAAAGAGTGACTTTTTAGTGAGATAAGCAATAACAATAGTCACAATGAAAAGAACATCTTGTACCCCGCATAAATCATAAATAACGGTTAGAGTTAAGATGTGGTTGTCGACGACATTTCGATCCACAACAACAGTTATGGGATCATCATCAAGACTAGTGAATCAAAATGCCTGAGAAGTTGCAGAAGTGGGACACACGGAGAGGAACGGTGTCCCATCCAGAGCTAATAGTTTGTGCGTGGACTGCAGGGTTCTGGGTAGATAGTTAGGGAATAGGTAGAGGGGGAGAGAAAAGTCTCAACCCCTACTCGCTCCGTGAATAGAATCTGACAGGCGTAGGGATGAATTGATACTAGCAGGACGTGAAAGCACGCTCTGCGCCTGGGGGGGACCACAGTCTTGTCTCCGCCATGCAGCCGGGTTTGACTTAATACAGTAGATGGCAAGCCTTAATGGTGGCTGCGAGGGTCACGATCTGGAGGTACCCGTACTGTGCAGAGTGGGCATAATCATGATCCAGAGATCCTACTTTTACCAAATCCAAAATGGTGAAACCCTTTCTTGGCTGTCCACTTCAGGTGGCCCACCTTAGGGGTGTGCCTAGCCTGAAAGTGCAACACGCCTACTATCTAATTTCCCACCTGCTATGGTGCCAAATGGGCCGCAGGGGATGGGGTTCCCCAGGTTTGGGAGGGGAGCCGCTGTCGCATAGCAAAAGCAGCAGAGACATTGAACCCTCTGGCCTTGATATGCTAAATCACTAGCCATCCTGCTGGAGGAGCGGCTACCCTTCCTCTAGAGCAGGCATTTTTCCTGGCCTTTGAGAGCGTGGACTCTCATCTACAGGAGGTCACAAATGTGTCTGTGGTGGCAGGCTGGACAATTCCAGTCAGCCAACAGATTAGAGGACTAGTAGGGTTTTAAGGGGGGCACCTCAAATGTACCCTCTGGGTGCATGTCACAATAAATCTGATACTGGCATCATTATATATTTATTGAGAAGAGGTGTTTGATACCAAACACAATTGATTTCAGCGAAGCCATTATGTAGTTGGGTAACTCATAATGACCAGTGCCCATTACATATACTTAAGATGGCTTCTTGATCGCTTGCAGTGTCTTAGTAATTGGAACGAGACATCACAGGGACATATCTGCTCGTGCAGATGTGCCCTCACATGTAATATAATGCACCCTGTCTTAGTGCTCCAAGGCCTGCTGTAAGGGTGACTTACATATAAGACATGCAGTGTACCTGGGAATTGCACACAGGGAGTGTGCAATTCCGTGTTTTCGGAAGGGCTTGCGGCCTTTCACGCATCCGACAATTGCAGTCTTTGTGTGGGTCCCTTTGGGTGGCATAATACATGCTGCAGCCCATAGGAACACTCTTTAGTACCCATGTTCTGGGTACCACCATTTACAGGGGTGTTAAAGTCCTTGCCAACTGGGGTACAATTAAGCATGTTGTAGTTTTTAGAGAAACAGCACTGGCACTGGGGCCTGTTTAGTAGGAACCCAGTGCTTATCCAGTCAAGAACATCAGTACCAGTGGGCAAAAAGTGGGGGTAACCATGTCAAAAAGGAGCACTTTCCTACAGAGTGCATTTTGCTAAATGTTTTATTTCTTACACACTGGCTTACATTTGGAAGCCACAAAGGCAGAGAAATCTAATTAGAAATAATAAATGTTCTACTATCCTGTGTTCCCAAATGTCATCTTATTAAAACAGTACCCCACTTGTGTGGCTGGCCCCAGCGCCTGAGACACAAAATGCTCCAAAACCTGACCTGGAGAAAGCATAGTTCACCCAGAAGAATCCATGCTTTTTTTTACAATGTGGGTAGCTAGGGATTTTGGGCCTAGCTAAGTTGCCACCCAGGGAAACCTACCATACACAGACATTTCTGATAACTAGATAGGAGGGGTGTCCAGCGTAGTGTCTCTTCTGTCACTCGCACAAGGTTTTATTAACTAGAAGCCCTTGCAAACCTCAAACTTTGATGAAAAACACACATTTCCCTCACATTTCTGTGGGGGAAACTCCTGGAATCTGCGGGAGCCACACATTTTCTACCACCCAGAATTCCCCAACATCTCCAGATAAAAATGGTACCTCACTTGTATGGGTGGGCATAGCGCCCACAACAGAAAACTGCCTCAAATGCAACAAGTACACATCGAATGTTTCCACTCAAAACTGATTATTTTTTGCAATATGGGTAAATGTGGATTTATTCCTAAAATCAGATTTTAGGGCACACTTCAAAAATGCATAGCTTTCTTTTATACCAACTTTTCTTTCATTAGATTTTATGTTATGATATAATGCATGGTTGGTACACGATGAAAAATCAATATAAGTTGCAGCTCAATTGATGGCTCTGGGTATCGCATGCTTTTCTAAAACCAACAAATACTATATATATATCTCTGTGACCGGAAGAGCGTAACGAACAAAATAGCATATTACTTTTGTAGAGCGTCCTTCAGAGCAAACAATGACAGATTAAAACATTGTCACCTATTCCTAATTGTTCCTACTTACTGTCATTAGTTTTTTATTTCAACGGTTAGTTTCTTTAATAAAACCATTAGCAATCTGAATCATTGAACTTTTGCTTGATTCAGAATTCTATCTACTTTTCAGAACACACAGCTGTCCAGACATTGGATATATAAATAGAGGCTTAAAAAAGCACAAATTACATTGAGTTTTTCATTTAAAATGCACCACAACCTTTCAACATTTCTGCAATACAGAAAATGAAACTTTAAAGTGTAAAACATAGACTTTATTTGAAAGGAAAAAGCAAGGGAATGGAAGGCATTATTAGCCAATAGGCTGCATTGAAAACCAAAACAGAGAAATGTGGCATCACGCCTTTAAGACCTCCAGGACCTCCTGAATCCCATCATGCCCCACAGGTGACAGTTAGGTCAGGTCTTTTGTTTACGGTGACATGAACATTCAGAGCATAAAGCATATAACAGCTACTGTTTTAAGTATTCATCCAGGAAGGAGGGAAGAGGGAGGGTTGGCTATGACTTTGATGAATATTCCCCTGGAAAAGAACTAGGATGTACAGGAGATCAATTTATCCTTCACTTCCAGGGGATACTCAGCAATAGTCATAAGCACTGAATAGAGTAGCTATCCCATCCCACATCCCTGCGCACGAATAGAACAATTGACTAGCAGCTGAAAACAAATTATCCAAAGAGATTTCTTAAAGAAGACTGCCCTATTTGAACATCTGTCTAAGTCATGACAATAATGCTTAGCAAACGTATGTAGCAGTTTCCATGTTGCAGCCTCGCAAATTTCCGCAATGGGTACATTTCTTATCAGAGCAGCATTAGCCGCCTAACCCCTCATAGAGTGGGCCTTGGGTCCAGAAGGTAGGAGTTTGTTGGCTAATTAGTAGGCAAGCACTATACTGTTTGGAAGAAGCTAATAGGGGTGGGTGAAGAATTTTGCTCCGTGCGGACTGCAGAGTTCCCAAAAACTCTTGAGAAGTGACGCGGAGCGGAGTTTTCTCTCTCGAGCGGCTCGCCAACGGTAAGTTGGCGAGCGCATGCGAGACAAAATAACGTGCTAGACCTCCTCATGGTGAGATTTCTCATCACGGGCATTGGAGGCAGGTCACGGCCGCTCGCTTTGAGATATCTGCCACTCGCGTTGAGGAAGCTACTGCTTGAGTAGAATGTCTACTCGAGCGGCAGAAAGCAGGAGCGCCCTCTGGTGCGACGCGACGTGCCGTTTGTCCTGATTTTAGAGCACGGTACAAACTCTTGGCACTAAAAATCAGTGCAAGCAACGCACCTTAACAGACTGCACAGCTGGCGGAACTCCGCGAAGCACAGCTGAGTTTTTTCTGCCACTTTGCGAAGTTCTGCGGAGTGAAACTCCACAAACTCTGCCCAGGCTTAGAAGCTATACTAGTTCTCATTGGACCATAGTTGATACACAGATGAGAAGATTGTCTGATATATTTTGTTTTGTCTAAGGAGAACTTAAGGACTTTGTCGGAGGGAGGGTCGGAAAAAAAAGTGAGGAGGCCGTATGGGATCTATACTGTGAGGTTTATTAAGGTTGTGAAGTAAATTAATATCAGTATTTTTTTTTTTTTTATAAAGTATTTTATTGAGTTTTTCCAACCAACGTACCAATAAATCACTGTTATATACAGTAGCATCTTATATAAGACCCAACCATCAATGCGCATATCAGGAGAAACCAGTTCTTCAACATTTACTACCCTAACTCCCCCCCCCTACCACCCTCTCTACCCCCACCCCCCCCTCTGTCAGCGTGCCCGCGTCAACCCCTCTGAAGTAAATTAATATCAGGATGGAGGGTAAAACGGAAAAGAAAGTCTGTTGATTCTGGCACAGAGAAAACCAAATAAAATGTGTCATCGTGACATGATCCAGCAGGAGATGTAATCCTTCCAGGCCACGGAGTCTGCTTCCCTCTGGTAGGCTGGTAGGGTCCCGAAGTTCCGACGTTCTCTCAAGAAAGAAAACAAAAGGTGGCGGTCAGTGTATGTGTTCTCGGTGATTACTTCTACTTCCACCACACTAAGTGAGGAACTAGGCGAAGTAGTGAGGGAGTACCTGAAGAAAAGAAGAGACACCCAGGAAAAGAACCAAAAGGGTAGCTGATCTGCGTCTCAGCGTGGATGACGAAAAAAGTGCTGAAGAATTATGACAACGTGTTCAAGTGAGAGTGATTAGGGCATTGGACGTGCGGTGGGGTTTTCTTACGGGTGTCTAAGACAGTGGGGAAACAGTCCCTTGGTCTACCCCTTTTCCCACCCCTTCCTGCTGTCCTCCCTCCGCCCAAATCACGTACCGCTCTCTGCCGCAACTCCCCTGAGTTGCGGCAGCTCATCCGCCTCCTCCGGAATCCACCAGTCTTCGGACCACACTTCTGGGGTTTCCGTCTCTCCGTCTCTACCGTCTCCGTTCTCCGCAATGGTCTCTGGTTTCTTCTCCGCGTCTTCCTCCGACTCGCCTGCGTTTCCTCTGCTCTCCCGCGTTCCTCCGACTCCCAACAGCTGACAAACTCGACACGCCTCCTTTTCCAGCCACTCCAGTGTCACGTCAGACCCTTCTGATTGGATGTCTCGGATTTCCGGTCCGCCCCTCCAGGGGTGGATCACTTCCGGGTTATCCTCACCAAACTGAGTGTTGAAGGAAAAACCCTTGGTTACTGGGGAAGTCCCTTGCGGGTTTTCGTAGTCCTTTTCCTGATCATAACAGTAAGGCACCCAGGGGTCATTTGATATGGGCATCTTGTTCATAGGGACGGCACTCGTGGGGGCTTCCTCACAGACTTGCTTAAGATCTAATGAGTTTAAAGCCCACTCTGCAGGCATGGAAGGGTTGAGGAAGACTGTTGGAAGAGAAATGGTATGATTAATGTGGAAATCAGAAATCAACTTGGGAAGAAAATTTGGATGTGTCCTCATGATCACCCTTTTCGCATGAAATACCAGAGAAGGTTCTTCAGCACATAGAACAGGGATTTCACTGTGCTGAAGTATTAGCAACTAGAAAAGCGGTTTTCCAAGTAAGGTGTTTCAAGAAAACTTTGTGTACAGGTTCAAATGGGGAGCCCATTAGCTTTGAGAGTACTATATTCAGTTCTCACGGGGGAAGGTGAGCTTACTGGGTGGTATACCATCTTTAAATCATCGAGAAAATCTTTGACCACAGGCATTTGAAAGAAACAAATCTGTGCGGGAGAATTTCTTTACGCAGTAATGACTGCAGGGTGTACCTTTATAGATGAAAACTGCAAACTAGATCTCACTAAATACAGGAGATACGGTAAGATTACACTTTCTTGGCCCAAAATCAGATGATGACCATTTTGTGGTACCGTTTCCATTTAAATGTATAGGAATTTCTGGTCGAGGGCCTTTTGGGCTCTTTCTAAATGTCCATACAGTCCTGGGAGAGTCCTAAGTGTCCATATTAGAGGAATTCAGAAGCCATGCTGTCAAGCTCAGCGAAGGCAGATTACAAAGGAAAATCTTCCCCCGAACTTGTAAAGGAGATACTGTCTGCATGGAAACCTTCTGTGTGGTCTTTCTGATAGGTGTAGCAGGTCCAGGAACCACCAGTGGTGAGGCCATTATGGTACTAGAAGAATCATTCTAGTCTTGGGCCTGAACAGTTTGTTGATTACTGCAGGAATCGTCGGAATTGGAGGAAACACATAGAGAAATCTCCAGGACCAGTTCATCTAAAGGGCATTCTCCTTCGATCCTGGTCAGGAGAACCTGGATGCATAGTCTTGGCATTTTTTGTTGTTTTTGTCTACAAATAGGTCAATTTGTGGTCGCCCTATTCCGGAAAGATGTCTTCGGTGACGCCTTTGTTTAGAATTTAGTTGTGAGCTTCTGCGAAGTTGTGACTGCGAGAGTCTGTTTGGGTGTTTAATGCCCCTGGCAGGTGAATGGCAAAGATTGGCAGGCCCTTGGCCATTAGACACTTCCAGGTGGCTTGTGCTACCAGCGATGGAGGACGAGACCGAGTTCCTCCTTGTTTGTTCAAGTAATGCATTGTGGTCATGTTATCTATTTGTATCAGGAGAGAGCTTGCCTTTATGGATGGATAAAAGGAGTTCAGGGTGAGATGGACTGCTCTCAACCCCAGTATGTTTGATGCAATACAGCTGCTCCTTGTCCAACCACAAGCCTTGAGTTTGTAGAGAGCCTATGTAAGCTCCCCAGCTCTGGAGGGAAGCATCCCTAATAAGGGTTTGTGTGGGAAGTTCCTGGTGAAAGGGGACTCCTTACATAAGGTGTTGACTCTGCATCCACCACCTGAGCAACTGTCTGGCATCTTGTGACAGGACCGGTTTTTACTCCCAGAGGTTTGACAACTGAGACCACTGATCTTCCAGTGCTTGTTGTAGCGGCCTCATGTGTAACCTGGCATTGGGGACAATGAAGATGCCAGAGGCTATCGACCCCAGCAGAGACGCAACTTGTCTGGCCGACTGACGAGGAGTATGGAGGAGAGTGTAACATTTCATATTGATTGACGATAATCTCTACTCCGCAGGATACACTCCTGCGTCTTTTGTATCTAAAGTTGCTCTTAGGCAGTGTATTTTTGAGTCGGTACTTGAGTAGACTTTTTGAAGTTTACTCGTAAGCTCAGATCTTGTAGGGTTTCGAGGCAGATCTGAAAATGTTCCTGCATTCGCGATGGGAAGGAGTTTTACATCAGCTAGTCGTCTAAGTATGAGTAGATTAATATTTTCTTCCTCCGCAGATGTGCAGCAACTACTGCCATACATTTGGAGACTATGCGAGGTGCTGATTTGAGCCTGATGGGCAACACTATGTACTGGTGGTGCTTGGATACCACTCTGAAGCGCAGAAACTTCTGATGTTTCCTGGTGATCAGAATGTGGAAGTAGGCATCCTGATGATCTCGATTCATGCCTTTTTTCAGGACCAGAAAGTAGCGTGAGTAGTCTCCCAGTCCCTTCTGAGAGAATGGAACCTCCTCTATGGCTCCTTTTTAGATCAGCATGTCTACTTCTTTTTCCAATAAGACTTTTGGTAGCAAGATGTTATCCTTGGTGGGACAGCAGGAGGAGGGGACTTAAACCCGAGTTAGTAACCGTTTTGAACAAAATTCAAGACTCACTTGTTGCTTGTCATTTTGCGTCACTCGTTGATGTCTGACTATACTTCCCCCCCACCGGAGCGGGAAATGGAGAGGGGATAAGCAATCGCTCATTGTTTAGCTGGTGTCTTGGAAGAAGATGCTGATGGTCGAGGGACTCCTCTTCCATGTGCTGGTTGTCGGAGATGGTAGTGTGATCGGGCTTGATGTTGTTGCTGCGGTACCCAGTGAAAGGGCTGAACACTCTGTTGGTAAGTTCGCTGATCGTAGGGTCAGAGCCTGAAGTGGGATTCTTTACGCTTCTCGAGGCCCACTGCCTTGAGTGTATCTAGTTCTGATTTTATTTTCGCCATGTCATCATTTTCGTGTGTTCCTAAAAGAGAATTTCCTGTGAAAGGTAGATTTTGTCTCCTTTGCTGGGTCTGAGGTTTCAGGCCTGTAAGGCGGAGCCAGGAGGAGCGTCTTGCACAAATCTTGTGAGAATATCCGTGAGCTGCAAGGTCAGAAGCATCAGCAGCAGCACTGATTACCTGGTTTGCAACCAGACCGCCAGAATTTCCTGAAAGTCTTGTCTGTCCTCTTTTGGCAACTTTGCAGTAAATCTGGACAGCGAGTCACAGAGTGATCTGTTGTACCTCCCCAGTAATGCAAAGGCGCTGGAGGTCAGCACATAGACAAGACCAAACCAAGGTTGTGAAAAGAAGATGTTACCTGTGGGGGATGAACGACCTATAAAGTCTCCACAGACCCCTTCCAGAAAACAGCTATCTCCCCTGACTTGCATGTTAAATCAACATCTACAACCCACATGAATTATCATAGAGTGATCACTTACTCTGGATATGAACAAAAGCTTAAATTCCATGGGCCCCAGCCTCGGACCTCTGGAGCCAGATGATCCATGTGCTGCCTGTTTCTTACCAGGATGTCCTAGGGTGCCCTAAAGAACTGGTTCTCAAGCCTTACAGTTGGTATTGTTATTCTCATATTAGTAACATGTTATTTATGTTCATGATTACTAGGCTTCTTTCGACAAGGTGGGAGGGAGTTCTAGGGGGTGAGATCTCCATGAAACATGATATACTCGTCTTATGGGACTGCACCCATGAGAGGTCTTTTCTAGGGCCTTCTTTAGACACTCACCAGAAGAATGGGCGTGAGGTGATCTTCCCCTCTTATGGATGACGAAGAGGAAGCCTCATCACTGTCCTCACTCAAGATCATCTCCTTTCTGGCTTTAAGTTTCTGGAGCCATACAAGAAGGCGCTCCTCATGATCCCTCAAAGTTTTATTTGAAAAGGTATGACATACCTTACACTCCTTTGCCTTATGGTTCAGATACAGTCAATAAAAACAGTCACTGTGAGGATCGTCCGTATGAAGGATTTTCTTAGAGCAGGTGGCACAGGCTCTAAAAATAATATTTTTCCCTTTATCTGACATGGCTATGCCAGAATACTGTAAATCAGCACAGAAGAAGATGGTACTGCACTAGAAAATGCTTATATGAAGTGAAGAACTTTATCCAAATTCACTGAAGTAGAAAAAGCTGAGAGGAGACTCCCTAGCACAACGTGCAGTAGAAAATCTGAGGTTCTAAGGTTCTCTCAGGAGTGTTCTAGAGGTTGAGAAGTCTCGATTGGTTCTGGATTGATTTTTGGTCTCTTTCACAAAACAACAGAGATAAGTTACAAAACTGAAATGTGCCTAGGCCTGATTTCAGCTTTGTATTTGCTTTGCATTGCTATTTTGATGTACCGAGGACTCCCATCTCAACGAAGGGGAATGATTCAAGCATGTGAATCTATGAAAGTTCCAATACTGGAGTTATCTCCAGTTAGGCAACGACCCATACTAAACTAGTTACATGATAAAGGCATGGATGTAAGACTACTACAGGAGACTCATCTACTCAAACAGGACACTCCAAGAAAAAGATCCTATTAGTTTCCTCGACAGTATCATTCCCATGCATCCTCTAAAACCAACAGAATATCCATCTTGTTGAGAAGAGAACTAGATTTCCAACTAGAGGCCCTTACGTGAAATCAAGAGGGAAGAAGGCATTAGGGGATGACTGCAAAATCAAGAATTGACAGTTTTTCAATGTATGGCCTTAATGAATACGAAAACACCTTTTTACAGTCCCTCTTCCAGCACGTTGAAGCCTTCGCCACAGGGTGTCTAATTGCCATAGGTGACTTTTAATGCAGTGTTGGACGAGACTCTTTATAGATCAGCTACCAGGTATTCTCACCAAACTACCGCCACTCACACTCCTAGAAGGAGTAAAAATGCAGGCCTACTCAATATTTGGCACCTACATCACCCTAATGAAAGAGATTATACCTTTCATTCAAGGGTCCATAAAATACACTGATGCAGTGCCCAGATTAACACTATAAAGATGAAATTCAATCCCTGACCCCAGTATGTAACACAAACACTCCCAATACTTCTCCCCAAATATTTCCTTAGGGAACTAAACATAAAATTGATATATTTTGTGTAGACATCTAAGTCCCCCAGAAAAGCAAGGACCATCCTTTACAAATAACAGAAAGAGGGAGATTTGGGATTCCCTGTCAGACCACAATAGATCAAACTGGCCAGAATTAGCCATGTAGTAGAATACATGCAACCCACAACTCAGATTCCTTGGCTACAGCTCAAAAAGATTATCTTGCCGCTACCACTACAAAACTTACTTTGGCTTCCACCAGACCATAGACCACAGACCACAAAACAATTACATGCCCAGCAACGTCTATGCTAAACCATTAGAAAAATAACGAGGTCAAAAGTCTCACAGCTTTTCTGTTCCCTTTTGTCACCCTGTCTTAAAGCCAAGACTTCATACCGGGATAAACAGACTTGACTTTTTAAATATCAGATGGCCCAGGACCACATAGACTAGAATAAAGGTCAACTACTGACATTAGAGGTATGTGATACACCCTTTTCGGTTGACAGGAGAGACTGGGTGAGCTCTGGAAGTAGGTTGGCCAAGGGAGGACACAAATTAACACCACTTGAAATGATATTTGATCAACCTACGAGTCGAAAAGCAATCTTCCACATCTACCAAGCCATTGATCTACATTTTATGTTTAAATGTATTTATTGACACTTTCAAGAAAAACACAACATACAGAGGTAGCCTAAGAATAGACAGCGTGAGAATCTGAGTATGTAATCGCGGCTGGGGAGAGTCTGTCGGAAGTATAATGCATAGAAGACAATGCGCTGTTACCCCCCCCCCCCCCGTACAGAAACAGCATCCCCCAAAAGGCATACTCTGTAGAAAACCAAAAAACAATAACTCCCACCCCCTGCCCCATCCGGTAGTTTCTGCGCCCTGAAAAGGTCGCCGTGTGGTAGGTGCTGCTATTTCATTAGTTAGGTTGCCTCAGAGGGCTGGGTAGGACTCCACAGATCAGAGAGTGGTAACACTCGAAGATATTTGGGCTGAGTGATCTCATTGAATTCAGACGAAAGCAATTTCAGGAAGGGAGCCCAAACTTTCTGGAAAGAATTAGTAGTTATATTAAACAAATCGAGGGAGGAGAGGGCTTGAAAACATAACAATAAATTTTACTGTTATCAAGGTCCAGCATACATGCCCAAGCAATAGTGAAAACAGAAGGTATGCAGTTCCTAACGTTAACGCAAGGTGTGACAGAATAACAAGTGGGTAACACAGTGGTGACAGGGAACTATAGTGAGAAGCAGGAGTAAAGGTTACTCCTTATTTGGAAAAGAAGACCCTCACACACCCAACAAGCGGGTGTCTTGCTTCATCACCGGGTCTTTGCTCCTTATCGGGCCGGCGAGTGCAATGCCCGATCAGGCACCTAATAGGGCCTTCCTAGCGGAGATCTTTTATTCCAACGCCGGTGAGTGATGTGTGTGTGGGGTTGAAAAAACAGTATTAAGACATAGGTGAGTGTAGGTGCAAATGGGATTAAAGTGAACCAATTAAAACAGGGGCAGGTGATCCACTAATTAATTTTAATACAGTGTGGTCACCATCCTGGTTAAAAAATATATACAGTCTGCACATGTGACACCAATAGTTAAGCGAGTGTATGTGCTGACGTGATCAAGAGGTCAACATGTTTCTTGCCTTTGTATATAATAAATGGCAATTCATCAGGACCAGAGATTTAATGCGGCTACCTACACCTCTTTGGTGGTGCCCAATGTCTATAAGAGACTGAGTAGTGAGCACGCATACAGCACCCTAAAAAAGTGTGGTACCGTAGTTAAAAAGCACACCTGCGGAGAAGGAAAATAACAACAAATGCATAAACAACAAATAAAGTTAAAACAACGTAAGCATTGCGACAGCAGTTACTTAGGGACAAATGGTGGTGTCAAGCCAACCGTGGCATGCAAAGCTAATGAGCAATGTATGGAGGACTTGTAAAAGAACCAAACGCAAGCATACAGGGGAGGCACAATATCCAATAACTGGTACCAGAGCCCATCAATTTATGATAGAGGAAACAACCAAAAAGAACTCACCCTCCTGGGTTGTGCTGCATACAAGGCTGGGAGGAGTACACACTAAATTATAGTGTCCTGCGCTGAGGGAGAGAAGAGAATATAGAACACTCACAGGATGTAGAGCAATTGCATCCAACATCATTGGGAGCAGTCCGTGAAGCGGAATTGCCAATGTCACCCCCGTCTTGCTGCTCGCACAACACGCGACAACAAACTCCATGGCGACCGCTTCGACACCATGAAGAGGAGCTATGATAATGAGGCTTCCAAATTGCCGCGTGTTAAGCGGGGAGAAATAGTCAAATCACTAATTAAACAAGGATGTTACCAGCATTGTGCGAGCTATAATGAATAAACACGCCAGTAATCGAGGGAACAAGAGGAAGTGGGTCTGATCATTCAATGTCTTGTTGACCAACAACACATTCATGGGGACAGCGTGGTGCGCTAATCGCAAATTGAATGTGCACGCTGAAACCATAAACCAAAGGAAGGTAAAACGGAAGCGTTGCCATCGATGTCGACGCTCACAGAGTCACTAATTCAGTACTCACGGTTCCGTTACTCAACAAACGCCGTCCACCTAGTGACGCGCCAGCCGCTGTACCTCAACAGCCACAGGGTATTCGTCAGATGAAGGTTCAGGACCCTCTAGACGGAATTCCTCAACAAACAGTGATTCTAGCACAGGGAGTTGGAACGGCAACAATAGAAAAGCTAGACCATTCCAGGCACCAAGATTCCCGGCATTTAACATACCCCCGTACCAGGGACCACCTATGTGGCAATATCCTATGTACCATCAAGGCCCCCCACCACCATTTTTTCCACCTGGCATGCAACAACCTTTTCCATCTGGTATGCAACAACCTTTTTTAGACAGAGGCTGGGGCAGAGGAAGAGGGCGCAGAAGAGGTCGACAACAAAAAAGAGTCCAGTGGCAGGAACTCCCACCCAGGACAATAGAAACCAGGAGTCAAACCAGGGACATGAGAGATTGATTGTCAATCTCTCCTCCCGAGTTATCACTCCTGTGGAAGAATTAGTACTCCAAAAAGGACTGGGCTATGTTCCTACACCCAAAATTGATAGGTTTCGAGATACTTGCGAGGTTCAGAACCTTTTCCGCAAAGTGAGACTTCAAGCCTTCTTTCAGGATAGCCCCCCGCCAACCAATGGTGACTCAGGGCTTCATAGACCATCGACCTTCACACCGACTCGCAGCATGGTCCCTCCTGAAGTACTAACTTTTGAACAGGCAGTCCTCAAGGACTTGAACACTGAGACCAAGTGCGTCCCCTTCAGCAACTTGTCCAAGATTGAGTCATTGGCCATTAAAACCTTGGCCAATGATAAATCTATCGTTATCAAACAAGCGGATAAAGGGGGAGCCACTGTTATTTGGTCCTCAGATGAATATGATATTGAATGTCGGAGGCAACTTAACAATACTAGATACTATGTCCCTATCAAAGACGATCCTACCCCGAGGTTGACTAGGACCATTTGTGCTATGGTCTCGACTGCTGAACTAGAAGGTTGGATTTCGAAAAAGGAGGCCATTTTTCTGACAGCAAAAGAACCAGTGACCCCCTTTTTCTATTGTCTCCCCAAAATACACAAAGGGACTACACCGGTGCCCGGCCGACCCATTGTGTCAGGCATAGTGTCCATCCTGGAACCACTGTCACAATTTGTTGACCATTTCATTCAACCATTAGTGACCAGGACACCCTCTTACATTCGCGACACGACCGATGTCTTGCGCCTTCTTGAGGGGTTTCAGAACCCACAAGAAATAAATCTCTTGGTGACTCTTGACGTTGAGTCGCTTTACACAAATATACCACAACAAGCGACTCTTGAGGTCATTGAGGATGCCTTGATGAACAGCGCTCATTCATCTGACACTCCTGTGCCATTCATTATGGAGTGTGCTAGTCTTGCCCTCACACAAAATTTCTTTGAATACAATACCCAGTTATATCATCAAATTCAGGGGACTTCCATGGGCAGTACATTCGCGCCGAGTCTAGCATGTTTGTACATGTCGGCCTTCGAAGCGAGGGACATACATCACCCCTCCAACCCCTACGCCGCGAATGTACTGCTCTGGAAAAGGTTCATTGATGATATCCTTATCCTTTGGAAAGGAGAATACACCGAGTGCATAGCATTCTGCACTTGGATGAACACATTGAACCCTTATTTGCGATTTTCACATACCATTTCTGACTCAGAAGTTCCTTTCTTGGACCTTTGTATCCGCCTCAATGACAATAAGGTCACCACGAGTCTTTACCGAAAACCCACCGACAGGAATAGCCTGCTCCTCTTTAGCAGCTTTCATCCAAAAGCATTGAGGGAAAATCTGCCATTTGGGCAATTCTTACGCATCAGGAGAAATTGCAGTTCTGTGACGGATTACCAGAAAGAATCAGGCACGCTCATGGAAGATCTGCTTAAACGAGACTATCCGCGTCATGTGGTGGCAAAGGCTCGCAAACGAGCCAGAAACAACAACAGGGAGAGCTTGTTGGACACTAACATCAAGGCACCTGATAAGTCCATCACATGTGTCACTACCTTCACCCCGGTCTCCAACAGGATCAAATCCATCATAAAAAAACACTGGGGAATTCTTAACACCGGCGATTTGGTTCTACAGACCCCCAGATTTGCATTTAAGCGCACAAGCAACCTTAAGGATCTACTGGTCCATACTAGACCTAGAAAACCTATTCACAGTTCGCAAAGAATGCTATGGAATCTTCCCCCAGTCAAAGGGCACTATCCCTGTGGGTCATGCTCCATGTGTGCCCAAACCCTCACCAGCAAAGAAGTGTCATTGCCTAATGGTCTAACATGGAACATTTCCAAACACACAAACTGTAACTCTTCGAACTGTGTTTACATGATGCAATGCCCATGTGGGCTTCCCTATATAGGCATGACGACGCGCCCAGTGAAGACTCGTATGTTAGAACATAAGAGTAGCTTTCGATGCGCGAAAACCAACACCAAAATGACTACGCATTATCACCTTGAACGCCATGCTCCAGACTCTTTCAAATGGATTGTCCTTGAATCACACCCTCAAATGTCAAAGAGAAGCCTCTTTAGACTTGAACAACGTTGGGTCCTGAGACTGACTGCGGACACCACGGGCCTTAATGAGGATATTCCGTGGAGCATGCTGACCTGACCTCACCAATTTTCTCTTTTCAAGTTGCTGTATCCTTTTGTCTGTCACCCTCATAAAATAATACTTGTATTATTGCCAGTAAATATGAGTACCTTGGTGTGTGGTGTGGCATTGTAAATATGAACTCCTCAGTTGCTTTATATAACTTCCTAGCAGGTCACTCTGACCCCTATGGAGTCCTTTATTAAACCCGAGTGCCCCCTACCCTTTGCCACGTTTTCCGGTTCTGACGCGTTTAGTCTAATATTGACGGTGGTTGCGTTCGCGCTGTGTTATATCTCCATGACAACGAGCAGGACGCGCAGCCCCGCACGTTCTTGGCTGTTAGCATTCCAGTTAACTCGGCGTCAGTACGCCCCCTTTCCGACGTCACCTGCCTCTCGCGTGAGCTTGCCGGTGGGGGGTGTTATACAGGCAAGGCGCGTTCAGACACCACCAGTCTACAGCGGCTGGCGCGTCACTAGGTGGACGGCGTTTGTTGAGTAACGGAACCGTGAGTACTGAATTAGTGACTCTGTGAGCGTCGACATCGATGGCAACGCTTCCGTTTTACCTTCCTTTGGTTTATGGTTTCAGCGTGCACATTCAATTTGCGATTAGCGCACCACGCTGTCCCCATGAATGTGTTGTTGGTCAACAAGACATTGAATGATCAGACCCACTTCCTCTTGTTCCCTCGATTACTGGCGTGTTTATTCATTATAGCTCGCACAATGCTGGTAACATCCTTGTTTAATTAGTGATTTGACTATTTCTCCCCGCTTAACACGCGGCAATTTGGAAGCCTCATTATCATAGCTCCTCTTCATGGTGTCGAAGCGGTCGCCATGGAGTTTGTTGTCGCGTGTTGTGTGAGCAGCAAGACGGGGGTGACATTGGCAAATCCGCTTCACGGACTGCTCCCAATGATGTTGGATGCAATTGCTCTACATCCTGTGAGTGTTCTATATTCTCTTCTCTCCCTCAGCGCAGGACACTATAATTTAGTGTGTACTCCTCCCAGCCTTGTATGCAGCACAACCCAGGAGGGTGAGTTCTTTTTGGTTGTTTCCTCTATCATAAATTGATGGGCTCTGGTACCAGTTATTGGATATTGTGCCTCCCCTGTATGCTTGCGTTTGGTTCTTTTACAAGTCCTCCATACATTGCTCATTAGCTTTGCATGCCACGGTTGGCTTGACACCACCATTTGTCCCTAAGTAACTGCTGTCGCAATGCTTACGTTGTTTTAACTTTATTTGTTGTTTATGCATTTGTTGTTATTTTCCTTCTCCGCAGGTGTGCTTTTTAACTACGGTACCACACTTTTTTAGGGTGCTGTATGCGTGCTCACTACTCAGTCTCTTATAGACATTGGGCACCACCAAAGAGGTGTAGGTAGCCGCATTAAATCTCTGGTCCTGATGAATTGCCATTTATTATATACAAAGGCAAGAAACATGTTGACCTCTTGATCACGTCAGCACATACACTCGCTTAACTATTGGTGTCACATGTGCAGACTGTATATATTTTTTAACCAGGATGGTGACCACACTGTATTAAAATTAATTAGTGGATCACCTGTCCCTGTTTTAATTGGTTCACTTTAATCCCATTTGCACCTACACTCACCTATGTCTTAATACTGTTTTTTCAACCCCACACACACATCACTCACCGGCGTTGGAATAAAAGATCTCCGCTAGGAAGGCCCTGTTAGGTGCCTGATCGGGCATTGCACTCGCCGGCCCGATAAGGAGCAAAGACCCGGTGATGAAGCAAGACACCCGCTTGTTGGGTGTGTGAGGGTCTTCTTTTCCAAATAAGGAGTAACCTTTACTCCTGCTTCTCACTATAGTTCCCTGTCACCACTGTGTTACCCACTTGTTATTCTGTCACACCTTGCGTTAACGTTAGGAACTGCATACCTTCTGTTTTCACTATTGCTTGGGCATGTATGCTGGACCTTGATAACAGTAAAATTTATTGTTATGTTTTCAAGCCCTCTCCTCCCTCGATTTGTTTAATATTGATTGTGCGGGTGATCCCCGCGGGATTTTCAGGATACCAAGTAGTTAGACAGTGTCTCC
The DNA here is from genome assembly GCF_964204655.1 of Triturus cristatus. Classification (NCBI taxonomy): domain Eukaryota; kingdom Metazoa; phylum Chordata; class Amphibia; order Caudata; family Salamandridae; genus Triturus; species Triturus cristatus. The sequence continues at coordinate 490,341,872 of NC_140579.1, forward strand.
TTGGACCATTGACCCTGAGAATTTGTCAAATTTTGACTTATTCCTACTTGTTCCAATTCATGTACTCTGTGTAACATACAACATAAACCGCCCCCCCCCCCCCTCTCCTTCTATGGAGGACTTCCAAGGACTAAGCTTTGATGATGAAGCAGCAGCAGCAATACTCAGAACACCTTCACTGCTGTCCGCTGATGGCTCTGTGGCCTCTGGGAGCCACGGAGAAGATTGGACGTCCCTAAGCAACCTTAAACACGAGTGGCTTAAAGTGACACTCCATGGGGCCATGATGACTGAGTATTTAAGAGCAAATATAGCACCCAACGGGCTTATCGTGAATAACTTTCCCCGGTTATTCCTAGAGGATGCTCTATTCAAAAAAGAGTGGTCCCTGGTAGCATGGAAATGCACCAGGGACTGGCTCATTCTCATTATTAACACCGCAAAGAGAATAGCGGATGCCTTGCTTATCAAGATCCAGACAGCGGAGGGTGCCATTAAGGTCATCATTCAAACCACGACATACAAAACCAAGTTAGCAGAAATTAATGCTGAACTTGCAGAGAATAGGGAGTACCTGATGAAGCAAAAGATATCCAAGCTTCAAAAAGATATCAAGAAGTTTTCTGCTGAAAAGGTTTATCCCTATCTCCAAGCAGATTATACCTCAACAGCCACAGGGTATTCGTCAGATGAAGGTTCAGGACCCTCTAGACGGAATTCCTCAACAAACAGTGATTCTAGCACAGGGAGTTGGAACGGCAACAATAGAAAAGCTAGACCATTCCAGGCACCAAGATTCCCGGCATTTAACATACCCCCGTACCAGGGACCACCTATGTGGCAATATCCTATGTACCATCAAGGCCCCCCACCACCATTTTTTCCACCTGGCATGCAACAACCTTTTCCATCTGGTATGCAACAACCTTTTTTAGACAGAGGCTGGGGCAGAGGAAGAGGGCGCAGAAGAGGTCGACAACAAAAAAGAGTCCAGTGGCAGGAACTCCCACCCAGGACAATAGAAACCAGGAGTCAAACCAGGGACATGAGAGATTGATTGTCAATCTCTCCTCCCGAGTTATCACTCCTGTGGAAGAATTAGTACTCCAAAAAGGACTGGGCTATGTTCCTACACCCAAAATTGATAGATTTCGAGATACTTGCGAGGTTCAGAACCTTTTCCGCAAAGTGAGACTTCAAGCCTTCTTTCAGGATAGCCCCCCGCCAACCAATGGTGACTCAGGGCTTCATAGACCATCGACCTTCACACCGACTCGCAGCATGGTCCCTCCTGAAGTACTAACTTTTGAACAGGCAGTCCTCAAGGACTTGAACACTGAGACCAAGTGCGTCCCCTTCAGCAACTTGTCCAAGATTGAGTCATTGGCCATTAAAACCTTGGCCAATGATAAATCTATCGTTATCAAACAAGCGGATAAAGGGGGAGCCACTGTTATTTGGTCCTCAGATGAATATGATATTGAATGTCGGAGGCAACTTAACAATACTAGATACTATGTCCCTATCAAAGACGATCCTACCCCGAGGTTGACTAGGACCATTTGTGCTATGGTCTCGACTGCTGAACTAGAAGGTTGGATTTCGAAAAAGGAGGCCATTTTTCTGACAGCAAAAGAACCAGTGACCCCCTTTTTCTATTGTCTCCCCAAAATACACAAAGGGACTACACCGGTGCCCGGCCGACCCATTGTGTCAGGCATAGGGTCCATCCTGGAACCACTGTCACAATTTGTTGACCATTTCATTCAACCATTAGTGACCAGGACACCCTCTTACATTCGCGACACGACCGATGTCTTGCGCCTTCTTGAGGGGTTTCAGAACCCACAAGAAATAAATCTCTTGGTGACTCTTGACGTTGAGTCGCTTTACACAAATATACCACAACAAGCGACTCTTGAGGTCATTGAGGATGCCTTGATGAACAGCGCTCATTCATCTGACACTCCTGTGCCATTCATTATGGAGTGTGCTAGTCTTGCCCTCACACAAAATTTCTTTGAATACAATACCCAGTTATATCATCAAATTCAGGGGACTTCCATGGGCAGTACATTCGCGCCGAGTCTAGCATGTTTGTACATGTCGGCCTTCGAAGCGAGGGACATACATCACCCCTCCAACCCCTACGCCGCGAATGTACTGCTCTGGAAAAGGTTCATTGATGATATCCTTATCCTTTGGAAAGGAGAATACACCGAGTGCATAGCATTCTGCACTTGGATGAACACATTGAACCCTTATTTGCGATTTTCACATACCATTTCTGACTCAGAAGTTCCTTTCTTGGACCTTTGTATCCGCCTCAATGACAATAAGGTCACCACGAGTCTTTACCGAAAACCCACCGACAGGAATAGCCTGCTCCTCTTTAGCAGCTTTCATCCAAAAACATTGAGGGAAAATCTGCCATTTGGGCAATTCTTACGCATCAGGAGAAATTGCAGTTCTGTGACGGATTACCAGAAAGAATCAGGCACGCTCATGGAAGATCTGCTTAAACGAGACTATCCGCGTCATGTGGTAGCAAAGGCTCGCAAACGAGCCAGAAACAACAACAGGGAGAGCTTGTTGGACACTAACATCAAGGCACCTGATAAGTCCATCACATGTGTCACTACCTTCACCCCGGACTCCAACAGGATCAAATCCATCATAAAAAAACACTGGGGAATTCTTAACACCGGCGATTTGGTTCTACAGACCCCCAGATTTGCATTTAAGCGCACAAGCAACCTTAAGGATCTACTGGTCCATACTAGACCTAGAAAACCTATTCACAGTTCGCAAAGAATGCTATGGAATCTTCCCCCAGTCAAAGGGCACTATCCCTGTGGGTCATGCTCCATGTGTGCCCAAACCCTCACCAGCAAAGAAGTGTCATTGCCTAATGGTCTAACATGGAACATTTCCAAACACACAAACTGTAACTCTTCGAACTGTGTTTACATGATGCAATGCCCATGTGGGCTTCCCTATATAGGCATGACGACGCGCCCAGTGAAGACTCGTATGTTAGAACATAAGAGTAGCTTTCGATGCGCGAAAACCAACACCAAAATGACTACGCATTATCACCTTGAACGCCATGCTCCAGACTCTTTCAAATGGATTGTCCTTGAATCACACCCTCAAATGTCAAAGAGAAGCCTCTTTAGACTTGAACAACGTTGGGTCCTGAGACTGACTGCGGACACCACGGGCCTTAATGAGGATATTCCGTGGAGCATGCTGACCTGACCTCACCAATTTTCTCTTTTCAAGTTGCTGTATCCTTTTGTCTGTCACCCTCATAAAATAATACTTGTATTATTGCCAGTAAATATGAGTACCTTGGTGTGTGGTGTGGCATTGTAAATATGAACTCCTCAGTTGCTTTATATAACTTCCTAGCGGGTCACTCTGACCCCTATGGAGTCCTTTATTAAACCCGAGTGCCCCCTACCCTTTGCCACGTTTTCCGGTTCTGACGCGTTTAGTCTAATATTGACGGTGGTTGCGTTCGCGCTGTGTCATATCTCCATGACAACGAGCAGGACGCGCAGCCCCGCACGTTCTTGGCTGTTAGCATTCCAGTTAACTCGGCGTCAGTACGCCCCCTTTCCGACGTCACCTGCCTCTCGCGTGAGCTTGCCGGTGGGGGGTGTTATACAGGCAAGGCGCGTTCAGACACCACCAGTCTACAGCGGCTGGCGCGTCACTAGGTGGACGGCGTTTGTTGAGTAACGGAACCGTGAGTACTGAATTAGTGACTCTGTGAGCGTCGACATCGATGGCAACGCTTCCGTTTTACCTTCCTTTGGTTTATGGTTTCAGCGTGCACATTCAATTTGCGATTAGCGCACCACGCTGTCCCCATGAATGTGTTGTTGGTCAACAAGACATTGAATGATCAGACCCACTTCCTCTTGTTCCCTCGATTACTGGCGTGTTTATTCATTATAGCTCGCACAATGCTGGTAACATCCTTGTTTAATTAGTGATTTGACTATTTCTCCCCGCTTAACACGCGGCAATTTGGAAGCCTCATTATCATAGCTCCTCTTCATGGTGTCGAAGCGGTCGCCATGGAGTTTGTTGCCGCGTGTTGTGCGAGCAGCAAGACGGGGGTGACATTGGCAATTCCGCTTCACGGACTGCTCCCAATGATGTTGGATGCAATTGCTCTACATCCTGTGAGTGTTCTATATTCTCTTCTCTCCCTCAGCGCAGGACACTATAATTTAGTGTGTACTCCTCCCAGCCTTGTATGCAGCACAACCCAGGAGGGTGAGTTCTTTTTGGTTGTTTCCTCTATCATAAATTGATGGGCTCTGGTACCAGTTATTGGATATTGTGCCTCCCCTGTATGCTTGCGTTTGGTTCTTTTACAAGTCCTCCATACATTGCTCATTAGCTTTGCATGCCACCGTTGGCTTGACACCACCATTTGTCCCTAAGTAACTGCTGTCGCAATGCTTACGTTGTTTTAACTTTATTTGTTGTTTATGCATTTGTTGTTATTTTCCTTCTCCGCAGGTGTGCTTTTTAACTACGGTACCACACTTTTTTAGGGTGCTGTATGCGTGCTCACTACTCAGTCTCTTATAGACATTGGGCACCACCAAAGAGGTGTAGGTAGCCGCATTAAATCTCTGGTCCTGATGAATTGCCATTTATTATATACAAAGGCAAGAAACATGTTGACCTCTTGATCACGTCAGCACATACACTCGCTTAACTATTGGTGTCACATGTGCAGACTGTATATATTTTTTAACCAGGATGGTGACCACACTGTATTAAAATTAATTAGTGGATCACCTGCCCCTGTTTTAATTGGTTCACTTTAATCCCATTTGCACCTACACTCACCTATGTCTTAATACTGTTTTTTCAACCCCACACACACATCACTCACCGGCGTTGGAATAAAAGATCTCCGCTAGGAAGGCCCTATTAGGTGCCTGATCGGGCATTGCACTCGCCGGCCCGATAAGGAGCAAAGACCCGGTGATGAAGCAAGACACCCGCTTGTTGGGTGTGTGAGGGTCTTCTTTTCCAAATAAGGAGTAACCTTTACTCCTGCTTCTCACTATAGTTCCCTGTCACCACTGTGTTACCCACTTGTTATTCTGTCACACCTTGCGTTAACGTTAGGAACTGCATACCTTCTGTTTTCACTATTGCTTGGGCATGTATGCTGGACCTTGATAACAGTAAAATTTATTGTTATGTTTTCAAGCCCTCTCCTCCCTCGATTTGTTTAATATTGATTGTGCGGGTGATCCCCGCGGGATTTTCAGGATACCAAGTAGTTAGACAGTGTCTCCTTGGACCATTGACCCTGAGAATTTGTCAAATTTTGACTTATTCCTACTTGTTCCAATTCATGTACTCTGTGTAACATACAACATAAACCGCCCCCCCCCCCCTCTCCTTCTATGGAGGACTTCCAAGGACTAAGCTTTGATGATGAAGCAGCAGCAGCAATACTCAGAACACCTTCACTGCTGTCCGCTGATGGCTCTGTGGCCTCTGGGAGCCACGGAGAAGATTGGACGTCCCTAAGCAACCTTAAACACGAGTGGCTTAAAGTGACACTCCATGGGGCCATGATGACTGAGTATTTAAGAGCAAATATAGCACCCAACGGGCTTATCGTGAATAACTTTCCCCGGTTATTCCTAGAGGATGCTCTATTCAAAAAAGAGTGGTCCCTGGTAGCATGGAAATGCACCAGGGACTGGCTCATTCTCATTATTAACACCGCAAAGAGAATAGCGGATGCCTTGCTTATCAAGATCCAGACAGCGGAGGGTGCCATTAAGGTCATCATTCAAACCACGACATACAAAACCAAGTTAGCAGAAATTAATGCTGAACTTGCAGAGAATAGGGAGTACCTGATGAAGCAAAAGATATCCAAGCTTCAAAAAGATATCAAGAAGTTTTCTGCTGAAAAGGTTTATCCCTATCTCCAAGCAGATTATACCTCAACAGCCACAGGGTATTCGTCAGATGAAGGTTCAGGACCCTCTAGACGGAATTCCTCAACAAACAGTGATTCTAGCACAGGGAGTTGGAACGGCAACAATAGAAAAGCTAGACCATTCCAGGCACCAAGATTCCCGGCATTTAACATACCCCCGTACCAGGGACCACCTATGTGGCAATATCCTATGTACCATCAAGGCCCCCCACCACCATTTTTTCCACCTGGCATGCAACAACCTTTTCCATCTGGTATGCAACAACCTTTTTTAGACAGAGGCTGGGGCAGAGGAAGAGGGCGCAGAAGAGGTCGACAACAAAAAAGAGTCCAGTGGCAGGAACTCCCACCCAGGACAATAGAAACCAGGAGTCAAACCAGGGACATGAGAGATTGATTGTCAATCTCTCCTCCCGAGTTATCACTCCTGTGGAAGAATTAGTACTCCAAAAAGGACTGGGCTATGTTCCTACACCCAAAATTGATAGGTTTCGAGATACTTGCGAGGTTCAGAACCTTTTCCGCAAAGTGAGACTTCAAGCCTTCTTTCAGGATAGCCCCCCGCCAACCAATGGTGACTCAGGGCTTCATAGACCATCGACCTTCACACCGACTCGCAGCATGGTCCCTCCTGAAGTACTAACTTTTGAACAGGCAGTCCTCAAGGACTTGAACACTGAGACCAAGTGCGTCCCCTTCAGCAACTTGTCCAAGATTGAGTCATTGGCCATTAAAACCTTGGCCAATGATAAATCTATCGTTATCAAACAAGCGGATAAAGGGGGAGCCACTGTTATTTGGTCCTCAGATGAATATGATATTGAATGTCGGAGGCAACTTAACAATACTAGATACTATGTCCCTATCAAAGACGATCCTACCCCGAGGTTGACTAGGACCATTTGTGCTATGGTCTCGACTGCTGAACTAGAAGGTTGGATTTCGAAAAAGGAGGCCATTTTTCTGACAGCAAAAGAACCAGTGACCCCCTTTTTCTATTGTCTCCCCAAAATACACAAAGGGACTACACCGGTGCCCGGCCGACCCATTGTGTCAGGCATAGGGTCCATCCTGGAACCACTGTCACAATTTGTTGACCATTTCATTCAACCATTAGTGACCAGGACACCCTCTTACATTCGCGACACGACCGATGTCTTGCGCCTTCTTGAGGGGTTTCAGAACCCACAAGAAATAAATCTCTTGGTGACTCTTGACGTTGAGTCGCTTTACACAAATATACCACAACAAGCGACTCTTGAGGTCATTGAGGATGCCTTGATGAACAGCGCTCATTCATCTGACACTCCTGTGCCATTCATTATGGAGTGTGCTAGTCTTGCCCTCACACAAAATTTCTTTGAATACAATACCCAGTTATATCATCAAATTCAGGGGACTTCCATGGGCAGTACATTCGCGCCGAGTCTAGCATGTTTGTACATGTCGGCCTTCGAAGCGAGGGACATACATCACCCCTCCAACCCCTACGCCGCGAATGTACTGCTCTGGAAAAGGTTCATTGATGATATCCTTATCCTTTGGAAAGGAGAATACACCGAGTGCATAGCATTCTGCACTTGGATGAACACATTGAACCCTTATTTGCGATTTTCACATACCATTTCTGACTCAGAAGTTCCTTTCTTGGACCTTTGTATCCGCCTCAATGACAATAAGGTCACCACGAGTCTTTACCGAAAACCCACCGACAGGAATAGCCTGCTCCTCTTTAGCAGCTTTCATCCAAAAACATTGAGGGAAAATCTGCCATTTGGGCAATTCTTACGCATCAGGAGAAATTGCAGTTCTGTGACGGATTACCAGAAAGAATCAGGCACGCTCATGGAAGATCTGCTTAAACGAGACTATCCGCGTCATGTGGTAGCAAAGGCTCGCAAACGAGCCAGAAACAACAACAGGGAGAGCTTGTTGGACACTAACATCAAGGCACCTGATAAGTCCATCACATGTGTCACTACCTTCACCCCGGTCTCCAACAGGATCAAATCCATCATAAAAAAACACTGGGGAATTCTTAACACCGGCGATTTGGTTCTACAGACCCCCAGATTTGCATTTAAGCGCACAAGCAACCTTAAGGATCTACTGGTCCATAATAGACCTAGAAAACCTATTCACAGTTCGCAAAGAATGCTATGGAATCTTCCCCCAGTCAAAGGGCACTATCCCTGTGGGTCATGCTCCATGTGTGCCCAAACCCTCACCAGCAAAGAAGTGTCATTGCCTAATGGTCTAACATGGAACATTTCCAAACACACAAACTGTAACTCTTCGAACTGTGTTTACATGATGCAATGCCCATGTGGGCTTCCCTATATAGGCATGACGACGCGCCCAGTGAAGACTCGTATGTTAGAACATAAGAGTAGCTTTCGATGCGCGAAAACCAACACCAAAATGACTACGCATTATCACCTTGAACGCCATGCTCCAGACTCTTTCAAATGGATTGTCCTTGAATCACACCCTCAAATGTCAAAGAGAAGCCTCTTTAGACTTGAACAACGTTGGGTCCTGAGACTGACTGCGGACACCACGGGCCTTAATGAGGATATTCCGTGGAGCATGCTGACCTGACCTCACCAATTTTCTCTTTTCAAGTTGCTGTATCCTTTTGTCTGTCACCCTCATAAAATAATACTTGTATTATTGCCAGTAAATATGAGTACCTTGGTGTGTGGTGTGGCATTGTAAATATGAACTCCTCAGTTGCTTTATATAACTTCCTAGCGGGTCACTCTGACCCCTATGGAGTCCTTTATTAAACCCGAGTGCCCCCTACCCTTTGCCACGTTTTCCGGTTCTGACGCGTTTAGTCTAATATTGACGGTGGTTGCGTTCGCGCTGTGTCATATCTCCATGACAACGAGCAGGACGCGCAGCCCCGCACGTTCTTGGCTGTTAGCATTCCAGTTAACTCGGCGTCAGTACGCCCCCTTTCCGACGTCACCTGCCTCTCGCGTGAGCTTGCCGGTGGGGGGTGTTATACAGGCAAGGCGCGTTCAGACACCACCAGTCTACAGCGGCTGGCGCGTCACTAGGTGGACGGCGTTTGTTGAGTAACGGAACCGTGAGTACTGAATTAGTGACTCTGTGAGCGTCGACATCGATGGCAACGCTTCCGTTTTACCTTCCTTTGGTTTATGGTTTCAGCGTGCACATTCAATTTGCGATTAGCGCACCACGCTGTCCCCATGAATGTGTTGTTGGTCAACAAGACATTGAATGATCAGACCCACTTCCTCTTGTTCCCTCGATTACTGGCGTGTTTATTCATTATAGCTCGCACAATGCTGGTAACATCCTTGTTTAATTAGTGATTTGACTATTTCTCCCCGCTTAACACGCGGCAATTTGGAAGCCTCATTATCATAGCTCCTCTTCATGGTGTCGAAGCGGTCGCCATGGAGTTTGTTGCCGCGTGTTGTGCGAGCAGCAAGACGGGGGTGACATTGGCAATTCCGCTTCACGGACTGCTCCCAATGATGTTGGATGCAATTGCTCTACATCCTGTGAGTGTTCTATATTCTCTTCTCTCCCTCAGCGCAGGACACTATAATTTAGTGTGTACTCCTCCCAGCCTTGTATGCAGCACAACCCAGGAGGGTGAGTTCTTTTTGGTTGTTTCCTCTATCATAAATTGATGGGCTCTGGTACCAGTTATTGGATATTGTGCCTCCCCTGTATGCTTGCGTTTGGTTCTTTTACAAGTCCTCCATACATTGCTCATTAGCTTTGCATGCCACGGTTGGCTTGACACCACCATTTGTCCCTAAGTAACTGCTGTCGCAATGCTTACGTTGTTTTAACTTTATTTGTTGTTTATGCATTTGTTGTTATTTTCCTTCTCCGCAGGTGTGCTTTTTAACTACGGTACCACACTTTTTTAGGGTGCTGTATGCGTGCTCACTACTCAGTCTCTTATAGACATTGGGCACCACCAAAGAGGTGTAGGTAGCCGCATTAAATCTCTGGTCCTGATGAATTGCCATTTATTATATACAAAGGCAAGAAACATGTTGACCTCTTGATCACGTCAGCACATACACTCGCTTAACTATTGGTGTCACATGTGCAGACTGTATATATTTTTTAACCAGGATGGTGACCACACTGTATTAAAATTAATTAGTGGATCACCTGCCCCTGTTTTAATTGGTTCACTTTAATCCCATTTGCACCTACACTCACCTATGTCTTAATACTGTTTTTTCAACCCCACACACACATCACTCACCGGCGTTGGAATAAAAGATCTCCGCTAGGAAGGCCCTATTAGGTGCCTGATCGGGCATTGCACTCGCCGGCCCGATAAGGAGCAAAGACCCGGTGATGAAGCAAGACACCCGCTTGTTGGGTGTGTGAGGGTCTTCTTTTCCAAATAAGGAGTAACCTTTACTCCTGCTTCTCACTATAGTTCCCTGTCACCACTGTGTTACCCACTTGTTATTCTGTCACACCTTGCGTTAACGTTAGGAACTGCATACCTTCTGTTTTCAAGAATTAGTAGTTAGTCAGAGTAGCAGAAATGCACTCCATGCCGAGGATGAACCAGAGTCTGCCACCCTGTGTGATTGGGCAAGATGGGGGTTCCCCAGTGAGTCAATATGGTTTGCAGCGCTGCCCCAGGTGCCATCCCCATTTGCCAGCCCCTCATACTGTTAAGTGGGTATGTAATTGGATTTGGGAGCCCTAGGACAACGTATACCGGGAGCCTCGAGATCTTTGTATTTAAGAGAGCGTCTACAATGTCAAGGATCTTGGTCCAGTAGGAGGAGAGCAGCGGCCAATCCCACAAGATGTGCAGTAGTGTTCCTTCACCGCCACAGCCCCTCCAACAAGTGGAGCTCCGCAGGGGGTTGCCCCTGTGAAGGCGCACTGGAGTAAGATACCAATAGGTAGCGATTTTCATGGCAGATTCTATGCTGGCTACAGTTCGGGCTGTGTGCTTCGCCCTGTAGTAGATCCCTTCCCAGTCTTTCTGTGTAAGTTCGCACCCCAGCTCCCTCTCCCACCGTCTTCTGCTCGGCATGTCCCGTGGGTGTGTGTTGTGTCTGAACATTTCGTATATGTTGGATATCAGTCACGTGTCAGTAGTCTTGGTGATCAGCCATTTTTTGAACTTAGTCAGTCGTCGATCCCCCTCCTCCCTCATTCCTGGCTGGAGTACCCAATGGCGTATCTACAGGTAGCGGAATCTCTCCGTTTCAGGAATCCCGTATTCCTGTTTCAACTGAGTGAAGGAGATGATCTCGGGTATATCAAAGAGATGTCCCACTGAGCGGCATGAAGTGTGACGCCACGTCGTGTACGTTTTGTCTGACCAGCCAGGCGTGAAATTGCTGTTTCCGAACAGTGGAGTCAGGGGAGAGGGGAATGTAGTAAGCTTTCTGGAGACTGCCACCCCGTCCCATACAGACATCACTGATTTGGTGATAGGGGATCGCATTAGGCTAGGGGGTCACTGAGTTTTCTTTAAAAAGGGGACCTTCCAAAGAGGTACTCCCGCCAGGTCCCTGTCCTGGAAGAGCCACCTCTTTTCGGACTCTGGTCTGGCCCATTCCACCAGATACCGCAGCTGGGCCGCCTTATAATATCCGAGGAGATCCGGTATACCCAGCCCTCCCTGCTCGGGCCGCCGATATCCCAGCGCTTTGCTCATGCGGGGTCTCGCTCCCGCCCAGATAAACTGAATGATGTCGCGTTGCAGCGAGGTTATCACCCCAGGGGATGGCAGGGCTGGGAGAGTATGAAAGAGAAAAAGTGCTTTGGGCAGTAAGGACATTATGACCGCTGCTATTCTTCCCAAGAGGGATAGCTGATGTTTGCTCCAAGTGCACAAGTCCCTTTTCGCCTGCTGTGCCAGTCGAGAATAGTTCAGGTGGACCGTTTGACTCACTGAGGACACTAATTCCAGCCCTAGGTAGGGTATAGAGTCTACCACTCGGATGCCACATGTGCAGCCATCTCGTAGTTGGAGCGAGGTCGACTCCAGGTTTAGATCTAGAATGAGTGATTTCCCAACATTAACTCGGAAGCAAGATACCCCTCCGAATGCCTCCAGCTCCTCCATGAATGCTGGGATAGAAACCCTAGGCTCCACCAACGCCGCAACCACATCGTCCGCATAGAGACTGATGGGGTGAGTCTCACCCCCGAATGGTATGCCCCGGATGGCGCGGTTGTCTCGAACTCTCTGCGCAAGGTTCTCGATGTACAGGGCGAAAAGTAGAGGGGACAGCGGACACCCCTGCCGGGTTCCCCTCTGTATCGCAAAGGGCTGTTCACTCTGATGTGGGCTGTAGGGCTGTTGTAACAGCATCCCACCCACTCCCTGAATTTCTCCCCCAAGCCGAATTTGGCTATCGTATGCCCCAGAAAGCGCCAATCTATGCGGTCAAACGCTTTTTCAGCGTATATCGTCAGTAGGATCGCGTCCATTTGCGCCTGGTGGGCTTTGTCAATGAGATGCAATATTCGCTTACTGTTATCCCCGCATTGGCGGGATTGAATAAACTTAGCCTGATCTGGTTCTATCAGACTGCGCATGCAAGGGCCCAGCCGGGTAGAGAGTATGCCGGTGAAGATCTTAAAATCGACGTTGAGAAGTGATATTGGGTGGTAAGAGCCGCATTGCAGCCGATCCTTGCCCGGCTTCGGCAGAACCACTATGGCCGCCCCAGCATTGTGGCGTCCAGCTTCGCCACCTGATCTGGTGTGAGGGTGGACATTTCGGCAGAATTAAGGTAATCTAGGGACGCCTGATCCGAGGCGGTATCAGCAGTGTACAGAGTCTGATAAAAGTCTCGGAAGGCCCGTGCATTGTCTTGGTCTCCCGTTATCTCCTCCCGTCCGTTGCCGCACAGCAAGGACACTTGAGTCCGCTGTCTCTGGGCCTGAAGCATAGCAGCCAGAAGGCGGCCTGGGCGATCTCCCCCAATGTAATAGGAGTGTTTCAGTCTGACCGCCGCATACTCCGCCCTATCGAGGTCCAGGCCCACCAATTGTGCCCTGGCGGCCTTCAGTTGTCTCCACGCGCGCGAAGTTCCTTGTGCTCTTTGTTATCTGCCGCCGCTATGGCTATCAACTCACCCCGAACCACCGTTTTCAGCGCCTCCCAGAGAGTCATGGGCGTTATGTCTGGCGTGTCATTTAGGGCCAGATAGTCCTGCATACATTTAGTAAGTTGTTGCTCCACTGCCTGTTTGTGTAGCATCGTTTCTCGGAGCCGCCACTGGCCGGTCTGACAGGTGCCCATTGTGAACAACAGTCACCACTACTGCCTCGTGGTCTGATATCGCGGCCGGTTCAATGCTCACAGATCCCACCACCCCAGTGACCTCCCTCGTACCTAGAAGGTAATCAATACGTGCATAGGATTTATGTGCATGGGAGAAAAAGGTGTGTTGGTGGGAATTCGGGTGAACCTCCCTCCAAAGATCTACGAGACCCATTTCCCGCAGGCAGAGTTTCCCATCCCGTGAGAGCTCCCCGCTCTGGGAGTATGTGGATTGTGTTTTATCTTTGCTCGCATCCATTACCAGGTTCAGGTCGCCCCCAATAAGAGTCATGCGGGTCTGGGAAGCCAATGCATCAGTTAAGGCCATCTTGAGGAAAGTTTCCTGCCCGGAGTTGGGGGCATATACGGAGCCGAACACCAAGGTGTGGGGGCCAAACCGCATAGTGTAGACTAGCAATCTACCTTTTATTTCCTCCACCTTCTCGAGCACCATCCCCGGGCAGCGATTAGATATGAGTATAGCAACTCCTGCCTTCTTGAGAAGTATTGGTGTGGGAATGCCCTCAAACGCATGCAATGTTGATCTCCGACTAGGAGATGTGTCACCTGTAGGAGACATACGTCCGCCTCCGCATGCTCCAGGTAGGACAGTACAGCCCTCCGTTTGACTGGGTTGTTGAGCCCTTTGACATTAAGTATAAGGACCTTAACCTCCTTAGTGACCATGACCGACATTAGCCCTGCTCGCTGGTGTGTCCCCATAGGTGTGCTCCCCACCCCAGCCCGGAAGCGGACCCCATCTCATGAGGAGGAAATAAGCAAGCAGGAGGGGGAACCCAGGGTCCCTGGGAATAGGAATGTGGCCAACCATGGAACCAGGCCCTTGTGTCGTATCTCAAGAGCACCATCTGCTAAGTTAACCAAACAAACTACCGGACAACCAACCCGCCCCACCTGCACCCCACCCCAGCCAATCTCCAACAGCCCCCATCCGCAAACGTGAACCTGCGTCCCCCCCTGGAACCCACCCCTTCCCCCCCTAACCCCAACCACCAAGTCCCAAAATTCAGTCAATGTCCCATGCCCATCCTCCGAAGACGAAGGCATGTGGAAAACAGAGATCGGGGTGTGTGTGTGGCCCAAGTTCCAGCCCGGTCCCCCCGCCGCCGTCCCCACCCCCAGCCAGCCATGCTGCAGAGCGTTGAAGTCCCCGTGCCAAACTTAAAGGGACTCTGGTGTGGATGTATCCCGCGACACCGCAGCTAGTGCCGATGCTCTCTCCTGCATCATGGTCTCGCGGTCCAGCTTTGTATCAGTGACGGGCGCGCGTCTGCAACCCACTCTCTGCCATCCGGTGTCCGACGGTCGCTGTGAACGTCCGGGGGATGACTCTGGACTGTGATGCGCTAAACCGAGAAGATCACATGTCTCCTGGAGAGAGCGCAATTGACACAACTTGCCATTCCAATTAAAGATCAGTCGGAAGGGGTGGCACTCCTTTGTCCCTCAAGAAGGCGGTCACCTCCCTGAATGCCTTCCGTTTCTGTAGGGTGTTAGAGGCTAGGTCTTGAAAGAGGGCTATAGTGTGACCTTGGTAGTGGAGGGGATGCTTCAGTCTAGCCTCCAGTAATATGCGTTCCTTCAGGGGGAAGTCCGGTAGAAAGGCCAGAATATCTGGGGGGGCGGCGCTCTCCTCCCCAAGTCCACCCTGTGAGTTCGATCAATGTGAATGTCAAAGTCTGAGCAGACTCCCAGAACCTCCCGAAAATGGCCCTGTAGGTATCCGGCGACGTCGGCCCCTTCCTCCTTCAGTGGCACCCCCGAACGAGATCGGTTTTCGAGGTCCTACGCGTGTGACTGCAGGTCTACTTGCTGATCTTTGAGGCTAATGATTTCCTGCTGCAAGTGTTCTACCTCCTCGTTTCTGGAATGTTCGCCATTCTCTATAGCTGCCACTCGTTCCCCTAGTTCGTCAACATCGCGGCGTATTTCTCGCACCTACCCTGCCACCTCTTGTTTAAGAGTCTGGAAGTCCTCCCGCAGGGTGTTGAAGAGTGTTTCTAGGAATGCTCGTGTAACAGGCCCATCCCTATCCTCAGGACCTGCTGGTGACTTAGTGGTCTGCGGACTGAGACCCCTCTCTCTCCCATTGTGGAGTCCCTAGCTAGCATCTCCTTTAACAAGCAATCCCCCTTCTTCCTCGTGTTGGCCATCGCAGGGCCCAGTTAGTCCGACCCAGGCGTCCGCTCCTGGACAGAGTCGGCGTCGCCGATATAGCCCACTGCGTCAGTAGGAGAGAGACCGGACACAGACCCCACTCTCGTATCGCGGTGAGTGTGTGGCCGGATTCAGGTGGTGGCTAATGCAGTGAGGGCTGCGTGTCTCCTGGTTGTACTACTGTGCTGCAAGGGGATTGCCTGGGTGCCCACGGCGCATGGTTGCGGTGATTTCGGGGCTGGGGCCCCCCCACCTGTCCAGGGAGAGTTTGTAGGGGACGAACAGTTGACGCACCCCTCTTTTCCAGCTGAGGACCTGGCGGCCGATGTGGTCAAGCTGGGTGGGCCCGGGCTACACCGATGGCGTGATGTGGGAGCAGAGGGGGGGGCTTTCAGCCAGGTAGGCCTCGCCTTCCGTGTTGTGTGTGACCTCTATTGGAATGTAGTCCACCAAACCCCTCTGCTCTCTCTATGAATCAGCCCTGAGCCGGGCATAGGATGTCAGCCTGCGTTGCAGTCCCCGTTGCGTGTTGTTGAGCGCCTCCCACGATGTGTCGCTGTCGACGATGCAGGCCCCGCAACTCTGCCCCGGGATTAAGCGCTGCTAAGCTGGTTGAGGCCTACGTTGCCTTGCTGCCACCTAGCGCTTCGCGGGGCGCTCCGCACTGCTACCTCGCGGGTATCAGCTCCGGGGATAGCTGCTAACTTGCCGTCCGCTCTAATGGGAGTCTCCCACCCGTGGTTCTGCTATGGGCTGTTGCGTGAAGCCCCTGGAGCGGATCGCCGGGGGTCCGGTCTGCGCTGGGGTAGGCCGGAGAGCAGCGCGCTGGATTTCCGCTCCTCCGACCCTCCTCCTCCATGCCTACCACTCCTCACCTCTGTCGTTGCTGGCTCAGGCCGACAGTCACACCTGGAAGCCACCACGGGAGTCCGCCCGAGGCTCACGCCGGCCTCCCAGCTCAGGAGTCGGTAGCTGGGGTCCGACCTCTCTTGCACGTCCGTCTCCGGGCCTGGGCGCCAAGTCCACCGGAGCGCGCCAAGTCGCACAGAGGGTCTCCAGGACGATCACGGGCTCCCAAACTGCTCCCGATGACAGCGCTGTGCCCCCGCAAGCTGTTTCGCAGTTTTTTGCGCACGGCTGAGGACTATTCGAGCATTATGGCAAGGGGTGAAGGCCCGCGGCGAGGAGCCTCCGGAATCCGCATCCCCTCAGGTCGTCATCTTAGCCACGCCCCCTCTGATCTACATTTTAGGATTAAATCTGTTTTTATTAAAGAAAACAAAGTATCGGAACGGCAGCAGCAGCTGGCGCCTACAACCCTTCGGGCCGGCGGATCACAGCTCCTGTAAGTCAACCCCCCAGGATCCCAACCCGAACCCCATAGGCGGATCCCCTTTAAACACAGCATGTTGCCTACAACCCCTTGGGGCCGGCCGCGTCTTAACTGCAAGGTTCAAGCGGGTCTCCGAATTCTCCGCAGGGCGACTCTGACTGTTCTCCCCCCCGTGCCATCCAGTGGAGCCCACCCGTGGGGAACCTCCCCGCCATGTGCTTACCCGGGAGGGATATTCCCCTGGGAAGGCTAAGATTCCGTTCTGGGCGTAAGGCTTCGTGACCATGGTCTGCCCTAAAGGGCATCCCCCGCTTCGATACTTCCTGAACCAAAACAACAGGGAAGAACTAAAAACATTCCCCCAAACTCCCCCCCCCCACCTATCCAGCACCCCCACCCCTAACTACCCCGTCCCTCTGCCCTCCCCCCTCCCTCGTCGTCCAGTGCGTGTAGTCAGGCCTACCGGGAAATCACCCGCAGTCCCTCTCAGGTAGCCCGTGTCAGTTACCGTCAAGAGGTGTTCTCCTCCTGCTAGGCGAGCCTCAGAAGCCGAAGATAGCGTGGGCAGGTCAGTTCTCTAAATTCCGTGACCAGTAACGACTGGAACGGCTGCCATATGTCCGCGAACCGTTCCGCCTCGCCCGCTGCCGCCAGCGACATCTTCTCCATACCCAATACGTGCCACAGTCTGTGGAGCCAGCCCGTGACCGAGGGCGGCGTGGCCGTGCGCCAGTGTATCAGGATATTCTGAACCGCCGACCCCAATGCGATGGCTATCTGCCTCCCTCTGCGGGATTTCAAGGGGTACATCAGCTGATTCGGGAGGCCTAGCAAAACATAGACCGGCAGGCGCGGCAGCTCGACTTCAAAGTGGGAGTCTACGTCGTCCAGTACCTCCTGCCAATAGGTGCCCAAGAGAGGGCAATCCCATAGGATATGCGTAAGCGTACCCACCTGTCCACATCCCCGCCAGCACGTATCCTCTTTACTATGATCCATAGCGTGTATGCATTCTGGGGTGTAATACCAATAAATCGAGACTTTAGTGAAGGTCTCTGTGAGGCCTGTGTGGTACGCCGAGTGCCGAGCCCTGTAGTCTATCTGTTCCCATTCCTCGTGGCTCAGGGCTCTGCCTAATTCCTTTTCCCATCGCTCCCTCCCTGGGTTATAAAAATGTGACGGGGGCGTGTGGAGAAACTGGTAGAGGTCGCTTATGAGCTTAGTATCCGAGGTCCGCGACAGGAGCCAGCGCTCATAAGGAAGGAATCGTCTGTCCGCCGATTCTCGAACCTGAGGGTGCAACGCCCAGTGGCGCGCCTGCATGTAGCGCATCCTCTCGGTCTCTTGGAATGTATATACCTGTCGGAAGCTCCGAAAGGGAATCACCCCTTCCGTATCGTACAAATGACATAAAGCCCTGCAGCCCGCCGCACGCCAGTGAGCGAACGCACCCCGTTCCATCCCCGGGGTAAAATCAGGGTTATCCACCAGGGGTGTCAGCGGCGAAGGAAAGGTCGTGAGGCCGTGTGTGATGTTGGTGGCGTCCCATACCCGCAGCGGAACTCGGGTGATGAAGGAGGCGTATAGGTTAGCGGGGCGGGGCGGTGCGCCCTACGCAGGAACGGCACCTCCTGTAGAGGCCTGCCCGCAACCGCCTGATCCTGAAAGAGCCAATGTTTGTCGGACTCCCACTTGCTCCATTCTACTAAATAGCGCAACTGCGTCGCTTGAAAATATTTGCGGAGGTCCGGAATACCTAGTCCGCCCGCCTCCGGTGCCAGCATCGAGAGCGCTCTCCTCATCCGAGGTTTCTTGCCCTGCCATATAAAGCGTGCGAGGTCAGACAGCATTTTCTGGATCCATCCGGCCGGAGGCTGGAGCGGTAGCGCTCGGAACAGATACAATATCTGGGGTAAAATCATCATCTTGACCGCTGCCACCCTGCCCAGCAGTGAGAGGGTGTCGCGGTCCCATCGGGTTAGTTCCCCCTGTATTTTCTTGCTCAGGGCGGCGTAGTTCGCCGCGACCATAGCGGGTAACGTGGGGGCCAACATAATTCCCAGATAGGGGACAGTATCCGACGACCAGACTATCGGCACCCGATGTTGTAAAAGAGTTCTGGTTGTCTGTGAGAGAGAAAGGTCTAGAGCTACCGATTTCCCCATATTCATTTTGAATCCCACGACCTTCGCAAAAGTAGTTAGCTCCGTTATGCATGCCGGCAAGGCCCGCAGAGGGTCTTCGAGGGACAGTATGATGTCATCAGCGTAAAGGCTGACTGCGTGGCAAAAACCGCCAAATTTCACCCCTCTTACCGCCACATTATCCCGGATCCGCTGCGCAAAGGGCTCCATGTAGAGAGCAAAGAGTAGGGGCGACAGCGGGCATCCCTGTCTTGTGCCTCTCTCGATGGCAAAGCTCTTGGAACTATGCCCGTTTACTCGCACCACGGCCGTCGGGGATTGGTAGCAATTGAATATCATGCGGCGAAACTTGTCCCCCATCCCTATTTTCACCAGTACCTGTTCTAGATAAGGCCAGTGGACGCGGTCGAACGCTTTCTCAGCGTCTACCGCTAGTAACATTCTCTCCCCTGGGATCCGTGACGCCTTTTCAATGAGGTGGGTAATCCTCTTGGTGTTGTCCACCGTCTGCCTTCCGGGAACGAAACCCGCCTGATCCGGATCTAGAAGGCCCGGCAGATGTGGAGCCAGTCGTGCCGCCAATATACCGGTGTACAACTTGAGGTCAATGTTTAAAAGAGATATCGGCCTATAGGACCCGCACTGTGTTCTGTCTTTCCCCGGTTTGGGGAGGACTACCAGGGACGCCTGCAGCAAATCCGCCGGAATGGCCCCTGGTTCCGCGAAGGCGTTAAAAAGACGCGTGAGGACCGGTGCTAGTGCCGTACAAAATGTTTTGTAGAATAGGGATGAGTAGCCGTCCGGTCCCGGGGACTTACCATGCTTGAGGCGAGCGATGGCCGAAACCACCTCCTCTATCCTTATTTACTTATCTAGGGTCTCCACTTGAGAAGGTGTCAGGGACGTCAAAGAGACCGAGTCCAAATATTCGTGTGTCGCGTGAGCGTCTGGGGGCTCCCCGGTGTAGAGGTCGGCATAGTACCGGCGAAAGAGTTCCGCTATGTCAGCCTCCTCCGTGACAGGCGAGCCCGTCGGGCCGGTGATCTCTTTCACCATCTGCCTCCGTCGCACCTCCCGGAGTTTACTCGCCTGTAGCCTGCCGCATTTGTCTCCCCCCGTGTAGTAGGCATGCTTTAAACGCAGCGCCGCATACTCCGCGTGGTCCATGTCTAGCGCCGTCAGGGTCTTTCTCGCCTCCTTGAGCTGCCGCCAGACCCGGGGGGCCCCCGTCCTGCAGTGCATTTGCTCCAGCTCGCGGACCCTCTGGGTGAGTTCCTCCCGCTTCTGCCGCCTGGCCTTATTAACCGCCGCGGAGATCGCGATAAATTCCCCTCGAAGGACTGCTTTCAAAGCTGCCCATTGGGTCGCGCTAGATGTGTCGGAACCCCCGTTGTGTGAGAGGTAGTCCCGGATCGCTGCCGTGACTTGAGCGACCACCTCCTTCATATAGAGTAAGGAGTCTCGGAGCCGCCAGATCCGTGGGGTGCTGAACACCGGTGGCCAGGTAAACGTCGCCATGACCGGGGCATGGTCCGACATGGAGATCACCCCCATCTCCGCCGATGTGGCCAAGGAGTACATTGGTCCCGTGACCAGAAAGTGGTCTAGCCGCGCATACGTTTTGTGTGCGTGTGAGTAGTAGGAGTAATCCCTAGCGGTGGGGTGCAAGCGGCGCCATAGGTCATGTAGATCCATCTCCGCCAACTGGGCCTTGCAACCGGCCCAGAACTCCCCCACCTGCGGGGAGCGGTGTGCCGACCTGTCGAGGGCCGTGTCAAAGACCATGTTATAATCGCCTCTGACAATGATGTGCCTGTCAGGCGTTGCCATGACCTCCCCCATGGCAGATCTAAGGAAGGGTTCCTGCCGGTCGTTCGGGCTGTAGAGGGACCCTATCGTAACAGAGAGGCCTGCTATTCTGAACCTGTAGGCCAATAGCCTGCCCTTTTGTTCCGCCTGTTTATTGAGAACCTCTCCTCTAAAGCGGCGGGCCACCAGAATCGCCAACCCCGCCGTGTTCGTGCCGTTAGATGAGAAGAACTGCGAAGGGAACGCGCGGGATCAGAGCCTGAGGCAGTCTCGGGGTAAGAGGTGCGTCTCCTGAAGCAGACAGATATCAGCCTGGGTGTTCTCTAAGAGGGACAGAACCGCCCTCCGTTTGACTGGATTATTGGGGCCCCTGACGTTAAGCGTCACAATGTTAAGAGTCTTGGCCATCTTTGGATGAGACAGCTGCCGCCATGTAGCCATGCTTCCCCTCTGCAGCCCCTTGACTCGGGCCCCGAGCGTAGCCGCCATAATCGGGACTTTGTGCACGCACTGGATGACCCCCCCTCCCGCCGTGATCTCCCTCCCTCTCGCCCCATGAGCCCCCCGGCCCCCCCCTCCCCCACTCCACTCCTTCCTCCCCAACTACCCCCCCGCCCGCCCCCCAGCCCCTTCCCCTGGCAACGTGCCATTAACTTAGGGCTGCCCCTCCCCAATCTCCCCCTTCCCGTCCCCCAACCCCAGATCCTCATAGTCCAAGTCCAGTTCCCCTGGAAACCAAACTGTGGCAATATATTCAAGTGGACGTCCAGCCACCCGTCCCTCCCCGCTCACCCCCCCCCCCCCCCCCGGGCCCCAAATCTGCAAATTGAAGATGGCGAAAGCGTTCTCCCCCCGGAGTGATTCATGCAGTTAGCGTCACATCGGTGGCGCCGGTGTTCTCCGCCACTTCCATCACCGCGCTGTCCATGCTAGCTCTGATGGTGGGCGAGTCCGGTCTCCCGGAGCGCTCACGGGTCCGCCTCCTAGACACTCGCTGCCAGCCGTCCCCCCCTGAGCGCCCCCGTCGCTGTATTGTCGTGTCGTCCTCCTCTGTTGCGGTGATGCCCAGGACTCCACACGTTTCCTGCAAGGAGCGGAGGTGATGCACAGTACCGTTCCATCTGAAGATTAGTCGAAAGGGGTGGCCCCAAGCATACGGCGTTCCGTGTTCTCTGAGAAAGTCCGTAGCAATTTTAAAAGATTTCCGTTTTTGAAGTGTGATGGCCGATAAGTCTTGGTAGAGGGCCACCGGGTGTCCTCTGAAGGTCAGTGACTGCCGCTTCCGTGCCTCTGCCAGAATGCGTTCCTTGAGCGGGAAGTCCGGGAGAAAGGCGAGAATGTCCGGGGGCGGCGCTGATGCTCTCCGTGGGGGGCCCACCCTGTGCGCCCTGTCGATGCGGATGGGGAAGTCCTCCTCCTCGCCCAGAACCTCCCGAAACAGGTCCCGTAAATATCCCGCTACATCCGCCCCTTCTTCTTTGGACGGCACTCCTCGAACCGGACGTTGTTCCTCCGCGATCTGTTTTCGAGATCCTCCGCGTGTGCCTGGAGGTCAATTTGCTGGTCCCGGAGGCGCAACACTTCCTGCTGCAGGAATTCGAACTCTTCGTCTCGTCTCTGGCCAGCGTCTTCCACCGTGGCCACTCTTTCTCCCAAGCCATCCATCTCCCGGCGTAGCTCTCGCACCTCCCCAGCCACTTCGGTTTTCAGGGTTTGGAAGTCCTCCCTGAGGGAGCTAAAAAGGGACTCCATAAAGGACCTGGTGACCGAGGGCTCTCCGTCAGCAGCCCCCCCGGGCCTCCGGAGGAACCAGGCGATGGCAGTCCTCTGTCGGCTCTGTGTTGTGTTCTGCCGAGGAGTTCGGGGAGTGTGCGCTCCCCCTTCCGTCCACCTCTGCTGCCCGCCATGCCGAGGAGGAGGCAAGGCCCCTCGACCGTACGACCCCGCTCCCCACCTGCGGCGGCCCCCGGTCCTCTGCGGCACTGTAAGGCACCCTCGGTCCAATCCACGCTAGTCCCCTCAACGGCTTCTGCGCCCTGCTCCAGTGACCGGGAATGCCGGGCCCCTCAGCCCCTCCGGGCCGGGCCCCTGTCCCTTCCGCCGTCCAGGGCTCTGCGCACTGCCTTTGTCTTGCCTGTGGGAGCGTGGGTCCTCTCCGTTGTCTACGTCCCCGCAGTTACCGGCTCAGGCCCCTCAGCAGGTGCAGGCCTCCGACCCCATCTCTCCCCAGTGCACCGGGCCGCGTGTTCGCGCCACAGCCGGATCTCGTGGAGAGGCAGCGGGGTGGGGAGGGAGGCCGCCGTCCCTCGTTCCACTCCTGGTCGCTCCCGGGTGGCAGCCCCCCTCTGCTCCGCCGCGTCTGTGCAGGCCGAAAAGTTACTGCCTAGCCCCCTCCTCTGGGGACCTCACCTCTCCTCCGGGCCTGGCTGGGTCCTCGGTCGCTGCGCGCGTTGTCTCCCAGGGCCCACAGCCCCGCGTGTAGTGATCCCAGGCCGGTCGCCTCCTCCAGCCCAGGGATAAACTTTTCTATCCCCGCCGCGTTCCGCCGCTGCCGCTCCGCTCGTGCTTCCCTTTGGCGGCCTCCTCCTCACCGCTGCCCGCAGGGCGCCATGCTCTGGTCCTGCGTTTCTGAGCTTCTCTCTGGTGCCTCTGTATCCACGTGGCCGTAGTGCTCACCGGGGGGGGGCCCCTTCCACGTGTCCACTCGTTTGTCGCCTCAGGGAGCTGACCTCAGCTGCGCCCCACTACTCCGAGTCTCACCACCGGCCTCCACCGCTGCTCCGGCGCCTCGTGCACAGGTCGCCACTCTCCGCCCGGCTGCTTCTCAGGGCCAGCCCAAGGCAGGGCGCATACCTTCCGGGGCCTGGTCACCCCCTTGCCGGCTGCTGACGGTGTGTTCGCCCCACCTGGGCCGCTGCCGGGTCTCGCAATCAGGCGCCGATTCTCAGCCTCGCCGGGCAGCAGGCCTCGCCCCCCGGCTCGGCCCTCTCGAGGTCGCGCAGTCGGGCACGATCTCTCCGCTCCCGGCCCGTCACTGCGTGTCTTCACAGGGAGTCCTCCCCCGCGATCCGGTGGGCGCCGCCAGCGCGTCCGCGCGCTTCAGGTCCTGGCACACCCCCCCCCAGTGCTCCGCTGTCACCGCTGCTCCGGCTCTCACCCGGTCTCGTTGGGAGAGAGGGGGGGGGGAGGGGGAAGAAGCCCGCATCGGCTCCAAGTTCGGCGTCTCAGGGGCCCGACGGCCGGCCGAGGGGACGTCCCCCGCCCAAACTGCTGCCAGCTACCAGTTTGGCCTCTCTCCGCAAGCTCGCTCGTACCGCCACAACTCCTCGTATCCACTGACGCCGGGGGAGGCTCTCTGGCCTTCGGTGTTCGTCGGCCCCTTTTTACCGGTCCGCACAGCTCGAGGGGCGGATCCTTCCTCCAGCGGCCGCCGGGTTGCTGCTCACCCACCAGGGTTGGCTCACGGTCACTGCTGCGCGCGTTCCCGTCTCACCGCCGCCTTCGGCGAGGCCCCGCCAGCAAGACCGGGCTCTCGCGACGATTCCTGGCCGGGGGCGCTCTTGCCCGGCCCGGCTCTATGCTCCACCTCTTCCCGGCGCCTCAACTCCGGCGGCATCCTGCCTACTGCCCAGGCTTCCTAGAGGCCCCGAGCCGCTTCACAGCTCCTGCCGAGGCTCCGCCATCTCCACCGCCACTTCTCGGCGCTGCTTAGGGGGAGATACAGCTATTAAACCGGGGTCTGGGGCCCAACAGAGCGGGAGCCGGCAGGGAAAGCGTCCGCTCACGCCGCCATCTTGGCCACGCCCCCCTGATCTACATTTTAAACCGATACGCCATGCCTACATGGGTAAACGGGAGGAAGAACTAGCAATAGAAATAGATGAAGAACCATGAGGAGCAATATGGGCTAGAGTTGCACTGAAGTCAAGATCAGAACAAGGAAAAATGTATTTAAAGTTCTCACTAGATGGTGTTTCACCCCAGTTAGGCTAAGAGCCTTGTTTGGTACCTCTGACCAAACTGTCAGCAACTAGGGATAAAGTCACATATCTGGTGGTCTAGTCCGATCGCCCAAATGTTTTGAGCAACCCTTTTGAACCTTATAAAAGAGATTACATGAGTAACACTGCCCCAGACCCATAGTCATAATTATCTGCCGCAAAGTCTATCCTATGTCCTTAGTGATGGGCCCCTTACTCACCAATTTCCTAATAGCAAGTAGAGTGACACTTGCCCATCACTGAAAACAGACAACATCTCTCCCGCCCCGCCAAATGGGCTTATGGTGGACCAAAATATGGCATATATATGCAATGGAAAAATTTATAGCACTGGCTGCTGGTAGAATATACATATTCAAGAAAACCAGGAAACTATTTAAGACATATATCAGCAGAAGTTGGCTCCTCTAGTGAGAAATGGTCGCTATCGTAGAATGTCAGGTTAATCAGACAATAATTCCATGGACCTGTGGAAATATGGATTTTTATGGTCAGTTATGTCCCCTATCTTGGACCCCAACGGTTTCATGTATAAACCATGAGGACATGTATGTTTCCTCCAGTTCCAGTTATGAAGACGCAAACACATGTGCGTCCACCGTCAACATGTCCTCTTTCAGATCCGCCATGAATGGGCCGGATATTCTATTCCTAAGTATGAAAGGCCACCGGCTTTATATGGTTCACTTATCCCATTTTACAGTTCAGGCGAGTAGGCCCTGATTCTGCCATCAAGTCTTTTCTGCCTTCTGCCTCTGAAAGCTCCAGTCTGAGCTCGCATCTGTACCCATGAACTTTGTCCTACTCCCTGCGCGGCTAACGGTGCCTGACTCCAGCCTGTTGCCTGCCAAAAACTGTATTTCACCTTCAAGATTATCTGCTTTGCTCCGCTCCCTATCCAATACATTCCTGTCTAGTAGTTTAAGTAAACATTCTTCCAGCTACCGAGCAAAGGGCCCGGCTTCTCTGTCTTCATGCAAGTAATTCATAGCCCTATTACTATGGAAGATTTCTGCCCTCGCATCTAGTGTAGACACTTAGACGCTTGTACACGCACTAACGGTCAGTATAGTCAGTATAGAATAAGATTCTATCCTAAGAGTCCTTTCTTTTTGGATAACACAGTTCTTTAAACATAGGATATTAGATATGATTTGGGATTAGGTTGACATAACCCCAGACTTCTGTCTCCACATGTAGAGCTAAATGTCAAGTCCCCTTCACCCCCTAGTTGCACGTCAATCACACGTCATGCTGCTGCGCGCGCATCTCTGCCAAGTATTTCTGCTGACATTGCGAAATTCTTCCATGGAACCACCCATTTATGACATCATACCTGATGACGTTCTTTAGTTACGCCCAGTTACACCCACTTTAGTTACGCATGGATGTTTTATCTTAGTTATCAATTATTACGCCTCCTGCATCTGTTTCACTGTAATGCCTATTGTATAAAAATGATTACTTGTCAATAAAGTGGGGTCCTTCACTTCCTGAACCTTCGTGGTGATGGAATATGGAGTCCTCAATTCGAATTGATTTTGGAATAAAGCCCGTTCCGAACCTCTAATACCACGGATTCTGCCTCTTATTTTACTGAGCTATTATTATAGATTTTCCGCATCAAATTAAGTTCCGGTAATTAAATTATTTACCACATATATGGCGCCCGAACAGGGACACTTTCTCATCTCACGCGCCGGAGGTGCGTTGCAGGCCCGGTCTCCTGTCACAGCTGGACGGACAACAACGCGTACCCACAGGATTTCCTGTATCTCCCTCCTGCCGAGCGGGGGTAACTGAGGCTGCGATCAACACCCAGACGAGGCGGTGAGAAGTGCGAAGTATCCCGACCAGAGCCTAGCTGAGAGAGCAAGATCCGAGGTATACAGAGGCCCACCAGTTCCGAAGTTCCGAAGTATCGAGTCGAGTCCAGTCCGGTCCGAGTCCAGTTCAGTTCAGTTCCGAGGCCTTCCGTTCCGAGCTACCCGGTGAGTACCATTGTCGGGGAGGCGTTCTGACGTGCACATAGGTTGTGCCGGTCAAGACGGGTTTGGGTACACAAATCCGGTCTGCGCTGTTTCAGCAGTGCATCTGTACTGTTTAGCAGTATATCAAGTATTTGTAGTATATAATTCAGAATTACCTAGTTAGTGCCGAGTATTATGCTTAGTGAACGGCCATCATTGTTGTTCATTAAATGTTAAATGTTAAATGTTTTAAATACGTTCTGCATATTGTAGTGTGAATGACTGTTCATTATTATGTTTCGTTGTATTAAACGTGTTCAAAATTAGGTATCAGATCAGATCAGTTCTCAAAATGCCGCTCTTTTCGAAATTAAGACAGATCAAAACTAGAAAAGGGGTACTCGAAGAAGCTGTTCCCATTCCCCCTAGGGACACTCCAGGGTACTTCATGTATCATAAACATGGCCTAGACGCCATATTATTTCTTGATTTATGGGTAGACTACACCAAGGAATTACCAGAAAGTCAGAGGTGGCCCGCAGCTGGGACCTGGGATGCAGATTGCATCGTGAAAGTAGAGGAAGAATTATGGAAAAAGAAAGCTAGACAATCACAGAAAGACGCCATTGAATTATGGCGTAAAGAATCGTATAGACGTACAGAAAAAGCACGTAGACAGGAAGAGAAGAGTAAGGAGAATTTAAATAAAGTTCGAGAAAATATATTAATTGAAGAAGGTACTCGAGTAAAATCAGAACAAGTAGACAGACAACGAAATGCCCTTATGAATGGTATGTATCCTCTCCTGGCCGAAGGATTACCTAAGGCTACTCCGGAGATACCAAAAGACTTGCCACCCCCATTGTTTCCGATAAAAGTACATCCCAAAGGGCATCCCAGAACCGCAGAAGATGTTTTTCTTTCCTCTTATTTAGACGACGCAGCTCCCGAGTATGCTAATGCTGCGCCACATAGACCGCCTGCCGAGGGGGTTCAACGCCAAGACCCTCTTCCGTCTGTACCTCCGCAACAGCAAACTCCGACACAAGTTCCGGCAAGCACATCGGCTTTTACATCTGTATCCACACCTATAGTTGCTATATCACGTTCAACGAATCCTTTCACATCCAGCACCCCAGGTGGTGCTACCGGAGGTACATCAAACATTTCTTCCACGCCACCCAGAGTAAATAAACTTTCCTTTCAAGAATTAGCCCACCAACGTACGCCCAAACTAGTAACTCCCAACACGCTCAAGGAACTTCTAATAGATTGTAGATATGACCCGGTGCCCGGAAAAGGGGACGAAATGATGCTAGCATCATTACGTATCCGACGAGCTGCAATATATTTAGGGAAGCTACCAGGAATGACTACACACTTAGAAAATATATATCACTTTGTTCAGTCAGGGCGAGATTCTGAGAGTATTAACAGAGCCATGGAGTACCAAAAAGTGGAAATACAGGGGGAACTGTTACGTTTCCTCATAAATTGTGTGATCAGAAATCAAGACCAACCAGGGGTAAATCCGAAAGAAATGCAAATTCTTACCACATGGAGTCAGAATATATCAGAGGGGAGACATGATAAACGATCATGTATAGTAGCTATGTGCCGAAAGATCCGCAAAGAAATAGAACGAATACACGAAGAAAGATTAACAGTAGACGAACCTGAACAAACCGAGGAGGAGGAAGAATTAGAACTGCCCACAGGACAGTTAGAAACCATGGCCTATATAGGTAGAGGAAGATCTTGCAATAATACTAGATGCTTCACTGATCCGATACGTCCGGTACGTCCAGATAATAGCAGAAATTTCCAAACTCCTATAATAAATATAAGGTCCCCCGAACATTCGTTCCAAGCCGCTGACAACCTACTCCGAGAACGAAGGGGTTATCATATACTCGATTCTATGGACGAACAAGAATTAGCCAGGTCAGCCGTTCATTGGGTTGATAGTCCCGGAAAATATAGCGATGATACATTAGCACACACGTTTTTTTTTTTTTTTTTTTTTTTTTTTTGAAAACCTTTATTTCGAAATTCAGGACACAGCTATTCAGCCGACAGCCCGAGGGTTCGGCAGCATTGCAAGTTAGATACAGTAATGTGTCCCAGATACAGTACGATGAGTAATGCAAAGGTCCAATTTTAAATAAACACAGAAAAAACACACAACAAACCCCAGCAAGGCAGAAACATTGAAATCCCATGGCGAAAGCCCCCAGGGGAGGCAGGACCCCACTCATCTACTAAGTATAAGACTGTGTGCGGAGGAAGAAGGGGAACAGCAGAGGCCCAGAACGGTTACCAAAACCAAACTGTGCTGGAAGGCAGGTCAGAGGGAAAGCTGTTCCTCGGGAGGTTCCAGGTCCGGGGCAAGACATATTCCCCCCCTGTATTGGTTCCACCGCCCCCAGATGGCATGCCACTTCCGGGGGCGACCTCTAGAGCAGTAGACCGTCTTCTCCCTAAACATGCTCCAATCCATGTTCTCCTTCCACGCGGTCAGTGTAGGGGTTCCTGAGGAGCCCCATAATCGCGCGATATCCCTTTTAGCTACCATGTTACCCAGAGTCACCCATTGGGTCTGCGCCTCATCGAGATCAGTGGGGCCCCAGACGTTCAGGAGGCAGCACCGCGCCTCCGGCTGTACCACAATGCCCGTCACCTCCCCCATAACTGCATGGACTCTCCTCCAGAACTCCACAATGACACCACATTCCCAGATGATGTGCAGGAAAGTACCCACCATACCACATCCCCTTCTGCACAGGCCGTCCTCCGAGAATCCCATGTGGACCAGCCTTGGCCCCGTAACATACACCCGGTGCAGTATTTTAAGCTGCACCAGCCTCAGACGCGACGGGATCGCAACCTCCTTAGGCGAAGAGACCGCTGACTGCCAGTCCTCATTATCCAACTCGAGGCCATCCCTGGTCCACTGTTCTCTCAGCCCCAATAGCAAGTCTGCCCGGACGTTTATCAACTTCTTATATATGAGCGAAATCGTGCTCTCGGGCATATGACCATCAAGGACTCGGTCCTCAAGGGGAGAGGACTCCGGCACCTTCTCACCCTCCACAAGGACTGATCGGAGGGCGTGACGCAGCTGGATATACCTAAAATACTCTGAAGGCCCTAGCTCAAACTCAGTCTGCAACTCCTCGAAGGACTTTACCCTCCCCTTATGCAGCACATCTCCCACCTTGGATATACCTATCAGGTCCCACTTATCAAAGCCCTTCGTGTGCCAGAGTCTTCCCAACCGTTCCGATTCAAACAATGGGGTAGCGAGGGTGAGCCTATCCTTCCAGCCCAGCGAGTCGGTCGCCATCTTCCATACGCGCACCGCCACACCTGTGGGCCCCGTGAGGGACGAGTCTAGGGACCGCGAATACAACGCCCTGTAGTAGTTGCCTCCGCGCAGCAGCCACCTATCCATGGCATACCCAGGGCTAAGGGCAGGGCCGTAAAACCCATGGTTGATCGCGCTCAGCTGCGTGGCCCAATAGTACCGTCGGATGTCTGGGAGCGCAATGCCCCCATCGTACCATGGGAGCGTCAACTTTGAAATAGCTATTCGCGGCCGCCCATCCCACAGCAACGTCCTTTGGAGGCCTTCGACCTCCCGAAAGTATTTGGCCGGTACCCAGTCCAAGGTGTTCTGGAGGGCGTAGAGGAAGCGGGGAAGGGACATCATTTTGAACAGGGCCGCACGCCCAACAAGGGAGAGCGGCAGCCTCCGCCAACCTTCAACATCTCGCCTCAAGCGTGCCAAGGGGGGGAGCAGGTTCCTCTCATAGCGCACAACAGGATCCATGGATATAAAAATCCCCAAATACACAAAACCTTGCTGGGCAACCTGTATCGAACATGTTCTAGGGATCGGTGGGACCTCGCCACTAAGAACGTACAAATACGATTTGCCCCAATTAATCACAAGCCCCGAGTTCCTACCGAACGATGCGAGTACGTCACAGACCACTATAAGTGACTTCTTCGGTGAGGCAAGATACAACAGGATATCATCGGCATAGAGCGAAATACGGTCCTCGTGATCAGGCGACCACCGAAGGCCCCGTATATCCGGGTGCCAACGTATCCACGCAGCCAACGGTTCAAGGGCGAGGGCGAACAACAGAGGCGACAGGGGGCAGCCCTGCCGAGTACCCCTACCAAGCTGAAACGGAGTAGATGCCCGACCATTCACCACCACATTCGCTAGTGGCCCCTCGTACAGCAACCGGACCCAACTCACAAACCCGCGACCGAAACCAAACTTGGCCAGCACGGCCCATAAGTATGCCCACTCCACCGTGTCAAAGGCCATCGTGGCATCAAGAGATGCCACAACAGCCGGTTCACGCAGCGTGCCCGCCCTGGCGATGACGCCATGAAGACGCCTAAGGTTCAATGCTGTGTTTCGGTGCGGGATAAAGCCAGATTGATCCGGGTGGACCAGATCGCCAAGTACCCTAATCAGACGGGTAGCCAGGAGTTTGGCCAGAATTTTCGGCTCAGCGTTGAGGAGTGAAATGGGCCGATAGGAGGCGCATCTATCTCGGGGTTTACCCTCTTTATGTATGACCACGATCGACGCCAGCCGCTGATCCAACGGAAGGATCCCATCCCCCCGCGCCTCCAAGTACATGGCGCGCAGGTGAGGGGCGACCCTATCCGGGAACAGTTTGTACAGATCGATCGGCAGTCCGTTCGGTCCAGAGGCCTTACCCGAATTCAACGCGCGAATCGCCCCCGCCACCTCATCAACCGTGATGTCGCCATCCAAATCGTCCCTATCTATGTCAGAGAGGCAGGGCAACTCGATATCACGGAGGAGATCAGTCGAGTCTTCGGGCGGCCTGTCCGACACAGAGGAATAAACCCTATGAAAATACTCCGCAAAACACTCCACAATCCCCTCAGGTTCCACAATCGCCTCTCCCCCCTCTCCAATCAACTCTGGCACCACTCTATTGACCCGTTCCTTCCTGTCCAGCCACGCCAGGAGTTTCCCTGCCTTATCTCCAACATCATACAGACGGCCCTGTTGTTCCCTGCTAAGGGTCTTGGCGGCTTCTGTCACCAGGTCCCTATACTCCGCCTGCTTCAAGCAAAGCTCATGCAATGAGGACTCTGTGACCTCCTCCTCCATATCCCCCTCAAGGGCCGCAATCTCCTCCTCCACTTGCCGCACTTCGCAATCCCTCCGATTCTTGGCAGTCACCACCAGGGAGAGGGCCTCCCCCCGAAGCACGGTCTTAAAAGCTTCCCACAGCGAGATCGCCGAGTCCACGGTTCCCAGATTGTCCTTAAAGTAATTATCTACCTTCTTTACCAGGGCGCTGCGCATCTTGGGGTCTCGGAAATACCATGGGTTAATGGGGGCCACCCTCCCTCCTCCCTCCCGACCGAGATCCAGCCGGATCCACACTGGCGAGTGATCAGAGATACCACGTGCCATGTGCCTCGCCTCGGATATCAACGAGGCATGTGCGGCCAGAGTGAGCAGGTAGTCAATCCTGGAGAGGCTACCATGCGCCCCGGAGTGAAACGTGTATTGACTCTGTGTAAGGGGTGCCGGAGCCTCCAGCAGTCTATCAGGCCAAATGTGTCCAGGAGGTCTGGAAGCCATTTCTGAGCCCCCCCTGTGTCCCTGGGCGGGTATCTATCCAGCAGTCCGGAGCCCACAGCGTTGAAATCCCCTCCCACTACCAGCATGCCCCCCGGGAGAGTCAGCAAAGCCCTGCCCAATTCAGCAAATGTGGCGGCCTGCAGGGCCGGCGGGACATAAACCGAAACCAAAACCAAAGTCCTTCCTTCCCACCGCCCCGCCACCGCCACAAACCTCCCCCTATCGTCAACAATGGTGGAGTCCACCTCAAAGGGCAGCGATGCTCTAACAAGGATGCCCACACCCCTGGACCCAGAAGAAAATCCCGAGTGTGCAATGAATTTATACCCCTTCCTATTCAGGGCATAGCACGTATTGCCTATGAGATGCGTCTCCTGCAGCAGTACAACGTCTGGCATTGAGCGTTTCAGAAATTGCAAAACAATCCCCCTCTTAATGCGATCCCCCAAACCATTAACATTCCAGCTTATAACACTTAGGCCTCTACCCCCCATCCTCAAACGGAAAGAGGCCCACCCCACACCCGAGGCGCCACCATGGAACAACCCTGAGGATAATCATCATGCCTTGCAGAAATAAACCCCCCAACAACAAATTCAAACTCCCCATAACTCCCCCCACCCTGCACCCCTGCTGCAGCTTAAAAAGCCCCCCCAACTTGCAGTGTGCCTGTCGCCCTACAAAAACAAAAATCTACAAAAAGTACCCCAAGGGAGGAAAAGAGCACCCCTCGTCCTCCCGCAACCCTCCACAGTTACTGCACTCTGTTCAAATCTTCAAATATGGTCAAATCAAGTCAGGCCGGCTTTGAGGTATCAGCCCTGTCCATCCCGGCCACTATCTCCATGCTCAGCTGTGTCGTCCCCGGTCCGTCGCCGGGGCAAAGCGTCCAACCATTCGTCGGCCATAACAGGAGAGTCAAAAAAGAATGTCCGATCTTCATGCACCACCCGTAGTCTGGCGGGGAAAAGCATGGCATATTTTAGGTCCCGTTCCCGAAGTCTTCGCTTCACCCCCAGGAAGCTCTGTCTCTGTCTCTGCACCTGCTGGGTGAAGTCCGGATAAAAATTCACCGACGCATTCTGGAAGGGGACTGGGCCCGTCACCCTCGAAGCTTGCAGGATAGCGTCCCGATCTCGGAAATGAAAGAGCCGGGCGACAATCGGCCGCGGCGGGGCACCCGCCTTGGGCCGTCCGCCCGGCACTCTATGGGCCCTTTCCACCGCAAAAAACTTTCCAAGGCCCTTAGGCTTCAGATGATTGAGGACCAAATCTTCCACAAGCAGGTCCACCGAAGCCTCATCTGAGGACTCCGGGACCCCGATGACGCGCACGTTGTTGCGCCTGGACCGGCTCTCGAAGTCCTCCAGCCGGCGGGCGGCGAGGTCACTCTCGGCCCTCAGCTTCCGGACCTCGTTCTGCAGATCCGCAACCTCATCAGTGAGGCCCGTGGTCTTGTGGTCCAGGTCCTTAACGCGTTCGTTTGTCTTGCCCAGGTCCGAGCGGATCAAGTTGACATCCACCAGGATGGCATCCACCTTATGTGCCAGGGCCTCGAATTGCCGCCCCATCGAGGTCTGCATCCCATCAAGCGCGCCCATGACATCCTGCAGGGAGAGCTCCGGTGTCCCAGGCGAGTCCTCCTTCTGGGCATCCGGCGCCTGGCTCGATCCACTCGGCGATGTCTTCAGGAGGGCGTATCGGTCCATACTGTTGACTTGGGAATACGTTCCCCGCCTGGTGGACTTAGTCTTCAGCCGATCTCCTTCTGCCTTGCCCGACATGATGGACTCCAGGCAGTCCAATGCAGTGAAGACCGTCCCCTCTCAGAGAGAGGTATAAAGAGTGAGCAGGTCCGCCTTGTTCTTCCAAAGTAGCTCGCCGAGCGTCCCCGGGGTTATAAAGCCACCCAGAGCACTACAGTGTCCGGGCAGACAAAGGGAACGAAACCGAAAGTGAAAGAGCGAGGGCCTCCGTCCGACAGTTCACACCTCACCAGGCCGTTGTTGATCAACTAGGAGTCGGGCATCCTGCCAACTCTAGCCCCTGGCATCTCCGGGAGTTAGGCCGCAATCTTTCGCCAGTCATAAGTCCGGTTCCCGATGGACGATCCGACCACAGGCAGCATCAATCGCCTCCCTGGCAACTCAGCGACACGATGCCATGCATACAATCAGGATTAGAGACAGGATAGTCGACGGAGGGCGCGAGGGTCTCGGGAGCTCTAAGCTCACGCGGCCATCTTGGTCAAGCGCTAGGCTCCTCCCTCAGCACACACGTTTTTGAACCTCGCCCCAGATGAACAGCGTTTAGCTGGTATCTATATGATTCAACAACTCCTTATATTATATAAAAGCCAACACTCCGACCCTGGTCCCTTACCTGATATATTGACTAAATTACTCACGAATAAATGGAGAGGTTCAGGTACTGAGCTAATTAGAGAAATACTAGAATCCAGAAAGCAGTACATCCTTTTTGTATGTCCCGAACATGTTTCACTGCCCATCAAGGAAAGAACGACGTATTATATGGATAGACAGAATCCCTTACGCGAAGTGCATCCGATAAAAGGTGATGACAATCAGTTTAAACGTGTGTTTGTATACACACCAATATCTAAAATAGAACTATTGGAAATGAAGAAGGTGGTACCCAGTCATGACAAAGACCCAGCGGGTTTCCACCGAGAAATTAAAGACATGTTACTCATGGGAGAATATACCTACCCCGACATTATGACAATATTGAAGGTATTAATGCCTGCGGGCATTTATGAAAAACTCAAGGAAAAGGACTGGGAGGTGGGAGACCAAAAGATAGATTGGACAGCATTAGAAAACGAAGAAAAAGCTCGAGGACCAGGTGCAGGGCTTGGGGAAAAGACCAAAACACTACCAGGTATACTAGTACAGGTACTGCCACGTTTATTAACTACGAAAAAGGAAGACTGGGGTGCAATCTCAGCCTGTAAACAAAAGCAAGATGAAGACACTAGTGATTTCTATGCCCGATTCGAAAAATGTTTTGGTATAAATAGTGGAATAAAAGCAAGTAGCGAATCGTATCCGCATCTGTTTGTGACAAAGTTAGTTGAAAATTCTTTGCCCCAAGTTAAGAATAGAGTATTGAAATTCGAGAGTACCTGGCAAGGTAACACTCCGTCACAAATGTTACAAATGTTACAGTACCATCACAATAGAATTAGAGAGGAACAAGAACATGAACAAAGACGCATGAAAGACACGAAAATGAAAATGCTAGTTTCCCAGACAGTTCCAGCTGACGGTCATAAAAAGGGTATGACACAGTCCAGTGTTTCAACAGGTCCTGTAAAAGGGACATGCAACTATTGTAAACAGCCAGGCCATTATGTACACGATTGTCCAGTTTTAAAACATAATATCGCCACAGGTAATACAAAAGAAAGACCACGACCACTTAGACAGGATCAGAACCAACAAGGAGCTCCGCAGCATGCACAGTCCATGCCAGCTCCGCAACAGTCTATGCCAGCTCCACCACCACAGCCTATTGCTGCCACACAAACAACGACACAACAGATGTACCAGACCGCACAGTATGACTACCCTGACTATCAACGATACTCATGAAACAGCCTAGAGAGGAAAGTTGGCTTACCCCTTATTGAGGTCCCTGTAGATCAAGAAGGACCTTATGTACACAGTGAACTATTAGGCCAAGATAGAAAATTTTTACTTGATACAGGGGCAAGCCGAACAACAATAAAACGTAGTGAAGTTCCAGGGGCACCCCTCTCAGGCTCACAGAATATTTCCCTTGGCTTTTCAGGAAAACCCATCATTAACGAAGTATCACAGCCTCTTCCCCTTACGATTGGTCCCTTGACACGAACTACAGATTTATTGCTTACTAAATCATGCCCAGAAAACCTGTTAGGTATAAAAACTTTGAAAGCTCTAGGAGCTATAATATGTTGTTCTCCGGAAGGAGTAAGATTGTTTTTACGTGATTTCAAAGGGCACTACGTGTCCCGAGACATGGATCACCGACTGCAGACTTTACCCACACATTTATGGGCACAAGGCCCTACAGATGTTGGTTGCATGAACATTACACCATATCGAGTTACACTAAAGGCAGGAGTGGTACTACCACGAATGCGACAATACAAGTTACCACCAGATGCTGTAGTGGCTTTACTGCAAATCATTGACGAACTTATTACCCAAGGAGTGGTTGTGGAAACAGACTCCAATGTATGTAATTCACCGATAATTCCGATTCTTAAACGAACTGATCCAAAGGCCCCGCCAGTATATCGATTGGTTATTGATCTGCGCGAATTAAATAAATGTATTGTACCACAATACCCCGTAATTCCAGACATTTCTTCATTACTGACAGCTATTGATTCCGAAGCAACATTCTTTACTGTAATTGATCTCAAGAATGCCTTTTTCAGCGTCCCAATAGATCCGGAAAGCCAATACTTGTTCGGATTTAGTTTAAATGGACGAAGCTTTAAATTCACACGCGCACCTCAAGGATTCACAGAAAGCCCCAGCATCTATAGCCAAGCACTGAAACGAGAACTTGACAGTATCCACATGCCAGTCAACACTGCCCTGCTTCAATATGTCGATGATCTGCTGATCACCGCTAGAAGCGAACCTGAATGTGAAAAAGCCTCACTGACGGTTTTACAATTTTTGGCCGAGAAGGGGCATAAGGTGTCCCCTTCTAAGCTGCAATTCTGTGTCCAGCGAGTTGTTTACCTTGGTCACTCGCTGTCCAAGGAGGGAAGGCAGCTTACACCAGATCGCATCCAGTTAATTGCTAACATGCCAATACCCAAGACACAAAAGGAGGTGCGGGCTTTTATAGGCCTCACTTCATATTGTAGGCAGTGGATCCCTCAGTATGCATTTCTAGCAAAACCACTCATTCACTTGACAACACAGGAGGCAGCCACATCGACTGTCCTCCGTTGGACTCAGGAACATACACAAGCTTTTGAAAGCCTAAAGAAAGCTTTATGTCAAGCACCCGTTTTAGCAACACCATGTTACTATAAACATTTTACACTCTTTGTTACAGAACGCGAAGGTACTGCTTTGTCGGTACTCACACAGGAACAAGCAGGATCACACAAACCGTGTGCTTATTTTTCTAGTACATTAGATCCCGTAGCTCAGGCTCTGCCTGCGTGCCTGAAATCAGTGGCAGCAACAGCTTTAGCAATCAGACAAAGCGATGCCATAGTGTGAGGACACCAATTGACAGTACAAGTACCACATGCAGTAGAGGTTCTCTTGAACCGCACACAGACACAACACTTGACTATAGCACGACTCACTGGTTACGAATTAACATTGTTTCAGCCACATATAGAAATCAGACGTTGTAGTACATTGAATCCTGCCACACTGTTACCAGTAAACGGAACAGACCCACTTGCACATGATTGTATTGAAGTTATCACTATCACGACGAAACCTAGACAAGACTTGACAGACGTCCCATTGTCAGATCCAGACCTGACGTTGTATGTAGATGGGTCATGTATGAGAACAAGTACAGGAGAGTTAGTGGCCGCGTATGCAGTCACAACAGATACTGAAGTTATTGAAACAAATCGCATAAATACCTTGTCCGCTCAAGTAGCAGAGCTCGTCGCTCTGACACAAGCCTGTATTCAAGCTACGAATAAAAAAGTCAACATATATACTGATTCACGTTATGCATTCGGAGTTGTACATGACTTCGGCGTGCTGTGGCGAGAGAGAGGTTATTTAACTTCTCACGGTACCCACATTCAGCACGGACCCCTCATTCATGCCTTACTAGATGCAATACATCTACCCACTGCAATATCAATTATGAAATGTAAAGCTCATACGAAAGTTACTGATATCATTTCCCAAGGCAATGATTTAGCTGACAGAACAGCTAAACAGACTGCTCAAACCCACACATCTGACATGACAAAGACAATAGTTCCGACACCAACACATTGCATGACGGTTAAGGATCCCGCTCTTGACGTAATTGACATACAGACACATGCTACACCAGATGAAATAAAGAAATGGACTGAATTAGGAGGGACCCAAACGGATCAAGGATGGATGACGAAGGAAAAATCTGTGTGGTTCCTTCCTGATTCAATGGTCCAAGTTATCATTAACACTGTACATAGTCCAGCGCACCTAGGAGAAAAAGCTATGCTAGACAGCATTCAACACATTTGGTTCAACAAACATTTACGAGCAGCAGCTAAACAAAAAGTCCGTACCTGTATGATTTGTTGTCAGTTTAACCCAGGTAAAAGCATTCCCGTAGAACAGGGTGGATTTCAGCCTCCTGATCACTCTTTTGAAGTCCTCCAGATGGATTATATCCAGATGGAACGATGTCGAGGATTCAAATATGTTCTCGTAGTTGTCTGTGCTCTTTCCCGTTGGACAGAGGCATACCCGGTTTCAGATTACACTGCCTCGACTACTGCCAAACAATTGGTTCGAGAATTCTTCCCACGATACGGTTTACCACGTGTTGTCTACTCAGATAACGGCCAGCCGTTCTCCTCCGAACTAATGAAACACGTTTCACTTTTGTTAGGCTATCAGTGGAGATTTCACTGTGTCCGACACCCCGAGGCAGCAGGTCTCGTGGAACGACATAATCAAACTCTGAAAATTAGATTGTCCAAAATATGTAGAGAGAAAGGTGTCAACTGGGTAGTAGCCTTACCAGTTGCACTCTTTTACATGAGAATGGTAGCGCACTCTCGAACAGGGCTATCCCCTTATGAGGTGGTCTTTGGTAGACCACCAAATATGTGGGGGACGCCTATACCACGAAAAATAACTGATGTTGACTGTAACATGCTGACAGATTACTTGGCTTCCTTGATGTCTGCACTACAATCTTGTCGTTCACAGGTAGCTGCAGCCTTTCCCGACAACACCGAGGTGAAACCCCATGACGTAATTCCAGGGGATTTGGTGTTAGTGAGGAACTTTGACCGGAAGTCTCAGCTGGATCCTAGGTGGAAATCGCCTCAACTCGTACTGTTAACAACGAGGACAGCCGTGAAGATCGAAGGTCGAAAAGGCTGGATACATTCAAGTCATATCAAGAAATTTCATGGACTACCGTCCGATGTAAATGACACACCTTGCGTGTCTTCACCGATTGACTCAAAGCTTCCTTTGGTTGAACTGAATGACAAAGAACAATACAGACTAAAATTAAGGTCTACCAAGTCAGACAATTTGATTGTTTAAGTCCTCTCCAAGGTGAATCGGTCGAATTTGTCCCTGACATGAATCCCCTAGACCTGAATAGAGAGAGACACCGAAGGAAGCGAATGAAACAACATGCGTACTATAAATCACTGCGTAGTCATTGCACAGTGACGTTATTAATTTTGTTTTTCTTATGTCTTTTAATAATAGCTGCAAGTATATTGTTGCACATATATTATCCTATTTCTAAACATGTTTATAATGTTACTGCTGAACATTCTTTTAGTGAATTTCCTCCGCATGAGTTGTCATATAGATTTGCGCTGCGCAATAACACTTTTATTAGTATGTTACATCATTCCCATCAGGTTAGCAATGCTACAAATTGTTGGATATGTGGCCGACTCCCTCCCTATCAGAACTATAAAGGAATTCTGCCTCTCTTCCCATACCCGTTCACACACAATGGCTCCTGTGGAGCATGGTTTAGTCTAATTAATTCCCAAGATTCGAATTCCGCAGTTTATCAAGACAACTGGGTATGGGGAAACCTGAACTTAGTTTTACTTAAAGTCTGCTACCCTGACAAGAAGGGACTTCCCAAAAGAACAGGAACTGATCTAGAAAATGAAGTATATGGATTAGGTAATTTCACGCTTAATCTCATGATCCTGAATGTCGAATCCGAAGCTGCACCAATTTTGCCCGCTATGTCAGTATTTCCAGTTAAAGGTGAATTATGTATAAGAAAGAATGGCTCTATACACATGGGCCACAGTAAATGCACCACTGTAATAGAATTCAGTGATCAAGGCAAGTCTACATTTAGAGCTTCTCGCCATTCCTACTTTGTATGTGGTCAGACTGCATATATACGTTTGCCTCTAGATTGGGATGGTACCTGCTACATCGGATTCCTTTTGCCACCTGTTTTCCTAGCTCCTCCTGATTATCATAGAAATACTCATTTAGTACACAATAGAGAACGGAGAGATCTCCCAATAGTCGATTACACTGAGACAGCATGGGAAAAATACACAGATTTCAATAAAGGTCTCTTTCCCTATATAGGTACAGTTACCAATAGTAAGCTGATACGTAGATTAACCAGAACCCTTGAAGCAGTAGTGAACGAAACTATTTCCGCCTTAGGCAATTTAACAGAAGAGCAGTCTGCTATGCGGATTGTTGTGCTTCAAAATCGTCTTGTCCTTGACGTCATCCTGGCCGATAGGGGCGGAGCTTGTAGGGTCATCGGATCAAGCTGTTGCATTTTCATACCAGAAAATTCGCCATCTGTATATAAAGCCATAACTCGCCTTCATAAGATTGTAAGCCAGATACACCAGAATCCAGGCACCTGGACTTGGTCCAGTTGGTTTTGGAGTGTATTATCTACCTTTGGATAGAGGGTCCTATCCTTCCTAGGTATTGGCTTTCTCATACTATTCAGTTGCTGCTTATGCCTACAATGTGGACCAGCGATTTGTGGTCTGTGTGCCACCTCGTGTATCCCACATCCAAGTTTTCATTCAAGATTCCGGAAGAAGAAAGAAGAACAAATGATGCTATATGAACAGATCAACGGATTGATGAAGATTGATATCTCTTAAGGGCAAGTAGGGGACAAGGAGGGAATGTGGAAATATGGATTTTTATGGTCAGTTATGTCCCCTATCTTGGACCCCAACGGTTTCATGTATAAACCATGAGTACATGTATGTTTCCTCCAGTTCCAGTTATGAAGACGCAAACACATGTGCGTCCACCGTCAACATGTCCTCTTTCAGATCCGC
Source organism: Triturus cristatus (assembly GCF_964204655.1). Lineage (NCBI taxonomy): Eukaryota > Metazoa > Chordata > Amphibia > Caudata > Salamandridae > Triturus > Triturus cristatus. The sequence continues at coordinate 490,383,280 of NC_140579.1, forward strand.
CATGAATGGGCCGGATATTCTATTCCTAAGTATGAAAGGCCACCGGCTTTATATGGTTCACTTATCCCATTTTACAGTTCAGGCGAGTAGGCCCTGATTCTGCCATCAAGTCTTTTCTGCCTTCTGCCTCTGAAAGCTCCAGTCTGAGCTCGCATCTGTACCCATGAACTTTGTCCTACTCCCTGCGCGGCTAACGGTGCCTGACTCCAGCCTGTTGCCTGCCAAAAACTGTATTTCACCTTCAAGATTATCTGCTTTGCTCCGCTCCCTATCCAATACATTCCTGTCTAGTAGTTTAAGTAAACATTCTTCCAGCTACCGAGCAAAGGGCCCGGCTTCTCTGTCTTCATGCAAGTAATTCATAGCCCTATTACTATGGAAGATTTCTGCCCTCGCATCTAGTGTAGACACTTAGACGCTTGTACACGCACTAACGGTCAGTATAGTCAGTATAGAATAAGATTCTATCCTAAGAGTCCTTTCTTTTTGGATAACACAGTTCTTTAAACATAGGATATTAGATATGATTTGGGATTAGGTTGACATAACCCCAGACTTCTGTCTCCACATGTAGAGCTAAATGTCAAGTCCCCTTCACCCCCTAGTTGCACGTCAATCACACGTCATGCTGCTGCGCGCGCATCTCTGCCAAGTATTTCTGCTGACATTGCGAAATTCTTCCATGGAACCACCCATTTATGACATCATACCTGATGACGTTCTTTAGTTACGCCCAGTTACACCCACTTTAGTTACGCATGGATGTTTTATCTTAGTTATCAATTATTACGCCTCCTGCATCTGTTTCACTGTAATGCCTATTGTATAAAAATGATTACTTGTCAATAAAGTGGGGTCCTTCACTTCCTGAACCTTCGTGGTGATGGAATATGGAGTCCTCAATTCGAATTGATTTTGGAATAAAGCCCGTTCCGAACCTCTAATACCACGGATTCTGCCTCTTATTTTACTGAGCTATTATTATAGATTTTCCGCATCAAATTAAGTTCCGGTAATTAAATTATTTACCACAGACCCCAAAGATCTAGTAAATGAATAAAGGTGGAAGAATATCTCTCATTTCTTCATTTCACCCCTTCTCTTTCATGATTTGGCCTCTACCATGACATGAGGGAGATCCTTTATCACTTTGACCTGGAGAGGTGCACATGCATGTCATCCTTTGTTTGATAGTAGAATACCATCTGTGTCATTGGTTAAGCATGTAGAGCGTTGGTGGCAGCGTACTGTATTGTGAATCAGTACTTGTGACTAGACCTTTTTAATCTATGTTACGGGAGTGGGGGTCTACTTGCCCCCCTCATGTTAAGTTTTGCTGCTACATTCTAACCCAGGCTCTAGTGCTAAGTGCATGTTTCTGTGTATGTTTATTTCCTGCATGGTGCAAACATTGTGTGCATGTGAGAGCTAGAGTGATAAAGGCCTCTGGGATGTATTTTGGAAACCTCTGGCCAGTTCATGTACACTAGATGAAGGTGAGATTGTTTTTCTAGACTGTAGAAGTGTCTTGCTGACAATCCTGATGTCTGGATGAACAGGACCTAGGCACTGAAAGGAGGAAGGAAGAGCAAGATCTCCGTTTACAAATGTGACTAGGTCATTTTGCTGCAAAGAGCTGCTGATCAGTCTTCCTGAGCCCATCTATTTGATAGATCCTGGATGGGAGCATCGACTCTCTTGCCTGAAGCAGCTGTACTGTGGCACTGCCGAAGTAGGTCAGATCAAACAGCACTGTTGTTACCCTGCAAATAGCCTGTACCATGGTGCTAGCCTGAAGGATGCCCGAACCGACTGGGCCACTGTGATACTGAACATTTTTGCCCAAAGAGGACCATGCTGCTATAATTCGGGAAGAGTGGCCAAAGCGGACTGCACTACTGTGACGACTGAAAGGACTGCTCTATTGAAATGTATTTTGCTATGTTTTCTCATATCGTAAATCAGAAACTGCAAAGAGAAACTGTCTGTTTATTAATGAAATATGATGAGACTATGCTTATGAAAATAGTGAAATGATAGATATATTAGATTCTTATGCGTTTATGTTTTCTTCAAGTGTTTTAGAGTTAGCACATTTTTGGGTTCTCCATGTAGGCCTCAAAATGTATTATGTCTTTCCATTGTAGGCCTTAAAGAAATGAATTAGTCCTTCATTATTTCCTTCGAAATAGAATAAAAATGCTGACTTGATTGCTCTAGTTACAAGTATTATCACTGGAGTTTCCTTCTTACAGTCTGAATATTCTCTCTCTATGAACAAATTTGTCAACTTTGTTGCAAGCTAACGCGGAAGCGAGCACGTGGACATGTTGAGTTGCAAGTGACTGTGTGCTTCCTGTTTCCAAGGTGAAATTAAATATTACACATTCTTAGAAAACTGAAGACAGAGAACAAAGGTATTACGTGTAGGTTCCGGACGATTTGGGCTGAAGAATGATCATTCCATGATCACACCATGGATCCCAACCAAAAGAATCATGTAAAACTATGCAAGAAGCTACATTTGCGGACTGGAATTGTGAACGTTTCGAGGTATAAAAACTTTGTGGGAAAAGTACGTGTGGGGCTATTTTCCCTGCAATTCTTGGGCGTGACATGCTGTCGATCCAAACTCTGACTATCCTTAACTGAACTCTCCTGATTTCCCTGCATTTCATCAGTTGGTGAAGCTGAGCAGGCTAACCTTTCAGCTGAAGGGTTGACTATTCAGACTAATTGCACGCTGTGCTTTAGTCCACCTTGTGTCTCGGTCCTGATAATCTACAACTGAACTTTGGTTCGTATTAGTTCTGGAATTGTATACTGAATTTGTAATGCATATTATTTTTGCCTCTTTCTCTCTCTCCTCATGCCAGTTATATGATTTATGATGCATTTTGCTTTAAACTGTAATTGTGTTGTGATTTTACCTGTATTCAGTTGAAACCCATGGACTAAAAATTGTAATGTGTTTTTGTGTATTGACCACTCATTTATAAGATTTAGATAAAAGTGCCTTGATAACTATACCGAGTTTGTTTTTACTTATTGATGAATATTACTGACAAGTTATGGTTATTGATTATTGTTGTTAGATAGGCATTTATTTCTTCATTACAGGTCCTCACGAAGGAATGGCTTCCGTTTCTAATTATCTGAGCCACTATTAGCTCTTACAAAGGTCTATCAGAAGACCTCATGATTTGTAAGTGGAAAGTAGAGTTTCTATGGGCCCAAACTCTGTTGCTGTGAATTACATTACTGAGATTACAGTTCATGGTGTGGTGAGTAACCTGTGTCTGTGCACACAATTTTACACCTCGTCCGCTGGATCAGGACCCACGTCTGGGCATACCTTGGCCACTTAGGGTGCACATAGCTAACACAATATGATGATGGACAGAGTGCTGAAACTTTTCAGACTCTCAACCCCCGTCACAGATCTGGGTTAAATCCATCATCGTTCTTCCACTCGCTAAGCCACTCCAGTTTTCACCCAATCATATGCAAATCAGTCTTGACCCTTCTCACATAGGAACAGTCCGGTCCGAACTGCTAGGCCAGGTCCTCCCTGCACCATAAACAAGCATCCTGGTAAAACCAAGACACCACTAGTGCCTCAACTAGTTGTCGGTGTTCCTTTTGAGCCTGTGGGAATAGACACTGTTGGTCCATTTGACTCCCACACCCCTGCATCAGGCAACAAGTACATATTGGTTTCGGTGGATCATGTCGCTAGGTATCCAGGGGACACCCTGAGGAGCACGACTGCCAAGGTGGTAGCTAGGGCTGTCGTAGGATTTTTTCTAGGGTTGAATTTCCTCAGGCAGTGATTTCTGACCAAGGAAGCAATTCCCTCTACTCTTACATGAAAGAGAGTTAGGAGTAAACTGGTGTGACCTGTCGCTTCTCCAGTCTGTGCAATCCACAAAACAGTGGGTTTAGTGGAGAACTTTAAAAGGCCCTATAATACTATGATGTAAACTAGAAAACAGTCGGAGGGGGCAGGATCTTCTCTTACCACACCTTTTTCGCTTACTGAGAGATTCCACAGAAATGAGTGTGTTTCCATTCTTGAACTTCTGTTAGGACACCCAGGGCATGGCCCACTCAACTTGATCAGACAAGGGTAGAAAGGGACTTCCACATTATATCAAAAGGGTGTGGTGGACTATGTGACTGGTCTCAGGAGGTCGACCGCAAAATACATGGGGAGAGAATGGTGAGAGGATGTGGCCTAACGGCTAGGGCGATCGATCTCAAATCTGGGGAGCCGGGTTTGAGTCTCGGCAATGACACTCAACCTCCTGTGATTCTGGGCAAATCACTTAATCTCCCAGTGCCTAACAAAAATTAATGTGTCCTTGTGTAACGCAACTGATGCTCATGCTAAGCGCTCTGATACCTAATACCTTCTGGTCAAGTTCGCACTATATAAAACTCCGAAAGAAAATAAAAATACATGGCTCTGGCAAAGTAAAACCTTCAGACTAGCCACAAGATGGTAAAGGAATGGTATGACCAGAAAGAGATGCTCATTGGACACTAGGAGAGTCAGGAGTTGCTGGTGCTAAAACTTGTTTGTCCCAAAACCCTGGAGGATAAGTTTACATTACACAGTAGCACAGATGTCTGATGTGATTGCTTGGTCGAAGCAGGTACCACAAGTGAATATAGGATGGTACTCTATGTGAATCAGCAGATGCCTTCCCTCCGTTGAGGTTACACAGTGTAAATCATGGCTATGGTAGAAGTGGTTCAGGAAGACAGTGACTTACTGCGTAGTAACATGTGGGCTGGCTCTGTGGAAGTGTTACAGACTGCGCGATTTGATGTCTGGGCAGCAAAGAGAATGTAGGGAGGTTGTGGGATGATTTTCTCACTTGTCCTCACCCACTTCGATGAAGGTTCTGTAGTCCACAAAAAGAAAAATGTACATCTAAACAATCCACAAAGCTGATGACCTTGTAGAGTGGCTGGGTGCTGCAAATTACTTGAGAATCTTCATCTGACCAGTGGCTATTGGCAGGTTGCTTCAGCGCCTAATGCCAAGAACATCACCACATTTTTTATGCCAAAGGGGCTATTTCAGTTTTAGGTGATGCCCTTTGGGCTAAAAATGCTCTTATCACTTTCCTACACCTGGTAAAACACCTGGTGAACCATGTTCTATCAAGGCTAGAATAGTTCTTTGTGAGCTACCTGGATGACATTGCAGAATGAAGCAATACACGTGAGGAACATGTGAAACACCTAAAGCATGTGTTGGTCAGGACACAGGGGCAAAACTGACTAAGGTAATTAAATTCCAGGTGGGTCTATCTACTGGATAGTACCTCTGATATCAGGTGGGTAACAAGAAGATCCATCAACTGGAGGGCAAGGTTCAATCAATTCTGGAGTGGGAGGTGCCTACAACTCACACACAAGTTACTAAAGGAAATTTGGAGATAACTACGGGAAGTGAGCCCTGCACTTGGCACCTGTACTAAAGGCCCTTGACCACATTGAACCCTTTATTGTATAGACAGATACCATCAGACAAAGGTCTTCTGTCTTGTAAGTTATTACCCGAAGTGAAGAACTGGGCGACCATTGAGAAGGAGCACTTTGCCATTGTGTGAGCTTTGAAAAGGTTTATGGTATATCTGTTTGGTTCTACATTTCTACATTTGTAGTCCAGTGATGGAAATGAAGGGTGAAACTCCTGAATCGCTAAGATCATGCATCTCACTGCAAGTTTTATATTTCACAGTCCAGCATTTTAAGGGAATGAACTTCAGAAATGGAGATGGACTTTCCTGCTGGGCTTGCCAATCCAACAACAGGACTTCTCCAAGAGTGGAGTAATATTTCACGTAGTCTGATATGTGAGGGGTGTCTACTAGGACGGGTTGTCTCCTGCATGGTGTACAATTGTGTTCAAAAACACCAAACGCAATCATGACCTGTCTCAAATAGACTAAATAAAGGGTCACTTACAGGGAATTACCCATCTTCTGGGAACTCTTCCGGTCCAGGTTATGTCTTGCAGTTTGAATAGGACTATGGAAATTCACAAACAATTAGAAGGCGTATATCATGCTTCATTGGCCAGGCCATATTCCCCAGAGAAAATTCTAGTTGTAATTGGGTGCCCCGTAACTACGGGGAGTACTTTTGAGGGTGAGTATTGGTGGAATATGGATCTGGAGAGCATAAAAATCCCTAAGCACTGCACATGAGCTATTTCTGTTCATCTAAAGTGGGCCAGACAGAAGATTAAAAACTACTGCGATGCATGGGACTGCCTATTATCCCTGCATCTAAATCGGTCGACATGTTTCAGCCTGTATAACAGCCCTAGAAAAGGTCCCTCACTTTCTTCAGAATCCAGTGCTTCACCTTTCTAGCTCCATACTATACAAGTACTCGTGCATCCATCAGCAATCCTCCACATTACACATATAAGTACAGTGTTGCTGGACAATGTTCACAGAGTCTGTGATATTTTGGTGGTCCTGTAGGATGTGTAAATATAAGACACAAATCATAAATATACTGAGACAATACATAACATTGAAGACCCAAAAGGAGAACAATAAAATCAGACAAAAAACACAGCACGTAGTTTTTCTCAACCCATGCTGTTGTGGACTATTTGTGCAATTGGTTGTCACGCTCACATGAGATGCACACAATGCCAACCCATGCAAATCTGTGATTGTGCAAAAATCTATGCTGTATCAGTGTGACCCTAAGAAATTTGTATTACTTTCCACAGATCTCCTTCAGTTAGATGGGACATAGAGTTCAAAGAGTAAAAGCATAGGGTCATGAATGCTTCATGTCAGGTACCAAGGGGGATTTTAGCAAGGGCCTTATCGCTGCTTTAGCGGCACTTTTTGTCGCTAAAGCGGCGATATTTCTATCGCCCCATTAGCAAGCTGTCGCTAACAGCTGTTAGCGACAGCTTTATGGCGAAAGCGACCGTTTTGGTGCCGCTTTGCATGTCCCGACTTAAAGCGACTGAAAAGAGTCGCTAACACAGCTTTCCCCTATTAGCAATGCCCGCGAAGCGATAAAGAAATTTGCGCTAACCGCGAATATCGATGGAATCTAACACCTGCTAAAAACCTGACTTAACCATTCTAGTCAATGGGGGGGGGGTGGATTGTAAGGTTAAGTCCTCACCTGCCTATTAGCAAGCTTTTCATTAGCGTGTAGAATTTATTGCTGGTTTTCTCGCGCTATTGCTGGGTTTCGCCGCTATCGCTGGAGTTTGTATCGCCTTGGAGATAAGTGTTGATAATAACGCGTTATCTCCGTGAGTGCCCAACTGCGAGTATCTACTTTTGTGGCTCTTGATTTAAGCCCCAGCCTCATGCTTATCTAATATGTGTGCAAAGGCCTTGACATGAGTGAGGTCCTAGACCTAGAGAGGAGCACAAAACGTGTTCTTACTGATTAAGAAGGTTGACTACTGTCCCTGTCAATTGTTTAGCATGTAGTGCGAGGTGGCAGTGAACCATGTTTTGAATCTGTAGTTATGACCACACCTTATTATCTGGGTCACCAGAGAGGAGGCATACTGGCCCACTCATAGAAAGCTACACTGCTACGAGCTAATCCAGGTCCTACCACTAATATCTCAGTGCAAGTTTGCATGTATGTATTTGTGCGCATGTTTGTTTGTTTTGAGGCCTGTAAGTTTAGTTATGGAAGCCCCTGGCCTGTTTATGCTCACAAGATAAAGGTGAAGTTAGACCTAACACTGGAAGTGCGTTGCTGTCATTCTTGAAGCTGAAGGGAGCATACCTAGATGCTGAAGTGGGGAAAGAGGATACAGGGCTCTCATTAGAAATTCAATTAGGTCCTTTTGCTGCAAAGAGCTGCTGCTTAGTGTTCCTGAACACTGCAGTTTGGTGGACTGTGGGGGTGAGGGGTCTATTGTTCATAGTGGAAAAGCTCATTTAGGGAAAGTCAGACTTCTGTATCCCTTCCTCCATCAGAGTGGTTGCTGACAGCCAGGTGTCTCCTGTGGGTGCTCCAAATTGGTGACAACCTTGGTTTGAGGAGCTGTGAGAAGCTGTGTCTGGACAACAGTCTGGAAAGAATACACAACAGAGGAACCAACCGAAAATGGCTTAGAGATCACATACAAAGAATCCCCATCCCCTCTGTGGGAGCTGCCGAATGACTTGTTCCAGTGTCAAATCCTCTTTGAACAATGAAGCAGCGCTCTACAGAGTATCCAGAAGACAACTGTGCAACCAGAGTTGGTGTCTGCCCGTCATTCAGCTTCCCAGAGGTGAGGGAACATCACCTGGAGTATGACAGGGAAGAGCGGCCTTCCTGTTCTGAAGCGATTGCAGGCTAACCTGCTTATAAAGAAGAGCGAAGGAGAGGGCCAACTCTACAGGAGGTGCTGACTACCAGGGCAAGCAGAAGCCGCTGACCCAGAGCTGAGGGTGCGTCTGCTGACAGAGAATGGAGAAAGGACATTCTGTATGCTGCCATTGTCTCTCTTGTCTGAAGCGGCTACACCGTGGCACTGCCGAAGTGAGCCCGAATGGACTGTGCCTCTGTATTCCTGCAAGCAGACTGTACTGTGGCACTAGCATGAAGTGTACTCGAGCAGACTGTGCCACTGTGACCCTAAATATTTGTGTCTAAAGCAAACAGCCCTGACCAGTAACAGCACTCCAAACTTAGAGATGTCTGACGGCCCAGGGGACCTCTATTACATTGTCAGGAACTGCTGCCACTGCGTTTCCTGTCAATGTATTTAATTAATGTATGATGGTTGACTACGTGAACATGATCGTACCATCTGTCAAACTTTTAACATGTTTTTATTTTCAAAAACAAAATCCCAAAGCGGGATTTTGTTTTTGTAAATAGAAAAATTAACCCCTTCGCTGCTAGACCTTTTCCCCACCTTTGCTAAGTCTTTTTTTGGCTAGTTGGGTAGTTTGCACTTAGGCCCCTGTCACTTTTTGACCACATAAGGTATCCACGCCAAATTTGCGTCCTTTTCTTCCAACATCATGGGGATTCTAAAGGTACCCAGGGATTGTGGATTCCCCTGGAGGGAACCCAGAAATTAGCCACGATACAGCTAAATTTCGTTTTTGGGGGGGGGGAATGGGAAAAAAGGGCTACAGATGAAAGCGTCTGTTTATTTCCCTGCAAATGGTATCAACAAAGGGGTTGTGGTGCTGAAATCACCATCTTCCCAGCTTTCGGGTACAAGCAGACTTTTGTCAGAAAACCAAAATTCTTTACACAGTTTAGGGATTTTTCTGGGACATTGCCTATTTTTGCAATTTTTTGTGCTTTCAACCTCCTTCCAGTTAATGGTAGAAATGGGTATGAAAGCAATAATGGATCCTGTGAAGCTATACATTTTTAGAAAAGTAGACAAAATTCTGAATTCAGCAAGGGGTCATTTGTGTAGATCCTTCAAGGTTTCTTTATAGAAACTAACAGTTGAATATAGGACAAATTGAAAATTTGTTGAAAAAAACAGCCATTTGTGTCAACATTTTCACCTGTAACTTCTTCTAATTATGACAGCTGTTTGAAAGCAATATACAGTTACATCTGCTGGACCTTTCTGATTGTGGAGATATATAGGACTTGTAGGTTCACCAAGACCCCGACGAACCCAGAGCCAATAACTGAGCAGCGTCTTGCAATGGTTTTTTATTATGTACCGGGTATAACGCAACTAATTTGGGAAAATATATACATGGAAAAATCGGTATGTAAGACACTTATGTATTTCTGAAATTGGAACAAAATATAGAGTTTAGAAACAGTAGATATTTGCACATTTCTGAAATTGTGAATACCCATACTAGCATGATAATTCTAGGACATTTTTCAAAATGACTTCTTTTTTACACAGTCTTTCATTTAGAAGGCAGAAATGCATCAAAAGTCAATAGGTAATAACAGTTGCTCTATAATTTTGTGTTACCCTAAGTCTCTCGATAAAAATGGTACCACACTTCAGGGCTCGAAAAATCCGAAAAATGGTACTAGTTCTGCAGGTCTAGTCCCTAGGAAAATCCCCTCGACCTCACTGCAACCTACTTGACCTCCGTCTCTGAAAACGGAGCAAAAGTGACAAGATAACTAGATTTAAAGGCATCTTTATTGCTCATTCTCTTTGTGGGCAATAAAAATGCCTTTAAATCTTGTTATCTTGTCACTTTTGCTCCGTTTTCAAAGACAGAGGAAAAAAGTTAGTTTGTCTTCCTACTCGCCAGAAAGGGCGAGTAGGACCTAAAAATAGCTCGTCCTCATCAATTCTCCCTCGCAAATGCGAGCGGGCGAGTGGATTTGCCGAGCCCTGCACTTGTGTGGGTATGCCTAGTGCCCGCGACAGGAAATGGCTCAAAACACAACGTGGACACACTTCATTTTTACAGTGAAAACTGACCCTTTTTTGCAAAGTGCCTAGCTGTAGATTTTGAACCCTAGCTTTGCCGGCACCTAGGGAAACCTAGCAAACCTATACATTTTTTAAAACTAGACACCTAGGGCAATCCAGGATGGGGTGACTTGACTGGCTCTCACCATGTTATATTACCCAGAAACCCTTGCAAACCTAAAAATTTCTACAAAAAACACATTTCCCTCCCATTTCTGTGGTGGGAAGTTCTAAAATCTGGGTGGATCCACAATATTCCACCCATTCGCGTCCCCAAAGTCTTCAGAGAAAAATGGTACCTCACTTGTGTGGGTAGGCCTAGTGCCCGCGACAGGAAACGGCCCAAAACGCAATATTGGGGGATCCACGCAAACCATACCTCGCTGGACTCCCCCGGGTATCTAGTTTTCAGAAATGTGTGGGTTTGGTAGTTTCCCAAGATGGCCGCCGAGCCCGGGGCAAAAACCAAGGTGACCCCCATTGCAAAACCAGGTTGTTTTGTGATATGTAATTTTGATGTCTCCTCAATACGTTTTGGGCCCTTGTCTGTCGTGGGTACTTGACCCACCCACGCGAGTGAGGTATCATTTTTATTGGGAGACCTGGGGGAACGGTGAGTGGTAGGACATTTGTGGATCCACGTAGATTCCAGAACTTTCCCACATAGAAATTTGAGAAAAAAGTGGATTTTTCAGCTAAATTTAAGGTTTGCAGGGTATTCTGGGTAAGAACACGGGGGATCCACGCAAGCCATACCTCGCTAGACTCCACCAGGTGCCAAGTGTTTAGAAATGTGTGGGTTTGGTAGTTTCCCAAGATGGCCGCCGAGGCCCGGGGCCAAAAACCCAAGTGAACCCCCCTTGCAAAGCCAGGTGGTTTTGTGATAGGTAATTTTGATGTCTCCTCAATACGTTTAGGGCCCTTGCCTGTCGTGGGTACTTGATCCACCCACGCGAGTGTGGTATCACTTTTATTGGGAGACCTGGGGGAACGCTGCGTCGTAGGAATTTTGTGGATCCACGTAGATTCCAGAACTTTCCCACACAGAAATTTGAGAAAAAAGTGATTTTTTAGCTAAATTTGAGGTTTGCAGGGCATTCTGGGTAGGAAAACATTAGGGGATCCATGCAAGCCATACCTTGCTGGACTTCCCCGGTTTTCTAGTTTTCAGAAATGTGTGGGTTTGGTAGGTTTCCCTTGATGGCCGCCGAGCCCACGGCCAAAAACTCACGGGACCCCCCTTGCAGGTTGTTTTGTGATAGGTAATTTTGATGTTGCTTCAATAGGTTTTGGGCCTTTGCCTGTCGCGGGTACTTGACCAACCCACACAAGTGAGGTACCATTTTTCTCGGGACACTTGGGGGAATGCGGGGTGGGTGGAATTTTGTGGATCCACACAGATTCCAGAAAACTTTCCACCACAGAAATGTGAGGAAAATGTGTTTTTGGGGAAGAATTGTGATGTTTGCAAAGGATTCTGGGTAACAGAACCTGGTGAGAGCCAGACAAGTCACCCCATCCTGTATTCCCCTGGGTGTTTAATTTTTTTAATGTATAGGTCTGCTGGGTTTCCTTAGGTGCCAGCAGAGCTAGGGTTCAAAATCCACAGCTAGGCACTTTGCAAAAAAAGGGTTCGTTTTCACTGAGAAAATGTGGTGTGTCCACGTTGCGTTTTGGGCTGTTTCCTGTCACGGGCACTAGGCCTACCCACACAAGTGAGGTACCATTTTTCTCGGAAGACTTTGGATAACACAGAATTATAGAGCTCTTCCCCAGCTCCCGAGGCTTTGGGAAAGAAAAAGAAATCCCTCTTGTGCCTGCACCAGAGGGATTTCCAGTGCCATGTTCCAGGACGGCCAGGAGCCATCCTGCCCACACGAGCACCGCTGCGCACGACGGTTCCCAGCCGTTGTGCACACCGAACGGGTTAATGAACCCCCCACACAATGGGAGTTTTCTCCCATGGTGTGAGAGTTATTTTTCAGTTTTCATTGCCCCTTATTGCCAGTCTTCTCCACACAGATTTATCAAATGTATTTACTCTGCCTGCATGTGCTAATGCATTATGCATTACTATCATTCCGAATAAAGTACTACTTGCTGTCAAGGTTGTGAATATAAATTCTGCCAAGATAGGTTTAGGAATTAACTTGCTCTAATTTATCACCGCCTAAAGACCAACAATACGGTTTACATCGCCTCCCCCCCCTCCAAAAGCTAATATCTTAGTTTTGGTGATATTGATTTTAAGATGACATTTTTCTGTGTAAATAGATCGTGCAACCAAGTTTCTCTGCAGCGCTATCCGAGTCAAATCAAGTAAAGCCATGTCATTAGCAACCATCAAAAGGTGCAGAGACTATGGGCCAGATGTATCAAAAAAATGTTTTGCGATTACCTAATTGAGAATCTTTGCGATTCGCAATTAGGAATCGCAAAACAGCATGCATGAAAGTGTGTAGTACACTTTCTATGATTCCTAAGGGGCTGCAAATGACCTACCTCATGAATATTAATGAGGTAGGTCGCAATTTGCGACCCCCTAGGAAGCCCAAATATCACAGGAAAGATGGCCTGCTGAGATCAGCAGACCATCATGTCAGTGATTGCTTTTAAATAAAGCAATCTTTTTTTTGGAAAAGCAGCCCATTTTCCTTAAAGGAAAACGAGATGCTTTACAAAAAGAAAAATGAAAAGTTTTCTTTTAATTTTTTAGGAGCAGGAAGTGGTCCGTGGGACCACTGCCTGCTCTTAAAAATGCTTTTACAAGCATTCGCAAAGAGAAAGGGGTCCCTTGGGGTCTCCTTCCCATTTGCGAATGGGTTACCACCTACTTGAAGTAGGTGGTAAAATGCGAATGTTTTGCGACCCCATTCACAGTCACAAAACATTCATTCATACCGTTGGATTCGCTATTTGGAAGGGATGCCCTAAACACGACCCTTCCAAATAGCAAATCGCAAACCCATTTTGCAATTCGGTAACAGGTTACCGAATCGCAAAATTGGGTTTGATACATCACAAACGGCCAGATTCTGCAAATTGTTCCGTTTGCGGGGAGAAAAATGGTGGATGCACCTGGCCCTATGTTCCCAATCTGGGGGGAATATTCTGAGTTGCATAAATTACAAGGGGAGATCTTGTAGAAATAGCGAAAATAAGAGTGGTGCCAATTTGCATCCTTGTTTCACTTAGTGTCCTGTTTTTAACTTGTGGATTGAGTATTTATGCTCGCCTATCAACACTTTACACCAAGTAGAAGCATCAAGTGCAATTATTTCTCTTAGAAGATTCAATGGAATACGCAGATCGGCAAGTTTTTCCCCATAAAATGTGTCTGTCGAAGTTGTCAAAAGCCGTAGAAAAGTAGAAAAAAGCAGTATAGATTCTCTGAGATTTAAAATGTACTCATTTATCAATTAATGTTTGAACAACAGCAATGTTATCCAGCACAGCACATTTAGGTCTAAAAGATTGTTCTAAAGGAATTATTCAATTTCCATAGGCCCAGTCTTGCACATGTTCTAAGATACTTCTTGCATAAAACTTGCCAGTTGAATCAAGGAGTGCCATTTGCCTATAATTGCTTGGCCTTGATCTGTATCCTGCAGGGGAGTCATAATACTTATTTTCTATGAGTTAGGAATGCATCCTATATTATAACAGTAATCATATAATGGGGCTAAAACTGTTCCCATTAATTCTGGATTAGCTTTCAAGACCAGAACCAGAATTTGATCCAGACTCATAGCTCCAGAAGTTCTGACACTTTTTATATATCCAGCAATCTGGGTGATTGTGGGGGTGAAACATCTTTATAATCCTGGGTTAGTGTTAAATAATGGTTGAGATATTGAACCTGAGTTTGGTTATTTAAATTTTTCAGCACATAATTGAACAATTTAATCTAGAGAGAAATTAAAGTACCCGAAATATTAATTTTAGACCCACAATTAAAGGTCACTAGCCTCCAGTATTTCCTAGAATTTGTATTAGCTGTGACGTGATGCCAGTCAATCAACTTTTGATCATTTCATTTCCTTTTACAAGAGAGACAATGGGCCTGATTACGATGTTGGTGGGATCGCAACCGAGGATATCTGCGGTGGTTGGAGGCAGCATGCGGACGGACCTACCGCTGCTGTTCCGACGGGCTCAAGGAGCCCGTCGGCCTAGCGGTGGGAATGTAATCCCTATAATAAAGGGTGTTGCCTTCTCAGGCACCGCTGTAGGGATTACGATGTCCCTTTCAGTATCCCTTTCTATTGCGGTCCAACCGCCATAGAAAGGCAGACGGAAATAGACTTTGGGGGGCCCTAGCAGGCTCCCTGTCCTTCCACCGCCTCCGCTATAGGTTCTGGGGGCACCTATGGTCCACCATGTGGCAGGATGTTCGTCTGACCAACATCGTAATTAGGGTCATAGGCGTTATCAAATTCTAATTTGTTTAAACATCAGGTCTCTTGTAGACAAATAGATGCTTTCAGGCTTTCCATAAAGTTTATTTTTTCAGCAAGAAAGCCGGCTAAATTCCGTGATAGAAACTGGAAGCTCTTATTAAAACGGGAGCTTAGAAGCCTTATTTTTTTTATTTGCTTTTAGCTGTCCAGATAGCAGGGCCCAAGATACCTCATAATTGAACGATTCTTGCCTTATATGCTCGCTAGTACAGACTCTCTGCCATCAACATCAACTTGGATGGCTAAAGTGTTAGATGGCTTATGAGCTTTAGCATTATTAGGCAATCAAGAGCTGCGATCTAAAATATTCAGAACCCTGACAAATCCTATTACCGATGTTAGGGGGAGGGATTAGGGTTGCATTTTCTACCAAGTTTACAATAAATTTAATATGACAGGAATGTTTTCAAGTGATTCTGTGCTTATACCTTGTCCCTTTAATCCTGGTACATTTTCCTTAAGGATGAACTTTAAACACCCCTCTATAGCAATTCTAACTCTTTCAAATGACAAGATTCATTTTTATCTTTATTACAAATCTGGAAACATGGAACAAATGGAACTAGATTGCACATTAAAAGGAGTTTGTAGCTTTATTTATTATTTTTTTTTTTGAAAACCTTTATTTCGAAATTCAGGACACAGCTATTCAGCCGACAGCCCGAAGGTTCGGCAGCATTGCAAGTTGGATACAGTGATGTGTCCCCAATACAGTTCAAAGAGTAATGCAAAGGTCCAATTTTAAATAAACACAGAAAAAACACACAACAAACCCCAGCAAGGCAGAACATTGAAAGCCCATGGCGAAAGCCCCCAGGGGAGGCCGGACCCCACTCATCTACTAAGTATAAGACTGTGTGCGGAGGAAGAAGGGGAACAGCAGAGGCCCAGAACGGTTACTAAAACCAAACTGTGCTGGAAAGTAGGTCAGGGGGAAAGCTGTTCCTCGGGAGGTTCCAGTTCCGGGGCAAGACATATTCCCCCCCTGTATTGGTTCCACCGCCCCCAGATGGCATGCCACTTCCGGGGGCGACCTCTAGAGCAGTAGACCGTCTTCTCCCTAAACATGCTCCAATCCATGTTCTCCTTCCACGCGGTCAGTGTAGGGGGTCCCGAGGAGCCCCATAATCGCGCGATATCCCTTTTAGCTACCATGTTACCCAGAGTCACCCATTGGGTCTGCGCCTCATCGAGGTCAGTGGGCCCCCAGACGTTCAGGAGGCAGCACCGCGCCTCCGGCTGTACCACAATGCCCGTCACCTCCCCCATAACTGCATGGACTCTCCTCCAGAACTCCACAATGACACCACATTCCCAAATGATGTGCAGGAAAGTACCCACCATACCACATCCCCTTCTGCACAGGCCGTCCTCCGAGAATCCCATGTGGACCAGCCTTGGCCCCGTCACATACACCCGGTGCAGTATTTTAAGCTGCACCAGCCTCAGACGCGACGGGATCGCAACCTCCTTAGGCGAAGAAACCGCTGACTGCCAGTCCTCATTATCCAACTCAAGGCCATCCCTGGTCCACTGTTCTCTCAGCCCCAATAGCAAGTCTGCCCGGACGTTTATCAACTTCTTATATATGAGCGAAATCGTGCTCTCGGGCATATGACCATCAAGGACTCGGTCCTCAAGGGGAGAGGACTCCGGCACCTTCTCACCCTCCACGAGGACTGATCGGAGGGCGTGACGCAGCTGGATATACCTAAAATACTCTGAGGGCCCTAGCTCAAACTCAGTCTGCAACTCCTCGAAGGACTTCACCCTCCCCTTATGCAGCACATCTCCCACCTTGGATATACCTATCAGATCCCACTTATCAAAGCCCTTCGTATGCCAGAGTCTTCCCAATCTTTCCGATTCAAACAATGGGGTAGCGAGGGTTAGCCTATCCTTCCAGCCCAGCGAGTCGGTCGCCATCTTCCATACGCGCACCGCCACACCTGTGGGCCCCGTGAGGGACGAGTCTAAGGACCGCGAATACAACGCCCTGTAGTAGTTGCCGCCGCGCAGCAGCCACCTATCCATGGCATACCCAGGGCTGAGGGCAGGGCCATAAAACCCATGGTTGATCGCGCTCAGCTGCGTGGCCCAATAGTACCGTCGGATGTCCGGGAGCGCAATGCCCCCATCGTACCATGGGAGCGTCAACTTTGAAATAGCTATTCGCGGCCGCCCATCCCACAGCAACGTCCGTTGGAGGCCTTCGACCTCCCGAAAGTATTTGGCCGGTACCCAGTCCAAGGTGTTCTGGAGGGCGTAGAGGAAGCGGGGAAGAGACATCATTTTGAACAGGGCCGCACGCCCAACAAGGGAGAGCGGCAGCCTCCGCCAACCTTCAACATCTCGCCTCAAGCGTGCCAAGGGGGGGAGCAGATTCCTCTCATAGCGCACAGCAGGATCCATGGATATAAAAATCCCCAAATACACGAAGCCCTGCTGGGCAACCTGTATCGAACATGTTCTAGGGATCGGTGGGACCTCGCCACTAAGAACGTACAAGTACGATTTGCCCCAATTAATCACAAGCCCCGAGTTCCTGCCGAACGATGCGAGTACGTCACAGACCACTATAAGTGACTTCTTAGGTGAGGCAAGATACAGCAGGATATCATCGGCATAAAGCGAAATACGGTCCTCGTGATCAGGCGACCACCGAAGGCCCCGTATATCCGGGTGCCAACGTATCCACGCAGCCAACGGTTCGAGGGCGAGGGCGAACAACAGAGGCGACAGGGGGCAGCCCTGCCGAGTACCCCTACCAAGCTGAAACGGAGTAGATGCCCGACCATTCACCACAACATTCGCTAGTGGCCCCTCGTACAGCAACCGAACCCAACTCACAAACCCGCGACCGAAACCAAACTTGGCCAGCACGGCCCATAAATATGCCCACTCCACCGTGTCAAAGGCCATCGTGGCATCAAGGGATGCCACAACAGCCGGTTCACGCAGCGTGTCCGCCCTGGCGATGACGCCATGTAGCCGCCTAAGGTTCAATGCTGTGTTTCGGTGCGGGATAAAGCCAGATTGATCCGGATGGACCAAATCGCCAAGTACCCTAATCAGACGGGTAGCCAGGAGTTTGGCCAGAATTTTCGGCTCAGCGTTGAGGAGTGAAATGGGCCGATAGGAGGCGCATCTATCTCGGGGTTTACCCTCTTTATGTATGACCACGATCGACGCCAGCCTCTGATCCAACGGAAGGATCCCATCCCCCCGCGCCTCCAAAAACATGGCGCGCAGGTGAGGGGCAACCCTATCCGGGAACAATTTGTACAGGTCGATCGGCAGTCCGTTCGGTCCAGAGGCCTTACCCGAGTTCAACGCGCGAATCGCCCCGGCCACCTCGTCAATCGTGATGTCACCATCCAAATCGTCCCTATCTATGTCAGAGAGGCAGGGCAACTCGATATCACGGAGGAGATCAGACGAGTCCTCGGGCGGCCTGTCCGACACAGAGGAATAAACCCTATGAAAATACTCCGCGAAACACTCCACAATCCCCTCAGGTTCCACAATCGCCTCTCCCCCCTCTCCAATCAACTCTGGCACCACTCTATTGACCCGTTCTTTCCTGTCCAACCACGCCAGGAGTTTCCCTGCCTTATCCCCAACGTCATAAAGGCGGCCCTGTTGTTCCCTGCTGAGGGTCTTGGCGGCGTTCGTCACCAGGTCCCTATACTCCGCCTGCTTCAGGCAAAGCTCATGCAATGAGGACTCTGTAACATCCTCCTCCATATCCCCTTCAAGGGCCGCAATCTCCTCCTCCACTTGCCGCACCTCGCAATCCCTCCGGTTCTTGGCAGCCACCACCAGGGAGAGGGCCTCCCCCCGAAGCACGGTCTTAAAAGCTTCCCACAGCGACACCGCCGAGTCCACGGTTCCCAGATTGTCCTTAAAGTAATTATCTACCTTTTTTACCAGGGCGCTGCGCATCTTGGGGTCTCGGAAATACCATGGGTTGATGGGGGCCACCCTCCCTCCTCCCTCCCGACCTAGATCCAGCCGGATCCACACTGGCGAGTGATCAGAGATACCACGTGCCATGTGCCTCGCCTCGGATATCAACGAGGCATGTGCGGCCAGAGTGAGCAGGTAGTCAATCCTGGAGAGGCTACCATGCGCCCCGGAGTGAAACGTGTATTTACTCTGTGTGGGGTGCCGGAGCCTCCAGCAGTCTATCAGACCAAACGTATCCAGGAAGTCTGGAAGCCATTTCTGAGCCCCCCCTGTGTCCCTGGGCGGGTATCTATCCAACAGTCCGGAACCCACAGCGTTGAAATCCCCTCCCACTACCAGCATTCCCCCCGGGAGAGTCAGCAAAGCCCTGCCCAGTTCAGCAAATGTGGAGGCCTGCAGGGCCGGCGGGACATAAACCGAAACCAAAACCAAAGTTCTTCCTTCCCACCTCCCCGCCACCGCCACAAACCTCCCCCTATCGTCAACAATGGTGGAGTCCACCTCAAAAGGCAACGATGCTCTAACGAGGATGCCCACACCCCTGGACCCAGAAGAGAATCCCGAGTGTGCAATGAATTTATACCCCTTCCTATTCAGGGCATAGCACGTATTGCCTATGAGATGCGTCTCCTGCAGCAGGACAACGTCTGGCATTGAACGTTTCAGGAGTTGCAAAACAATCCCCCTCTTGATGCGATCCCCCAAACCATTAACATTCCAGCTTATAACACTTAAGCCTCTACCCCCCATCCTCAAACGGAAAGAGGCCCACCCCACACCCAAGGCGCCATCATGGAACAGTCCTGAGGATAATCATCATGCCTTGCAGAAATAAACCCCCCAACAACAAACTCAAAATCCCCATACCTCCCCCCACCCTGCACCCCTGCTGCAGCTTAAAAAGCCCCCCCAACTTGCAGTGTGCCTGTCGCCCTACAAAAACAAAAATCTACAAAAAGTACCCTAAGGGAGGAAAAGAGCACCCCTCGTCCTCCCGCAACCCTCCACAGTTACTGCACTCTGTTCAAATCTTCAAGTATGGTCAAATCAAGTCAGGCCGGCTTTAAGATTTCAGCCCTGTCCATCCCGGCCACTGTCTCCATGCTCGGCTGTGTCGTCCCCGGTCCGTCGCCGGGGCAAAGCGCCCAGCCATTCGTCGGCCATAACAGGAGAGTCAAAAAAGAATGTCCGATCTTCATGCACCACCCGTAGTCTGGCGGGGAAAAGCATGGCATACTTCAGGTCCAGTTCCCGAAGTCTCCGCTTCACCCCCAGGAAGCTCTGTCTCTGTCTCTGCACCTGCTGGGTGAAGTCCGGATAAAAATTCACCGACGCATTCTGGAAGGGGACTGGGCCCGTCACCCTCGAAGCTTGCAGGATAGCGTCCCGATCTCGAAAATGAAAGAGCCGGGCGACAATCGGCCGCGGCGGGGCACCCGCCTTGGGCCGTCCGCCCGGCACCCTATGGGCCCTTTCCACCGCAAAAAACTTTCCAAGGCCCTTAGGCTTCAGATGATTGAGGACCAAATCTTCCACAAGCAGGTCCGTCGAAGCCTCATCCGAGGACTCCGGGACCCCGATGACGCGCACGTTGTTGCGCCTGGACCGGCTCTCGAAGTCCTCCAGCCGGCGGGCGGCGAGGTCACTCTCGGCCCTCAGCTTCCGGACCTCGTTCTGCAAATCCGCTACATCATCAGTGAGGCCCATGGTCTTGTGGTCCAGGTCCTTAACGCGTTCGTTTGTCTTGCCCAGGTCCGAGCGGATCAAGTTGACATCCACCAGGATGGCATCCACCTTATGCGCCAGGGCCTCGAATTGCCTCCCCATCGAGGTCTGCATCCCATCAAGCGCGCCCATGACATCCTGCAGGGAGAGCTCCGGTGTCCCAGGCGAGTCCTCCTTCTGGGCATCCGGCGCCTGGCTCGATCCACTCGGCGATGTCTTCAGGAGGGCGTAGCGGTCCATACTGTTGACTTGGGAATACGTTCCCCGCCTGGTGGACTTAGTCTTCAGCCGATCCCCTTCTGCTTTGCCCGACATAATGGACTCCAGGCAGTCCAATGCAGTGAAGACCGTTCCCTCTCAGAGAGAGGAATAAGGAGTGAGCAGGTCCGCCTTGTGCTGCCAGAGTAGCCCGCCGAGCGTCCTTGGGGTTATAAAGCCACCCAGAGCTCTACAGTGTCCGGGCAGACAAAGGGAACGAAATCGAAAGTGAAAGAGCGAGGGCCTCCGTCCGACAGTTCACACCTCACCAGGCCGTTGTTGATCAACTAGGAGTCGGGCATCCTGCCAACTCTAGCCCCTGGCATCTCCGGGAGTTAGGCCGCAATCTTTCGCCAGTCATAAGTCCGGTTCCCGATGGGCGATCCTACCGCGGGTAGCATCAATCGCCTCCCTGACAACTCAGCAACACGGTGCCATGCATACCAGCAGGATTAGTGACAGGATAGTCGACGGAGGGCGCGAGGGTCTCGGGAGCTCTAAGCTCACGCGGCCATCTTGGTCAAGCGCTAGGCTCCTCCCCCCCGTTTGTAGCTTTATTGAATTCTTCGAAAAAAGATTTTTTAGGGAAAAAAATCTCTTCCAAATTGGACGTAATTAAGGGTCTATTCTGTACTGGATTTGGCTTCCTACCTTGAGTCCCTTACTTCTTTTCGTACTAGTCGTTATAATGGTATACTACATTTGGCTTCCTAGCTTGAGTCCCATACGTGTTGCTCAATTAGGGCTGGAAGACTCCTCAAGGGAACAGGAAACAGCCATTAAATCGCATGCGCTACAACACATGCGATTACAACGCGGTTGTTACAACGACCGTGTTGTTACATCGCAGTACATTACAACGCAAGTCGTTACATCGACTTGCTGTAGGGGGCGCGCTAACTGAAGGAATAGTATAATTTACTATTCCAACACGTTCCCTACTGTTGCGCACACTGGAGTTGGAATAGTAAATTATACTATTCCCAAGTCCAGCGCGCCCCCTATAGCAAGTCGATGTAACGACTTGCGTTGTAATGTACTGCAATGTAACAACGCGGTTGTTGTAACGACCGTGTTGTAATCGCATGCATGTAAAGTGTCCTATTCCAAGGGAACACTATTGATGCTAAATGATTTTAAATTAGAGGATAACATTTTTTGAGAGTTATCTGAATTTAATGTTGTCTTTTCTAATAGTGATAAAATGTGTTGAGTTTCTGAAAACTACACATATTTTCTTGTAGACTGAGAGAAGACATTCAGTGGAAAATCCATAGTATTGGAAAGTTCATCAATATCCTCATTAGTTGGTGTACTATTGAATGGTCGAGGCGCTTAAGTCATCCAAGACCCCACAAAAGAGGATGGGGCCCTTCCACAATAGAGACAACACTGTTGGCCATGCAGCGCACCCTCCAATCCATAGAGGGTACAATGGCGGCAGTCCATCAACGCCTCGACCACATGTCTTCACAACTCGAAAAGCAAAACACCCGCATGGGAGAGGTCGAGCAACGAGTGTCTGCTACTGAGGATGGCCTGAGCGAGGTCGCAGGGAAAACACTCAATATGGAAAAGGTTCTCTCCCTCATCCAGGCCAAGAATGAGGACTTGGAAGCCTGCTCCCGCCGAAATAACATTTGAATTACGGGGCTGCCAGAATCAACGAATGTGGGCAAAATGGAGACTTTTGTTGAGAACTTGATTAAGGATATTTTTGGTACTGAATCGCTCTCCACCTTGTTCATTATTGAGCGGGCCCACCGCTCCCTCGTATCTAGGCCTGTCCCGGGCGCTCCACCTCGCCCTGTAATTACGCGGATGCTGAATTACAGGGACCGTGACGCCATCTTGCGCATTGCTAGAGATAAGGGCACTATTGGGCAACACACTCTCTTTCTTCCCTGATTTTACCGTAACTGTACAGGCTGCACGTAGGGAGTTCGGGGCTGTAAAAAAGTTCTTACAATCTGAAGGTGTCCCGTACGCCATGTTATACCCCGCCCGCTTGAAGATAGGCCCGGATGGGGACTCAAAGATTTTCACCAATCCCAAGGCAGTGCTGGAACATGCCAAACATCTCAAGAGAAGGCGACGCGAATCCCAGACACCATCCGAAACTGAGGAACAGTAGGAATGCGGGGAGCACATTGATATTATGTCGTATTCACCTTTTTACTTGCACGAGCAGACAAGTGTTTTTTATTTATCGAATTGACAGGCCTATTATGAATCTATTGACTCAATGAGTGGTAAAGTGCGATTGTTAACCTGGAATGTCCGAGGCCAAAACACCCCCAAAAAGATTCGATCTGTGCTTTCTTACTTAGACAGAATGGACGTCCAGATAGCCTATTTACAGGAAACCCATCTCACGAAACTGTCCAAAAAAAAAGTTGGGAGTCGGTGGGCGGGGGTGCCAGTGACGTCCTCGTACTCTAGTTATGCCACAGGGGTAATGATTCTGATCAAACGAGGGGTCCCGTTTTCGGTAATTCGAACAGAAACGGATAACTCTGGCCGGATTGCGCTGGTGCATGGACAGTTGGGCGGAGCGAGTATGCTGTTAGTGAATGTGTACGGCCCGAATATTGATGACCCGGCCTTCTTTTCTGATGTATGGCGCCGCATTACTAGATTTCCGGAGGTGGAAATACTCTGGGGTGGTGATTTTAATGTCTGTCTGGAAGTGGCTGTTGACCGTATGGGTAGTGAGACGTCGCGGCCTAAGCAGGCCTCAGAGATGTTGCTGGGACTGATGGATACTGGTCGCTTGAAGGATGTGTGGCGATTGCAACACCCCGGGGCACGCAAGAGCACATTTGTTTCCTCTGTCCATGGGACCTGGTCCCGCCTGGATTTCTGACTGGCTACTAAGGCTGCGTGCACCTGGGCGGCTGAGGTCCGCCACATGGCTCCGACACTCTCGGACCATTCCCCAGTGCTCCTGGAGCTGCAGGTTCCAGCATGTGAGCCGCCTCAGCTCACTTGGCATTTGCAGGAATCCTCATTGTCTGACCCCGTCTTTAACGATTGGGGAGGCTATTCACAATTTTTTCACGAAAACGAGGGCTCAGTTGACAGCGCCGGCGTCCTCTGGGAAGCGTTTAAGGTGATTATTAGGGGGGTATGTATGGGGGTGCAGACGGGCGTCTTGGGGGACTTGAGGCGTAGGATTCATAAATTAGCTGCAGAAATTTCCACTTTAGAACGATCCTACGAATCGGACCGTCCCCATCAACACTCTTGGCGATCCAGGAGTTGGTCACTGAGCACAATAACACGTTGATCAAGAGATAGCTCATTGGTCTAGACGCAGTAAGGCTCGATATGTTAGCCCCCCGACTTCTTGAGGTCTACGCGGAGGCGTATGATACAGGCCGACTCCCGGCCTCCTTAAGAAAAGCCCTTTTGGTTATGCTATTGAAGCCTGATAAGGCATCTATTCGTTGCGACTCTTAAAGGCCCCACTCAATCATTAATATTGACACTAAGATATTAGCCAAGATGATTGCGCTCAGGCAACAGCCCCTGGTTCCCATGCTGGTACTTCCTGACCAGTCAGGTTTTTTCCCGCCCGATCCACCAAGCACAATTTACGCACACTGTTCGCCACTCTGCACTATTTCGACTCCGATTTTCAGGCCGTAGCTGTGCTGCTTGACACAGGCATTTGATTCCCTTCACTGGGATTACATGTTTACTGGCCTCACGAGAATGGGTCTCCCCCTATTCTTTCTCCAGTGGATCAGAGTCCTATGCACCGAGCCGGTAGCTAGGGTTCGTGTTAATGGTTGGGCGTCGTCGTCCTTTCCCATTGGCAGGGGCACACGGCAGGGTTGCCCCCTGTTGCCGATGCTTTTTGCATTGGCTTTATAGCCTCTCGCTTGCAAGCTGCGCCAGCTGCATGCATCGGCGGCATTGCGTTTCCGGCAGCGCCCGCTTGTAGTCTCACTTTACGCAGACGAAATGCTCTTGTATGCTCGCGAACCTGCAACCTACCTTTCGGCACTGCTTCGCGAATATGTGAAATTTGAATGTTTCTCCGGCTTAGGGATTAATTGGGCTAAGTCGACGGTGTTTCCCCTAACGGCTGGCACTTGTGAGATCGAACTGGACTTCCCGCTGTCCTGGACCCTGGGCCCGGTGAAATACCTGGGTGTCTGTCTCATAGGGACCCTGAGCAGGTAATTTCCATGAACTATGGTCGCACCATTTTACAAATCACAGTTAAGGCTGAGCTCTGGACCCGGCTACCTCTCTCGCTTGCGGACCGCATAGCGGTGACATAAATGTCCATTTTACCCAAATTATTGTGGCTATTTGTGAAAATTCCTATACATCTGAATCTCTCTATTTTTAAAACGTTACAGTCCGCCCTATTGTTGTTTGTCTGAGGGAGGTAAAAAGCCTCGATGTAGCTGGAACACTCTTGTACAACCATTTGACCGTGGCGGCTTTGAGGCACCGGACATGCGTCTCTACTATTTGTGTGCCCAAGCGCAATTCGCGCATTATTGGTTTTATCTGCAGCGGTTCCTGCCCCACACGGCGATAGAGGCGAATGCAATTCTCCCACTGCTGCTTGTGGCGGCAGCCCTCTCGTGGTGGTGGTGGTGGCGGTCCCCGGGCAGAGATTAACCAGTACTATGTACCGCCTGGGCCTGGCAGGCCCTTGCTAGAAGGGTAGAGCTAGACTACCTTTATGCCCCAAAGCTGCCTGTCACAGCGCATCCAGAGGTCTCGGCGGCGCGGAAGCACTCGGCTCTGCGGGCGCTGCAGGCGGTCGGTGTAGTGCAGATGGGTGACCTGTACAAACAGGGCCAGTTCTTTTCGCTGCCGGACATTCAGGCGGGTCGGACTCGCGGCCCGATGCTGTGCTTCACAAATGTAAGGGTGCGACAGGCGGTCAGCGCAATCTACCCTAATTATCCAGCTGAACCACAGCCATTGCGAGCACTGCAGGCGGTGCTGGCTAGTGAGGAGCGCAAGAGTCTGATCAATTAACTATATGCTGCATCCCGTGAGAAGGAGCCGGTTGACCACCCTTCATATCTTAAATGGAATGCAGCCTTGGAGTACCTCTTGCCACTTGACCATTGGCAGTTCTGCTGTACGCTGACTGGGCGCCTCACTGCCAACTGTAATCTGCGTATCATCCATTTCAAATTTTTACACCAGTTCTACTACACTCCACTGCAACTGCGGAAATATGGATTGCGTGATACAGCCTGTTGCGTGAGGTGTGGACAAGAAGATGCAGATTTGTTTTGCATCTATCGTGGCAGTGCGCAGGGATAGTTGCCTTCTGTGCTAAAGTGGTGAGTGTGTTGACGGATGTGGTGTTGGAACAAGTGCGGTGTGTGCCCAAGGTATGCTTGCTGGGGGACGTGATGTCCCTGAAACCGTGTAACCGGCGACTGGTTGCTGTGGCGACATTACTGGCCAAGCATGCTGTGGCACAATGCTGGGGTGCTAAGAGCCTTCCTACAGCTCGGAAATGGGTAGACAGAGTGACGGTTCAGCTCGCCCAAGTCCTGGGAATTGGGAATGTGCAGGGAGCACCAACAGTCTCTGACTGTACCAGCAGCTGCACCTGAGCAGAAATGAAATTTCACTGCCGGAACTCAGGGCCCACTGCCAAAGTCCAGGAATGCTCTCCTGGGCAATCTCACTGCTTACCCCCAAAAATGAACGCTGCGTACGGAAGCATGTGGAACTCTACTTCAGCAGCACCAGACCCGGCTTCGGCAACCTCGAGCATGTCCTCGATTCACCACGTGTCAACAAACTGACACTAAGCCTGTCAGAGCCAAGGCTCACCAGAGCACACAAAGGACAATAGTTCTGTTTGGAGTTTAATGGAAAACTATAGGCAGGGTTAATCCCTTATGCAATACCCCCCCCCCCCCCCCTCCGAACCATAAGCGGCACCAGGGCCGCCTTTGTACTAAATCCCCCCTCTCTGATGCAGATTGGGGTGTACAAAATCTCCCTACTCCCACGGATAGAGTAATTTCACAGTTACACGCACATACACTCACCATACACTAGGGCCCATTTCACTAACATTCACTAAATTACTCTACCAGTATCGAACCTGAGGAAAGAAAACTCCTAAACCCCACACCTACACCGAGGTCGATAAGACCTAGCTATTGCAATTGTCATAATCTAAACAATCTATACATCAATAATCAAATAGAGTACTCAATAATTGACAAGAAATAATCACCAACACCGTATTTAAAATTATGATTCTTTATCTAAAATTAGTCAAAAGAAATTAATCAGAATAAATCATTTTCTCATAATTACCTATTCTAGCTAAATGTCAGAATGGGTCATCAGGACAAGTCTCTCAGTAGAAATCTCCCAAGTCACCGTCTTCACAGCATCGATCCTCACCAACGCAGGTTTGGAAAGAAAATGGCAAAGTGGCAAAACGCAATGGAATGGAACCCTCTCTAGTCTAGTATATTTATAATAATTCAGACAAAGGAAAGAAACATTTAACATTTCTTCATCCGCCGAACCGCTGAGCAGAGCGAGAAGGAAAGGATGTAGCATCGCTACATTTTGAAAAATCTCCGCTCAGAAAAAGTCACAAAAATAAAAAGACAGAACAGGAACTAAATCTTAAAATGTTTCTTCTCAACTTCCACATATTTCCTCTGGTGAGCTCAGAGTTTAGAGTCTTTCTTTAAAGCTCCTTTGTTTTCCAAGGCTGCCAAGGCTGCTGTCCCAATGCATCTGGAAACATGCCCAGATCTGCTGCTGTCCTCACGGAAAGTTTTAACCAGGCAAGGACTGTGGACAGATGACTCGCGTCCATATTCAGCAAGGCCTTTTCCATCACAAATTCTCACTCGAAACCAGGCTTCAAAAGTCAGCCATCTTTTAGTAGGCCACAATAGGCCACAATAGACCATCTTAATTAAAAGAGACAAAACAACGTTACCACAGCATAGTGATTAAACAGTGTTAACCCCACTAATACCCTTATGTGTATGCAATTATCTAGCTTTAGCAACACAGAAAAAGCATTAATTCAAAAGCGTTTCGTGCTTAAAATAAACAGCACTCAGCAACGTTTATTTAATAAAACATGCACATTGTCAATAGCAACACGTAAGCGTTCCCTCGTGTCGGTTTTCTCTTGTTAATACATACATATTGATTAATAAAAAACATTTACACAAAACAAATAATTAATGGTTAAAAATTAGTAATTTTATTTTTACCACGTTTAGACAACTGAAGCTTCAAAACCCGATGAATTTTCAACAGAAAACTCTGCTCCAGCAATCCCCCCTTTTGTGATTTTTATCACCAAATAATCCACACAAAAAAAAAATTTAGTGAAATTTAGTCCCATTTTAGGAGAAATTTGAAATGTCTTTTTCCTCCTTACACAACACTACACACCAGACACTCTTTCATCATCCCTCTTTGTTTCTAAGTAGACACTCTCCCTTAATTCTTCTAATTCAATTTCTTGTGGTTCTCTTTTCAACCTTTTATTTCTCTTTTCATTGTTTCTTTTAATTAACTTCTTTTTCCCTCCCCTGTTTTTACAACACACACACACCAATCTCAATATCAATAAAGCAACAATTATACAAGTTAAAGGAAACAATATCTTACCTACAATAGTACTACCTATTTTTGCAATAAAACTCTTAACAGCAATCACCTTATTAGCTATTTTAGTCCAAATACTTTCAGCTTCAAGTGGTACTAATTCTTCATGCAAATCAGTAATATTTTTGATATAGACCTTCAGGTCTTTGCTTTCGTCTGGAATGTAAGTGCAACAATGTTGAACTTTCAGCATTCCACAAACTCCACCCTCCTTAGCCAATAATATATCAAGAGCAAGTCTATTTTGCATAGACATAGCACGTACGGCAATTAATTCCGTATTCACCAAAAGAAACCCTCCAGCGGTATTTGTCGATAAGCGATCCACCACTGTTGACAGTTTCCGAATCCCATTAGCATTTAAAGAAATTCCCACTGCTGGAATTAAAGCTCCAAAAATGTCACCCACAATTTCAAACCAAGTTTCCCTCTTGAAGCGCATTAGTAAATTAATATGTTCTACATCTTCTATTCTATCTATATGAAAAATCTTTGGAAAAACCAGGCCCACATAACACGTGCCATACCAATGGTCAGGCAACTTGTAATAAGCCTTGTTCCCACAAACATAATCACTCCTGGGAAAATTGTATCTTCTCCACCTCTGAAACCCCATCCTGTTGCAATGAAGTATGTATCATGACATTCACTAGTCCCAACAAAATATGTATCATATTGGGATTTCCCTCTTTTAATGCAAAGCTTACCCTTCTGTGGTGCATCTAAAGCTAAAGTTGGACTAGCTCCATTTCTCAATTCTTTTCCCATCTCAATGTCCCAAATTGTCTCAATCACTTTAAATTTCCCTGCCTTTTCATGCATACTCAATCTCCTCTCCTCCACCATGTTCAGGAAAGCTTTTTCCTCTTCTTCCAAACTACAAGTTAAATTATTCTTAAAAATGTAATCTAATGTTAATTCTTCTTTTTCAATAAAAATCTCACCAAAAATGTTAGCTTCTTTAGCTGGATTCAGCTCTTTGTTCATTGGCAAGTGCCCAAAAATACTATCTTTGTTAGACATCTTATAATCTATTTTCCCTAACAAATAAAAAACACTACTTAATACACTACAAGAAATTCCATACGTAGCTGGTAAATGGTGATAAGTAACACCCTCTGAAACGGATGCAGGTAATTGCATACAAACGTAGCAATCCCTTACTTCCATTGTTTTCACATATTCGTATAACAACTTTGAAAAAACATTACTAGAAAAATCATTAATTGACCTATCTTTATGCATGTAAGTATTACTAATTCTAGTTGGAACTACTTTTTGCGAATTCTTTTCCACATTTGTCTCATTCTCAGTATGTATTCCAAATGTACCTATTGAAACTCTAAATGTAACTAATAAAGCTAAAATTCCCCATAGTAGCATTAATAATCCAGTACAGCAGCAGCACATTCTACACCATCTTTTTAAGAAGGCACATCTACTTTGATTATTCTCTATGTTAGCCATTTTACTACTTTGACCTTGTCTTTTGACTTAGCCTCTACTACTCCACTACTGTAATTTCTCAAACTTTGGATTACTTCAGACAGCTGAATTTCAGACTTTCTCCTTTTCACTTTTTCCAAGTGATTTCTTCAGTTCACTCAATTTGGATATTCATCACTTTTCACTCCTTCTTCTTCAGCAACATCAAATTGTATCAGATCATCAACAACATCCTGTGCATCTGACTCTTCTCCAATGTCAGTCAGGATAACTTTTAAGATTCCAACAGATTCTTCCTTTTCCTCAACCACTTTTCTCAAGATCCCCTCCGGATTATCTCGAGTCACTGTTTCTTCTTCTCCTTCTTCAGACAGTGCCACATACGACCATTCCGGTGATCTGTACTTTTGGTTGGGTCTTCTAATTCTCTTTATTTCCTCAGGTTCTCTTGACTCCTTTTGCTCCTTCCTTTTTACTTCGTTTTGACTCGATACTTCATTCACTTGTTCAGCTTTCGATGTATTTCCTCTTATCAGTCTGTATCTCAGCCTCTTTACTCTGTTGTTAGGCCAAAAATCTCCTCTTATGACCTTTTTCGGTCTTATTTCTGTATTATTTCTTTCTCCAATCCAAGTTCTCTTTCTCAGAACTCGACCCTTTGATTTTTCACTTTCACTTTCATCCGATTCTGTTTCAAATGCCTCTTGTTCTTCAGCAGTTTTCTTTTGCTCTTGTTCTTCAGCAGTTTTCTTTCGCTCCACAGTCTTTTTCACCACTATTTGAGACTTCCCTACTTCTTTCCCTCCTCGGGTCTCCGACACGCAATCTTCTTGCTGTCTACTTGTCCCTTCACCTAGCTTATTAGAAGTGTTCCCTACACCTCCTCGGGGGTCTTCCGCAATCTGTCCCTCTCTATCTTCTTCTGACCCTACAGATTCAGAAATAAT
The DNA here is from genome assembly GCF_964204655.1 of Triturus cristatus. Taxonomy (NCBI): domain Eukaryota; kingdom Metazoa; phylum Chordata; class Amphibia; order Caudata; family Salamandridae; genus Triturus; species Triturus cristatus. The sequence continues at coordinate 490,414,149 of NC_140579.1, forward strand.
CTCAAGTGGTTCTTCAATCTCCTCCTCTTCTGATTCAGGAGTAATTTCTGTGGAACTGCTCATCTCTTTTCTTTTTCCTCCACTGCTTTTCAGAACTTCAGGCTCTCTCTCAGAATCAGATCTCCTTTCTGAAATTCCCAATGGTTCTCTTGAACTTGTAGGAAAGGCTTCTTTCCCTGAACCTTGATTCTTTCTCACTGGTTCTGGGTCTTCATCATCACTGGAATCTGACTCTTCAAAATACTCTCTACCAGTCCCATCTTTTGGATTTGGAACTCTCAGAGTATGACTCGCATGCACTCAGTTTTTCACACCAGCACACTTCACTGCAGTCGTCGTAGTTAGAATGACTTGTCTTGGTGTTCCCCACCTTGGAACCAAGCAATTTCTTCTTCTGTGCACTTTAATCCTCACCCAGTCCCCTGGACTCAGATCATGAGCTTGCTTCTTCTCAAGTGTAGTAGCTTCTTCTCCAATCTGGTGAAACACAGAATGAACTGCGTCAGCCAGGCCTTTACAGTAATCCAAAATCATGTCATCAGTTATTGTCATCAACTTATTGACAGGTACATATGCATGTCGCATTGCACGTCCCATGATTATCTCGTGCGGACTTAAACCAGTAGTTCTATCTGGAGTAGATCTAATAGTCATTAGCACTAGAGGCAAAACATCAGGCCATTTCATGCCAGTGGCTAAGCACATCTTACCAATCCTGTTCTTAATTGTGCCGTTTATCTGCTCAACAACACCAGAAGCCTCTGGTCTGTATGCACAATGTAGCTTCTGCTGTATGCTTAATGCTTCACAAATCAAACTCATGAGTTCATTATAGAAGTGTCCACCTCTATCAGACTCAATCGTTACCGGAAATCCGTACCTAGGAATCAACTCTCTTAACAGTAACTTTGCCACTGTTACTCCATCATTTCTCCTAGTCGGATAGGCCTCAACCCATCTTGAAAACAAACAGACTACCACTAGTACATATCTCAGTCTGTTCACTTGGGGCATTTCAATGAAATCAATCTGCATTCTTGTAAAAGGACCTCCTTCTCTGCCTATTGTTCCCAGACTCACCACTGTCTTCTTCCCAGTGTTAAATTGCTGGCAAATCAAACATCTTTGACAGATACTCTCTGCAATTGTCCTAAACTTTGCATTGTACCAGGTTTGTTTGAAAGACCTAATCATCGCATCCCTCCCCAAATGTCCCTGGCCATGATACATCCTTGCCGTTGCTGACAGCATGGAGTTCGGCATTACTGGTCTGCCATCTCTATAGACCCAAACATGATCTGTCTCTCTCGGGGCACAACCTGCCTTAATCCAATCTTTCTTTTCTTCCTCCTCTGCCTCATCCTGCAACTGTTTCACTTCATCCCATGTCTCTAAGACATTAGTAAACATCACAGAACAAAAAGACATTTCACTCTCTCGTTCCCGATTAATAGATTGATTATTCCTTGCACAGTATTGTGCAATGTCGTTTGCGTATCTGTTGCCAACTGTCACAAAATCGTCTCCTTGTCCATGGGCAGCACATTTCACAACTGCTAATTCTTTAGGCAGCTGTATCGCCTCAAGCAATTTCCCAATCACTTCAGCATTCTTTATTGGAGTCCCACTCGACGTCAAGAAACCTCTTTGTAGCCAAAGTTGGCCAAAGTCATGCACAACTCCAAATCCATACTGACTATCAGTCATCACAGTCGTTCTCAAATCTTTCCCAATTTCACAAGCTTTTGTCAATGCAATTAATTCAGCAACTTGTGCAGATTTCACTCCTTTCAATGATGATGCTTCCATTACTTCTGAAACCTTACACACTGCATATGCTGCACATAGCACACCCTCATCATTCCTCAGGCATGATCCATCCACAAACAACACATGATCACTCTCATGCAAGGGAAGATCTCTTATGTCTGGTCTCGGTTTTGTACAGTAATCAAGCACATCCAAACAATTGTGATCATCTTCAGTTTTCACACCCACATTTTCAATATCCGGCAACAATGTCGCTGGATTCACATTCACACATCTCTCAAGAGTCACATTTGATGCTCCCAGAATGACTTTTTCATATTTAGTCAACCGACTATGTGACATGTACTGAGTTCTGCTTCTTGTCAAAAGAATTGCCACATTATGAGGTACGAATACCCTTACAGGATATCCCATTATGATTCCCTCACTCTGTTCTAGGCTTCTGCATGTTGCAGCCACAGATTTCAGACAACCTGGTAAACCCACAGCTACAGGGTCAAGTGTCGATGAGAAGTACGCAATAGGCCTTCTCAGTAATCCATGCTTCTGAATTAACACTGAAAGTGCACATCCATTTCTCTCACTGCAGTACAATTCAAACTCCTTTTCATAATCAGGCATACCCAAAGCAGGGGCTTCACACATTCTGCTTTTCAGCTCTTCGAATGCTGCCATTTGTTCTCCATCTAGTTCCAATGGGTCTGTCATCTCACTTTTAGTCAGCTTAATCAGTGGCTTTGCTATCAGCGAAAAATTAATTATCCACTGACGACAATAACCCACCATTCCCAGGAACATTCTCACTTCCCTCTGGGTCTTTGGGGCTTTCATTTCCCTGATAATTTTGATCCTGTCATCAGTCACTTTTCTCAGACCTTTCTCAATATTGTGTCCAAGATAATGCACCTCTTTCTTGCAGAACTGCAATTTAGCTGGAGATACTTTTAACCCTCCATCTGCCAGATGATTCAGTAAAGCTATAGTATCTACTTCACAAGCTTCACGTGTCTTTGATGCCACAAGTAGGTCATCAATATACTGCACTAATACTGAGTTTTCAGGCATGATCAAACTCTCCAATGACTTTTTCAATAACTGATTGAATATTGAAGGACTCTCTGTATACCCCTGTGGGATACGACACCATGCTAAAATACGCTGGCCAAATCTAAATGCAAAAATCGGCTGACTGTCATGATGCAATGGAATTGAAAAGAAAGCATGACACAAATCAATCACTGTATACCACTCAGCATCATGTGGAATCTGATACAAAATCACTGATGGATTTGGCACAATAGGACAACATGCCACCACAATTTGATTAACTTTTCTCAAATCCTGTACGATCCTGAATTTCCCATTGGCTTCTTTAGCCCCATTATCGGTGAATTACACGGACTACTCAGTAGTTCTCTCAGAACTCCCTGTTGAATCATTTTCTCAATTATAGGAGTTATTCCCTCAATTATTTCTGGTGTCATTTTGTACTGAGGAATGTTAGGATAAGTAATTCCGTCTTTCACTGAAATTTTCACAGGATCTACATTATTCATCAATCCCACATCCTCTCCAGTAAAATCCCAAACTGTCCTTTTCACTGTGTCTCTCAGCTCTTGAGGCAAATCCTCTGGATCAAACACAGCATATGCACCTATTAACTCACTTTCTCTATTTTCTAGAGTCATTCGGTACAAAACATCCTCATCTGGTGTTTCAAAAGCTATTCCATCTGGTGTACAAAAAATTGTACAATTCATCTTACAGAGTAGATCCCTACCTAACAGGTTCACTGGAGTTGTGTCACAGACGATAAATCTGTGCATGTCTGAAAATTTCCCTATTTGTACTCTTACTGGTTCAGTAAGACGTGTTCTGATTTGTGTATTGGCTACACCAACTACTTGGATTGCTTCATCCGAGAGAGGAAGATTTCTAATATCTGTTGACCTGACAGTTGATCTTGTCGCACCTGTGTCTACTAAAAAAGTAACACCTTCTTCATTTATTTTTCCATCCACAAATGGTCCTGCCTGGTCTATTTCTAGAGTTGCACCAAGTATGCACTCTTCCTCCTCTCTTCGGCACCGTCAATAATCACCCTCAGACTCACTCCCTTCATTCTTTAACAAGTACTGTTGTACCTGGTTAGAACGCCTTGGTTTGTTTACCTGCTCATCATTGTAGAATCCCGAATCCGGATTATACTTTTGTGCTCCTCTATTCTGCGGCAAGGGCGGTTTTGGCTCTTGACTCTGCTGTCTCACAACTTTCTGCTGTTGCTGCTGTTGATTTTTCCCCTCGTTCTGCACCTGTTGATTCAAGGAGTTTCCCTCATTATTCACTAATGGTGGATTGGTACATTCTGATCTCCAATGTCCCAGTTGGCCACAGTTGTGACATGGGAACTTCTTTTTTGCTTCCTCAAGATTCCCCTTTCCTTTCCCTGCATACCTAGGTCTATTCCCTGCATTATTTCCTGGATTATTCGCCTGTTCCACCAACTGTGCTTCCTGTCTTTCCGCAACTTTCACCTGTGCCCACATTGCTTTCTCTTTCAGCTTTCTTTGTTTTGCTTCAATCTCATCACTGAAGTATTTTGCATGTCTCAGAATCTCATCTATTTTCTTACTCTGCCAATCCACAGTATGCTCACGAATTCTTTCACTAATCTCAGGTCTCAGGCCATATACAAATCTGTATACAAAATGACTCAAATCTTTGTCACCCAGGTGTTCATCTCCACTGAATTGTTTAAATGCCAGTATCAGCCTCTCGTAAAAAGCATGAACTGATTCTTTTGCTTCCTGATGTGTTCGATCTATTTTAACCCAGTCTGTTTCTTTTGGAGGTACTTTATTTTTCAGGTATACAATCACCTGCTCATACTTTCTCATTACTTCTGGATCTGGTGCTCCTGTTCTCTGATCTCTTGGATATTCCTCAGTAGGCCAACTCACAACTATTTTACACTCAGCCCACAAGTCTGCTGGAACAATTATATCAAACAGACTATTCAGGTCAATCCACAGCACTTTTGACAATTTCACAAACCTGTCTACCTGCCTGTACCACTCGACGGGCTTTTCTCTCAATCGAGGGAAATCATTCGTAAATGACAAAATATCCTGTCTGGTCCATGGAACATGTACATATCCTCCTCCAGGTATTTCTCTCATAGGATAAGTATCCACTGGTTTTTCCTTTTCTCTCACAGGAAATGCTGAATAAGTCCTATCCCCTGATTCTTCTCTCTTTTTGTACCATCTATCCTTCCACTTTTCAACATCACCCCATTTTCGCAATAAAGCGATCATCTCTTTAATCTGTCCTGTTCTACCAGTACCATTCAAATTCTCAATATCCTTGTCTGTGAAATCCATCCTGTAAGACTTCTGCAAAACTTTCACTTTATCAATGTCAACTCCATAGTCATTTGCTATTGCTCTTAATCTGTCATGTGTATTTCTCGCTCTCCAGGTAATATTCTTGCACATGAATAATAATTCACCATCATGATGATTTTTTAGAATTTCTGTTGGAACTGTCCCTGCAACCAGCTCTTCTAATTCTACACGTAACCTAGCAACATCAATTGCTTGTGAATCTTTATCCCTCTTTTGAAGAACTTTCATCCATTCATTCAGATCCTCAGCTGTTATTTCAGTAGATTTTCTCACTGGAACCACTTTCTTCTGCGGTTCTAAAATCGGCATCCCTGAACAACTAGCTTCACCAGCATCCAGTCCTGCATTAGACTCCTCCAATCCTTCATTACAGGTGTCATGTCTGAATTTTCCTGCCCTTTTTCCTGAATCTCCTGAAGGACCAGCCAAACTTGTCAATCTATTCCCAACATATGGAATAACCAAACCATTCTCACCCTTCCTCTGCTTATCAAAAACAGGCATAACCGGACCTATGGTTACTGGTACCGTAACAGCATCTAGATTTTTTGTCAGTTCCTTGATCTTTTCAGTCAACTCCGATGTAGTTCTGGCTAATTCTCTCGTATTTTCGCCACTGCTTCTATTCTCTCTCTCCCTGAAAGGATTACCACTTCTTAACTCAGGTGTCACATTTTCTGTCTCAATGATACGATGCGTATCTCTTATCGGAGAAACAATTGGTGTACTCTCTTCTGGTTCCGGTCTATATGGAGGTGGTCTTTTGTAAATCATATCATTTAAAACCTCATCCTCATATTCATTAACTCCATATCTTCTCACTTCTGCCTCAGGAACCCTTTCTGCTCCCTCTTCAACTGTTCTCACAGGATATAATCCGTCTGACATACTAGCATCTCGCCATCTCGTCATTCGATCATGATGAGTTTCACGACCATGTCTCCTCCCGAACATATACCTATAGTTGCCTCCAGACCTCTGTTTCTCTCGCTCATGTACTTCCTCTTCCCATTCCACTAAAGCCTCGAATTGTGTCGGCCTTGGTCTTGGGTCAAGACATAACATCTTTTCCCGTAAATTTTTCAACACGGCCAGATTAAATGAACCATGTTCTGGAAATGCTAAGACTCCATCTTCTTTGGTATACCTAACCCAATTCTCCAACCATATACAGGTATGATACCCATATCTCGCAGCCATGAAGGATGCAGGCGTTTTCGATGGAGGTAACAATTCACCCTCTCTCGTTTTAACATCTTTATCCTTGTCGAACCAATTTTTAATCTTTCTGAACAAAGATTTTTTCTTTTTCTCATCTTGGTAATACATTTTAACGCTTACCAAAACTTTCTAATCCCTTCCATAATACAACTACATATGATTTTTCAACCAATAACAGCGCAACTCACACTAACGCACCAATCCTGGAACGTTACGTCACTAGAATAGCTCCACCAATCCTTGCGCGGCTCACACCAACGCACCAATCTCAGCGCGAGCACTATTCTGATCTAATATCCAATGAGAGCGCGGTCTGTTTGACGTCAGCAGTCGCTGCAGTTTCTCGCTCCTGTCTCCTGTCAGTCGTCTACCCCTCCTTTACAAAATTTCTCAGTAGACTTCGTGTCGAATTTCTACAAAATCTATTAGTTACAACATATAAACATCTCCATTGTCTGCTTCGCTAACCAAAGAATAGTAAAGAAAATCTATTTCACAAGAAACTTCTCGTTGACACAGTAGCACATCCCTCTACTCTGCCCTTCTAACATACATTCATTAACTGTTTCCTCTAGGACTTGTCCAAAGAGTCTTACAATCAACTAAATGTATAAACATTCACGCACATTCATACAAGAAAATATAGTACATACACACAGAATCCTGCTTTTCCCGAGAACAGCGAACAATCTGCTCCACTACAGAATTATAACACACATCAACCAAGCAGCTTACTTCTACCCAGTTTCTCAAACAAGCTCAGAGAATACCTATTACTTCTCCCGCGATAAGCTTTAACGGCGAACCTTACGGATCCCTGGGACTTAAAACCAGAGTTTTATAGATAACCTTCACTACCATACGCACTCCTTATATACCAGAAATATCTCTAATAGTAACATATAACAATGTCACTGATTCCGAACCCAGACAATGTGAATGTTCCTGCATACGTACAGGACCAACAATCCCGTCTTTCCCGAGAGCAGCATATACTTCCCTCTGCCCTACTACGGAACTGCTACTAGCTCCCAAATTCCAGAAGCACTACATATAACTCAACATGACGACTCCAACATATAGTATTAGTACATATACCAACATCAATCAATAATCAATAATCAATAAGCTAATGTACAAGCAATCTAATCAGATCAAGACAATCATCAATAACCATCATCACTCTGCTACCAGGAACTTGATGCAGATTGGGGTGTACAAAATCTCCCTACTCCCACGGATAGAGTAATTTCACAGTTACACGCACATACACTCACCATACACTAGGGCCCATTTCACTAACATTCACTAAATTACTCTACCAGCATCGAACCTGAGGAAAGAAAACTCCTAAACCCCACACCTACACCGAGGTCGATAAGACCTAGCTATTGCAATTGTCATAATCTAAACAATCTATACATCAATAATCAAATAGAGTACTCAATAATTGACAAGAAATAATCACCAACACCGTATTTAAAATTATGATTCTTTATCTAAAATTAGTCAAAAGAAATTAATCAGAATAAATCATTTTCTCATAATTACCTATTCTAGCTAAATGTCAGAATGGGTCATCAGGACAAGTCTCTCAGTAGAAATCTCCCAAGTCACCGTCTTCACAGCATCGATCCTCACCAACGCAGGTTTGGAAAGAAAATGGCAAAGTGGCAAAACGCAATGGAATGGAACCCTCTCTAGTCTAGTATATTTATAATAATTCAGACAAAGGAAAGAAACATTTAACATTTCTTCATCCGCCGAACCGCTGAGCAGAGCGAGAAGGAAAGGATGTAGCATCGCTACATTTTGAAAAATCTCCGCTCAGAAAAAGTCACAAAAATAAAAAGACAGAACAGGAACTAAATCTTAAAATGTTTCTTCTCAACTTCCACATATTTCCTCTGGTGAGCTCAGAGTTTAGAGTCTTTCTTTAAAGCTCCTTTGTTTTCCAAGGCTGCCAAGGCTGCTGTCCCAATGCATCTGGAAACATGCCCAGATCTGCTGCTGTCCTCACGGAAAGTTTTAACCAGGCAAGGACTGTGGACAGATGACTCGCGTCCATATTCAGCAAGGCCTTTTCCATCACAAATTCTCACTCGAAACCAGGCTTCAAAAGTCAGCCATCTTTTAGTAGGCCACAATAGGCCACAATAGACCATCTTAATTAAAAGAGACAAAACAACGTTACCACAGCATAGTGATTAAACAGTGTTAACCCCACTAATACCCTTATGTGTATGCAATTATCTAGCTTTAGCAACACAGAAAAAGCATTAATTCAAAAGCGTTTCGTGCTTAAAATAAACAGCACTCAGCAACGTTTATTTAATAAAACATGCACATTGTCAATAGCAACACGCAAGCGTTCCCTCGTGTCGGTTTTCTCTTGTTAATACATACATATTGATTAATAAAAAACATTTACACAAAACAAATAATTAATGATTAAAAATTAGTAATTTTATTTTTACCACGTTTAGACAACTGAAGCTTCAAAACCCGATGAATTTTCAACAGAAAACTCTGCTCCAGCATCTCCACAACACCTCACGGGGGCAACACACCCTCAAGGTGACCAATGACTCAATAACAACCTGATTATCCTCTCTGTGCTCTACCGCAAAATGACTATTACCCTGTGCACAACATTAATCTTTAAAGTGAATGGTTTTTGTTATGATACCTAAATTATTCTTTGGGAGCAAAATACCATGCTATCTCCTTTATTCTCATCTTCATAGTTACTCATACCTTCAAGAGACTACTGCTTTGCAAATAAGTACATGACCAGTGTAAATGTGTTTATCTAGGACCCTGTCTGTAGAATATGTATTTTTTGACGTAACAACACATATTGAAATACCCTGCATCTGATAAGGCAAAAGTGGCCTTTACGGGGTTTTCCCAGGAGCAAGTAATAGTGGCCAAGGTACTGCTATGATGTTGCCATGAATAATACGGACCTGAGGTTGAATGAAGCCCACCCTGGATTTCTTTTCCTTTGCAGCATCGCATTCTAACATTTATAATAACTATGAAGATGCGATATTAGGAATGGTTTCACCTTTTGAAATACCCTGGGCTGATTTCTGTTTTCACATCAGATTATATAAGAGACCACTTTCTGTGGAGCTTCATGCGAAGATAATGAACTTGGAGGTAAATAATAATCAATAATAAGAAAGAGAAAGAATTTGGATACATCCTCACATTTGAAGTGTGCAGTTTGCTCAAGTTAAAGACTATATCTCACCTTTTCAAATGAGGTTAAGGAAGGATAAATTACTTACCTGTAATCCTAGTTCTCTTCCAGGGGTATACTCATCAAAGTCATAAGTACTGAATAGTCCTATCCACATGAGGGGAGCCACGGAGCTCTTCTCAGTGGCCTCTGGTAAATTGAGGCCCTTGATGTCTTCCTCTAGCTTGTCAATTTCTTGTAAGAGTATAGCCCTCTGTCTGTGTAACTTATCAATATGCCCATCATCCCAAAGGAGGAGAACAGAATCAAGTTTTCCCATTCTCACAGTAAGTCTGTGTCCCAGTCTTCAAATGAAGGGAATATGATCCCCCTCAAACCTCGGGTACCTGTTTTAAATCAATGTATCTTTTAAGTATTGTTAGGTCCCGCAACCATGACAAATCTTGTTTCCAGGAAACATTCAAGTTTGATAAATTTCTGCCTGAGGTCCTCATGACTAGTATTAGATAGATGATCTTTTTTGTTAGTCATTTGACCTGTGAAAAGTTCTTGTAGGAGCTTGTTTCTATAATCATTGAAAGAAGCCATCAATGTCTACAGTATGGCAATAAAGGTCAATATCGCACAAAACCATCAGAACACGAGCGCAGAATACCACAAGTGACAACAATAAAAATAACAATGGGTGACGAAACACATATTGGCTGTTTTCAGAAGAAAGAAACTGTGAATTGTCTGAGTGTACAGAAGATTAGACAAGTTCTTATGTAAAATATAATGTGTACTATGGTTGTGAAAAACAAGTCCTCAACGTTTGGACCTTAAGAACAAGTTACTTACCTTCGGTAACGATATATCTGTAAGAAACATAGGTTAGTTATAGATTCCTCACCTTCGAATTACCTCCAGGCGTCAAACTGGTCGTGGAAAGTTTTTTCGTCAGCAGTACCCCTGCGTGTCGAAAGGTGATGTCGGTCGGCTTCATGTTCGTCGTTGAAGCCTGGATGACGTCGCAGTAGCTACTTAGATGCCACCCTCGCGCGCTGACGTCAGTTCTGTACACGACTTTCCACGTCAGAAGCGCAGAGCCATGCAAGACAATGCTCACTGGTGCACAAAACTTGGGCCCTGAAAGGAAGCCCTAACCCTAGAAGTCAGTTCGCAGAACAGGGAGGATGGGTGGGGCGGTAAGGAATCTATAACTAACCTATGTTTCTTACAGATATATAGTTACCGAAGGTAAGTAACTGGTTCATCTGAAAGAAACAGTTAGTTATAGATTCCTTACCTTAGAATAGATACCCCAGAAATACCAACCCCGGAGGTGGGTCTGCGAACTATGTTCACACCAAGAGGTCCTGGGGAACAGAACGTCCAAAGAAGCGATCTGTCCGGACTTGGCTGTCCAGGCAGTAGTATCTTGTGAACGTGTGCAGCGATGCCCATGTTGCTGCCTGACAAATGTCATTAAGGGGGACTCCACGTCCCAAAGCAGTGGTAGCTGCCATCGCTCTTGTGGAATGTGCATGCAACCCTACTGGAGGCTCCTTCTTTGCCAAAGAATAACAAGCTTTGATGCACAAAACGACCCATCTAGAAATGGTCCGTTTGTGCAGGGGCCGACCTTTTTTGGCACCCACGTAGCCAACTAAGAGCTGGTCATCCACCCGGAATTGTTTTGTGCGATCCATGTAAAAGGAAAACGCACGCTGTGGATCCAGACGGTGGAGCCTCTCTTCTTCTTTGGAAGGATGCTGAGGCAGAAAGAAGGTGGTCAAAGTGATGGTCTGTCCAATATGGAAAGGAGTAACCACTTTGGGAAGGAAGGAAGAACGAGTTCGAAGGACAACCTTGTCCGGATGAACAGTCAGAAAAGGAGGCTTAGAAGAAAGTGCTTGGAGCTCACTCACCCTGTGCTCAGAGGTGATGGCCACCAGAAAGGCAGTTTTTAAGGTCAGAAGCCTGAGAGGACAGTTATGTAGTGGCTCAAAGGGAGCGCACATAAGATACGTAAGAACCAAGTTCAAGTTCCACTGGGGCATTATGAAGGGAACAGGAGGAAAAAGATGGGTAATGCCCTTAAGGAAGCAATTTACAACAGGGGACTTGAAAAGAGAAGAGTGTTCAGGAAGCCTAAGAAAGGCTGAAAAGCCCGAGAGGTAGCCCTTTAGAGTGCCCAGAGCAGAGCCCTGCTGGGACAAAGAAAGGAGGAACAAGAGTACCTCAGAAAGAGGGGCAAAAAGGGGATCCACAGCCTTTGCTGTGCACCATGCCACAAATTTGTTCCATCTGCAGGCGTATACCTTCTTAGTGGAGGGAGGGACGCCTGGCTGCCAAGATAACATCACAGACTTCGGGAGGAAGGTCAAAGCTGTCAACTGTCGCGGCTCAATCCCCACACAAGGAGGTGGAGGCTGGACAGGTTTGGGTAGAGGACCTTCCCCTGCTGCTGCGACAGAAGATCCTCCCCAAAAGAGGCAGTCGGATCGGAGGATCGACAGCCATGTGTAATAGCTCGGGATACCAGACTATTTGTGCCCAATCCGGAGCCACAAGATTGACTTGGGCCCGGTCACGCCTGATCTTCTTCAGCACTCTGGGCAGAAGTGGTATAGGCGGAAAGGCATATAGAAGACCGCAACTCCACTTGCGACGAAAAGCGTTGCCGAGCGAGTACTGCCTTGGAAATTCCAAAGCGCAGAATTGCTGGCATTGCGTGTTCTCTTCTGTGGCAAATAGATCTAACCAAGGTTCTCCCCACAGTTGAAAGAGACCTTGCACCACCTCCAAGTGAAGACGCAATTCGTGATCCATCATGCAACCACGGCCGAGTTTGTCCGCCCTGGCGTTCAGCGAACCTGCCAGGTGTTGAACCACCAGGGATATGCCCTGATGTTCCAGCCATGTCCAGAGACAGAGAGCCTCCTGACATAGGGTCCATGATATCACCATGCCCTGTTTGTTGCAGTACCACATGGCGGTGGTGTTGTCCGTGAACACTTACACTCCTCTTCCCCGGACAGAGGGAAGGAATGCTTTGAGTGCAAGACGAATCGCCTGAAGCTCCAGAAGGTTGATATGGAGCCCGCACTCCGCCGGAGACCAGAGGCCTCTGATCTCCGCCTCCCCCATGTGGCCGCCTCATCCCAGAAGTGATGCATCAGCCACCACTGTGAACTCTGGTTGAGGAAGAGCGAGGGATCTGCCGTCGACCCTAGCCTGGTTCGTTAGCCACCACTTCAATTGGTATGCAGTGGCATCCGAGATCTGGACGCAATCGGACCGGTTCCCCTGATGTTGTGCCCACTGGAACTTCAGGTCCCATTTCAGAGCCCACATATGCCATCTGGCATGGTCCACCAGCAAGATGCAGGAGGCCATCAGGCCCAGTAGCCGGAGGGTCATCCTGAACGAAACCCAGGATAGAGGCTCAAAGATTAGAATCGTAGCCCGAATATCCCGGACTCGCTGTTCGGGAGGATAGACCCAAAACTGCGTCGTGTCCAGAACCGCTCCGATGAATAGGAGCTTCTGAGAGGGCGTCAGGTGCGACTTCGGCACGTTGATGGAGAACCCCAGCGAATGCAGGAGGTCGGACGTAGTCTGGAGGTGGGAGACGACAGCCTGGGGTGAGCTCGCTTTCAACAGCCAGTCGTCGAGATAGAGGAAGACTGGAGCCCCTGATCTGCGCAGCTGAGCTGCAACCACCGCCATCACTTTCGTGAACACCCGAGGGGCGCTGGTAAGGCCAAAGGGGAGCACGGTAAACTGAAAATGCTCATGGCCTACTGTGAACCGCAAATAGTGCCGGTGGGCTTGCAGGACGGGGATGTGAAAATAGGCGTCCTGCAAGTCCAACGCTACGATCCAGTCTCCAGGGTCGAGGGCAGACAGGACATGAGCTAGCATCAACATTTTTAACTTCTCCTTCCGGAGGAAGCGGTTGATGTTCCTGAGATACAAGATAGGACGCAGGCCTTTGTCCTTCTTGGGCACCAAAAAGTAGTGGGAGTCGCAACCACGACCTAATTCTGCGGCAGGAACTCGATCAATGGCTCCCATGGCCAAGAGAGCCATAACTTCCTGTTGGAGAAGGGCCAGATGATCCTGCGACATGGGATGGTACTGAGATGGCATGGCTGGGATGATAGTCTCGAAGGGGAGGGAGTAGCCCCTTCATACCATATGCAAAACCCACCTGTGCAACGTGATGGTGCGCCAGTGGGGGAGGCGATGTTGAATCCTGCCGCCCACTGGCGATTGATGGCCCTGAAAGGTCGGACTAGGAGGGTTTGGAGGCTGCTTCCGAAGCGGCAGTGGTGGACTGGCCCGCTCGCTGGCCCCCAGGACAGTGGTTCACACGTCCCCGGTTGCTCATGGGTTGCGCCAGCGTGTGGCCCTGCGTTAGATGTGGTGGGGCACCCCTTCCGTAGCCACAAAAGGGGCGAAAAGCAGACTGCACAGGGTGAGTGGTGGAGGGGCCCAAGGACTTGGCCGTAGCCCGTGAGTCCTTGAAGCGCTCTAGTGCGCTGTCTGCCTTGTCACCAAATAGGCGACGGCCCCACAAAGGCCATGTCCATAAGGGTAGCTTGGACATCCCCAGAAAAGCAAGTCGATCTCAGCCAGGCATAGCGTCGAAGGGCTACCAATGTTGAAATAGTCCTACTTAGCGAGTCGGCGGTGTCAAGTCCACAGCGTATGGTAAACTGCGCTGCGTCTCTCCCCTCTGCAACTGCACGGGAGCAGACGGCCCGGGCCTCCTCCAGGCACTGGGGCAGCACCTGCGCCATCATATCCCACACAGAGTGGTTATAATGGCTCAGCAGACATGTGGTGTTTACCGACCGCAGTCCCAAGCTGGAGGCAGAAAACATCTTCTCCCCAAGATGGTCCAGCTTTTTAGATTCCCTATCAGGTGGTGCGTTAGGGAATGCGCCTTTGGATATCGAGGCTTGGACCACCAAGCTCTCCGGGGTGGGGTATTGGGAGAGGAAAATAGGGTCGCCCAGAGCCGGTCAGTGGTGTCGGGCAATCATCCTATCCGCAGGAGCCCCTGTATTGGGCCTGGACCAGGTGCCCAAAAGGATGTCGGTAGGGCTCCAGTGAACGGCAGCAGGGGCTCCGAAGAGCTCGCTGCTGGCTGAAGCACCTCTGTCAGGAGGCTAGTCCTGACTGCCACAGAGGTTGCTTGAGGTTGAGAGCCTCGGCCGCCCTACGCAATACCACTGCGTAAGAAGCTCCCTCCTCCGTAGCCATGGTAGGAGGAGACAACATGCCAAGGTCTGGGGAAGTAACTAGACCACGGGCTTCCCCCAGTTCCTCTCTCCAGTCCGGGTCATCCTCTAACTGGTCTGCTAGAGGGTCTCCAGACCCCTGCCAGTACTCCTCACCCTCCTCTGCTTGCCAATCTGGCCTGATTGGAGCACCAAGGTAGAACAAGGGCACAAAGGTACCCAACAGCGCCGTATACGGCATCGGTTGACACCGGTCCGGCTCCGTAGCCAATCCAGGGTGGAGGTCAGGGTCGACGTCGGCTGGGGACACAACCAGCGTAGGCTGCAGCAGTGGTGCCTGTGGAATCGGCGCCTGGGGAGGTGTAATCAGGTCGACCGGTGCCAATACGGATCCAGGACTAGATCCAAGGGGACCCTGTGGTGTCGGAGCCGCCAGCGTCTAAGGCTCAGGGCCCCCAACCAAGTCCACGGGCCTAAAGGCGGGCTGCCCTAAGATGGCATGCATCGCTTCGTAAAAGGTGCGAAGCTGGGCAGGGGTCGCAGAGCCGCAGGAAGGGCACCACCCGCATCCCTCGTCGTGTCGGCCGACCGACGAGAAGTAAAGAGCGATAATGCTTCTTCGACTTCTTTTTGTGCTTTGACTTACCTGAGGAGGGCAAAGACTTTGAAGAAGACTGGTGGCGGTGGCTCCGCAACCGGTCCCTCGACCTCCCACGTGACCGGGACCTCGAATGGCGCAGAGCCAACTGCTGACCCTCGAGAAGCTTTCAGGACCGCTCCTGCAAAGACTTCGGATTCATGGTCCGCAGTCGGAGCACGACTTGGGATAGTGGTCGCGCTCCAGGCAAAACCGGGACACACGGTGCGGATCCATCACCGACATTAGCCAGCTACAGGAACCGCAAGCCTTGAAACCAGCCATCCCTGCCGTGCATCAGGAGTCGAGGACTGAAAAACGACGTTGACAAAAGTTGTCAAAAAGTCAGTCAAAAAGTGACTGAAGGTACCGCTCTCTCCGGATCTGCGATGGCTGGCGCGGAGAAATAAGAACTGACATCAGCATGCGAGGGCGGCGTAGTAGGTACCGCAATGTCATCCCAGCAACCACGACGCCAACAACGAACACGGAGCTGACCGACGCCACCTTTCGACGCGCAGGGGTACTGCTGACGAAAAACTTTCCGGATCAGTCTGACACCTGAAGGTTACTCTAAGGTAAGGAATCTATAACTAACTGTTTCTTTCAGATACTAATTTACAATACTGTTTGAGTGCTTTGGTTTTACTCTGTAATACATATACACATACACATATATGCAGCCTAGAACACCAAGAGATAAAATGCCAAAACTGCAATGAAGTTTTCATTAAAAAAAAAAATCTATATATAACTAATATATATATATATATATATATATATATATATATATATATATATATATATATATATATATATATATATATAGTTATATATAGATATTCCCAAAAATGTCTCCATTTGCCCAGGGAGAGACAAGACGCACTCGGGAACAGCTGATTATCTTTATTAATGCTAGACATGGACTGCTGCATGTCTCCTTCAACGCATTTCGGCGATCCAACTTCGCCTTGATCAAGGGTACAATTGATAACCACCAACAGGAAGTCCTTTTATATATATATATCAACTCCAATGAGCCTCTGCAATAAGAGAAAAGCTGTTCCCGAGTGCGTCTCGTCTCTCCTTGGGAAAATAGAGATGTTTTTGGAATATATATATATATATATATATATATATATATATATATATATATATATGTAAACAGCGTCTTCTGTGTAGAAACTACCTCCTCCAGATTGGAAGTCGCTTCGTTATAAGAGGACCCCACAGAAGCGGGTCCTGTTAAATTCCATCAAATTCTTCATGCAATTTTTAGAAGAAAACGAAGCCTTGTGTGGTTCCTTAATTCGTTTATTCAGCCACTCTTTGTCAAACGCGTTTTGAGTGCAAAGCACCCTTGTTCACTGACAAAGCAAGTTATGACGCGCTGCCATTTTACAATGTTTCCCTCGTGGTTTCTAAAACTACAAATTGAGTGCATGTGAGGAAAGACTTGTAGTTTTTCATTAAATCATGATTTTACGCATGTAATGCGAGACAATGAGCAAACATTTCAGTTCATGTTCGTATTGTGTATAACGTTTGTAATACTGTATTAAATATCCTTATATAGGTCATCATTAAACCCTATAGATATTGACATTTTTTCTTTTTCGCTTATTATTCGACAATCTGGCCCAAGTGGGCTTTCAACCAAACACAGACTCTTTTTGTTGCTCAAAACTCTTGCCCCAGTGGGCATAACACACTTATTAATGTAATTCATTATACAAGTCTAATATCTTCATAATTCCCCATTTGTATAAAAACAGAAAAAATAATAAATAATAACCTATCACCATATTCAAACAATATGAGTATACAGATCTTCTATGTTCAGACCATCTGGTTGTTTACAATTTAGCTCAACTGTATACCGTGATTCCAATTTCCTCAATCTTTTTTCTCGATTCCCACCTCTTTGATCTTTTCCAATGGCATCAATCACAAAGTAGGTTAACCCTTTGGCATCTTTATTGTGAAATTTCTCAAAATGCCTGGCTACCGGGTAAGCTCTATCGCCATTTTTTATGGCCCTAAGATGTTGAAGAATTCGCTTATGCACCTCTAAGATAGTGCTGGCCACGTACTGCAGGCCACAAGGACACTGCAGCACGTAGACAGCAAAATCTGTTTTACAGGTGAATTTGCCCCTGATTTTCTTCAGGTTTTTGCTGAAGCCTGGCTTGTACTTTTCTGTGTTGACGCCATGTGTACATGCCTTACATTTAGGACATTTCACAAACCCCTGTCGCCTTGTAAGCCAAGTAGTTTTCTGCTGTGGCTTTCTCAACGTGTTCCTCACTAGGGATTGTTTAAGGGATTTTACCCTGCGAAAAGTGATTTGAGGTCTGCGGGGAATTGCTTTGCCTAGAATTGGGTCATTTTTTATTAGATGCCAGTGTTTGTTACAGATGTTTCTTAATTTCTCATGTTGGATGCTGTAAGATGTTATGAATCTACAATCATTGTTATTCTCTGTTACCTTTTTGGTAATTTTTTCACTGAAAAGAATTTCTTCTCTTTTTCTTTCTTTGGTTTTGCGCATAGCATCTTTCACCCAACTATCAGGATAACCTCTGTTTTTGAACCTTTGTTCCAAGACCTTCATTTCTTTCTTTATTTCATTTTCACTACTACAATTCCGCTTAGTTCTTAAACATTCCCCATAGGGGATACTTCTCTTTAGGTTTATTGGATGAAAACTTTTTGCATGTAGTAGTGTATTACTAGAAGTGGGTTTCCTGTATAGTTTGGTTTCAACTCTTCCATTTTCTATAAATACTGTTACATTCAAAAAGTTGACACTAGTACAACTTATTTCACTGGTAAAGCTTAAATTGAGGTCGTTCTTTTGGAGTTTATCGATAAAAGATTTTGCCTGATCTTCTGTACCCTTCCATATTAGGAACAGGTCATCTATGAACCTGCTCCAATGCATGATATTTTCTTCCCATTCTTTGTGGTACAGCGACCGGACCACCTGCTCCTCCCACCAGCCCATATGCAAATTAGCATAGCTGGGGGCGAAGCAGGTCCCCATCGCTGTACCGCACAATTGTTGGAAGAACTCCCCATTAAAGAGGAAATAGTTGCTTGTTAAGTATTTTTCCACCATACTCAAAATCATTTGTGTATGTGACCACAATGTTATTGGTCTTGCCCCCCAAAAATGCTTAATGGCATTCAAACCATCTTTGTGCCTAATGCTGGTGTATAATGTTGACACATCGATAGTTATAAGTAGATAGTCGTCATCCCACGGTAAATCATAAATCCCTCTTAAAAAGTCTCCAGTATCTTGAATATAAGATGGCAATGATTGTACTAAGGGGTTTAAAAAAGCATCAACGTACTTAGATGTGTTTTCCAGTGCACTCCCCATTGCTGAAATAATTGGACGCCCAGGGGGGTCTAAGATATTCTTGTGGATTTTTGGGATTAAATAAAAAATTGGTGTTACAGGTTGATCAATTGTGAGGAACTTGTATTCATCATGATTGAGTAATCCTTGTTTATACCAACTTGTTAATTTGGCATTGTAACTATTGTTACTCTCAATCATATCTTTTTCTACCACTCTTCTCATCTCAGAATTTCTATACTTAATAATCATAATTTCAGTCAAAGCAAAGAGAGGAGTCCGTGGTGTTCGAGTAAAAAAAGGGTCCAGTAGCTCGAGTTAAGGGGAGAGCTCCAGCACCAAGCTGGTACAGGAGTGCTCTGCAGTTTTATTCACACATCAGAATATTTATACAGTTTTCAGTCAATAGGAAAAAGAAGAAAAGAGAAGTGACAAGAAAAAGGGAAGTGACAAGCAGTAATTTCCAACAGATGTGTCAAGGTAGGGGCGTGTCTTGTGTCTCGTGAGAGGGCATGTGATGTGTGGAAATGTGTTCTCTTTCAGTTGAAGGCCCTTACTCATTCGGGGGTTTATCTCTGGCTTAGAGTCAAGAACAGGAACCATCTTGTGTAAAACAGGAACTATCTTGCTGGTTCTGGGAATTGGCAGAACCACAAAAATGTGTGTTCACAGTGTACAGCCTTATGCTTCCTCTATTAGTTGGTGTGGTTTCAGGGCCTAACCTCGTGCTTCCTCTTTCAGTTGGGGGTGGTCAGAGGGCAGCTGGTGTGACAGGCTGAGTCACCAACAATGGACAGGATGTGGCTGAGTATCTGGCACAACTGGGGGAAGGCACACAGGCAGGCTTCTTGGAATTGGCTCGACCACAAGGAGCAGGGGGTTGTGCAAGATTCAATGGGGATGTGAAGGACAGTTTTCAGACAAGTTGCTGAGAGCATGTCACACACAAAATGGGTGTTTGTCTGAGGCAAATGGCTACCAGGCAGAAACAGGGAAATGATGGGGCATAATTGTCAATTTTATTTCCACATTCCCTCCTTGCCCCAGAGTGTACCTATATTATATCTCAATTTGCATGAGATCATCTATACATTCTTGTAGCATAATTCTTTCCCTTTCTCTCTGCTGGACAAGTGGTTTAGGAATGCAGTTTGCAGCGCATAGACCGCACAGGGCAGGACCAAATTGGATGCAAAGGCAGCATCCAGTTATTATCAGGAATATTATACCTGCTGCTGACAGCAGTTGCCATCCCCAGGACGATATTATCTTCCAGAACCAATCAGACCACGTCCAGGTGCCAGGTTCTTGATGTAAACTTACGGCTATCTTGTGTAATTTTGTTATGGCCGTGTATACAGATGGGGAATTATCAGGAATAAATATACAGCAGCTAGAGCCTATAATTTTACAGGCTCCGCCTCTGTCAGCCAGGATGATGTCAAGGACAAGGCGATTTTGGAGAGTAACCAATCGTATGGCGGACTGCTCCTGGGTTTGGTCACTAAATCAATTATGTCAATACAATCGTGAAGTTGTTCAGTAGGAGAGGTCAGTGGCAACAGTGTTGCTGGGTTTAAAATGTTGCATCGTCTAATCTCAATATGTGGCTGAAAAAGCGTCATCTCATATCCGGTGAGTCTGGCTATTGTCAGATGCTGTGTTTGCGTTCTGTTTAGCAGAAGTTCTACAGCGTGTGGGACCTGGACTATCAGATGATGTCCCAATACAATAGCATCGCTTTGTCTAATAGCTTGTGCAGTAGCTGCTACTGATTTTAGACATGCAGGTAATGCTTGTGCTACTGGATCTAATGTACTTGAAAAATAACCACATGGTCTATGTCTGTCTGCTTGAAGTTGGGTCAGGACTGATAGTGCTGTACCTGAGTTTTCTGTTACAAACAAGGTAAAATCTTTGGTGTAATCAGGTGTTGCTAACACTGGGGCTTGACACATAGCCTTTTTAAGAGACTGAAAAGCTTGCGTGTGTTTATCTGTGCAGGGTAATTGTGGAGTAGCACCAGCTTCGAGTGTTGTCAGCTGCACTAATGGTTTAGAAATGAGTGCAAATTGCGGGATCCACTGTCTACAATATGAGGTGAGACCAACAAAAGCTCGAACTTGTTTCTGTGTTGTTGGTTGTGGTATTTGTTGTATGAGCTGGATGCGTTCCTGTGTAAGCTGCCTACCCTCCTTTGACAGCAAGTGCCCTAAGTATGCCACTTGCTGTAAACAAAATTGGAGCTTACATGGGGAAACTTTATGGCCATTTGCAGCTAGGAATTCTAGTACTAGTAGTGATGCTTCAGCACATGCTGCGTCAGATCTGGCTGTAATGAGGATATCATCAACATATTGTAGTATGGCTGTATCCGTGGGCATTTGAATAGTGTCCAATTGTCTTTTCAGCGCTTGGCTATATACACTTGGACTTTCGGTGAAACCTTGAGGAGCTCTTGTGAATTGGAAACTTCGTCATTGTAAGGAGAAGCCGAAAAGGTATTGACTGTCTGGGTGAATGGGTATACTGAAGAATGCGTTTTTTAAGTCAATGACAGAAAAATGCGTTGCTTCTGCATCTATGGCTGTGAGTAAAGTGGAGATGTCTGGGACCACAGGGTTTTGTGGAATGACACATTTATTGAGCTCTCTCAAATCCACCACTAGTCTGTAGACAGGTGATGTTCCTGGTTCCACTTTTTTATGAACTGGTAAAACAGGGGAATTGCAAATGTTCGAAGTTGTTTCTTTAATCACACCTGACTGTATTAGGTCCTGAATAATTAACATTAATGCTTGTTCAGCTTGAGGTGGAATTTTGTATTGTCTTATACGTGGCAGTTGGGCTCCCTCTTTCAGTGTAACCTTGTGAGGTGTTATTTCCATACATCCTACTTTGGTGGAATCAGTGGCCCAAAGGGTGTGTGGCAAATCTTTCAAACGCTCGTCTAATTCTCTACTTGGGTAGTGGCCCTTAAAATCTCGTAGAAATAATCTGACATCTTTAGGTGAGCAAACAATAACAGCTCCTAATTCTTTCAATGTTTTTATACCAAGCAAATTTTCTGGACATGATTTTGTCAATATAAGATCTGTAGTTGTCGTGAGGGGACCAACCTGCAAGGGCAGTGGTTTTGACGTGGCGTTTGTCACAGGTTGTCCGGAGAAACCCAGAGAAATACTTTTTGAACCCGAGAGAGGAGCCTCTGGGACCTCTTGATGGCTTATTGTTGTTTTACTGGCCCCAGTGTCTAGTAGAAACTTTCTATCCTCCCCAAGAAGTCGGACCTTTATAAATGGGCCTTTCTGATCTACTGGGATGGGGATTAGGGGCAGTTTGTCATCTTCTCTCCCTGGGCAACATCATGAAAAATCTGGGTAGTATTCAGTGTAGTCGCTGTCTATAATGTTCATTTGGGCCATTTGTGTTGTCGGTGGAACTGAAGGTGTTGAACTGTCTTGGGAAACATTCTGTTTTGGCTGATATGGACGAGGCTGTGTCTTACCAGTAGCCAAATTGTGCTTTAAGACAGGGCAGTCTTTAACGAAGTGTCCCGTCTTTTTGCAATAATTACAAGTGCTCTTCACGTTTGTCTGGCTACCTGGTGTCTGTTGGCGCTGGGGTGCAGTTTGGGCTACTAACGCTTTCATCTTGGTGTCTTTCATGCGTTTCTTATCATTTCCTAATGCGATTTTGGTGGTATTGTAGCATTTGTAACACCTGTGGTGGTGTATGTGCTTGCCAGGTACTTTCTACTTTTAGTACTCTTTCCTTAATAGCTGGCAAGGCGTTGTCTACTAATTTGGAAACAAACAGTTGCGGGTAAGCTTCGCTTGTCGGCGTAAGGCCGCTATTTACCGCAAAACATTTTTCAAGTCTGGTGTAATAATCTCCTATGTCTTCACCATGTTTCTGTTTGCAGGAGGAAATGGTATCCCAGTCCTCCTTTTTAACTGTCAGTAACTGTGGTAGCACCTTTAAAATAGTGCCAGGAAGTGCTTTTAGTCTGTCTACTATACCTTGACCTGCTACTGTAGTATTTTCGTCATTCTGAAGTTCGGTCCATCTAATGTGTTCACCTGCTACTTCCCAATCTTTCTCTCTTAGTTTGTCATATATACCCGATGTCGGAGAGCGGGGATACCGGAACGGAGCCCACCAGCACCGGAGACGGCCGGAGAAGTGCCGCGACGCAGAACACCAGGGGTGGAAGGTTCCGCTGCGGACTTAAGCGTGTCCGGCCGCGCCGGTGTAACGAGACGAGCTGGAGTGGATTGCAGACATCAAGTAGAGGTAGCGGCCGGACCGGCCTCCTTCCCCCCCCTCCCCCTGCCCCCTCCCCCCCGGTCCTAGACGGGCAGAGCGGGGGCACGGTTGGGGCTGAAGAGGACTGACTGGGGGGCCCACGGCCTACAGACAAGGAGACCTGGAGTAGTGGAGGCGACGTAACGGCCGGAGTGAGCCCGGAGTCGGGGCCCGAAAGAGAGCCGGGGCAGACACGAGACACGAGGAGGACGGACTGAGCAGGGAACACGGCCCCAGCCACAGCCAGGATCTACCGAACACCGACTTGAGAGGTGGTAGCCTGGTAGGCGCAAGAAAATATCTGGCTCCCTGCACATAGAGCCTCAGGCGGCCGGAGGATATGGCCTAACGCGCTGCGCTATTGCAAGATAGAGGAGAAGGCCACGAGGAAGGGGGGACGCGGTACGGCAGGAGGAGCACGGGGGCGCAGAGACTAGGCGGAGGACCCGGCGGAGGACCAGTGGCACAAAAGACCCGAATCGCGTCCCGGCCCCGCGAACATGGCAGGCAGTAAAGGAGGGAGGAAAGGGGAGCGCACTCTCCCTGAACTATTAGGCCGGCACCCGCAAAGAGTGGACAGGGGACAGCAGTCGCCCCACACCTCCGGCAGTGCTCCGGACTCCGACGGTGGGGAGCCTTCGATCACCAGATCCTTTATGGAGTCCCTCTTCGGATCACTCAGGGAGGACTTCCAAGCCCTGAAGAAAGAAGTGGCCAGTGAAGTGCGGGAGATCCGCCGAGAGGTTGACGGCCTGGGTGAACGGGTAGCCACGGTGGAAGATGCAGGCCAAAGGAGAGAAGAAGAGTTCGAACAGCTACAACAGGAGGTGTTGCGACTCAGGGACCAACAGATTGATCTCCAGGCACATGCCGAAGACCTAGAAAACAGGTCTCGGCGAAACAACGTACGGGTTCGAGGAGTCCCATCTGCAGAGGAGGGAACGGACGCCGCGGGCTACCTGAGAGACCTGTTTCGAGAGGTTCTGGGGGAGCCAGAGGAGTTCCCCATCCGAATAGACAGAGCGCATAGAGTGGGGGCGCAGCGGAGGGCATCGCTGCCACCCCTGGACATTCTGGCCTACCTCCCGGACTACCCACTTAAAGAACGTATCATGGCAGAAGCACGGAAGCGGCAGCCCTGTCTTTCCGGGGACGTCCGGTGGCCTTATACCAGGACTTGTCCGCTATCACGCTCCAGAAACGGAAAGCATTCAAAATAGCCACCGACTTCCTGAGAGAACACGGAACACCCTATGCCTGGGGCCACCCCTTTCGACTTATATTCCGATGGAATGGAACCCTGCACCAGCTACGCTCCCTGCAGGAAACGTGTGGGGTCTTGGGCCTTACAGCTATGGAGGACGAAACAGCCCCACAGCGCCGGGGGCGCTCTGGAGGGGACGGATGGCGGCGGGTGGCCGGGCGGCGCTCCCGGGATCAACCGGCGCGGCCGGACACACCCACCATCAGGGCTGGTATGGCCACGGCGGTACTGGAGGTGGCCGAGAACACTGGCTCCAGCGACATTGCGCTGACAGCGTAGGAGCACTCGGGGGGAGATCACTATAGCCAACTTCAACTTGCAGGTTTGGGGGCTGGGGGGGGAGGGGGCTGGCGGGGTGAGAAAGGTGGCTGCACGTCCACTGGAGGGCTTTACCAAAGACTTGTCCCCTAGGGGACCGGACTTGGACAATGAGGACTCAGGATTTAGGGCTGGGGAGAGATGTACAGGAGGGAAGGGACTCAGTGCTGATGGCTCGTTGCCGAGGGGTAGGTTGGTGGGTAGTGGGGGGGAGTTTTTGTTGGTAGTGGGAGGGGAAAGGGAGGGAGGGAGATCTAAGGGTGAGGGGAGCGAGAGAAAGGGGGCCCGGGGGGGGGGGGTGAATCGTCCAGTGCGTGACCGAGATTATGGCCAAGATAGCGACACCAACGAAATAGTATATGGATCCTTGAGGGATCAGCGCGGGCACACCTGTCCCTTCCCATGACGCCCACAACCCTTAAAATTGTTACGCTTAATGTACGGGGCCTCAACAACCCGACTAAAAGGCGTGCGGTACTGTCCTTATTAGAAAGCACTCAGGCGGATATTTGTCTTCTCCAAGATACGCACCTTCTACCCCGGGACTGTTTTAGGTTGCGCTCTCCCACATTTCCAACACAGTTCTTTTCCTCTTGCAACACTAAAACGGCGGGGGTGGCGATACTGGTAGCTTAGCACTTTCGGGGAGACGTTCTTCACAAACAAGCAGAACAGAAAGGTAGACTCTTGGTCTACAGATTTAGGGTGGCAGGTCTCTCCTTCACGATTGGGTCCTTATACAGTTCGAATGAACGGCAAGAACGCTTTTTTAGCTCGGCATTGGGGGAAGTCACGGCTACCCAAGATAGGCACATCATTTTAGGGGGTGACTTCAATTTGGTCTTTGACTCGGCACTTGATAGATCCGCCCAACGCTCACCACAGGCTGGGGAGTTCTCGGCGGGGTGCAGGGCCCAGCTGGCGGACATGGATTTCCTAGACCTTTGGCGTCACCTACACCCTGCGGAACGGGACTATTCTTATTACTCACACGCACATAAAACGTATGCACGGCTAGACCACTTTCTGGTCACTGGGCCTGTCCGTGCCTTAGCTACAACGGCAGAAATGGGAGTGATCTCCATGTCGGACCACGCCCCAGTGACGGCTACCTTTTCATTACCGCCGGTTTCCCGTGCCCCCCGGGTATGGCGTCTACGGGACACCTTACTACACAGAGGAGACGTCATCAAGCAGGTAACGGCCGCGATTCAGGACTATCAATCTCACAATGAGAACCCCGCGACTTCCCGGGCGACTCAGTGGGCTGCTCTGAAAGCGGTACTACGAGGGGAATTTATCGCGATCTCCGCTGCGGATAACGCACAACGACGGCGTAAAAGAGAGGAACTCACACAGAAGGTCCGTGAACTAGAGCACATGCAACGCCGGACGGGGGGCCCCCGGATCTGGCGGCAGCTCAAGGGGGCGAGAGAGACCCTGGTGGCTTTGGATATGGACCGCGCAGAATACGCAGCGCTCCGTCTCAGGCACGCCTATTACACAGGGGGGGACAGGTGCTGTCGATTGTTGGCGAGTAGGCTCAGAGTAGCGAGACAGAAACACCTGGTGAAGATGATTACCGACTCCACGGGGTCAACAGTTACGGAGGACGCCCTCATTGCGGAACTCTTCCGCAAGTACTACGCCGATCTGTACGCCGGGGATCCCCCGGATGCACCCGCAACGCAAAGGTACCTAGACTCGGTCTCTTTGCCATCACTGACACCTTTGCAGGCAGAGAGTCTGGACAGGGAAATACGGGTAGAGGAGGTTATCTCCGCCATTGTCAATCTTAGGTACGGTAAATCCCCGGGACCGGACGGCTACACATCCCTCTTCTACAAAACGTTTGCGCAACGCTCGCACCGATCCTCACGCGCCTTTTTAACACCTTCGCTGAGCCGGGGGCCATGCCACCGGACCTGTTGCAGGCCTCCCTGGCGGTCATCCCTAAACCAGGGAAGGACAGATCACAATGCGGCTCTTACAGGCCGATATCTCTCTTGAATGTCGACCTCAAACTATACACCGGGATTCTGGCAGCTCGCTTGGCCCCCCTATTGCCGGGGCTTATATATCCGGATCAGGCAGGCTTCGTCCCGGGGAGGCAAACGGTGGACAACACCAAACGGATTACACATCTTATAGAGAAAGCGTCGCGGATCCGGGGTGAGAGAATGTTGATGGCGGTGGACGCCGAAAAAGCGTTTGACCGGGTTCACTGGCCGTACCTAGAGCGGGTGTTGGAGAAGGTAGGGATGAGGAACAAATTCCGCAACATGATTTTCAATTGTTACGGATCCCCGACCGCGGTGGTAAGGGTAAATGGATGCAGCTCCGGGAGCTTTAACATTGAAAGAGGCACGAGGCAGGGATGCCAACTGTCGCCTTTACTTTTCGCCTTATACATGGAGCCCTTCGCACAGCGAATACGGAACAACTCGGCGGTAAAGGGAGTGAAGATGGGCGGTTTTTATCATACAGTTAGCTTATATGCTGATGACGTGATCTTCTCTTTGGAAGATCCACTTACAGCCCTGCCGGCCTGTATTGAGGAATTGATGACCTTCGCGGCGGTAGCAGGATTCAAGATGAATTTGGGGAAGTCGGTTGCCCTGGATCTCTCACTCGCGCCGGCGACCAGAACCCTCCTGCAGCGTCAAGTCCTGATAGTCTGGTCAAAGGACCAGGTGCCCTACCTGGGCATCCAGCTGGCTCCCACCCTGCCCGCTATGACGGCAGCTAATTACACCGCTTTGGGAAGGAAGATACGGGAGGAATTGACTAGGTGGGACCGCAATACTCTCTCACTGTTGGGCAGAGTGGCGGCCGTTAAAATGACCATCTTACCTCAGGTTCTTTATCTGTTCCGGGCGCTTCCGCTGCAGCCTCCGGTTGGGTGGATCCGGCGGATGCAGTCCGATCTGGGGCGTTTTATCTGGCAGGGTAAGAAACCCAGAATGAGGAGGGCACTCTCAATGCTGGCGCCGGAGGCTGGAGGCCTCGGCATTCCAGATCTCCGCAAGTATTTCCAGGCGGCGCGGTTGCGCTACCTCGTAGAATGGAGCAGGTGGGAATCGGACAAGCACTGGCTTTTTCAGGATCAAGCGGTGGTGGGCAGACCATTACAGGAAGTGCCGTTTCTGCGCAGAGCTCACCGCCCCGCTAATCTCTATGCCTCCTTTATCACTAGAGTACCTCTACGGGTTTGGGACGCTACAAGTCTCGCACACGGGCTGACCACGTTTCCCTCCCCAATGACGCCCCTGGTGGATAATCCAGACTTCACTCCAGGAATGGAGGGGGGCGCGTTCGCTCACTGGCGCGCGGCGGGATGCAGGGCTTTGTGCCATTTGTACACTACGGAAGGGGTCATTCCCTTCACGCGCTTCCGACAAGACTATGCATTTACCGAAACTGAGAGAATGCGCTACTTGCAAGTTCGCCACTGGGCGCTGAGCCCTCAGGTGCGAGAGGCAGCTGATAGACGACTACTCCCTTACGAGCGCTGGCTCTTGTCACGTACATCCGACGCTAAGCTCATAAGTGACCTCTATAAATTCATCCAAAGGCCCTCTTCGCACTACTATCATCCGGGAAGGGAACGCTGGGAGAAAGAATTGGGCAGGCCCCTGAGCCACAAAGAATGGGAACAGGTAGCGTACAGAGCTAGACACTCGGCATACCACACAGGCCTAACAGAAACCCTCACAAAAATCTCAACATACTGGTACTATACCCCGGACCGCATACCCGCAATGGACAGTAGCAAAGAGGCCACCTGCTGGAGGGGTTGCGGGCGGGTGGGAACGCTGACCCATATACTGTGGGACTGCCCCATTCTCGACGCCTACTGGAAGGAGGTGTTAGACAATGTAGACTCCCATTTCAACATTGAACTGCCCCGCTTCCCAGCCTATATCCTACTGGGTCTTCCAAACGAGCTGATGTACCCCTTAAAGTCTCGCTGAGGCAGGCAGATAGCAATAGCGCTAGGGTCGGCCATTCAAAACATTCTTACACATTGGCGATCATCCACACTTCCCACCGTCACCGGATGGCTGCACAGACTGTGGCATGTGCTTGGAATGGAGAAAATGTCGTTAGCAGCGGCGGGGGAGGCAGAGCAGTTTCAAGACATCTGGCAGCCATTCCAGTCCCTCCTGGCCACGGAATTTAGAGAACTGACCTGTCCGAGATACCTCAGACTCTTGCGGCTTACTGGGCAGGAAGGCTCGACCTCTTGATCACACTTGAGAAGGGGTGGATGGGTGGGGACCGTGGGAACATGCGAGATCGATCGAAGGCCGCATTGGACGGGGGAGGGGGGAGGAGGGGGTGCAGGGGATTTGGGAGTTGGGGAGGAGAGGAGGGGGGGGGTTTGTTGGGGATGGTTATTGTCTGGTTTTTTATAAATATTGGAACGGATTGGTGTCCTAAGGGACGGGTCTTAGCTATGGGACCTGCCACCCTGACCGGAGCCGTTACAGCCGAAGGATGACACTCTGTCAGGCATGTATCTGTGGGTTCGCTTGTATACAATATACTCCTACAGGAGTAGGGACCTGCGGGGAGGTTCCCCACCATTAACCCACCGCAAAAGAGGGGACTCCCTGGTTCCCTCCAGATTCAGCCGCGGCCGGCCCCGAGGGGTTGTAGGCGACATGCTGTGTATCAAAATGACTTGACAACAGAGCCCGGGAAGGGCTTCCAATGCGCTGATATTTAAGTATGGTAACTTGCCGGCCCAAGGGGTTGTAGGCTGAAGATACTGATGCCGTTGACGATATTCTATTAATGTTAATAAAAAAGATTTAAACATAAAATGAGTGTCATTGAGTGTGATGAGATGTTGTACCATGTAGAGACTTGCTAATCTTTGATGTGAGCGTGGTAATGCTAGAAAAAGTTGGGCTATGAGATCATTGTCATATATCTTATATTGAGAGACCCATAGGGTCGCAGTTCTGGCTATTTCCTCCTCCTCCGGTGTAAGCGGAGGTTCCTGGTCTAACCAGTAGTCTAATGCATTGGATGTTTTTTCAAATAACTCATCTGGAGATGACCGTTCAGAGTGACCTTGGAGTAATGTAGGCGGGGGTGTTCGTGAATTAGGGGCGGAAGAACGAACGGGTAGGACTTTTTCAGTAGGTTCAGTAATTTCCTCCTCAAGTTTTTTATTCTCTTCATTTGTTTGCAAGTTTTGCAGAATACGGGTCACATTACGGGTGAACCTGTCTAGTGCATCATTTATAAGTTCTAGACTAGTGTGGTCGGATGCGGAATCTAATAAGTCAAAAAGTGAAACTGGTACATTTCTTTCCTCTGCTTGTATGTGTTTTATGAAACAGCAAAGGAGGAACTTATACATGTGCATTTTTACAGGGTGTGATCTTCTTGTAGTCATAGCGTTAATGGCTCGTGAGTGCTCTCCAGTACGAAGAAACTCAGAGGCGGCTTGAAGAAACGTGTCAATTGCTGGTAGATGTCTTATTTCTTCCCAGGAGTCATGAAGTATTTTACTTATTCGGCCTGCCTCCCCTGTGTTGCTCGGAGTCTGGTCATAGGGGCAGTCGGAAATTGTTTTACCTGGGTCTGGACCTACGGCACCCCCTTCTGGAGTGAGAGGTAGTGTGTTATGTTGTAAAAAGGGTGGCGGAGGCAGAGGGTGTTGAATTACTGCAACCTCATATGGAGGTGGAGTATCTAAGAGGAAATTGGTTTAAGTATCCTCTGGTGATGGGGCGGTAGGTTGTGTCTTAGGTGGTGCAATGTTAAGGTTTTCAGGTGCAGATGGCAATACAGGATAAAAACCAGTAGAAATGGCTGTTTGTTCCCTTTTATTCCTTTCACTAACTACTTCTTTCCCTATTTCTTGTAACTGTTCTTTCTTGGCCTGCTCTGACATTCTCTTACCTTTTTCAACTTTATGCAATTCCTTCTGTTGCCT